>NC_132915.1:84732114-85338447 GCF_047675955.1 Chlorocebus sabaeus | reverse complement strand
AGGAAAGTTTATGCATGCCATAGGATGAATATCTGCATGTCTGAGGTTTTAGATCTTGTCTTCATCTTCTAAAGACAAGCTGTGCTGGGTATAACGGGTCTAGTTTTCTTCCCTTTAAACATTATGGATATTATGCCACTGTCTTCTGGTATTACATGTTGCTGTGGAGAAGTATAAGGCAAGCCTGAATTTTTTCCTTCTAAATTACTTTATTATTATTATTATTACATTATTATTATCACATCAGAAATGTATTAAATTTACTGGGATCTGTGCTGTTGATTCTACATAAAAATTTCTTGGCATGTAATATGATGATATTTCTGTTAAATTATTTTCATTTCATAAAACATTTTCTAATGTGATTGTTTTCAAGCACAGCTTTGTCCTTGATTATGTTTTCAGTTGAGTTCATTCTACTTTTGGAATTTTCATGTGTCTTCCACTTCAATATTACTTAAAATTTCTTCTTTAATTATTTCTTGAGCTCTTCTCACCTTCTGTTTTGTTTTATTTATTTATTTATATGTTTGTTTATTTATTTTTACTGGAACTCTTGCTTTTTATCTCAGAACTCCCTTTTTAATGCAAGAGAGATATCAGGGTGACCTAATGTTCTTGAAGCTGTCTGGAACTGGAAAACTATTTGCTAGAACTCTTCCTCCAGAGATGTGTGTTCTTTTGTTTGCTTTTCATTCCTTTGCTTATTCAGTGTCTATGCATAGACTTCTGTGTTTATTTCTTGCTGATAATTCTTTTTAATATGACAAAGTATTTACTAAATAATATTGTGCGGAGTGAGGAGTGCAGAAGTTAAAGATGGAGGGAAGTTGTTTAAAGGCAGTATTCATCTTTATAGCAAGTTTTTTTTTCCAGAACACTTTTATTAAATTTAACCCTTCCATTCCTTCATGGAGCTGTCTATTCTTTCTGGTTTAGGTATTTGGAGGATCAGTTTGGCTTCCATGCTATCTCTGTATACACAAGCCTTCTGGTCTGTCATTCGGTGAACACTATTTTCATTTCGTCCTCCACCTTTCTTTTCCCCAGAGATGTAGTGACCAGACTAGGTGGGCTAAATCACAAGCAATTACAAATGTCATGATATAGCGTCCATCTCCAGCCCAGTGGTTTTTTATAGCATTATCTCCCTTCTTCCATGACTTCCCACAATTTTATATTCTTCTACTTTAATCAAAGGATCACTGAATAGTCTTTTGAGGATTTTGGCACTTCTAGGAAAATCTGCACCCAGTTTCAGGTCCATAACAAGATTTCATGGTGCTAAGTAGGAATATATCAAAGTCTATGGTTCAGGGTTATAGCTATTTCCACATTCACTGAAGATAGAGTCGATTTTATTTCTTTTTAAATTTTTTTTCTTTTTATCGTTTTCAGAAAACTTAAAGGAAAGATTTCTCAATGTTTAATCCAAACAAGTCTCTTTGAGTGCTTAACAATCCCCATGTTAAGAACTGATCACAGTGCCCATGTAAATTGCATTGCTCTGCTTCCAGCTAGAGAAAAGCATGTGAGGCAGATCTAGAGGCTGCACCTGTAAGGAGAGATGAGCTACATTTAATCAGCCTCCTTTCGTGAAAGATGATCATTTTGAAAGACATATTTTGTATTCTGTGTTTAAACTACGACTTGAAAGAGGAGAAAAATTACCTATAGTTAGTTCATTATGCCCTGCTCTTTGCTAGTTCTGTTCTTTGAACAAATCCCACTATCATATCACTTAAAGATTATGACTCTTTAAATCCCCTAAGAGCTCCTTCAGCACCTAGCACAAGGTGTTTCACACAGTACACTCAAACAATGGGATATCAAATGAAATAATTCCAGAAATTTACTGTGCAAAACAAATCTCACCTTTGAAAGCTAAAGCTATCTTTCTCTGAAACCTCTCTCTCACTCCTTACAGTTTCTCCATACGGGTTCCCTCTTTCTGGAGATAAACTGAACAGAGGAGTCTTGTTTGCTATATTCTTTGCAGGCAGCATCATGTGAAATAGGCACAGTGAAATGATTTCCTTTCAACTGCAGCCCTTATTTTTCCATTTTTGTTCAAGACTCAAGAGTCCAGCTTTGCCCAGGCCTGAAGAAAGAATGAAAAATTAAGTAAAAAGTTTAAAATCATGATGCTCAGAATCTCCATCCTAGGCCTGGAGGGAGCTCCTGGAAAATATGTGTCACCTTTGTAAGCAAGACTCTCTGCTCCCTCCTTTTTCTTTCCTCCAAGACTCTGGAGCAAGCTTTGGGTGGGGCTCCTCTTCTCCCTAGAGGAACAGGCTGCTATTTTGGGGAATCTGATTGGGTTTCACGTCAACTGGAAACTTTGCCACAAGGAGTGGCTCAAGGTCAAGAGAGACAGCTTCCAGTTTGCTGTGTATTAGAAAGATTACCCACACACAGGTGCTTTGGCATCAAGAAACCTGATCTAAATCTCAAATCCCGGGTCTGCATTTTCTAGACATTTGACCTGAGACAAATTATTTACGTTGTCTGAGCTTCCATTTTTCTCATCTGTAAAAAGGGTTTAATAAAATCTGTATCAGATAATCATGTACACATGACAATTAGCACAGTTTCTACCATAGAAGTACTCAATAAATGCTAAGTCATATGCACAAACAGACACTCTCTTCCTCCCTCCCTTTCTCTCTCTCTCTCACACACATACATACATGTATGATCATCATTCACTTAGTACCAGTTGTGTCCTTGAGCCAACTCTATGAATTGGTTTTTAGGACAATTATTTTGCAGATGCAAATGACAAAAGCAATGTCAAGTAACCTCCCTGAGGTGGCATAATGAGGAAGTGAAGCAGTGAAACTCACATTTGAACCCAGATCTTTGACTCCAAACCCTGTGTTCTTAAATGATCTGACTGCTCCATTTCAAATCATTCACCAACATACCCCAAATTATCTTTTCAACCCAAACCAAAGTACTCAAAGTGACCTTACCTCAGGTCGATAAAGGGACATTGCAAGAAAAATCCCACATTGACCAAACCTCTTCTCAACACACACTTCCCTTCTCTGCTCCTCTGCAGGAGTAGCACTCTAAGTCCTCATCAGCTGTCTCTTTAATAAAATCTGAAGAGGACAGAGGATGAGGTCTGAGTTAGGTACCCAGGAAGAAATGGTTCCAGGACAGTAGAGGGGCTCGGAAGGGAGGTAAGGACCATGAAAGAATTGAGGACTGAGGGCAGGTCCCGCTCTCCCCCTGCTGTTACTAGGACACCTCAGGATCTGGGACTGTTGGCAGCTAAGCAGGCAAGGCCACGGCCCTCCCTGTCTGTCTCTGAGGTCATTCCCCAAGCACTCCATCAGCCTGACTCGCCAGGGATTAGCCCCATCTCTAAGGGAGGTGCTGCCCCTGCCTGGCTCTGTGTCCTCTGGTTCCAGACTTTGAGCCAGTCCTAGAACCGACTCAGTTACCCACTCCTTGCAACTCCTTCCACACTAGGTATGGGCCCATTTTGTCTGTTTATCTGTTTGCATCCATACAGAGAATCAATGTCATCTGCATATCCCTGGCACATAGCAGAGTCGGTGCTTAGTAAATGCCTATCTGTTTGAAGGACATCAAGGTATGGAGAAAAATGTCTTCAGAATTAAAAACATGGATTTAAATGCTAACCCGGCTACTCAGTCTCTGTGACACCTTGGGTCTTTACAATATCTCCACGGGCCTTTTTTTTTTTTTTCATTTGCAATTGGAACTGATAATTCTTCCAATTCAATACTGCTGGGTGGATCATGTGAGATAATGCAAGTGAGAGAAGCTCATAAACTGTAAAGTGCTTACCAATGAGTAATTCTCAGGGAGACCGAGTGTCTAATGTCCCATGATTGGAGCAGCTATCCTAACCAGAGACTCATTTTACAGGTACATATGTGTCTCAAACATTTGTCTTATGCTTTCTGTGTGCTTAGAAGTTGTTCCTTACATCATTATTTAAGTACACTGCATCTCATTTGTATTATTTCATTCAGAATATGTTTATAACTTGGTATTTTCCAGGTTCTGTGATAAGTTCAAAAGATACCACAGTGAGGAAAGCAGACATGGATTTTGTCTCTTGGTGCTTATAGACTAATGGGAGAGAAAGGCATTATATAGATAGAAATTCAAATATTTTATTATAGTTGTGATAGTACAAAAAATAAAAGATACAGAAAATCAGAGCAGTATATAACAGACCATAAACTGTGTGTGTGTGTGTGTGTGTGTGTGTTTTCATGGTAGTGAGGTGGAAAGTCAATGCTTAAAAATAGTGAATACTTTCTTAGAACGTGTCAATTAAACACAGCCTAAATAATGAGTAGGACATCAGCAGGTTAAATGTCTGTGTGTTGTGTGTGTGGAGGGTGTTGATGGGTGGGGGTAGACAGACACAAGCCTTTCAGAAAGAGATCAATTGGCAGCAAGATGACCACCAGGTAGAAAAGAGCTTGGCACCTAGAAAGCTGTTTGGGGAAGAGACAGGAAAAGACACTTTCTGTCAAGTCTGAGATTTGTCTCACTTTTTCCTATTGGCTTATACCAATGCTGCTAGCTCCATAGAAGAAGAGAAGAAAGAGAAAGAGGAGGGAGAGGAGAAGAAGGAAAAGAGAAAGGAAATGAGGAAGGAGAGCAGGAAGAGGACTTTCGGATTTCTTTAAAAGAGGAAATATAATTATTCTTTATGGAATTTTTGCCATTCTGCCTGGGTTCTCTGTCTAACCAGTGACCTCATTTCACTCCACCGTTTGGGCAAAATGATAGGGATTATCTAGAACTTCTCTCTTTTCTTCATATTCAGCATCCAATTACCACTGTTTCTACCCATAGAACCTTCAAATCTGGGGGACAGGCTTGCTGGGGAGAACATGGAGAATCCCCCAGTGCCCATGGGTTGCTGGGCATATTGACTGTGTTTGAACCAGCTTCCTTTCACAGAGGACTTAGCCATCTCCTGGGGCTGGAAGAGTCCTGTAGCAAATGAAGATTTCTGGCTGAGGCTATCCCCTGGTGTTATCCAAAGGCTTCTGGACTGACCCCAGCCTCTGACCACCCGATGGGTATCAGCAACAGGGTCTCCAACTTTTCTATCCTAATTTCCTCCTTTCCTGTCCATGACCGTCATATCTCCTACCCTCTCTGTGTATGCAATGTGCAGGAAGTTTTATAGATCAGGAAATCCTGTGAGACCTATGTAAATCAGACACCGCCTCTTCAAAACTGACTGTAAAATCTGGCGCATCTGCCACCAGCCTTCTTCCCTCTCAGAAGTCCCGTCTCTCTCAAGAGAGAACTATTTTTCCTTCTCTTTCTTCTGCTTTTTAAACTTCTGCTCCAAAAAATAAAAAATAAAATAAAAAAATAAAGAAAAAAAAAGAAAAGCCCTGACATTTCCTTGCTAACAGAAGTTACTGAACTTAGGCTGGGCATGGTGGCTCACATCTATAATTCCCACATTTTGAGAGGCCAAGGGGTGAGGTTTGCTTGAGGCCAGGTGTTTGAAACTTGCCTATGCAAAATAACAAGACCCTGTCTCTATAAAAATTAAAATTAAGAAAAAAATAGCCAGGTATGGTGGTGTATTCCTGTAGTCCCAGCAACTCCAGAGACTGAGGCAGGAGGATTGCTTGAGTCTGCAAGCTCGAAGCTGCAGTAAGCCACATATGATAAATCCACTGCACTTCAGCCTGGGTGACAGAGCGAGATTCCATCTCTTAAAAAAAAAAGTCACTGAATTTCACTGGAACTGTTTATTTCACAATTTCTTAACCATAACTTGAATTTGCTAGTGGCATGGACAAGGTCCTCCAACTCTAGACCATATATAGACTTAATATTGATATTTTCTGATATCCGCTGATTAGTTAACATTATGAACTAATTGTGCTAAATAATTTACATATGTAATTTAATGTGACACATATTATTATAATGCAAGTAGTTTGCCCAAGATCATAGATAGGAACTGGCAGAGACAGTACTCGGGACAAAACTCTTTTGATTCCAAAGTCTGTATTCTTAACCTATATACTTTACTCATTCTCAAAATGTGGAGTAAAATAGAAATTTAAATTTTGAGGTAGAAAATTTACTTACAAATTCTATCATTATGTATATGTGTGTGTGTGTGTGTGTGTATATATATATATATATATATATATATATATATATCTCGTATTGAGAGAGGATAAAGTGGCATACACATAACTAAAGGAAGTGGTAGGCTGAATAATGTCCCTGCAAAAGACATCCTCATGCTTGGATTCTGTGACTATTCATTATCTCATGTTCCAAAAATGGGATTTTGCAGGAATGATTAAAATTTTTCAGGTGAAAATTTATCCTAGATTATCTAGGTAGACCCTAAATGTAATCACATATATCCTTATAAGAAGGATGCAAAGGGAGATTTCACACTCAGAAGAGGAAGCAATATGATCATAGGGGCAGAGATTGGAGTAAGGCAGCCACTAAAAAATCAAAGGGGCAAGGAACACACTATCCCCTAGAGCACCCTAAAGTAACACATCCTACTGGCGACTTGATTTCAGCCCAGTAATACTGATTTTGGACTCTTGGTCACCAAGAATTGTGAAAGGGTACATTTCTCGTGTTTCAGGTCACCAAATTTGTGACAATTTAATATAGTAGACATTAAAATTAACACATGGGACAAATGAATGTTTATTAAGCAGAATGAATGAATAAGCGGTGAATGTATAAGAGAACAAATAAATTGTACAGTGAAGGATTCCAATCGAAAACACATACAATTTATAACTTCCAGGGTAAGCCTTACACAATTGTACATATGACAGAACTGGGACTGAGTTTAAATAACTTTTATAAATCACCAGCTAATGAAAAAGGATTTGGGTGTAGACGCCAGGCTTCCTGACTCATAGTTGAGCCCCTTTTCAACTGTAACCCACTTTCTCCTCCCTCAATACTATATATATATGAGTGATTGAATTCATAAGTAAATTTTCTACCTCAAAATTTAAATTTCTGTTTTACTCCACACTTATGTCCAGTTGATGTATAATTGGTGGGGGGCAGAGACCACAGTTCCTCAGCCACCACAGCTGTGAACCCCGGGAGAGCAAAAAACATCTCTTTTATTTTTTCACATTATTTCTAGTCACTGGCGTGATGTTTGGTACTCAGTCATACTTGGTGAATATTTGATTAAATAAAGAAGAAATGAATCAAATCAGACTCAGTAAAACTTGTGATTTAGTACATTTTTCCCCATTTATTATGACCCTGAATGCCTGAGTCACTAAAATATTGGTAAAAATAACTTCCAAATGAGTGGGAAATATTAGCTGGTAGTATAGTTAGAGATGTGTCTTCACCACGAGCTGTGAATGTTATGAGAGGAGACAATGTTTTCCCATATTTCAGTATCTCTCTTCTCATGGTGGGTATTAAACAAATCTGTATTTAATGCAAGTAAAGCTATGGCAAGCCCCCTTTCTCTGGGACTTTTACGCTTCTGGGACTCAAATCTGACTGTGTTCTTTCTGTGACTTTGTGAAAAGGTTCCAACTTGAATATAAGTGGCATTTGTATCATTTCAGCCACCATGCATCCCCATCACTGTAGGTAATTGAGAGCTAACTCTGTCTTCCTCAGGGAGGAATTACCTACGGAAGATTCATGCCTTTGGGATGTAGCGTTCCCAGTTGAAAGGCCCCTGTTAATTTATAGGAGGCTATAAATCAGCAGGAAAAGAAACATTGGCCCACAACCCATGAAAGGAAAATACATCCTTCAGGACCAAATGCAAACCTGGCCACAAACCTGTGAGTGATTTAAGACCCCGGGCATACTTACCTGTCCCTGGCTGATTTAGATTCATTGGGGCTTCTCTGCTTAGGGCAAGGGAAAGAGGGTTTTGCACTGGCCAGTGATCACGAATGAGAGAGATACAAAATGTCATTCAGTTAATGATACATCACCAACCATGCTATTTCTCCTGAAAAGAGTGATGCCATCCTTTGCATCATTTACTATGACCCTGCCAATTGGCTGTGGCCCTCGTGGGCCCTTGGGCCAAGGTTTGTATTTGTAGGAGGCAGCTCATGTTCAGATATTAATTTAAAACTGACATTCTTAGCCTTGGCCAAGGTGTTTAACAGATTGCTTTTGTGGGCTGGAAGCAAGGAAAACAAACAAACAAAAAAATGCATCTATCACTTCTTTGAGGTGGTTGTTCCCCAGATGCATACAAATGTCAAAACTCATCTAACTGAATACTTAGAATCTGTATATTTTATTGTATACAAGATTATAAGAAAGTTCCAATAGCATTGTTTCTGGGAGTGATGAATGATTACTTAATAACTAGAAACTATTTGTCAGTTTGTGATTTCTGATCAAGGCAATAAATGTTTCCCAAGCACCTGAAATTATTGGTCGAATTCTGCGTTAGATGCTGGAGATAGAAAGTCCTTGTCCCCAAGTGGCTTCTGGGCCAGAGGAAGAGGCTGGACATTTAAACAGACAATTCTAAAAGAGTCCAGTGAGTGCTATGATGAGGCACATATAGAGAGGGGATATGGGAGCAGACAACCCATTTGACTTGCTTAGAGCTCAAGGGTAGATTTCTAAGGCTTGAGGAAGGATAGAAGTTTTCTATTCAAAGAGAAGGACAATTGGAATAGGAAAAAGAGCTTTAACAAAGAAACATGCAGTAGTGTGAAATAACAGTTTGGGGTTTATTTAAATCATTATGAGTAGTGGTGTTGGATCAGAAAGTATGAGTTTGGAGAGGGCAGTCAATGAGACTGGAAACCTTAAAAAATGAATTTTTTCCAGATGAGAGATTGTCTCCACTGAGTTCAAGGAAAGCAGACTAGAGACTGCATCCACATTTAGGTAGACATGGGAACAAGGGAATATTATTTTGTTCTGTTTTACCCATTGACATAGTGGAATAAAAAATAAGATACTGAAAGTAGCATTGCACAGGGGTGAGTAGGCTGGATAGAAACTAGGAGACCTGGGTTCCAGGTCCCTCTGTTTCAGGACATTTACAGTGTGACTTTGGGCAGGCCTCTACTTCTCTGAGCCTGTTTCTCACTAGTCAATTGGGGACAATAATAGCTACTTCACAAACTTTGAGTGAGATGCAGAGTTATATTGGGTAAAGCTCTTTGGATATTATATAAGCTTTTCTTACATTTGGTTACAAAATTGATAGGAGGTACAGGAGGAAGTTTACATATATCAAGTTATTTCCAACTTTTAATTTCAACAAATCTGGCAGATGACTCTAGAAGGGAGTGAATGAAGATTAGGCTGACTAAGTGGGGGCATGAATGTATCCAGCTAGACATTCAAAGAAGAATACTACAAATACCCAAGAGAGGAAAGAAGTGGAATCAGGAAATATGGCTTGATCAAGAGCAAGGACAGGGGATGTTTTGTAGACTTAATGATTTTTGTGAACTCTCTACAAGGCTCTTACAAATGCCCCCAGTGTGTAGGGATATTGGAACCATGTCACGTTTCCTGCTCTAGGGCCTTCACACGAAGTAGGAGGCAAGACTATAATTCCTTGGGCACAGTCCAGGAATGGGCATAGCTTTTGGCACCATTGAGTCATCCACAGGATATGACGAGACTTTCAGGGCCTCCCCTATGCCTTCACTGACCCGTCTTAATGCTCTGTTGAGGCCCAAATCCTGTCTGTAAATGGAAGACCCCCAGCTCTCACAGGGGTCCCCCACTGCTGTTCTGTGGGAGCCATCCAGTCCCGTCCAATTGATTGATTTCTCCGGATACACCAAGGGTGGTCCTTGGGGGAAGGGGATCTTGGCAGGATCTCCCCCCATATTCTCAGCTCATTTGCCACTGTGCCCTTGCCAAGTTTTGCTTCCCCTGCATTTCATCAGATCATTCCTCAGTCTGTCTCCTTAAGGCACATTCAGAGAATCTGAATTAAGCTTCAGTCAGTCCCTGACTTCCCTCAGAAAGCGTTGTTAGGGAACTCGCATACAAAGGCAGCCTGGGCGCAGTCCCAGATTCCAATCTCCCTTTCCTCTCCTCCTCATCCTTCTCCCCATCATTCAATTAATTTTCAGCCTGTTTTCCTTAGTGGCCCCTGCTCTCCTGGTCACTGGGCAAGTCCTCGTGCATCCCGAAGAGCTGCGCCAAGAATCTGCCCGTCATAGCCCTGCTTTCTTGCTCCCTGCAGCAGTGAGACTTTTGTCTAATTATCTCTGGATCTGGAAGCAGTTGCATTTTCTGGAGAAGAGCATATCAGCTCTGGTCTCTAGCTTTTCCTATACCCCTTGGGTAACAGGGCTGCTCAAAGTGCCTCCTGTCAAGTGCTCTTAGCTACCCAAAGCAAACTCCTCTCTGAGACAAAGGAGAGGATTAACTTACAGTATTTTATCCACAAGTCAGACATCAAAGTAAGTGAGTGAAAACCCTTGTTTGTTTCCACAGCCTTGTCTGAGAGTGTGTTTGTAAATGTTCTCTGAAACATCAACAAGACCTTTCATAAGGTGGCTAACCGGGGACCATGGGAACTTGCCCGTCACAAACAGCAAAAATAAACCCCCCATCTGCAGAGTTATCTCCATCCAGTTGCTATCACTCTAGTCTGGGTCTTCATTGGCTCTTGCCCTCCCCACTACAGTAAGAGCCCGCATAGTCTCCTTGCTGCCACTTTTATAGCCCGATAGTCCATTCTTCACTTGGCAGCTAGATAAACTCTTTAAAAATAAAGTTATGGAGCTAGAGGTCATTATCCTAAGTGAAATGACTCAGAAACAAAAAGTCAGGTACCACATGTTTTCACTTATACGAGGGAGCTAAACAATGGTTACACATGGACGTACAGTGTAGAAGAATAGACACTGGAGACTCCAGAAGGTGGGAGGGCAAGAGGGGGATGAGGGTTGAAAAATTACCTATATGGTACAGTGTTCACTAATTGGGTGATGAGTATGTGGGAGCTAAACAATGGATACACATGGACATACAGTGTGGAAGACTAGACACTGGAGACTCCAGAAGGTGGGAGGACAAGAGGGGGATGAGGGTTGAAAAATTACCTATATGGTACAGTGTTCAGTATTTGGGTGATGAGTACATGAAAAGCCCAGGCTTCACCACAATGCAGTACATCCATGTAGGAAAATTGCACTTGCACCCCCTAAATCTATAAAAATAATAAAACATGAATCAGTCAATCACATCTCATTTTTTCCTCTCTGTCCCTAGTCAAAACCCATTTAGTATAAAACTCAAACTCTTTACTCCTGCTTGCAAAGCTCAGTGGTCTTACTTCTGCCTACCCATCCCAACTCGACTTGTACCACTCTGTCTCTCACTCACTCTACTTTAGCCATAACAGGAGTCTCAGTGCTCAAACTGCCACCTGGTCCCCTCCTCAGAGCACTTGCAGCAGAAGATTCCCTTTGCATAGCTTCTTCTCTCTTCTGAACTTTTATATGCCAAGTTCCCTGTTATTCACATCTCAGATCTTCAGAGGCCTTTCTTGGCCACCTAATTTAAACTACCTGGCATATTATATTGGGTTGAGCCATATGACATTCCTGTCTTGTAGGTTAAATACATATTGGAAGTTTCATAAGGTTTAACCTGATAAAATCTCTATACGTATGTTTCACAACTTGAGAGTTTTTACATATAGTTGTGTTGTTTACACTGTTTTTATATAATGAGAAGCACTAT
The DNA here is from genome assembly GCF_047675955.1 of Chlorocebus sabaeus. NCBI lineage: Eukaryota > Metazoa > Chordata > Mammalia > Primates > Cercopithecidae > Chlorocebus > Chlorocebus sabaeus. The sequence continues at coordinate 85,326,717 of NC_132915.1, read as the reverse complement.
GTCTGACATATAGTAAGTAAATTAAAGGTAGTTGCTGATTTTATCATTGTCATCATCATCATTATCATCATCATTCTAAATCATGTAAGAAGATGTAGAAGATAAGAAATATGTAGGAACAGAGGAAACCTCATTGTTGCACTGGTTTGGGATACAGGAGAGAAGTGGTCTGAGATTAGATCTTTTATTGTTGCCCAACTTTGTGATCTAGGATCAGGCAGTATCTGTTGGAGATAACACAAGGGCTAGATTTTCAAATCAGACTCGCAAGACTGAAATATTTTACCAAGTATCAAGCTTTACTAATAATTTCAAAGCTCTAATCACAAGGTACAGGGAACACAGGGAGAAGCCCATGACTACCAATACTACTCCACAGCCCTTTTCTTACCACATTAGGACCTGGTCTGATTCAGATTTAACATATAACTCTCTAAAAGATGTACACAAGTACATTACTTGCACAAAATGAAAGCCAGTTCTTTTAACCCTGAAGTAGCTCCATCTCCTGCAGTAGTTACATAACTTGACACTTTTCAAGAAGCCATTCCCCATGAATCTTTGGATTCCAGGTTTGTTTACCATATATAATTCTGCTACGGGGGTAAGGTTCATGCTGCTAAAAGTCTCCCAAAGATAAAGACTGCCACTAACAAATATCATTAGTGGTTTTCCCCAGAGTCTTCACAGCATCTTTATAAGGAGATTTGCTCAACCACGTTTCTTCTCCAAAGAATCCCCAGGGAAGGGAAGGAACACACTGCAAGCCTGGATAACCCTTTTCTTCCCACCTCTTTAGGCTGCAATTCCTTCATCTGTGAAGTGAAAACCTTGCTCACTATATCTGGGGACCCAAAGTGTTCTAAATCTCATTAGACCTACAACAAGGGAAATAATTTTCTGCTGTTGCATGTACCAGGCAGAAGCTAAGTAAACAGCATATAGCAGAAGAGATTCTCTACCATGGAAATTGTTAAACTCAACCCAAAAGGCACTTTCTTACTTAAAGGTTACTCAAGCCAGGCACAGTGGCTTACACCTGCAACCCCAGCACTTTGGGAGGCCGAGGCGGGCAGATCACCTGAGGTCAGGAATTTGAGACAAGCCTGGCCAACATAGTGAAACCCTATTTCTACTAATAAAACAAAAATTAGCTGGGCATCGTGGCGGGCACCTATAACCCCAGCCACTCGGGAGGCTGAGGCAGGAGAATCACTTAAAACCTGGAGGCAGAGGTTACAGTGAGCTGAGATCATGCCATTTTACTCCAGCCTGGGTGACGAGAGTGAAACTCCATCTCAAAACAAACAAACAAACAAAGTTACTCAGCAAGCAGAGGGCAATGAAAAGAGTATAAACTCTGGAGTCAGAAGCCTGAGTACAAGCCTCAGCTCAAGAATTTAATGGCTGCAGGTCTTTGAGGAAGTTGCCCAAACTGACCAAGCTTCTGTTTCCTCACCTGTTAGAGGAGAATCATGATATTTATCTTCTGAGTTGTGGCAAGTTTTAAATGAGATGATGCACGTCAATGCCAAGCACAATGACTGGTATAAAATCATTGGTAGTGATGAAGTCATTTGTACCACTGTATGCAACGTCCACAGTGTACAAAAATTGAATAAAATGACGGAGTTAGGCATACTCTTGAGGGCAGTGGAGATAGAGCATTAGCCACTCATGTCTCCCATTCCCACCATCTAGTGCCAACCCATTCAGACAACACAGCATTCAGAACAAACGTCCTGAGCCACAGATCTGAACCACGCTGTTGCTTAAAACTGTGCAATAGCTCTCAATATCCTTAAAGATAAATCCTAATCTCTTCATTCCATGTATAAGGCTCTGAGTATCTTTTTCCTCTCCCAACCACCATGATTAGTAAAGATAGACTAAGCACTAGAATGAATAATCCCCAAATTTTATCAGCATAACACAATAAAAGTGTGTCCACTGAGAAAGAGGTGATTGCCTGGGTCAATAATTCAGAGACCTTTTCTTTGGTCTTGTAGGTCCTTTGGGTTCTGAGTTCTCTTTGACTGCCAGAATATGGGGAGAGGGGAAAAGGATCACTTATTGAAGGGTTTATGATCCAGACTTGGAAGATGGGCATATAATTTCCTGTCCTATTCTATCATCCAGAAATGAAATCAGAATACTGCTTCACCTAATTACAAAGGAGGCAAAAAAAAAAAAAAAACAGATATTGATTAGCATTCTATTATCTTTCAGTTGACACTAGAGCAATTCTAGACTCCTTCTGTTTATCTGCCACACCATTCTAGTCCACATCTCTCTGTGTTTTTGCCTCTGCTGGTCTCACTGTCAATCGTGTTTTAGATGAACTTCTTTTCTTCTCTATGCTGAAGTTCTTGTCCAAGGATGATCTTCTCTTCAAGTCTTCCTTTACAAAGCGCCTTCCTTAGTCAAGGAAACAGCTAATCGCTCATTCCTTCTTAGTACATTTAGACTTGTACTAAGCCCTCTTTAGTACTTTTAGATACCCTTTTAGATACATCTGCTCTGATGATTTTGTTCATATGCTTGTCTCCTCTCTAGAATTTAGGCTCCTTCTCTGCAATTAACAGAGAACTGTACTAATTGCATCAGAGCTGTCCCTTCTCCTCCCTCTCTCCTCACCCCACACAGCACACAACCTGGTGCTGAGTAAGCTGCACTGGGGGAGAACTGCAATAACACCCAATGTCCCCAGAAAAATAGAACGCAGTATTAGGAGCTAAGTTTAAGACAAACCACCTGGTTTTGAAGCCCAATGTTGTTGCATAATCTTAATCAAGTTGTTTGTTCCGATTCTCAGAAAAAAAGAATGTCTATAAAACCAGAAGATTATTAGCTTCCCATATCAGATGGTTGCGAAGAGTTTATTAATTGAGGAATACAAAGCTCTCAATATGGTACTTGCTACACACAAGGAACGCTAAATAAAATTCTACCTATCGCTATTATCATATCCTTCTTACCTATTTTGTGGATGGAAACAGAAAGGCTCTCCCCTGACTTTGAGAAGCCTTAAATTAGGACAGAGAAACTTGCCCTGTGGATATGTGGTCCCCAGAGAGTGACTCAGGCAGACTGAGGCCTTTGTGAGCTCTCATGGCCCTGGAAGCATTCCTTGAGTGAGGTCTGGCAAGGACAGGGAGAAGCTGACAAATTAAATGATTTAGTCTGCTCAGCAAAGTAAACGTGGCTCCAGGAAGTTAGAAGTAGCACAGAATGGAAGCTCCAAATGCCACTGGGTGGAGGAATTTTTTTTTTTTTCCAAACTCAATTTGTTTTCACTTAAACTGCTCCATTTCATCAACATGGCTCTTTGGAACATTGGCTAACTTCCCTAAAAATGTCTCTTTTTTTAAATGTTTTCCTCCCTCCTTCCTAGTTCCTCAAATGCAATAAAATTAAATACTTGGAACTCAAGAGAAAGCCCCCCAAAACATCAGATCAGCCTAGGTGTGCATCAGGTACCTGTTTGCAAATTGATGGCAAAGTAGGAGCTGTAGGTGTGGATGTAAAGTTGCTGTGAACAGCACCGTGACCACAGATAAATCATTCCCTGAAATGGCACTGCAGTTGATAAATTGCCTTCTCTTCACAAAGACCCTTTTATCCAGGTCAGTCCTGTGTGAGGCTTTCCATGCCTCCCCATTTAAGCCTTGGGAGGAAGGAAATAGACCTTCATCTATAGAGGCACAGAAGGTTTCTCAATCAAGAGTCCAGGTTGCAACCCATTCTGCACTTACACACCTGGGAGATAGACACCCACTCCACTGCCCCAACAACATGACCGAGACAGGGGCCCAAAGCCAGAACATGTTGAGGGAATTTCTTTCTTCATTACCTGGAATGTCTTTTAAAATATAACAATAAACCAGAGAATCCTGCTTGTACTGGCTCATGAAAAGTTTTGACACAACCTAACCCTTTCAGTCCATAACCGACTCATACCAGACCAGCTTTGATTCTTTTTGAGTATGAATCATCCCAGTTTTAAAGCCATAGTTTTCTCTTCTGCAGAGGAAATCTATGTCAACAGTAAAATACTACAGAAAGGATATCTTCCTTTTTTTTCTGCTTCTTCACCTTTTTTTTTTTTTTTTTTTTTTTGATTTTGTAAGAACTTGGCAGAGCTGATAAATGAGGCAGATTTTTCCATACAAGGGACAAAAGGATTCATTGTAAACTTACATGCAGGAGTTAACAGGACTATAGTAGACTAGTTTAGGAAGATAATTTCACTTAATTTCATCACTGGATTGTTAAGCATTTACTATCTATGGATATTTAAAAAAAATCTGCAAAAGAGTAAGAAAAGAGTAACACCACCATTTTGTAGGTATTTTCCAACAACTAGCACTCTGTTGTAACTCTTACACAATCCTTCAAGATCTCTTTGTTCAGAGAAAATATAAGCTCCTGGAAGTTAGATACTTTGCTCAAGGACCTACAAATAGGACCAGGCAAAGCTATAAATCAATCAAGTTTTGGTTTATCAGATCCTAAAGCCCGTTCACACCTATAACTATGAATCTCCTCACCTTACTGCCTTTTTTTTTTTTTTTTTAAAGACAGTGTGATCTGCCTCTTGGGGCTTTTAGAAGGATTAAATGAAATATATTTTATGTGCCTATTATGTGATTGTATGTGAAATTCCACCAGCATAAAGTCTAAATCCTCAGCCATTTGGAGAAGTTCAAAGCAAGAGAGTGAGTGGATGGATCAAGGAGAGGAGCAGACCCTTCTCTGACTTCTCCACCTATCAATATCATCCTACCCTAAGCTAGGCACATAACATGGTTACTGCACTAACATAACACAGAAGGGCTAGTATAGGTCTTAATTCTCAGACCTCTGGGAAATAACTACTACACAGCTGCTTCTAGTAAATGCTGGTTTAGATTTTATCTAGGGTCTCGCTGACCTTTGAGATCTTAGCGAAATTAGCTTCTTATCCTCCCCAACTGTGCAGCCTGTAGGTATCTTCTCCAGTACTTTGGCAAATTTTCAGAAAACCCAGCACCTCTTGTCTCTTAAGATTTGTTTCTGGATGGGTATCTCTGTTTTAGTCTAGAAAGACTTAGCTGGGGAAAAAATTCAACTATTGCTTTGAGTTTCTAAAAATTCCACTCACATTTGTAAGAAGAGTGAACTTCACACAATAATGGGGAGAGGGGTTTCAGGGGGAAAAAAATCTCTATAGCCACCAACAAAACAACTATCAATGGAGCAGAACAGAACATGTTTAGAAATCTCCTTCAGACATCTAACTATCAAGGTGCTTCACAAACCCCTTATATTGCCCAGTCTCAGCCTCTCTCTATTTTGCAGACTTCTTTTTCTCCCTTCTTTTATCTCATTACTCATCTCTTATCTATTCATATTCAGGATAAAAAATGATTAACCATGTTCTTATCCCATCAGATGCTGAGACTCGCATCCATGATAGTCTGACATCTATTAGCATCCATGTCCTCAAGATCTCACTTCGAAAAGATTTATGGAACTCCACCCTTCTTCCATTCTAATGGAGGCATGCTAAGATCACTAGATAAATAATAGCAAAGTTGTCTATAGCTCTTAAGCCGCACCAGGCATCATTTTAAGTACTTTGTATTTATGAACTAATTTAATCCTCACAACAACTCCATGAAGTTATTATTATATCCCCATTTCACAGATGGGAACTGAGGTGCAGAGAGGTTAAACGACTTACTCAAGGTTACATAGATAGTGGCAGACCTGTGATTCAATCCCAAGCAGTCTGATTCATAATGTGTACTATTAAATTCTACATAGTCATTTGGCAGAAAGATGAACAGTCAGATATTTCTCCCTCCTAACTCATGACAACATTGAATGAATGCATTTATTTACGAAATAAATGAATGAGTAGAATTTGAAGCAAATCTTTGGGGTTTTGAAATATGTACAAAATGTAAACAACAAAAAGTAGGACACAAATTATTAGGGATAAAAAAAAAATAGGAAGATTTAAATGGGTAGTTTCAGGACAGAGGGAGGCCCTGGGGCAGGCAATTGTCAACTGCGTTGAATAGGCTCCAGGAAGTTATATGCAGAGGTTAAGTCGGGTTCAGGGAAATAACTGTGTTTTTAATTGGATAATCTATCTCCCATACCTACAGGAAAACATCATGGCTGCTGAGCCTGGCTGCTTCCTTTGGAAAGGCCTTTGGGGGAAGATAGAGGTTGTAAAGCGATAGGAGAAGAGAGCTCTCAGCTACACGAAGACTCATTTTGCTTCAGAAGAAGGGCCCCTCATCAGAGCAGTAAGTTCAGGAAAGTATCCACTTCCAAGTGGTCTTTGTTTCCTATTTGGACATCACAGCAGTGCATCTACATCTGGACGATGATGTCCTCAGTTCTCTCATCAAAATTCAGCAGACTGCATAACCAGGGCTGGGGCATCGTAAAGAGTCGAGGGCCTTAGGTTCTCTCCCCCAGCTCCCCTTTCCAAACACTTTGCTCTTGTCAACACAGGAAAAGTTAAATCATTCTGTATTTCCAGACCCATTATTGTAGAAGAGTAGAAAAATAACTCTGATGATTAGGTTCTTTGACATTTTACATTGCTTAAAGATCTATCTTGAGAAATAAAGGTCTCATTATCTGAAAAATTTCATCTTTTTCATTTGGCAAACTAGTATACTTTTACCTTCTTCATCCAGATTAAGTGAAAGTTTATCTCATTAAGCACAATATTTTATTTTTGGGCTCCAAAATCATCTGTACTCAGAGTGGCAAGAGTAGTAACAACAATACCCCTTAATAAACATTCTATAACTACACAATGCTGTTTGATTATCATTAACTTTTTCTGAACACTTTATTGGAGTTTTAAGACAATCCCAAGGTAAATAATATTTTCCTCATTTTGTAGTTGAAGAACCTGGAATTTAAAGAAGGTCCCACATGCAGTAAGTGATGAGCAGAACCTGGGTTCCACCCAGGCCTGACTGATGCTAGAGCTTTAATTACTTCACTATTGCTCACACTGAGAGAGTGACCACTGTCATTGGTGGCCACTGACATTGGTGGATAATGAAGCAGAGCCCATCATCTTCACCACTAAACTGTCTGCTTCCTCATCCATCCTGAAGGGTCTCCCATCACCAAAAAGCCTCTATTCACGCTATGCATATCAGCAACATTGAGCCAGGAAACCCTCCATAAACCCCACTTTTTCAAGGCACACAATAGACCACTCATGGGGAAGATGTTCCTCCTCCCATCTCCCATGTCACTGAAGGTTGGGAGTCCATGTTCTCCTGGTTTGTAACACCACTTCTGGATTAACTTTCCTCACTCCTTCCGTACAGTTCCCACTTACTGAAGGTGTTTGCCTTGTGGTTCTACCTTTGGGTACTCCTCCTGAGCACTTCAACAAAACACCTTCTGTCCTGGCCAATCCTCCAAATTCTCTGAAGATTGGCCTCTGCCTTTCCATCATTCTCCCCACCACAGGCATTGCTATTATTGGTGATTTCTACCAATAGCATTGGGTGATCCTTTCGACAACCTAGCTTTTCAGATTCCTTGCCCTCTTCATCCCCTATGGTCTCAGTTTCTTCGGCCACATTATTCCAATTCACTGACCCCAATATACTATTTTATAGGCCTTCTAGAAACTTCCAGTTTACAGACTCCTTTACTTTCTCCTTATTTCTCAGGACTCCCCTGTTTCCACTTCTCTCATTATCCAGCTGAGATTTTATTGATAATCACATTAAATACTGTCCTCAAAATATTTAATTTCTTAAGTTGTAATTATCTTATTATGAGTCATCTGTCAAACTTCAAACCTGAATAAACTCAACTTGTTATTTTCTCCACTTTACAGTTGGGTTGCTGAGTAATTGTGGAAGAAAAAAAAATCATTCTCAATTGGAAATGTTCTTAATTCATGGTCCTCAACCTTAACTAGGTCCTTAATAATGCCCAGGAGATCTATTATGTTTCTATGGGAAGTACTTTCCCCTTCTCTGAGGCAGCATATTTCAAACTGTCTTCTTTTCTCTCAAACCTATGACTTCCACCTCTCTCCCTCAGTCTCTGTATGACATTGACTCCACAGAAAAAAACAAAAGGCATCAGTCAAAACTCCCTCAACTTTGTGTCATAAAAGTTACACACATATTTGCCTCTTCACTCATCACTTCCTTCCCCGCTCCTGATAGACTGAAAGGAATGTCCTTTATCTTACCAAAAACTGGATCCCATACTCTGGATCTCATCCTTTTTGACGTTCAGAAGAATGTTACTCCATTTATTTCCCCTCTCTAGTGGCTACATCCCATTAGCATGTAGAGGTAGCATGATGTTTTGTTTTGGGGCTTTAACGTCACCTACAGCCAGAATTGTAATGGTAATAACAATACTTTTTACTGAGTACTTATTTTATGGCTACACCATGCTGTTTGATGATCACAAACTTGGGCCATCTTGGGCCTTCTCGTTTCATGTTTCCCCATCTCTCTGGTTGATCTCATGCTGTCTTGTGATGATTTCAATGAGTTCATTTACCCCAACCTGGATCTCTATCTCAAGTCAGTTTTCTGTGCTCCAGGCTTTATTTCAATGGTCTTTTACAGACTGCACCGGGATATCTCAAAGGTACTTTACATTCAATATTTATGACATCTCCCTTCTTCTCCCCCAGACTTTCACTAAGCTCATTTCTTTGCTTATGTATTTCAATTTCAATAAACAGTGCCGTAATTTTCCCAGTTAATCAATTTAGAAAATAACATCGTTGTCCTCTTTCTTTGCCTCAGCTTTCACATGTAACAATTATTAAATTCTATAAATTCTATTTCTCAACTATACATTGAATAAGCCTACTTATGTCTAACTTCAAATTTATTCACAGGCCACCCCCTGCTCTCTCACTCCAAGTCCAAGGTATACATTACCATCTCCTTGGATCGTTTCCCACACCCTCATCCCTTTTACATATTCTTCCATCTGTTTTCCACTCTGATATTATCTTTCCTGACCCCAAGGCTGAGTTGAGTACCTCTTCTCTCTGAATCCATAACATTGTGATTACCAACATCATATCATTTATACTGTTTTTTAAAATTTCCCGTTTACTCACCTGTTCCACTCACTGTCTAGCACTCACTTTGTCTTGAATAACTAGACTAACCTTTGGCACATAATAAGTGATAATTCTATACTGGTTGAAAAAATGGCCTATTTTAGGTCATAACTTTGTTTTCTAGTAGTTGTACAGTGACATTCAAAATTGTATCACTCAACAAGTGTATAACTTTTAAAAGTCAGCTTCATTGAGGTATGCTTACATACAATAAAATTTACCAATATTAAGTGCATATTTCAATGAGTTTAGACAAATGTATGCAACCACAACTACAATAGTAATAACATAGAGCATTTCCATCACTGCAAAAAATACCCTTGTCTCTCTCTGCAATAAATTCCTTCCCCACTCCCTCAGGCTCTTGGCAGTGATTTATCTGTTTTTGTCACTATAGTTTTGCCTTTTCCAAAATTTCACAAAATTTTAATCATAGTGTGTAGTCTTCTGACTCTGGCTTTTTTCACTTAGAATAGTGTATTCATTATGTTGTGCATATCAGTAGTTGGTTCATTTTTATTTGCTGAATAATGTTCTATTGTATTGACATGCCACACTTTGCTTATCCATTCACCACTTAATGATTACTAAGGTCATTTCACATACATTACATCATCATTTATTATGAATAAAGCTGCTGGGACCATCCAAGTAACTTTGTAGACAGATGTTTACATTTCTCTAGGGTAACCACGTAGGAGTGGAATTTCTGGATCATATTGTAAGTATTTGTTGAACTTTATAAGAAATTGCCAAATGTTTCCAAAATACTGTGCATTCCCACTAGCAACATTTGAGTTTCCAGTTGTTGCACTTCTCACTAAAATTTAAAATCATTTTTAAAAATCATAGCCGTTGTAATGGTTGTGTGGTGGCATCTCACTGTGGTTTTAATTTGTATTTTCATGATGTCTAATGTTTAACATGTTTCCATAAGCTTATTGGGCATTTGTGTCTTCTTTTGTAAAGTGTCTGTTAAATTTTTTTGCCAATATTTATTGAGCAGTTTATCTTCTTATTTTAAACTGTAAAAGTTCTTATATTATTCTAGATACAAGTCCTTTGTTAGACACACCTACTGAAAATATTTTCTCATAGTCCATAGCTTGCCCTTCAAATTTGTAAGAATATATTGTGAAGAGCAGAAATGCTTAAATTCCATGAAGTATATTTACTAAAATTTACTTTCATGGTTTATACTTTTTTGTGTCTTATTTAAGAACTCTTTTACACTATTCCCAATAGAAAAGATTTATTCCTATAGTTTCTTCTAAATCTTGCCTGAAAATAAAGGCAATTTTTATGTTTTTATAAGTTTGTATTTTATATTTTTCTTGTGTTATTTCATTGCATAGGACTTCCAGTATAATGCTGAATAGAAGTTATGAAAGTAAAGAACCGTGGCTGGATGTGGTGGCTCATGCCTGTAATCCCAGCATTTCGGAGGCCAAGGCGGGCGGATCACCTGGGGTCAGGAGTTCTAGACCAGCCTGACCAGCATGGAGAAACCCCGTTTCTACTAAAAATACCAAAAATTGACCGGGCATGGTGGTGCACACCTGTAATCCCAGCTACTCAGGAGGCTGAGGCAGGAGAATCGCTTGAACCTGGGAGGCGGGGGTTGCAGTGAGCGAAGATCGTGCCATCGCACTTCAGCTTGAGCAGCAACAGTGAAACTCCATTTCAAAAAAAAAGTAAAGAAAGTAAAGAACCTTGTCTTCTTTCTGATTTTATGGAAAATGCAGTCAGCCCTTCACAATTAAATATGAGGTAACATAAGTTTTTGTTGTTATTGTCACTTGCTTGCTTGCTTTTTATCAGGTTAAAAGCTCCCTCTACTTCTAGGGCTCTAAGAGGTTTATATCTTAATACATACTGAGTTTATTCAAATGCTTATTCTTCACCTATTGAGGTAATCCTTTAGTTTTGGTGTTTGTTTTTTACTCTGTAAATACAGTACATTTTGTTGTGTCATTTTGATTAATAGATAAACATTACATTTCTGGGGTAAAACTCACTTAGTCATGCTGTAATACATTTTATATATTGCTCTATTTGATTTTCCAGTATTTATTAAATATTTTTGAATATTTTTATAAAGAATATTGGATGGATTTTATTTCTGGATAATGTTGCCTTGTAGAATTAATTTGAAAGTGTGTTAGTTATCTATAGCTACATATCAAATGCCCCCGAAACATAGCATCTTATAGCAACAAATACTTACTATCTTAGAGTTTTTTTTTTCAGTCAGAGATCCAAGAGAGCTTAGACGGATGTACTACTGGTGAGGGCATCTCAAGAGGTTGTAGTCAAATTGCCTATTTATTAGTCCGTTTTCACACTGCTGATAAAGACATACCAGAGACTAGGCAATTTACAAAACAAAGAGGTTTATTGGACTTACAGTTCCACATGGGTGGGAAGGCCTCACAATTACGGTGGAAAGCAAGGAGGAGAAAGTCACATCTTATGTGGATGGCAGCAGGCAAAAAGAGTTCTAGAAACTCCTGTTTTTCAAACCATCATATCTCATGAGACCCATTCACTATCGCGAGAACAGCATGGAAAAGACCCACCCTCATGATTCAGTCGTCTCCTAACAGGTCCCTCCCACAACACGTGGGAATTATGGAAGCTACAAGATGAAATTTGGGTGAGAACACAGAGCCAAACCATACCAGCCCACTAGGGATGAAGTCATCTGTGGCTTGAGAATTCATTTCCAAGCTCATCCACATGCCTGTTGGCTAAAACCAGTTTCTTACCATGAAGGTCTTTTCATAGATTGCCTGAGTCTTCTCATAACATCAAAATTGGCTTCCCACAGAGTGATTGATGAGAAGAAACAGAGAGAGGCGGAGGCAGAAACAGAGACATAGAAAGACTTGTCTTTTATAACCTAATCTCAGAAGTGACATACCATCACATCAGCCATATTTCCTTGGTTAGACAGACCAAACATGATACAGTGTGGGAAGAAACTACACAAAGGGGTGAATGGCAGTAGGTGGGGCTCATTTTCCTTAGGCCCAAAGAACTTCCTGGAACATTTCTTTCTTTTCTTTTTTTCTTTCTTTATTTTCTTTATTTTTTATAGAAACAGGTTTTCACTACGTTGCCCAGTCTGGTCTCAAACTCCTGGGCTCAAGTGATCTTCTCACCTTGACCTCCCAAAATTCTGGGATCACAGGCATGAACCACTGTACCCAGCCTGTCATATTACTTATAGCATAGGTTTGCTAGTAACAAATATTCTCAGCTTTTTGTTTTGTCTAAAGATGGTTTTATTTCACCTTCAATTTTGAAAGATAGTTTATCTGGGTATAGAATATTAAGTTTTGTCTTTTTCTTTCAGTTTATTTCACTGTTTTTCCTAGTTCCATTTGCTTGAATAGTTTTATTCTGCTATATCCAGGGTACAATTTTTTTTCTGGCAATTTTAAACTATGTCTATAAAATTTGCTTTCAAATATTTGATTATGATATTTCTTTATGTTATTTTCTTTGTGTTTATTTTCTTTTGAGCTCACTGAACTTCTTAGATTGATGGGTGGATGGTTTTCATCAAACTTAAAATTTTTTCAGCCATTACCTCTTCAGATCCCTTTCTTAGATTCCAGTCACATGAATTTTAAATTCCTTGATACTTTCCAAAATATCAATAAAGTTCTGTTCTTATTTTTCAGTCTCCTTTTCTTTCTCTGCTTCATTTTAGATAGTTTCTATTGTTATGTCTTCATTTTCACTATTTTTCTGAAGTATTATAGTTCTCATCCTATAGGATTTAATTTCAGATGTTATGTTTTTACAACTAGAAGTTCCATTTGCTTTTGTTTTTTATCTTATATTTCTCTCCTCATTATATTTAGGCTTTCTTTTCAATACTTGAACTTATGAAGCTTATTTACAAAAGTATGTTTAATGTTTTTGTCTGCTAATTTTATCATCTTTTTAATCTCTGGATCTGTTTATGTTGGCTGATATTCACCCAGTTATGAGTCCCCATTTTCTACTTCTTTGTACATATAGTATTTTTTGAGAATGTTACATTTGTAAGTAGTGTATTTTTTATACTTCTTTGAAGAGTGCTACCTTTTCTTGTGGCAGGAAATTAGGCTACTTGCAGATTTGTTTGGTCCCTTTGAAGTTGTTTTTATGCCTTTTCAGGGTGACTCTGTAGTAGTATTTTCTTCAGAGTTAAGTTAGCCTAACTTCTAAGATATGAAAATTCTGGGATCTCTAATGAATGCCTCCAGTATTCAATAAAGCCCCTCCACTATGGCTGGTGGGAACTAAAATGATACGTTCAGGAATCATCTGGCTTGAAATTCCCTAGTAAACTCTTTGTCCAGAAGTTCTTTATATAAGCCTGAAGTTTTCACTCTAAGCCTAGACCAGTCAAGAATTTTAAGGAAACCCTTTGCAGATGTCTGGTACTTATTCTTTGTTAAGCTCATCCTCTCAGGTACTCTCCTGCCTATATACATTTTAACCACTTTTGCCTCCTAAACTCCAATCTCTGTCTTAGCTACTCAGCAAGATCCTTCTTAATCCTTGAGCTGCCCCTCCCTATGAAGCATTCTGGAAATTGCCTCCTAGTAGAAAGCCTGCATGATTCCAGGGCTTACTTCATTTGTTTCCCTTTTTACAGGAACCACAGTCCTAGTACGTATTAGCCAATGATTAAAAATGTTTGTTTTCTATCTTTTGTCCAGTCTTCTAGTATTTATGATAAGGGAATAATTCTGGGCACCACTACTTTCTAACAGCCAGAAACAGAAGTAATAATATATTTCTAACTGCTAAATTTAAGTTCCTTGATAGTAAGACATTTTTATTTCCCCTAGCACTACATTCTAAATAAAGACAATGGGAGGAAATGGGGAAGGAAGTTGCTACTTCATGATGTATCAATATGATTTAGGTAGATGCTACTTCATAAGTATGAATGATTTATGGAGATGTTTCATCTAGACCAGAGAGAAAAACAAAATCTGCTTCTTTGGGGCCAAAGGTTAGTAAAAGAAGGAGAGAGGGAGTAAGAAAGAGGAATTAGCTTATGTATATCCCAAAGTCTTCACTCTGTAGAATAAAAGATTATGTAGCACCCAATTCCCCTCCTTTCTATGTGGCATGAACACTGAATTGAAAGTCAACAGACCTGTTATTATGCAAGTGGTATAGGTAAGATGCTCCCGAAGCAGAAGCTTCAGTCCAAATGGAGACCATGAGAGAATTTCAGAGAGATATTCATCCCAGTGAGAGAGTTAAGGGTGGCTGGGTCAGCAGGAAGAATCTGTGTGATTCTGACTGAGTCAGGAAAGGATAATTGGACATAGGAGTAATTCAGGAGAAAGCAGAAAACCTAGTAGAATGCCCAAAACATGATGGACCGACTATAAAGCACTACTATAAAGCACTACTAAAAAGCACTATGAGGCCAGGAGAAGTTTTCCTTCCAAAGCCATTAGCTTTTTCCTCATACACCTAAATCAGAAAGGAGACTGGAGAAAATGGATGAATCTAAAAGTAAATATCATAGGGTAAAAAAAAAATCAAAAGGTTTTTAAATTATTAGATCAAAGTACATTTCAAATTTGTAGATTAAGTTTATTTTAGTTTAAATCTTTTTTGAAAAGTAACAGGAGGGGAGATTATGATAATGAAATAAACAGGCTACATTTTCATTGCTTGTCTGAATTGTGATGTGAGCAAATTTGCATTCCCACTACATAGAGGTAGAAAAATAAATGAATATTAAAGTTCAAAAAGAGAGAGGAAATAAAGAAAGAAAAACGAATAAAAGAGAAAAGGAGGAAGGAAGGGAGAAAGGAAATATACCAGAAAGGAGGGGAAGGAGGGAAAGAGGAAAGGTAAGGATAGAAAGAAGAGTAAGAAAAAGAAAAAGAGAGAAGAAAGATTGTTTTTTCATTTTCCTTTTCAGAAGTCTATAGTTCTAGAGATTGGTCCTTCTTTATAAGTTGAGAATACCATTAGGAATTTCTTGGCATTGGAAAACTTCTTTTTTTTTTTTTTTTTTTTTTTTTTTTTTTTTTTTTTTGAGACAGAGTCTCATTCTATCGTCCAGATTGGAGTGCAGTGGCATGATCTCGGCTTACTGCAAACTCCGCCTCCCGACTCCAAGCGATTCTCCTGCATCAGCCTCCCGAGTAGCTGGGACTACAAGCATGCACCACCGTGCCCAGCTAATTTTTGTATTTTTAGTAGAGACAGGGTTTCACTATGTTGGCCAGGAAGCTCATGATCTCTTGACCTTGTGATCCACCCACCTCGGCCTCCCAAAGTGCTGGGATTACAGGCATGAGCCACTGCACCTGGCCGGTATTGGTGAACTTTTAAAAGTCAATGATGCAGAGTTGGAATGAAAATTTTAAGGGTGAGGATGAAAGAATGAAATAATAAATTTAGAATGTTTCAAAGGTACCATTTTACAGATAGAGATTTTAGGCTCTTCCAATAAGTCTACTCTATGGAAGTGGGGTGTGGGAAAGTAGGTTTACCTAGGGTTCAAAGCCCAGGTTTTCTGCTCAGACACTTGCCAAAAACTGATTTCCTCCAACAATTTTCATTAATTTTATGTTAACACTATTCAGTAGAGTATGTTTTCACCTCTGAATGTTATCTCTCAATACTAACCAGCATGGGAACTAATCCAAATGAGAGATATAAAGAACTTCAATAATACTCTGTGACAGAAGCTATTTACTTATATTTATGAACCGTTTGGGATATTCAGATATAGGACAATTCTTAAACCATATTTTTACAACTTCTGAGTAACCCTAGCATACTTTGGGTTACCCACTCATGTCAACTATTTTTAGTTTTTGTTTGATCTAGTATTTTCTTTAAAAATGTAGATATGAATCTTTATCTTCCTTGCTTGGAAAACTATCCTTTGATTCTCAACCTATAGGATAAAATGCAAATACACATTCCTTTATAATTTGAAACTAATTTATATTTTGGGCTTTATTTACTACTGTTTTCCTTCTTGCACTATATATTCTCATTAAGTGACCTCTCTAATATAGTATTTTACGAAACTATTTTTTAAAAAACTTCCTTTTCTTGGAATGTGTTCCTTTTATTTCTCTACCTACCTGACACCCTTCAGTGTTTACCCTGCTCAGAAGAGAGCCTGGTTTAATATAAAGGCATACCTCTGAAATATCATGGGTTTGATTATACACCACTGAAATATAGCAAATATACCAATGAAGCAAGTCACACAATTTTTTTGCTCTCCCAGTAAATATAAAAGTTACTTTTCTAATATACTGCAATCTATTAAGTGTGCATAGCATTGTGTCTTAAAAATGTACATATCTTTTTTTATTGTTTAAATTTTGTGGGTACATAGTAAGTATATATATTTATGAGGTACATAAAATGTTTTAATACAGGCATGAAATGTGAAATAAATGCATCATGGAGAATGGGGTATCTATCCCCTTAAGCATTTATCCTTTGAGTTACAAACAATCTAATTACACTCTTTATGTTATTTGAAAATATACAATTAGGTTATTATTGACTATAATCATCCATTGTACTATCAAATAGTAGGTCTTATTCATTCTTTGTATTATTTTTGTATACATGACCGATCCCCACCTCCTTTCCCACCCTCCCAGTACCTTTCTGAGCCTCTGGTAACCATCCTTCTACTCTCTATGAGCATGAGTTCAATTGTTTTGATGTTTGGATCCCACAAATAAGGGAGAACATGTGATGTTTGTCTTTCTGTGCCTGGCTTATTTCACTTAACATAATGGTCTCCATTTCCATCCATGTTATTCCAAATGACTAGATCTCATTTTTTTATGGCTGAGTAGTACTCCATTGTGTGTATGTATTGCATTTTCTTGAACCGTTCATCTGTTGATGAATACTTAAGTTGCTTCCAAATCTTAACTCCTGTAAACAGTGCTGCAACAAATATAGGAGTGCAGATATATCTTCGATATACTGATATACCTTCTTTTCAGTATATACCCATCAGTGGGATTGCTGGATCATATGGTAGCTCAATTTTTAGTTTTTTGTGAAACCTCTAAACTGTACTCCATAGTCGTGCTAATTTACATTCCCACTGACTGTTCTCTTTTCTCCACTTCCTCATCAGCATTTGTTTTTGCCTGTCTTTTGGATATAAGCCATTCTAACTGGTGTAAGATGATATATCCTGGTAGTTTTGATTTGCATTTATCTGATGATGGATGATGTGTAGCATCTTTTCATATGCCTGCTTGCCACTTGTATGTTTTATTTTGAGAAATGTCTTTCAAATCTAAAAATCTACATAGCTTACTAAAAAAATGCTTTCTTGTTTAAAAATGCTAATGATCGTCTAAGCCTTCAGCAAGTCCTAATCTTTTTGCCAGTGGAAATTCTTGCCCCAGTAATAACGGCTGCTGACTGATGAGGGTGGTGGCTGCTGAAGGTTGGGTGGCTATGGAAATTCCTTAATATAACAATGAAGTTTGCTATGTTGATTGACTGTTCCTTTCACAAAATATTTCTCTGTAGCATGTGATGCTGTTTGATAGCATGTTACTCACAGTACAACTTCCTTCAAAATTGGAGATAATTCTTTCAAACCCTGATGCTGTTTCGTGAACTAAGTTCATGTAATATTTTAAATCCTTTGTTGTCATTTCAACAATGTTCACAGTATCCTCACAAAGAGTAGATTCCCTCTCAAGCAGCCACTCTTTCCTAATCCATAAAAGCAACTCCTTTTCATTCAGGTTTTATCATGAGACAGCAGCAATTCAGCCACTCCTTCAGAATCCACTTCTAATTCTAGTGTTCCTCCTATTTAAGCCACCTCTGCAGTTACTTCCACCACTGAAGTCTTGAACAAAGTTATTTATATGTGAGAGTTGGAATCAACTTCTTCCAAAGTCCTGTTAATGTTGACTTTTTGATATCCTCCCATGAATCACAATGCTCCTAGTGACATCTAGAATCGTGAATTCTTCCCAGGTTTTTTATTTACTTTGCTCAGATTCCTCAGAAGAATCACTTTCTATGGCAGTTATGGCCTTACAAAACGTTTTTTGTTTTTCAGTAATAAAATGTGAAAGTCAAAATTACTTCTTGAACCATGAGTTGCAGAATGAATATTGTGTTAGTAAGGCATAAAAGTAAGGTTCATCTTCTTGTATATCTTCATCAGAACTCTTGGGTGATCAGGTGAATGGTCTATAAGCAGTAATATTGTGAAAGAAATCTTTGTTTCTGAGCAGCGAGTCTCAACAGTGGGCTTAAAATCTTCAGTAAACCATTATGTAAACAGACATGCAGTCATCCAGGCTTTGTTCTTCCATTTATAGAGCACAGGCAGAGTAATTTAGCATAAATCTTAGGATTTTTAGGAATGGTATATGACCATTGGTTTTTACTTAAAGTCAACAGCTGCATTAACCCATAACAAGAGTCAGCATATGCTGTGAGGCTTTGAAGGCAGGCATTAACTTCTCCCTAGCTATGAAAGTCCTAGATGGCATCTTCTTCCAATATAAAGCTGTTTTGTCTACACTGGATATCTATTGTTTGTTGTAGCCACAGGTTAAAGCCACATTTTTAAACTTCATGAACCAATCCCTGCTAGCTTCAAACTTTTCTTCTGCAGCTTTGCCACCTCTCTCAGCCTTCCTAGAATTAAAGAGAGGTAAGGTGTTGCTCAGGATTAGGTCTTGGCTTAAGCAAATATTGTGGCTGTTTGATTTTCTATGTAGACCACTAAAACTTTCTTCATACCAGCAATAAGGCTGCTTTGCTTTCTTATCATTAGTGTGTTCATTGGAGGAGTAGTTTTAATTTGCTTCAAGAACTTTTCCTTTGCATTCACAAATTGCCAAATTCTTTGGCACAAGAGGCCTAGCTCTTGGCCTATCTCAGCTTTCAACGTGCCTTCTTCACTGAGTTTAATCATTTCTTGCTTTTGATTTGAAGTGACACGTGCAACTACTCCTTTCACCTGAGCACTTTCAGGCCACTGTAAGGTTATCAATTGGCCTAATTTCAATATTGTTGTATCCTAGAAAATAGGGAGGCCAAAAAAGGGAGAGGCAAAATGACCAGTCATTGGAGCTGACCACAATATTTATTAAGTTTACAGTCTTATATGAGCTTGTTTCATGGCCCCCCAAAACAATTACAATATTGACATAAAAAATTACTAATCAGGCCAGGCGTGGTGGCTCATGCCTGTAATCTCAGCACTTTGGGAAGCCAAGGTGGGCAGATCACTTGAGGCCAGGAGTTCAAGACCAGCCCAGCCAACATGGCAAAACTTCATCTCTACTAAAAATACAAAAATTAGGCAGGCATGGTGGCGCATGCATGTAATCCCAGCTACTCGGTAGCCTGAGACACCAACTCTGTCAAAAAAAAAAAAAAAACTCTTTGTCTTGGACCATCAAAATGGATATAATGATAACAAAAAATGTTTGGAATATTGTGAGAATTACTAAAACATGAAACAGAAACACAGAGTGAGCACATGCTGCCAGAGAAATGGTACCTGTAGACTTGCTCAATGCATGGTTGCCATAAACCTTCAATATTTTTTAAAAATACAGTATATGTCAAGTGAAGCACAATGAAACAAGGTAGACCTGTACTTAGGGGTATGAACTGTGGGGTCATCTAGCCCAGGTTGTAAATCATAAACCTAATCATTGTACCTTCTTGGGAAATTTGTGGACACTCTCTTGGCATCAGACTATTATTCAACATGGTGATAATAATACCGACTGCAGAGAATTGCTGGCATGATTTAATAAAATAACACTTTGAAAGACCCAATACCGTATCTTGAAAATAACGTTTAATACATGTGCTGTATATTCCCCATTATTTCCCCTATCATAATCATAATTATCATCACCGATATCACAAGTTTGTTAGATTGAATGGAATAATTCACGTACAGGCCATAGCACCAGGATTAGCATTAAAAGATCAATGAATTATGGTAATTACAACCACCATTATAATAACTCTCATTACTACTAAACTTAATAAACTCCACTTACTAATCAACATTCTTCTTCTGTTAGTCTTACAGATTTATACCTACCTTTACTATGGTACGCATCATAACACATCACAATTATCTGTTTATATATCCCCCTTAGTCCATTATTTCCTCAAAGTCAATTCTTGTTCAAGCTGACCATGTGTCTCCAGAGACTAGTACCTAATGGGCTTTTAGCAAATTTATGTTAAATGAGTATATAGAGTTAATGGTTCACACTAAGCCATTCCCACTGTTTTTTTTTTTTTTTTTTCTGCCTATTTATAGCCTATGCTATTTACTTGCTAATTAGATTAACAGAGTGAGGAGTATATATGTATATGTGTGTGTATATAAAAATGTGTATGAGAACTAGAATAGGACAAAGGACTCCATTGGCCTTAATAGCACCAAGTTCTATTAAACTAAACCAAATAGCCTCCCTTAAAAGTCATCTGGAACTTCCCAATTCCTTCAGAGAATCCTTGATTGCTACTCAAAGGGCCATTTTGGTGAGAATTGGAGTTTACCCATGAATCTTCTCCAAATACTCATTACCGATTCTGGGATGAGTTTACAGGAATTCACCAGTGGTCATTACGTGATTTTTTTTTTTAAACATTTTAGGATTTGGAATCATCCTGCTCCATGGAAAAATTTAGAGAAAAGTAGATTATGGTTGAAAACATTGGCCAACTAGATGAAAGGGAAATTAGTACATTTAATAAACACTCAGCTTTGTGGTTTCTAGTTGCAATCCATGTTTAATCTTGTATCAAAAAGAGGAAGGCATTAACTCCTTCAAAATTTCACTGACGCTAGTCTCTGCAAAGGTTTAGAGCTGTGTTCCATAGGCAGGTTAAAAAATAAGGCCCGAAGATAATGCATGATATTTTTTAAGTATCCAAATAGTAAGATAAATACCACACAGAACTTAAATTTTATTTCCTGTTAAAATTCAGTATATTGCTCTCAAGAAAGAATACTTTACTGGAATAAGTAAGGGATTTGGCATCCAGAAGATCTGATTTCAAATCCTGTACTTTACTCTTTTCTAGCTGAATTACCTGGCATAGTGTAATTTACTTATCTGAGCCTCATTTTTTTTCTCTCCAATAAAAGGTGAACAATGCTTTTTATAGCATTATGATGAGGAATAACTATAATATGTTAGTGAAGATGATTCACATAATGCTTAGCAAAAAGATGCTCAATAAATATCATTTTCCTTCTAGTTTTCCCTTGGCTCTTGGGGGATTCCTAAAACTAAAAAGCTTAGAAGTTTGTGTTGTAGAGAATCCAAATATATACCAATCCATTTATGTACCAATTTATTAAAAATGTAGAGACAAATTCTACAAAGTAACACAACATCATTCATGTACATCTATCCCTGGATTCAGTGGCAAATGTTCTTAGCAGAAGTATAAGATTGTATAGAGTACTTTATATACATGGATTAAGCACCTCCCTAAGAAATGCTGGTATCTGACCATAAGTATGGTAACTAACAAGAGATTATTCACTTTCCAAAGGGATCCTTTACACAAAACAATTAGCCACATGACTCACTTTAAAAATGAGTTTCCCAGATGCCTATAAAATAAGATTTAATTTTCTTAAAAACTACCATTAAGTAACTTTCAGGAATAAACCCCTGTGTGAAACAATATGATACTTTATGAGATCAACTCAAATAAAGCCTACCGGTTGGCTAAGTGTCAAAGAAAGCATGCCAGATGATGAGACAAATTCCCGTGATGAAAAGCTCTTAGGTTTCATGTTTAGTATTATGGAAAGACAGAGTCATACTTTCTACAAGTGCAGCTCTTTACAGGCGCCAGTGATGGTGGATATTAACTCAAAGGATGGTAAAATTATAGTCATCTATTACTTCTCCTGTGCACCAAGGCTATTATATGTGTGATATGGTTTGGCTGTGTCCCCACCCAAATCTCACCTTATTGCAATAATCCCCACGTGTCAAGGGTGGGGCCAGGTGAAGATAATGGAATCATGGGGGTGGTTCTCGTGGCAGTGAATAAGTCTCACAAGATCTGATAGTTTTATAAATCAGAGCTTGTTCCCCTGCACAAGCTGTCTTGCCTGTCACCATGTAAGAAATGTCCTTGCTTCTCCTTTGCCTTCTGCCATGATTGTGAGGCCTCCCTATCCATGTGGAACTGTAAGTCAATTAAACCTCTTTCCTTTATAAATTACCCAGTCTTGGGTATGTCTTCATCAGCAGTATGAGAACAGACTAATACAATGTGTAATTTCCTTAAATTATCCCAACAACCAGATAAGGTAGGTCATATTAACATCACTATTATTTTTAATATTATCATTTTATGAAGAAGAAAATATTGAGATGTTAAGATCACCCAGTAAATAACTGCCACAGGATACACACCCATTCCTGTCCAGCTCCAGTACTCATATTCTCTCCTCTAACTGCATTGTGTCTCATTGTATCAGGGTAAAACATGGTTAATGCCATGAAACAGTTTAAATACAAGTAACGTAGATGTGCAGATGATGGATATACTATTGCAATTTGGGAATTAAGGAAAAATTCACAGGGAGATGGCATCTGAACTGGGCTAAAAAGGAAGGGGAAAATAAAAAAGCACAATTTTAAACTTTCCAAGCATACTCCCAGGAGCAAATTTAGGTGAGGTCAAAAACCTGAACTTCAACTGGCAAAAATCTAGATTCATGTCTGAACTTGAGCTCCAGGGACATCCCAAGACTACCAAACAAAAATTATCATTGTTAAAGGAAACATCAGTTTAGTAGCAATTTTACCTATTGAAGGTAAGGGGAAAATGCATCATATAAACAATACCTTTCTCGTAACCTTCAATAGTCCTTCAAATTTTCCCTTTCTCCAGAAAGGGCTGTCTTCTTATTCAGGTACGTTGGCAGTAGCATCAAATCTGTGATGAAAGGAAAGATACTGGTCAGGCCTCATTAGGCTGTGATTTCAATTAAACATCATAAAGGAAAAGAAAGAGTTGACAACAGTAGCTTAGAGAAACAGGAAACATGCAGCACCAGGCACACAGCTTGGCCTTCATGCTCCGTCTTATGCTTGGCCAGTGAAACAAACCACAACTTGTTGGCAAAGTTGAGGCATGTTGCCTGTCAGAGAGGCCCAGGATAAGGAGGCATCTAAGGCAGTTCCTGAGAGTGCTGACCTTCTCCCAGCTTAAAATACTACCCGGGCCCCTGGGGTATCAGAGAATCAAGCATCAACTTCCTAGCTTGGAGGAACAATAGTCCAACGAAGGACAATTTATTTTCTTTCATTTAAAAAACTCTTTTTAAACCCTCCTTTTTTCTAATGTAAAAGTAAAGAAGTAAGAATTATAGGACTAATGAGGAAACAAGGAAACTAAACACAGAGAAGAGGAACAAGAAGAAAGAAGACACCAAAGCATGAGGAGGTGTTTCTTGGATGCAGTGTAAGAAGAAAAAATAAAACATAAATAAGACAGAACAAGACAAATATAATTTGCATTTCCTAAAAGGAAATCTGTATATATTAAGCAGAGAGAACTGAGATACAAGGGATATACTAACCAGGAGACATTGTTGGGTTAAACCCCCTTAAGTGTTGGCATGGAGTTAACACAGGCAGCATTAGGGTCTCCAAACATTGCTGTAGACACAGTGCAGCAAAGTGGTCAAGGGTATGTGATTTGGAGTCAGAAAGGACTGGATAAAAATCACCACTTTACCACCTATGCACACTTGAGCAAGTAACTTAAACCCCATTAATCCAAATGTTATTATTTCTAAACTGAGACTAGTGCTGCTTATACCATATGATTTTTGCAAATATGTAAGATCATGTATATAAATAAAGTGCTTAGTCCAGTGCCCAAAACACTGTTAGCTACCAATTTGATTAATTATAATTAATAAACTGTTGTTGTAGAAGGCGAGATAATTGCTTGATTCATCTGGGAATTTCACTATTAGCCATTGCTAAGATTAGTAAGTTAAAAGAGGGAAACCTAGATATTTTGTTCCTTAAAGATCCCATTTACTTCTCTGAGAGAACAATTGGCACCGGCCAATATTTATCAAAAAGAAAAACAATTTGTTTTACAATGAGAAAAATGCACACAGGTGATATAATTAGAGTATAGTCTAAGATGAAAAATTTTCTTAAGCTGTAGCATGTACAAGAAAAATAGTAGGTAGAATAATCTAATAGACAATAGTAGTCATCTAATAGACTATAGATTGAAATTACTATAGACAAATAGACTATTAGATTGAAATTGGCAAAAACTGGAATTACTTTTGTACCAACCTAATAGAATAGTCAGAAAAGATATTAACATAAGATCTCCACTCCAAAAAATGTGCAATAAAATAATTATAGATGGCAAAAGCATCTTAATTTTAAACATCTTAAGTAAAATTCAAGCATAATAAACCTAACCCTTCACTAAAACACATATTTACAAATATATGTAAATACATATATTTACAAATATAATGGCCTGTTAGAATTCATTAAACATCTTAAGTAAAATCCAAGCATAATAAACCTAACTCTTCACTAAAACAAACAAACAAATATAATGGCCTATTAAAATTCATCAAGAAAAAAAGGGAGGTATGGTTAACTAGGAAAAAAACTCTATCAAGGAAGGCTAATTCAATATATGAGCAAACTAAAAGTAAAAATAAATCTATCAACAGATATATAAAGTTAAGCAAGAAAATTCAAAATGAATCCATGACAAAATTCTTAGCAATCTATCAGTAACAAGAAACTTTCTTTAAAAATAAGCATCTAGCAAAAACCTACTGCAAATACAATAATGAATGACGAAGCTTTAAAAGTATTTCTATTAAAGTAAAGAAAAGAAAACAGTAGCCTTTATAATTACTTTTACTAGTCAACTCGATGCCCTAGTTACATAATAAGGCAAGAAAAATAAATGATACTTAAGAATTTAAGATTATCAGTATATATTTAGAGATCATATATAAGATTCTCAATATAATAAATCCAAGAAAAACTGACTAAACTAACAAAGTGACTCTTAAGATCTCACAAGGGTGGAAGAATACATAACAATATATGCATATCAGTAATAATGCAACATAAGTACAAGCAGAAAAGCAGAAAAAGGGTGTTTATGAATAAATTTAAAAATACGTATATGCAAAAATATACAAATTTATGAAATAAGCAGCATAAGAGGAAACAAAATATATGGAGAGTTGTGCCATTCCATGAGTGGAGATATTTAAAATCACAAAGCTATTAACTTGATCCAAATAATCAATATTTAATTAATGAGGTTTCAGATAAAATCTCAACAAGATTTCTCTCTCGGAACTCTACACAGTTATTCTAAATTCCATTTGAATATGCAAACAACAAAGATCAGCAAAGATAATTCTGAGAGGAGGGAAAAAAAATGAGCTAGCACTTTACTACCTATCCATGAAAACACAGTTTAAAGTTATAAAGTTAAAAGAATGATATTGGAGCAGAGAAAAACTCAAGTTAATGAAATAAAATGTGAAGCACTTAAATAAACTGAAATACATATGAGCCTGGTATATGACAGAAGTGGCATTATAAATCAGTGGGAAGGAAAAAAAGTGCAATAAATGACATGGATTCCTATTCAGAACTCACTTTGTAGACAAAAATAATTAAATAAAACTGTAAATGGGATTTTTTTTAATTAGAAGAGAATGTAGGATAACAACTTTTGACTAAGATAAAAACCAAATTTCTTAGAAAACTCTCAAACACTAGCAATTTATAGGAAAACATTGATAAAAACAAGTGCATCAAAATTAAAATGTTCTCCATTCCAAAGCACACCATGAAACATACTTTTAAAAAATGGCAGGCTTAGAAAATATGTTTGTAACGTATAAAACAAACACAGATTAGAATCTTGAATAGGTAAAGAAATTATGTATCAGTTTAAATGAACCAACAATATAACACAGAAGTTGGCAAATGATGGGAACAGGCAATTCAGAAGAGCAAATGAACATATGAATAGATTATTATCCTCACTAGAAATAAAGGAAATGCAAATTAAAACAACAGTGAAGCATTTCACACCACATAGTTTGACAAGCATTAAAGAGTCTGTCAATAGCAACTGTTGGTAAAGACATGAGAAAACTGAACTTTCATACCCTGCTGGTGGGAGTCTAAATTAGTACAATCACTTTGAAGAGCAATTTGACTGTAGATCGTGAATTTTTAAAATGTGCATACCCAATGACTTCTCATTCTACTTCAGAGAAATGCCTGCACATAAACCAGAACGTTCATTACAGCAGTGTCTGTTTACAATGAAAAAAAATTGGAAACAATCTTTATGTCCTTCGATGGAGAAGGAGTAAATAAATTGTAGTATATTCATCCAATTTGCAATAACAAAAATCAAAATGAGTTAATTAGATCTATGTGTAAAGACATGAATGGATATCAAAAATGCAATCTTGAGTAAAAAAGGGGAAACAAGTTGTTAAAAACTGTAGTATGAAATAGTTCTGTAAATAGGTAAGAAATAGCAACCATATGTATTATTTGTGGATACATCTCATAATAAACATAGAAAACAGAGGCTGCAATGATACACAATAAAATTCATATTGGTGATTGCCTTTAGAGAAGGGAGAATGATATTAGGGATAAGAGCTTCCATGTTATCTGTAATGCTTTAGATTTTTTAAATTAATAAGTTGCATGATGAATACATTTTTTAAATTATAGTTAGCAGAAGGAGTCCAGGAGAAAAATCTGATACTGTCACTAAAAGTTAAGCAACAGGAGGAAGTGAGATTTGGTGTTTGTTTATTTTTCCATCTGTTCTCATATTATACAAGGTATATGATCACCATTGGTTCCTCACACATTTGCTGATTTAGAGATAAAGACAAATGAAGAGATAAATTAGATATTATCCAAGTTTCCAAGAAGCTCAAAAGACATCAAAGTAGTAGACATAAGATATTACATACACGCACACACACACACACGCGCACGCACACACACATACACCATGCACAACCACATCACTAAGTTCCTGCAAACCACAGAGCTCAAGTTACTCTGAGGCTACAGGGAAATCACCTTGTCCCTTCAATCTGAGACCCCTTTGCATGCCTGCTGAATTTTTAAGCTAGCACTATCCGAAGCAAATTAAGACTTCAAATCACCCTACTAGCTTGTCTTCCATAGTCTGTCTAAATGTTCTCCATAGCTTTATCTAACCCTTCACTCCGAAAATACTTAAAGAACTTACCAGGCTCTGCAGTAAATTTATGAGACTTGAGACTTCTCTCTCTCTCTCTCTCTCTCTCTCGCTCTCTCTCTCATTCCCCAAAATAGCCCTATGTGGTCAGTATTTTAACCTTATTTTATAGTTAAGAAAATTACAATGTATGCAGTTGAAATATCCAAAGTTACAGTTTGTAATTTGTGTAATTGGAATTCAAACTCAGGTTTGAATTACTCCAGAGTTAAGCTCTTTCTGCTGTAAAAGGATCTGGAAATGCAGTTGCTGAATCAGTTTCCTCAGCCACCACTTTATTCAGAGCTGCATCCCAAACACCATGGAAAAATAAAAGATAAATGGGTTGAGTTCCTGCTGTAGCTCCCAGCTTGGGACCCAGCAGTGGGTTTACTTCATCAGTGATCTAAGAAATCACTATAGACCAGGAGGTTATAATTAAGCCATCCTACAGTTTCTCCCAGCTGAACAAGCCTGCTGCCTTTCATCTGTGCACATAAGTCTTATATTCCAGGCCTTTACAGTTCCCACGAGATTTCCACATCCCTTTTGCATCTGGGGGCCAAGAATTGATCACAGCCTTGTAGTGAGGGGAAGACCTGTGATGTTTCACTCCAGCCAAAAGCACTTATGTGTGGTGTAAGGGGATCCTCTTTTTGGTCCAGCCTGGAGATTTCAGTGTAATTAATGCTGTTTGTAGGTTGTGAGAAGTAACACCTAAGCCTCTCCATTGATGGCCAAGCCATTATTAATTTTTCAGATGTGTTGATGACTTTTCCCCATGTGTCTACATGCCATGTCTGCTGAGCTCATCCATAGCAGGAAGTGGGATCAGTGGAAGCACCAAGAGAGAAGATAAGTAACGTGTCCTCCCGGCACATGTGAAAGATAAATGCTCAATTCTTGGATGTGTTCTGCCTACTAAAACTTTAAGTTTAGGAAATGCCTTTAAAAAAAATGCATTTACCACCACACTTGGAACATAATCAATAACCCTCCATCCCAATGAGCTACAGAAGTGGTTTATTGTACAATATCCTGGTGGGAAATTAACCATATGTCTTTGGGAAGGAAAAACATGGCAGGGAGTTGCCTTGATGCCAATTATGTGAAGGGTAATACTCTTGGCTTTTTCTGCCTACCCGATCTGTGTGATGAGTGGAGGAAGGGGTGGAGGGACAGAGAAAGTGAGACACACTGTGGATACTGGCATGCATGGTAGTGTCTGTGAAGGCCACACTGGATATTAGATGCCAGCTCATATCTGCAGAGTCAGCAGGAAGGAGCAAGAGCTAGGAGGAAACTGCATTCAGAGATGCTTGAGCTGTAAGAATCCTCAGGGATCTCCTGCTCCAAAGGGCTTGAAACCTGTTTGACAACAGCATCACCTGGGAAACTTTTGAAAATACTGATTCTTGGACTGTACACCAGACTTAGTAAATCAGAGTGTACAGTTGTGTGACCATAGACACATGTTTGGGAGTCTCTCTTCAGTCTGATACTTATTTTCATGATAAAATGAGAAACTAAAGCTAAAGAGGGAGAGTGATTTGCCCATAGTCAGCACAGTTTGTCAGAAGCCATGGAACTTCATTCCAAGCCCAGAAGTTCCTGGTTGAAGTCTCTCTTTTGCTTTCTAACTCATCATCTCTATCCCCTCCATTGTTCAGGTATCAAGGAATGCCCCTACCCTCACTCCCCGCCCCAACCACCCAGGACTCAAATCAGACTCTTGGTAATTATTCTCACTCTCTTTCACTTTCCATATGCAACCCATGCCCAATCTTGCCAACTGTACCAATTAATATTGATTGCATACATCCCCTTCCCCTTCTGCACCGCCACTTCCCTAATTTAGCCACCACCACCTCTCATGTGAATTACTAAACTAGCTTCCTAACTCTATCTCTGCCTCTGGTTTCACCATTCTATTCATCCTCCACCCTGAAACCAAAAAGATATTTGTGAAACATGAATCTGATCTTGTCACTCTGTTGTATAATACCTTTCAATTGCTTCCAAAGAATGAAGACTTTGATCAGCCTTTCATAACTGACATCTCTTGCTATCCCCCAACTTTCATCTTATGTCTCCTGCAACACAAAACTTATTCTTTTCTCTTATACGCATCATTCAATTTTATGCCTTCACATTCAAATATATACCATGCCTTCATCAAGAAGACTTAAGCTATTTTGTCCCCTAGGAGAAACCATCCTTAATCCCAACCATCTGGGTTGTGGATTTTTTCCTCTTTGCCTTGGTAGCATCCTATGATTTCCTCCATTAAAAACGTTATCAGATAATATTTAGAAAATTTTTTGGTAATTGCCCATATCTGTCTCTACAGTGTGAAGTTCCTAGGCACCCGAATTAATTCCTGGTTCATATCTATATTTCAAGAATGAAGCAAAGAACCTGGCATTGTGAGTACTTCAAAATGTTGGCTGGACCAAACCAACTCCTCTCAAAATAGGTTGGTGACCTAATTCCTAATCACTCTCCATAGGATTGTTCCCTGTGAAATGTGATTTGAGAGGCCCCAGTAATCCAACCAATCCTTGGCCACCTGAAGTAGTCAGCACAATCCAGATCTTTTGATCTCCTTAGGTGCCCAGTGCTCTATGAGCTAAATCACAAGTTTATGAGCAATGTCCTAGAGTTGGACAAATAATACCTCCCATTTGCCTAGAGACTCTCCAGACATGTGATGATGGAATTCTTACAAACACCTTAAGAGGGAGACATTATTGTGCCTATTTAACGTTAAATCAAATGGGCTTAGAGAGACTAGGTCTAAGTCTACACAGCCACTATAGGGTGGAGCTAGGATTCAAATCAGATGTGTGTCTCCAAAGAGTGTACTCTATTAGTTCACCTCTTTGGCTAGTGTATGGCTGGTCATAGAAAAAAATCAGAAAACAGAAGAGAATCTTGACAAGTGAGCCAACAATTCTCCCATCTTTGAAGATTCCAAAGAGCTCAGCCTAAAAACTCCAAATGAGTTTTCTTCTTTCTGATGCCTGGGTCCTATTGGGGAGATATACAGTAGAGGGAAGGGACACCTAAATTTAAGCTAACATATTTCTCTGGTAAGGGTTATCCTACATAGGTCATATAACATCCTAGAGGATTCACCTTAGGTGGGCCCTTGGTAATGAAGGATCCTAAGCAGCTCATCTGCTGGGATTACCTTGATCAGCTGCATGCCCATTCAATCATAAAGAAGCCACAGGATCCTTCCCACCACAATCCTTGTGACACATTCTCCAACTTCTCCCTCCACTGTAGGTACCCTCCCCTCACACACCCCATCCTCATGTTGTGGAGACTCATCACACCAAATATATTAATATAATTTGAATTCACACGTTCCATGTAGTAACCCCAAATTTGTCAATTTCTTGCTATGTAGACTTCAGTGAGAAAAAGAAAATTAACATTTTGGTTAATGTTTTCCATTTTCCATATGCAAAATTAAAGTACAGATGCTTTCCTGTTTTTGTTTTGTGTTGTTGTTGTTGTTGTTGTTGTTGTTTTAGATGGACTCTCACTCTGTCACCCAGGCTGGAGTGCAGTGGCACGATCTCCAATGACTGCAACCTGCACCTCCCAGGTTCAAGCGATTTCCAGCTAATTTTTATATTTTTAGTGGAGACAGGGTTTCACCATGTTGGCCAGGCTGATCTCAAACTCCTGACTTCAAGTGATCCGCCTGCCTTGGCCTCCCAAAGTGCTAGAATTACAGGCATGAGCCACCAGGCCCAGCCTTTTTTAAAAAAATGACAATACCTAGTATTGAGGATGATGGAGAGAAACAAGTATGTTCATGTAGATGGTAAGGATTCAATTCAGTTACCCTTCTGGAGGGTGACTTGATAACATGTAGAAAAATCTAGAAAAGAGTGTAGTACACTTTGACATAGCAATTCTACTTCTGGGAATATCCCAAGCCAGGTGTCAGCAAACCATGGCCCACAGACTGCATGCAGCCCACTAACTTTTTGTAAAGAGAGTTTTTGTTTGGAATATAGTAACATCCATGCTGTTGCAAATCACCTATGGCTCAATGTATATGGCAGTGGCAAAGCTGCGTAGTTACAGTAGAGATTATGTGGCCCACAAAGCCCAAAATGTTTATTAAATCTGCATCTTTCCACAAAGTTTGTTGATCCATGACAAAGAGTTATGGAAATGTCACTAGGCTACTACTGATTCAAGTTCCTTGCATGGGCCATCCATGTGCTTTCTCAGAGGATAGGGCTTCCACTCCCTCAATGCCAAGCTTGTGGCTGCAATGTTCCTAGGTTTTCGGGCCAGACACCTACAAGCTTAGCTTGCTCAGTTCCATCCAGAGCCAAAAGGCAAGCCCACCAAGGAGTGCTGTGCCAGAGGCAGTGGCTCAATCACCTCCTGCCAGTAATGAATCTTCTCCTCCACCCTGGACTCCTTCCCTGAACTCTTTTCCCTCCTTCCCTGAACTCTTTGAGAGAATCCAGATCACTACAACAGAGAAGTAAGAATTGTGAAGCTTATTTCCCTAACAAGGAGGACCAATTGCTTCTGATGGTAGATCTCTACATCCATTTTGGGAAAGGGAGCCACATTCTTGCCTCAAAAGTGAATCATTCTCCCAAGAATGACCATGGTAGTGTAGTATCTGGATCTCTCTTCACTAGAAAAAAATAAGTAAATATTTAACATAGCATTTTGCTGTTATGTATTCATTTTATGACTGAAAAAAAAAAACAATAAAGCAATTTCAAAAGCAAAAGCCTAGTTCACAGGTGTTTTCTGGACCCCATTATTATGCAAGCAACTAGATTTTATAAAATCTAATGTGCTTCATAGATATAAGGTATAGTTATTGTTTTAATAAAATTCAATAATGCCAAAACAATGAGTGGGAGTTGTTTACATTGCTAAACTTGTCTTTATAACCTGTCATAAATTTCTTTTAAATAATTAAGTCCACTCAAAAGCATATTCCACAAAAGGGATAAACCACACATACAAATAATTGTATAAGCATGCATTATTTTTCCCCAAGGATAGCTTATTAAACTTTAATGAACCCTAAAACAGATAAAACCAAAAATGTTCTTTTTAACACAGCCCTAGTCAATCTGGTATCCCCAGATTTACTCAACTACCCCACAGGACATCTCAGAAAGACCCTTGGGTTTTGCAGAATTATCTAAAGAAAGGAATTACCAGTTCTGCAAATTATGGAAAGTTGGCACTGGAAGAAAATAGGGAACATTCTGAGCCTATTCCTTATTTTTCATATCAGGAACTGATTACAAAAGAAAAGAAATACCTCACCCACAGTCATAGAGAGCTCATGAATGGATCATCTACCTTGAAGAGTATGGATCCAAGAATGGATCATCTACCTCCAAGAGTAAATTCTTCTCTACGTTCTCCCCACTGTCCCCCACAAAAAATCAGAAACGTGCCTGAAGATGTAAAGTGAAATTCACCTGGAGAAGGCACAGAAGCTGTTAGGTTCACAGAGGGGAAGGGACTAGCTGACTCTCTGAAAAGCCTGTAAGAGACTAGGTCATCCTCCACCAAGCAGCAAGCAGCCTGCACTCTCAGAGCTGCCAGGACCTCACACTATTCCTTACTCCCTTCTGAAGCACTTTCCAGACCTACACTGGACTTGACTTCCTGACAGGTTGTATATTGTTTCCGCCTCTGAACTCAGGGTTCATTTTTCTCTCATTTATGGCCCTGCTTTATCCGCTGGCAAAACATTAGCCATATTTCTCTTGTTGTGCCTGATTCAACCCAGGCTATAAGGCTATATATTGCACACCTTCCCTTTGGGCAGCCCGCCAGACTTTTACTCTCTGAGCAGGACTCTGGCAAGACTGAGGGCAACTCTTTCTTACAAGACCAGATTTCTGCACTGCACAAAGAAGAGGTTCAGACTCTTCTTGCTTCATTCCTAAGGTGCACTCATTTGCTAAATTTTACCCTCACAGCTAGAAGCGTTGGCATCCTCAACCTCACAACCCGATGATACACCTGAACACACATAAATTTGGGTGTCTCTGACTCTACTGGTAGTATCTGCTTTTATACTAATAATTAATATCACTTGGCACTTACAAGAGATCTCTCAGCTTTGAAAATGTCTCCCAAGCACATATTAATTGACCAGACTTGCCAGCTCAAAATATTTTCACTCTACCTCCCAAGCCTCTGGGTATTTATCTAAGCTACACCCATGCCCCATGCAGAACTTTCAGCATTAACTCTGACTTGAGAAGCTGACAAGAGCTCAGGAAATCCCAGTTTATCAAGCTCGCCACTTGGCCCTCCGCAGATTATCTAAGCCATGTATCTAAGCCTTCAGTAAGGTCCCGAAGAAGGGCTGTTTCCAGGATCCGTGAAAAGAAAATTGAGTATTTTGTTATCATAACAAATGATGTATACACAATTTTAAATTCAGAATAATTGTGATCCAAAACCCAGAACTCCCACTGAGAAATATATCTAACCTTGGAGCCCCAGGCATTTCTTAGGTAAAATAGAGATAATACCTAAATTAGTTCTTATGAGAAAGAAAGACAAAGAATCTGATGGTGTCAGGGTAAATACCTGGCACATAGTAGATAATACTCACTGATATTTATTTATTTATTTATTTATTTTTGAGACAAGGTCTCAGTCACTCAAGCTACAGTGCAATATCTCTATCATGGCTCACTGCAGCCTCAACCTCCTGGGCTGAAGTGATCCTCCTACCTCAGCTTCCCAAGGAGCTGGAACTACAGGCACATGCCACCACACTTAGATGATTTTTAATTTTTTTTTCTTTTTTTGTAGAAACAGAGTTTTACCATGTTGCTCAAGCTGGTCTCAAACTCCTGGACTCAAGCAGTTCTCCCACCTTAGCCTCCCCAAGTGTTGAGGTTACAAGCATGAGCCACTGCATCTGGCCCTTTTAATGTTCTATATAGTATTAACTTACAAAATTCTGTGAGTCAGGTCTAATTACTACCATCAGTTTAAAGATGGAGAAACTGTGGTACAGAGAGATTAACATGTACCAGACCCCATAGAAATAGGTGGAGAGCTGAGATTAAAGCCTGGACAATCTGGCTCCAGAGCCTGATCTGTGAACCACCATGCTGTCCTGTCTCTTGAGAGTAGTTGGCAGGTATCAGTGCTGCCATAGCATCAGTGAGGATGGCCAAACCCTTTCAGCATCCAGGTGAGGATGCAGCCTATTGTCTGCTATGCTATGCCTTGCCCTTTGGTGATTTTCTTGAATTTGGAGACATAAAATCTTATGTGGGCTTTATATTTTCTAGTGATTATAAACATAATAGTAAACAACTGTTAGAAAGCCTTTTTCTTATAGTTTCTTTGTTTTTGGTACTTTTTGGTCATTTGTGGAAAGAAAAAACTGGATACAGGCAATCAGAGATGAGTCTCAGCTCTCTCTCTCCTCTTCTACCTCCTCTGTGGAAATTGTTTTCTCACTTGTAAAAATGGGGTCACAACATTTTAACTCAAGGGAGCAGGAGTGTTGAAAAGGAAAAAGATGATAAGGTTGTTTGTTAACTTAAAATTTCTCAAAGTTCTTCGCAGTGTTATTTGGGACAACTTCTAACACAGTAATTTACTGACAGAAATGTGAAGTGGACATGAGCATTCCACAAAATGCCAACCTCATGGAAACCTGAATTTACCTAAGCTGCCTGTAAACTGGTCGTTTACAGTTTATAGCTGTCTTTTTCTCTTGTTTGGAAGAAATATTGCCATCTTCAACTTGCTGGATTAGTGATTATTACTTGCTGGCAGTAGTGATTATTGCCAGATCCTGTACGCAGCTGCAAAAACATGAAGATGCATAGAAAACAAACCCCGCGAGGGAACACCCCACCATATGATAAAGGCAATGATGACAGAATTGTTGTTCAGAAAATAGCGATTAACTCTTAGACCAGAGAAGATTTCACTGAGAAGGCAGACTTCTGGGCTGGATTTTAATGACTGGCAGGTTGGATGATGACTGGGGATGATAGTGAGGGTCCAGGTTCCCAGTGGAAGGAATAGAGGATGGGAAGCCGTATAGGAATGAAGCATCATAACGTGATGGGGCAACTGCCGATACTGACACTTTATGATGTTGGGGCAGTGGACACAGCTAGATCTGGAAAGGCCTCGTGTGACAAACTCAGGAGCTTGGAATTGCATTTCCTTCTGTATTCAGAATGTGCAGAAATGTGATGCTGCCTCTAGATCCTAAGAGTTGCTGGCCCCCTAACCCTGGTTCTCTGAGCAAGACACATCTCCCCTCCACTTCCCCTCTGGCACCACCACCACCACTACCACCCACAAGGTACCTGAAGTACTTACGGCAGCAGAAAGTGGGAGCTGCTCCCCAGAGCAGTGGAAAAATCAGTTGCTGAAAGGTTTATTTCCCTGCTTGGAATATTTTTACAAAGGAAATCCACCAGGCTTGTCACCACACACTCAACTATTTTTAAGCTTCCTGACCAGATCCGCTAGATAGGCCCTTTGGGGATAGTAAGTAGCGGCAGCGAGGTAGGAGTTGCTCTTGGCTTTGGGTACATTGGGTCTTCTGGGAGCCCTGGGATTTGGTTTGGCCAGAGAACATTTCTGGGGGAGGCAGCGGGAATGAAGAAAGCAATCAGCCCCCTTTTCTGTGTGCCTTATTTTTCCATGACCACCGGGAACCCCACGCCTTCACAGAAGCTGCCAAGAGAAATGAGGCTGGAATTTCACCTCCCTCAATACCCCCATGTGATGGATCAGGCCACAGATAAAGGGGCTTGAATTGGTTTTACACCATAAGCTAGGCCTGGGTCATGACTCAGCTAAGTAGATTCCTTCTCTTCTCCCACACTAACCGAGGCCTCAGCCAGATGGGGATGGTGGGCGGGTGGCTGAAAAGTCAGAAAGGGCAAGGCTGTGGGGGTGACGGGGCATCCTCAGAGTTTCCGACAATGGTGCTTCTCAGCGAGTGGCTCACAGCGGGGAGGGGAATCTCAGCTAATGAGGTCCCAACGCCAGTCCAAATACAAGGTGAAGTAAAAACTATCCAGGGTTGTCTGAAAACTCAGGTTGACTTTGTCATATTTTTATCTAAATAATGGTGAAGTGTGGCTATTTATTAAAGACAACGTAACAATGCATCTATCATGCAAAGCTGGAAAAGTCTTCAGAACAAATTGGTGCAGTAAGTTCTATTAATAGCTTATCTGCACACTTAACAGGGTTTACGAGGTGCTTGTCACACTTCTCCCTCCAAAAGCTTGGTTCAGAGTATGACAATGGCATTGTCCTCATTTTACACATGAAGCTACCTATGAGAACATCTGAATGTGGCAGAGGAAATACAAGACACAGCTCTTCTGCGTCCTAGACAAGATGTTATAAATATATATGTTACATAGTAAGCAGAAAACTATTAAAGACTTTGTTAAGTAATAGAACTGCCATGACTAAGATTCTCCTGAAGCTCGGAGAGTGAAATAAATTGCCTAATGAAACAACATTTGTAAATAGCCAAACTAGGATTTCAAACTAAGTCTGTCTGGCACAAAATGTGTGGCATTTTTTCCTCCTTGCTATAGTGTTCTTCATACTCCTTTACTTCTGTTTACATTCCGACTTAATGTGTGATCCACCTGCCTGGCATGCTTTTGAAGATTGGAGGGATAGAGGTGCTTACCTGCTCTGGGCATGTTTCTTATTAGCTCTTACTTTTCATTCCTGTTCCCAGAGCTCAATTGCTCTGGCCACCTTGCCACTACCCTCAAGGCTGTTCTAGCTGATTTTTTTTCTGCAAGCCCCACCCACACAAGTCAGTTGTGTGCAAAGATCTGCAATAACAAAAGGACATTATGACACATAAAACAATTTAAAATTAGAGGGCAGGTATTATTATTCTAATAGGTCATGGGCCATTGCCCTCCTTAGGGAGATATTTCTCTGCCAATCCCCACTTACTACAGTGTTCCTGGGACCTTCTCTTTACCCTTGCTTCTCATCCTCAGTTTCAGGGCCCCAGTCAACCATATTTGGTATGTTGGCATTTTGACTAGACAATGAAAATTACTTCATTTTATTAAGCAACCACTTTAGAGTTTTTTGCCGCATTACCTCTCCCTCCAATTTCTATTCAGAAATGAGCAATTTCAATCTGTGACTTTTCTCTAAGAACAAGAAAATCTTTTTCAGAGGCCCCCAGAAAGTGTCACTACGAGTCCTATCTCTATGCCTAAACCAGTCACTAGCAAAGGGAATGGCCAAGAGACCAAAGAGGATTTTCTTCTAGAATAGGGAGCAGAGTTATTCTCCCCTTAACCTGGGGAAGCAGTTACATCTGAAAAAGATTGGAGCAGTACACACAAGAAAATGAGGAGAACGCATTTAGTGTATGTATATTGCTCCTTAGCTGTTGTAACAATCCACAAATCACAGTAGCTTTGTGTGTTTTCAGCTTTTGACATTACATTTATTTACAGACTTTCTAAGTTCAGAGAAGCAAGTGAACAAAGGCATATGTTGATGATTTTGAGTTTATATAAAGTGAGAAATATAAATCCCAATATAATTTGAAAACATACATCTTAGGCATCTTTTATTTTCATGGATAAAAATGACTTTTCTTCCTAAGATTAAACTTTTATATATCTTACAAAAGCTTGTTTCTTACTTACTCAGAGTCTGACATCACCTAAGTGGCAGTCCTGAATAACTCTCCTCAAGCAGCCATCCAGCCATCTGGACCCTTTTCATCCTGTTTCCACCATCGCCAAGCCTCCCCTTCCAGCTGCAGGGGTGCAGGAAGGAGTCAAAGAGTTGAGGGAAGCCACACTTGATACTTAACCACCTCCCTCAGAAGTGACCACATTACTTCTAATCTCAGTCCATTGGTCAGAAATAGTCACATGATCAGCCCAAGTGCAAGGAACACTGGGAAATGCCAAGGAGCACATGGGTATCAGTAAGCACAGCAGCTCATGGCACAGTGAATGACTCGCTCACAGAGTCAGAAATGTGCTTCCTTCAGCAAGTGAGTTATCTAATCCCTGTCGCTACCACTAACAATACAAAAAACGTGATCAGAAGTTCTGTAGTTACAGTCTTCTTAAATCTTCACCTGTTCCATACCAAATCTTTAGGCTTGGTTCAATGTACAACACCTGTTCTTCCTTCCTGGCCCAACCCCTTTTCCCAGGCATTTACTTAAGATACAAATGATGATGTGGTGGGCATAAGGATTTTTTTGTGTGTGTTTTTTTGTTTTGTTTTGTTTTGTTTTTTCCACATTGCCTGAAGAAAACACCAAGGGTCAATTATTTTTCTTATTACTCACCCATCTCCCTTTATCTGTGTTGAGTTTAACACCCCTACACGAGTTATCTCTAACAAATCTTAGTCTCAGGATTCCATTTCACTAAGTTAAAAAATTCCCTAAGCTGCCTTTTGCAATAAAAACTCTTCTTTCTCATCCTTTTTCCCTCTATTTTGGCAGGCAACCAAGAATTATGTCATAGCCTTGTGGTGTGGGTCTCCTTGACTGAGCTTGCTGGAGATGAAGCTCAGGATGAGGAAATTTGGATGTTTTCCAGCTGAATTCTATGGTTTTCTTCCTGTGGTAGCCATTTGCCCCCAGAAAATTCTAGGGAAATCTAGTGTGGGCTGTGGCCAACAGGAAGTTAGGGTTCCAATTCTGTTCCCAGTAGAGAGTAGGTCTTGTTGCTTAGCCACAGTTAGTGCGTAGAAAGAAACAGGTCCTGTTGCTTTCTTCAAAGACCCAAACATATTACCAGCTGTCAGTATACATGGGAGGCCTAAGACCAAGAATTAGAATAGATAGAAAAGAAACAGTCTCTAACTGAAATGAGTTTTCCTCTAGTGGACTTTGAATTTTCCAAAATGACATTCTTAATACTTCTCTGTTGTAATTAAAGCTGTCATTTGGCCTCAATATCAGGCTGAAGTTAAGAGTCAAGAGACTTGAATTTTTACCAACTCTGCTATGAACTGGTTCTGGGATCTTGAGCAAATAGACCGCTCTCTGAGTCTGTTCCATCACTGACTATTAGATGAACTTCAGGGTCCTTTAGAATGTAGAGGAATATGTCTTATTTATCTCTGTGTCCCAGCACTTAGCACCTGATCTGTTATGCAATAGTATCCTTAATCACTGTGAGCTGATGAATGAATGAGATCTATAGATTTTTTTTCTTCTTACATTTTCTAATGGAGCAAAGTGATCATAAATCATTACATTTCTGTTATATAAATTTATGCAATTTCCACATGTTCTTCTCATATGGTTGATAATCATATATATTGTAAATGTGAATAATTTTAACTGCCAATAATTCAGAAGATTTAATAATTGTGCTTTAAATAGAAATTTAATGTGATTCTCACAGTAGAGAGTCTCCATTTCTGCTAACCTCGGAGTATCACAACCATCTCACACTAATTTTGTCACAGAAATTAAAATTAGATTCTTTAGTGTACAAACTCACAAAGTAATTTTTCTTTCCTTGAAATAATGTGACTTAAAATATGCAGAGATTGGTTGTTTGATAATTTTTTTTTTTTTTTTTTTT
Source organism: Chlorocebus sabaeus (assembly GCF_047675955.1). NCBI lineage: Eukaryota > Metazoa > Chordata > Mammalia > Primates > Cercopithecidae > Chlorocebus > Chlorocebus sabaeus. The sequence continues at coordinate 85,286,625 of NC_132915.1, read as the reverse complement.
TTTTTTTTGAGACAGAGTCTCCCTCTTTCACCCAGGCTGGAGTGCAGTGGCACGATCTCGGCTCATTGCAAGCTCCGCCTCCTGGGTTCACGCCATTCTCCTGCCTCAGCCTTCTGAGTAGCTGGGACTACAGGCGCCCGCCACCATGCCCGGCTAATTTTCTTTTTGTATTTTTAGTAGAGACGGGGTTTCACCGTGTTAGCCAGGATGGTATCGATCTCCTGACCTTGTGATCCACTCGCCTTGGCCTCTCAAAGTGCTCGGATTACAGGCGTGAGCCACCACGCCTGGCCAGTTGTTTGATAATTTTATTATGAAAGTTTATAAGGGCTCTATAACTTTCCAAAAATTGAAATGTGCCAACAACTTGATGCCGACGGACCTCACACTTTTCCAGATACTGTCGCATTCTATTCAGGAGATTTCAAAGCACAGATGGATGTTAGACAGAAAGAAAGGGAAAGAGAGGAGAGAGACAGTCTTGGGATGAGACAGGAGTAATGTACATCATTCATCCTGTTGTAAAAACAGCCTGTGAAATTTAAATGCAGATTTTTAGAAAGCTGGTAAGGCTGCTCTTATAACTTAATTATGGAATCATTTAAGTGCAAATGAGATCCCCAGGTGAAAATTTCATAGAAGACCTTCCTTCACTATTAAATAAAAGTGATGAAGGTAGTTATATTAATATAAAGTATGTAGTTATTGTATTAGGCTTAATGTAATTATCTTAGTTTGAGCTGATATAACAGAATACCATAAACTGGGCAGCTTAAACAATATTTATTTCTCACAGTATTGGAGACTGGAAAGTACATCAAGGTGCCAGGAGATCTGGTGTCCAGTGAGGGATCTCTTCCTGGTTTGCAAACAGCTGTCTTCTTGTATCCTCACATGGCAGGCGGATCTCATGACTCTCTGCTTTTTGGAGGGCATTAATTCCATCAGGAAGGCCCTGTCCTCATAACATAATCTAATCTGAATTACCTCCCAAAGGCTCCACCTCCAAACACCATTACACAGGGAATTCGCATTTTGCAGATGAATTTTAGGCAACACAAAAATTCAACTCATCAGAGTATTAGGCCAGGCACAGTGACTCATGCCTGAAATTCCAACAGTTTGGGAGGCTGAGGTGGGAGGATCACTTGAAGCCAGGAGTTTGAGACTAGCCTGGCCAACATGGTAAAACCCCATCTCTACTAAAAATAAAAATTTTTTAAAAATAGCCAAGCTTGGTGGCATGCACCTGTAGTCCCAGCTGCTTGAAAGGCTGAGGCATGATAATCACTTGAACCCAGGCAGTGGAGGTTGCAGTGAGCCAAGATCATGCCACTACACTACAGCCTGAGTGACAGAGTGAGATTCTGTCTAAAAAAAAAAGTAATACATTCGAATCCTTAACATTTATATAAGAGTAATGCAAGTTATTATTATCATTACAAATACTATTTGGGAGCTTGCTACTGAAAATTTACCAGACCTCACGTGCACTTAATATGTCATCAGAGAACCTAGCTGAAACTGTCCTCCAGCAGTTTTGGCAAGATATTTTTAATTTTAATGATAAACAAATTACTTTTCTAGCTTCTATAGAAGTGGGTACTTAAATGGATCTTTCAGGACTTGTTGTGGCTTTGGGAGGGGGAGCAAAAGGTCCAAAACTTTACTGAAACTTTGTTTCTCAGAGAAAAACAAAATTCCAAGATTCTATTATATTTTATTTCACGACAATGAGGAGATAAACTATTCTCTGCATAATAGCATACAGTTGGCCATCCTTGTGGGTAGATGTGCAGCTCTGTAGATTCGTTTCCTTTCTAAGAAAGCCATTTATATGCGTGTATTTTTCCTTTCTTGGGGAGTTTCATATTAGTCATGGACTAAATGCAGGGAGATTCATGACAGTAGTGATATATCTTCATATGATGATTGCTTAGGCCAGATAGTTTGCAAATACTTTGCACATTTTAACCCAATTAATCCTGCCCCTACCTTATGAGGCAAACACTCTTATTATCCCCACTCTACAGAGGTGTAAACTAAGACCCATGGAAGTAAACTGTCGAAGGTCACACAGCTGGTAAGTAGCAAAACCTGGATTTGAACTCAGACATCGTGATGGACCTTCTTGCTGGGAAAAGATGAACTGGCTTCTGCAACACAGTGACCCACTGAGAATGGAGGAACCAGGAGTGGAGGCATTAAGAAAAAAGATTGCCAACTAAACACCCAGTTAATAGAGATTTATAGTAATACATGTTCTTAGGTGGAGTAATAAATGGTTTAAGGCCGGCTCATATTTTCCTAAAATCCATCATAAGGCTAGCAGCAGTTATTAATACTTTTATTCTTCTGGGTACTGAGTGGCCTGTGCTGAGACATTTACATGCATTATCTCATTTATTCCTTGGAACAGTGTGGAGTTTCACTGAAGAAGAAAATCAGAGAACAGCACAGGTAAGCTGTCTAGGGCATAGGCCTCTGGTACAAAAGAGAAGAATCCAGGGAATTCAGACACAGGTTGGGAAGCTAAGTATAAGGTAGATAGAGGTAAAAAGAGGTGATGAGGTTGGGAAAGAGGTTCTTGTCAGATTCTGGCAACATGGATCTTAGTAGTCCTGACACATTTTAAGGACAGAACTGAGCCTCCAAAATTGACCAAACTTTTCAATCAATTTTTTCACATACTGATCAGATAAGTTTGGCCAACTCCTTGGAAGAGGAAAATACTTTCAGGGACGGTTGTCATGGATAGTCTTGTCATTACCAGAGGTGACAATGAACCATCCACCCAATTTCATTTTCTTGCCTCCTAATATGGAGGCTTACTGTAAACCTCTTGAGAGAAAAGGCACAAAGAGAGAAATGTAAGAAGATCTACAATAAAGTAGAACATTGAAATAAGGATAGGAAGATCACAAGAACTCTGTCATCCCTCCACTAAAGTAACAGCTATATTTAATTTCATTCCAGGATAAATCTAATATTGTGAAAATTTTAGATCCTAATGTCCAAAATTTAATTCACTTTACATATTTTTAGTAACCTATGAATCATAGTTGAAAAGATGGAATAATACAATTTAAATTCAACAAAATAAACAAAAATGACACTCAAGTGATTCCTTTACTGGGCTATATTTCCTACACATATTTGAAAGGAGACAAATGTAATTATTTTCCCCCTTTTGGGTATCATGGAAATATAGGTATGTATGTACATATGTATGTACGTATCTATCCATCCATCTACCTCCCTGCTATGTATCTATATAAATGCATATGAAAATATATACACATATATTTATATACATGTATTCATACACACACACACACACACACACACACACATATATGCTAAAGTACATACTGCTAAAAGGATCAGAATTGGATCAGCTAGGTTCTTCCCTTTAAGGGCAGCAGGCAATGCGCTGGTATCCAAAGAGTTTTGGGGCAGAGGTGAAGAAAAAGAGTAGGGGAAAAAAACCCAGTGCCAAAACTTCCACTGCAGGAACAATAAGCCATATTAGAATGTTTGGAGAACACTGAGATTTAGAAAATAAGCCTGGTCGGGCATGGTGGCTCACACCTATAATCCCCAGCACTTTGGGAGGCTGAGGTGGGAAGATTGCTCGAGCACAGGAGTTTGAGACCATCCTGGGCAACATGGTGAGATCCTGTCTCAACTGAAAATACAAAAAATTGCCAGGCATGGTAGTTGGTGCATGCCTGTGGTCCCAGCTAATTGGGAGACTGAGATGGGAGGATCACTTTAGCCCAGAGGATGGAGGTTGCACTGAGCTGAGATTGCACCATTGCAGTCCAGCCTGGGTGATAGAGTGAGATCCTGTCTCAAAACAAAACAAAAAGACAATAAACCCATCATGTTTGCATCTCAGAATATCAGCCTCTTGTAAGGTAACCTGGGTTTCCAAATTCTCACATAGAGAAGAACATTGGCCACTCAGTATCATTTTAGACAGACTGGTTTTTTGCCTGTTTTTGTGAGCCCCACACCTTCCCAGGGCACCTAACTGCAAGTTCTATGAACTTCTCCTGTTGGTGACAAGCTGTGTTTTCTTGCTGCATTCCTCTACATAACAACCCCAGCAAGCTACTGCTAAACGGTTTTAAGTTTAGTGTTCTCTTGTGACTCCCAGAGCCACTACCCACCTTCCACAAGCTAGATACTTTATATAAGCATTAATAGTAATAACAAGCATTGTCAGTATAGAAAAGATACAGAAAGAGGCCTTCATGACTCGGAGACTCCATTACCTTCTCAAAATTAAAGTAAGAAAACCTACACTTTTAAATAAGGCAAACAAAGCTTTCCTGATCTGCTCACTCACATACCCACACTTATCTTTCCAACTATGTCTCTTGTAACTCCGACAAATACCCATTCTGTCTTCCAGCCAATCTGTGCAACTGACATTTTCCTTAATACGTTATGCCTTCGTGTGCTTCCTGTCTCTTCACAGATGTTCCTCTGCCCAGAGTGGGTCTCCCAGTCCATCACTCACTTGGCTAACATCTATACCTTTTCAGCCCTTGGCTCAGGTGTATCATCTACTCTTGGAAGTATTTTTTATTCCACATACACCTACCTCCAAATTGGCTTCATCTTGATTCTTGATTCTTCCATGTTCTTTCATTTTCTTCCTCTATCATCCCATGGAAAACATATATTACAAAATTTAGACTAGGTGACCCTGTATTATAGAATTTAAAACTTTCACCATTGATTTCCTTCTCTGTCTCCTCCACAAGACTTGATGGACAAAACATTTTTTATTTTATTTTATTTTATTTTTTGAGACAGAGTCTTGCTCAGCCATCCAGGCTGGAATGCAGTGGAGTGATCTCGCCTCACTGCAACCACCATCTCCCGGGTTCAAGCAATTATCCTGTCTCAGTCTTCCGAGTAGCTGGGATTACCAGCACCCACCATCATGCTCAGCTAATTTTTGTATTTTAGTAGAGACGGCGGTTCCACCATGTTGGCCAGGCTGGTCTTGTACTCCTGACCTCAGGTGATCTGCCTGCCTTGAAGTCCCAAAGTGCTAGGATTGCTAGGATTACAAGGCATGAGCCACCAGTTCAAAAGGTCTTATAGAGGACTTGGCTAGAGTGGGACTCCATGTATGCTTGCCAGATTAATGGAAGAATGAGATGGTATGTGACAAATATGGTTAAGGAGACTTAAACAGCTGCCAATTCTAATCACTACAAAAAGGATAGATCTTCTGAAATGGAATGTGACCAAATATACCTGAAAGAACACAATTTGTAAACAGATTCACTTCTTCAAAAGTGTAGGTGTTTTCATTCTTACTCCTCATGAAAGTCTTAAACTTTTATTATTTTACGGCAATTTCCTTTCTAATCTCATCCCACACTCCAGCACCCACACTCTCTGTAAATATTTCATGCAAATGGGATTTATTTTATTGTCTGGAATGTACCGGATTCTTACTTTCTTCCAGCCTTTGCACACATATTCTCCATTCCACTTGACACTTTCCCTCAAACCAAATCATTGGTCTTAACACGTCTATTAGTTTTTCAAGTTTCAGCTCAGACAATGCCTCCCACTAGAAGAGAAAGCTTATCCAATCCTACGACTTAGAGTTAGATCTATTTTCTCTACCTTCCTAGGCATAGAACCCTTCTCTTTCTTCCATAATGGCATTGATTACACTGTATTATAATAGTACATTTATTTGTTTGTCATATCCATTGTATTTTCTTTTATATCCCCAGCATCTAACAGAGTGCCTAGCATATAACTAAAGAGCATGCAACATTTTCTGGTGAAATGATAAACATAGGAAGGTAGAAAGAAAGAAAGAGTAACAGGAGGTTTTCATGGCATGCGGCCTCATTTTCAGCTATGTGCCCCAAACAATGGTTATTAAAAACTTGAACATATCAAAATAAGCTGCTTGTCCATCTATGCAGAAATGACAAAGGAAATGGCTTACAACTGATTTTTTTGCAAGTGTTAGCCTAATACATTAAAGGAATACATAATTTAAGCTGGACATTAGAGATGGATTGTTACTGAAGCATGCTTTAAGTCCTACCTCCACTTCCATCCTATGACATACTTATTTTCCCCTCATTTTGATCTAAATGAGTTTCAAAGAGATGAATAAAAGAGGCCACATGTATTTCCTAGAGTTTGGAGGATGCTCAGGAGACTCATGACCGACCAGACTGACATGCCTATAAAACCTAAAGAGGAGATGATTGACTGAAGCAGTCTGTAGCAGCTGAGTAGAACAGATTGGGAAGTCACTGCATGCCACTGATAATGGATCCAAGTGACAGAGCATGATAGCCATGAAGGATCCATCTGAACAGGCTTTATTTAAGAGAGGAACCAGGAGGGCTGATGAAAACTCAGCAGAGGTTGTACAGCCTCTTAAGCGACCAGCCATAGGAGATGTATTCACTGACATCACACAGGAGAGCTGATATAGTTGGGTTCTGTGTCCCCACCCAGATCTCATCTTGAATTGTAATCCCCATGTGATGAGGGAGGGCCCTGATAGGAGGTGACTGGATCATGAGGGTGATATCCCCCATGTTGTTCTCATGATAGTGAGTGAGTTCTCATGAGATCTGACAGTTTAAAAGTGGTGGTTACCCCCACTGCCTCTCTATCTCTCTCCTGCTCCCATGTAAGATGTGTCTTGTTTCCCTTTCACCTTCCACCATGATTGTAAGTTTCCCGAGCCTCCCTAGTAATGAGCAGCTGTGAGTCAGTTAAACCTATTTTCTTTATACATAACCCCATCTTAAGTAGTTCTTTTTAGCAGTGCGAGAACAAACTAATACAGAAAACCCCCAGAAAGAAGACAAGGGCAAAGTGGAGTCTCCACCTGTGCACAGAGATCTCCAAAAGAGAATCCACCTTAACAAACTGCCCAAGCCAGAGAGCACTGATGCCTGCTCACAATAATGCTAGCCTCTAAACCTTTCCCTGCCCAGCTCAACTCCCCACCCTTGACTCAAACATGATTTTCTACAACTGAGAAGGAGAATTAAAAGTATAAATTGGAGAAAAAGGATAAAAGCAACTGATCAAAGGACACCTATACCCACACCCCTTACCAACTATAGGCTTTCTGAGCTAAGAAGAAGGGAAATTTAAATTGTAATGAAGTTCAACATTTTGACTTCATAAACGGGACCGAATATTTTGATTACTGAAATGAAATTGCATTGTAGTTTAAAATGGATAGAAGACACATTTTCCCTAAGAGTGAGCAGATCTGCTGTTGGGCTGCCAAAGATTTTCATCCGAGGGGGCAGGAATGGAGGAGTTGACGTGGGGTCCATAGGAGCAGCTTTAAGGAAAAATAGCCTTTTTCTGATACCCCCACTGCCCCCTATTCTGCTCATTCAATATGCTTAAACCAGGAGAAAGGAAGGGAGGAAGAGAAGTGTTTCAGGATAGACATCGTCTCATTGGCATGAACATACCATGTTTTCGTTTGTTTGTTTGGGGTTTTGGGGATTTCTTTAATAATTTTATTCCTACCATGGAAAAGGCCAACCAGGAAGTCATGGTTCTTCACATTAGTCAATAAAGTCCTTAGTTGACTCATTTTTCACTTTATATTTTCTAATCACTCTCTCCCTAGTAGAGATTTAACTCTCCTTGTTGACATTTCTTTGTGGAGCACAAAGAATTAGATAATTAGGCATACTCAAGCCCATGGGGTAATCACGGTTCTCTCTAGGTATAAATGAGTCGAGTGCTGTTTTGCTTTAGACTTTCGTCACATGCAGACTTGTTTAAGTGTGAGTGCTTTCTGTTGGTCACTTCCAGGTTCCCTGACAAAATGAAACAGGCATAGAAAAGCTGGGATAAGATCCAGAAATCCATTGTTTCATTCTAATGGGCTTCTTTCTGAATTTCAGTGTGTTCACTCCTTAGGAAGCTCTTCCTTTAAATTCCCCTGACATTCTTTTAAAATTTGATTTTTTAAAAAAATTACTGCTATTATTAAGATTTTTTTTGTTTGCCAAGTGTTTTATGTGTCACCTCTCATTTGAGCATTATAACAAACCCACAAATTAGATGTCAGTGCCTCTGTTTATAGGTGAGGCAGCCAACAGATCAAGTAAGTTTTCTAAGAGCTAAGCTGATTAAAAGACAAAGCCCACACACAATCCCACGTCCACTGTACCCAGATGTATTACTTCCCTGGAATGTCTCTTTGGCAGGAAGGGAGAAGAAATTTTGTAAGCTGTGCAAACTGTTTTCTTAACTCTGAGCTAGAGAAAATCTATACCCACCTAATCATAAGAAGTGACCTCCCAGCCAGCCTCAGCCAGCTCAATAACCTGTCAAAAGTTATTATTCCATCTGAGTAGAAATCTGTGAGGGCTCCGACCTAGGTCCGTTCCAGCACACCACTTTCACCATGTGGTGGAGACCAGTTGGTAGAATCAACTGAAGCTGTTGAGTTGCTCTTACAAACCAACCCTGCAAAACATTAGAGATGCCCAAAACACCTTGGCTCAGTTCACCTGGACACAGAGCTTTCCAAAAGAGAGGCAACGGTCCCCATTTGGCAAGCAGGGAAAAAATTCCAGGTGCTTTTACTATATTCAAAATAATTTGGACTCCAGTTTGTAAGAAGAAAAGCCCTCCTACAAATCTATCGGGATATCATTACACTTGATGGAATTCGTTGCCCCAAGAAAGTCCTAGGGTCAATGGGAAACTTAGCAAGAATCGACATGTGTCATATCTAAGTTAACCCTCCTAATGTTTATGAGTTTTTCTTATGAGGCTGATACTTATGAATCATACTGAATATTGACTTTTGCCTTCCCTTTGTAGATTTAGGCTGAATAGCTAATATTCTTTCTGGCAAATGATGATTTCCGAAAATCATGAAAAGGCTTCTCATGAAAAGTCTGTGTGAGGTCCCATTGGAAAAAAGGTGTGACTGCCTTGAAATTTACAGATTTTAGAGATAGAAAACAATTTTAATGGCTCTTAAATGAGATATTCATGTTGGGACTGGAGCAAACTCAATCTTCAATACCCCTCAGAAAAAGATCAGAGATGTAATATAATCTTCCTGTGGGGTAATGTTTTCATAATCCAGAAAGCCATGGAAAGACAGATCTATGCATGTAGTGCCATTTATTTGTAATTTATTACCCATTGAGACAAACATCTGTGTTAAACAGAGCTTCTTCTAAGAGAAAGACCTGTGGCACTAAAACTGTTTGAAAGAAAATTCTACAGGCCGGGCGCAGTGACTCACACCTGTAATCCCAGCACTTTGGGAGGCCGAGGTGGCCAGATCACGAGGTCAGGAGATTGGACCATCCTGGCGAACATGGTGAAACTCCGTCTCTACTGAAAATACAAAAAAATTAGCTGGGCGTGGTGGCGGGCACCTGTAGTCCCAGCTTCTAGGGAGGCTGAGGCAGGAGAATGACGTTAACCCGGGAGGTGGCGGAGCTTGCAGTGAGTGGAGATCGCACCACTGCACTCCAGCCTGGGTTACAGAGCAAGACTCCGTCTCAAAAAAAAAAAAAAGAAATTCTAGCATCTTAGGAAGAATTCCCCCAATGGCAGTGTTTTTCATGCATTTCTCTCTGTCCAGAATGTTCTCTCCCAACTCATCATCCATGAAGGCCTAGATCTAGGTCTCCCTTTTTATAGAAATTGCCCTTCAATACCTCCCTAAAACTGTAGATCCTTCTAGGTTGTTTTGTCTTTGGTTTAGGGTTTGTTGTTGTTTTTTTTTTTCAAAATAATACATACTGATGCATTCTCTTCACAAATTATTTCATCTGTCAGTGAAACCAAAGCTTCCTGAGAGCAGAGAATGAAGAAAAGTACTTAACTTTGAGTTAAGCTCCAGTTTTCTCAGTGGCTTTCCATGTGATTTTAAATAGATCACTATTCCCCTTTGCTATACAATGTATTTTAATTTGCACAGGGATTATTAAGGTCCCATAGAACTTTAATATTTAACAGTTTTATGACTAACTATGTCATTCTGGTCATTTATCTTCAACTCTCCTTACCCAATGTATAAAACATAGATTCACTGACTACCCGCCATGAAAGCAGTGACACCATGTCCAACTTGCTTACTGTCTTTATTTTCAATGCCTAACACTGTGTGACATACAAAGAGTTCAGGAGACATTTCATCAAATGGATGAATACATAGCTCATAAATGGATTAAAATTAATTAAGTACATAGACTATTCAAGGCACTATGCTAGGCACTTAATGTTCATTGTCGTATGTAGTATTCATAGCACAATCAGAATAGACCCAGTGATTTCAGTTGAACTAAGAAAGACAATGGAGCTAAGAGAGAATAAATAACTTGTTCAAAGTGCCGCAGCTGTGTTGTGGTATGGCAGACCAGCACCCAAGTCTGTTTAGCCCCATATATATGTACATCCCTTCACTACACCACAAGTCTCTAAACCTGTCAGAGAAACAACGCCCACACTCATGCCACTATATTTCATGCTACTGTAAGAAAAGGGTTTATTTGTGTTGATTGGGATGGCAACAGTACCCAGCTCTAATTTGAGGAACAAAGAATTAGGGGAGAGGTTGGGTTTCCCACCAAACCCTCCCCAGGCAAATCAGCAAGCCAGAATGAAGTTGCAAAGGAGCTGAGAAATAGCATGCATGATGAGATGGTGGTTCTTTAGGTTTGTGATCAGGAAAGCCTGAGGCTCCTGCTACAGCTGCCAGGCCTACAGATTAAGCTTCTTTCTTTCTTTCTTTCTTCAGAAGCAAGAATGCTAAGACCCTAAACTTGTTTTCTTTTAAATGCTATAAGCCTTTCAGGAAACAGCTTTCTCTGGGAACCTGCTCATTACAGAAAGCCCCTTGAAGAAGTGCCAAAATGTAGTTAGCAGGGAGGGGGCAGGGGAGAGGAAAATCTTGGGTTGATTCAGTAGAGCCATTTGATGGTGAAAATGCCTTTTTCAAGGGAGCAGAGAATAGCCTGGTGCCTTCTCAGCCAGGCAGAACACACAGACTCCTGGGAAAGGATCTTGCATTTGGGTAAAATGTGGCTGGAAACAGAGATTCCTGGGACTGATGGGGATAATGAACTTCATAATTACAATAATAGCTCCTATATCTTGAGAACTCCAGGCACTGGGCTAAAAGCTTTCTCATAGCCACCCTGTGGGTAGATGCCACTACCTTTATAAAGGAAAAAAACAATAAGTTCAGAAAATAGGAAAAATTTGCAAAGGTAGGGCATGGTGGATAACACCTGTAATCTCAGCACTTTGGGAGGCCAAGACGAGCAGATCCCTTGAGTTCACGAGTTTGAGACGAGCCTAGGCAACATGCAGAAACTCTTTCTCTAAAAATAGAAAAATTAGCTGGGTGTGGTGATATGCGCCTGTAGTCCTAGGTACTCTGGAGGGCTAAGGTGGAAGGATCACATAAGCCCAGGATGCAGAGGTGGCCGTGAGCTGAGATCATGCCACTCTACTCCAGCCTGGGCCACAGAGTGACACCCTGTCTCAAAAAAAAAAAAAAAAAAAATGAAAGAAAGAAAAGAAAAAACTTGAAAATATCACACTTATGACATGGCCAAGGAATTATTTGAACCCCAGTCTAACACCAAAGTTCACATTACACTGTCTCACTTTCAGGGTGTGAGTAAAGGGAGCTCTAGATCTACTAGGCTAATTAGAAGCCAAGGTAGGTGCAGGATAGAGAAAGTGAAGGAGTACTGTCTTGATTTAGAATTTCACATGTCACAACCATGAGTTCATTTCCTTTTATCAGTGAAAAGGAAGGACCTTGAGCTCTTGAGTACATAACTACTGCCATTCCCATGTATGAGTTTATAGGCAGACAGCAGAGCAAAATGGCTAAATAGTAAGTTCCACCAATCATCTGCCCCATAAGATCCCCGAATTAAACAACTATGAACACACAAAAAGCACTTTCATAAGAACAAAAATCAGTTGAGTGATCACAGTACCTGATTTTAACTTGATATCACTGAAAGAGGCACTGAAGAGGGTAGGAAAGACAGTCTTCAACTGCTGTCACCACCCCTTCCCCATACCCTGGCAGTGGCCATGTGGCATGGAGAGAGAACCTATGTGCTTACGAAAGGGAGAGTGCAGTGACTGTGGGACTTTGCATTGGAACTCAGTGTTGCCCTGTCACAGCAGAAAGCAACACCAGGCAGAACTCAGCCAGCACCAGCACCCACAGAGGGAGCATTTAGACCAGCCCTAGTAAGAAAGGAATCACTCATCTCAGAAATCAGAACCTGAGTTCCAGCAAGCCTTTCTACCATGAGCTAAAGGGCTATGGGGTCCTAAATAAGCTGGAAAGGCAGTCTAAGCCACAAGAACTAATTCCTAGGCAAGTCCTGGTGCTGTGCTTGACTTGGAGCCTGCGGTTCTGGTCAGCAGGTGGGATGCAACCTAGTGAGACACTAGCTGGGGCAGCCAAGGGAGGGCTTGCTCCAGTCCTCTTCTAACCCCAGGCAACTCAGCTCACAGCTCTGGGGAAGCTTCTGCCTTCCATTTGAGGAGAAGAGAGGGATGAGTAAAGAGGACTTGGTCTTGCAATGTGGATATCAGTTCAGCCGCAGTTTGATAGAGTACCAGGCAGAGTCCTGAGGTCCCCATTCCAGTTCGTAGCTCCTAGAAATCATTTTTAGACGCACCCTGGGCCAGAAAGGAACACACTGCTTGAAAGGAAAAACTCAGTCCTGGAAAAATGTATCACCTGCTTACTAAAGAGCTCTTGAACTCTGAATAAGTAGCTGCAGTAGCCAGACAGTACTCACTGTGGGCCTCGAGTGAGACTTAGAGATGTGCTAGCTTCAGGTGTGACCCAGCATATTTCCTACCTGTGGTGACTACAAGGAAAGCCTCCTTCTGCTTTAGGAAAAAAAAAAAAAAAAGATAACTTAGTCCTGCACTTTGGTACCAAACTGGCCACAGTGGGGTAGAGCATCAAAAGGTTCTTGGGGTTCCTGATTCCAGACCTTGGCTCATGGATGACCTTTCTAGACCTGCTCTGGACAGAAGACAGCCCACTTTCCTGAAGGCAGAGTCCCATGCCTGCCAGCACTCACCACAAGCTGGCTGAAGAGCCATTGGGTCTTGAGTGAACATCAGTGGTGGCTAGTCAGTACTCGCCATGGGCCTGGGATGCTGGTGGCCACTGGGAGCAACTCTTCTGCTTGTAGAAGGGGGAGGGAAAAGTGGGAAAGATTTTTTCTTGTGGGTTGGGTGCCAACTCAGCCACAATAGAGTACCAGGTAGATTCCTAAGGCTTCTGCCTCTAGGTCCAGGCTCCCAGATGGCATCTGTGAACCAATTTAGAGGTGGGGGAAACTTGCTGCTCTGAAAGGAAAGACACAAGCCTGGCTGGCTTTGTCACAGGCTGATTGATGGTAGAGCCCTAGGGCCTTGAGCTAATACACACAGTAGCCAGAAAGTGGGTGAGACACAGTGCTCTGCTGGCTTTGGGTCTGATCCAGCACAGTTCCAGTGGTGGTGACCACTGGGGAACTTGTATCCCCTCTTCCCCAGCTTCACACAGCCCAGCACAGAGACACAGATTCCATTTGTTTGAGAGAAAGTGCAGGAAGAGAACAAGAGTCTGTGGCTGGTAATCCAGGGAATTCTTCTGGACCTTAACCAAGACCACCAAGGCAGTATCTCTATAAGTTTGTAAGAGCCACAGAGTTACTGGGTTTGGGGTGCCCCCTAACACAGACATAGCTACAGTGACAAAAACTTAGATTACTATATCCAAATCCCTTAGAATACCTGGAAAGTATTCCCAGAAAGAACAAGTACAGGCAAACCTAGACTGTAAAGACTAAAATAAATACCTAACTTTTTAATGTTCAGACACCTACTAATACTCACAAGCATGAAGACTATCCAGAAAAACATGACCTCACCAAACAAATTAAATATAGCACCAGGGACCAATCATGAAGAGAGAGAGATAAGTAACCTTTCAGACAGATAATTCAAATTAGTTTGTCAAGGAAACTCAATGAAATTCAAGATAATACAGAAAAACAATTCAGAATCCTATCAGGTAAATTTAGCAAAGAGATCGAAATAACTAAAAAGAATCAAACAGAAATTCTGCAGTTGAAAAATGAAATCGACATATGAGAATGCATCAGAGTCTTTTACTAGCAGAATGGATCAAGTAGAAGAAAGAATTTGTGAGCTTAAAGACAGGCTATTTGAAAATATAAAGTCAGAGAAGACAAGAAAAAAAGAATTAAAAATAATGAAGCATGCCTACCATATTTAGAAAATAACCTTGAAAGGACAAATCTAAGAGTTATTGGCCTTAAAGAGGCAGTACAGAGAGAGATAGGGGTAGAAAGTTTATTCAAAGGAATAGTAACAGAAAGTTTCCCAGACCTAGAGAATAATATTAATATTCAAATGCAAGAGGGCTATAGAACAGCAAGCATATTGAACCCAAATAAGACTACCTCAAGAAATTTAATAATCACACTCTCAAAGATCAAGGATAAAGAAAGGATTCTATAAGCAGCAAGAAAAAAGAAACAAGTACCATAAAATGAAACTCCAGTATATCTGGCAGCAGACTTTTCAGTGGAAATCTTATAGACCAGGAGAGAGTGGCATGACATATTTGAAGTGCTAAAGGCGGGGAAAAAAAGCACCACACTTGTATTCTAGAACAGCAATCGCATCCAGTGAAAATACCTTTAAACATGAAGGAAAAATAAAGGCTTTCTGAGACAAACAAAAGCTGAAGGATTTTATCAATACCAGACCTGTCCCATAAGGAAAACTAAAGGGAATTTTTCAAGTGAAAAGAAAACCCCCCCCTTTTTTTTTTTTTTTTTTTTTTTTTTTTTTTTTTTTTTGAGACAGTCTCGCTCTGTAGCCCAGGCTGCAGTACAGTAGTGCAATCTCGGCTCACTGCAACCTCAGTCTCTCAGGTCCCAGTTCAAGCAATTCTCCTGCCTCAGCCTCCCAAGTAGCTAAGATTATAGGAACACACCATCATGCCCAGCTAATTTAGTAGAGACAGGGTTTCACCATGTTGACCAGGCTGGTCTTGAACTCCTGAACTCATGATCCGCTGCCTTGGCCTCCCAAAGTACTGTGATTACAGGGGTGAGCCACCACGCCTGGCCTAGATAAAGCTATTAATGAACAGTAAAAATTCATCTGAAGGTACATTACTTGCTGGTAATAATAGATATACAGAAAAACACAAAATGTATAACACTGTAACTGTGGTGTGTAAACTACTCATATCTTGTATAGAAAGACTAACAGATGAACTGATCAAAATTAATAACTAAAACAACATTTGAAGACATAGACAGTATAGTAAGGCACAAAAAGAAACAGCAAAAAGTTCAAAAGTGGGAGGACAAACTCAAAATGTAGCATTTTTGTTAGTTGTCCCTTTGCTTGTTAGTTTGTTTATTCAATCAGTATTAAGTTGTCATCAGTTTAAAATAATGGGTTATAAGATATTATTTGCTAGCCTTATGGTAACCTCAAATTAAAAAAAAAAAATGCAGCAGATCCACAAAAAAATAAAAAGGAAGAAGTTAAAAAAAAATACCATCAGAGAAAATAGCTTTCACTAAAAGGAAGACAGAAAGGAAGAAAAGAAGGAAGATAAAATAACAAAACAATCAGAAAACAAATGTTAAAATGGCAGAAGTAAGTCCTTACTTATCAATAATAACATTGAATGTAACTGCACTAAACTCTCCAATCAAAAGAAATAGAGCAGCTGAATGGATTAAAAAAAAACACCTACTGATCTATTGCCTACAAGAAACACACTTTACCTATAAATACACAAATAGAATAAAAATTTAAAAATAGTAAAATATATTCCATGGAAACAGAAGCCAAAAAAGTGTAGGAGTAGCTACACTTGTATCAGACAAAATAAATTTCAAGACAAAAACTATAAAAAAGAGACAAATAAGGTCATTATATAATGATAAAAGGGTCAAATAAGCAAGAGGATATGACAATTGTAAATATATATGCACCCAACACTGGAGCATCCTGATATATAAAACAATTGTTATTACAGCTAAAGAGAGAGACAGACCCCAGTACCATAATAATTGCAGACTGCAGCAGCCCAGTTTCAGCACTGGACGAATTAGCCAGACAGAAAATCAATAAAAACATTAGACTTAGTCTGCACTATAGACCAAAAATAGACCTAATACATATTTACAGAACATTTCTTCCAATGGCTGCAGAATACACATTCTTCTTCTCAGCACATGGATTATTCTCAACAGCAGGAATACATCAGGCCACAAAACAAGCCTTAAAAATTTTTTTAAAAAGAAATTATATTAGGGATCTTCTATGACCATAATGGAATAAAATTAGAAATGAATAACAAGAGAAATTTTGTAAACTATAGAAACACATGGAAATTAAACAATATGCTCCAGAATGACCAGTGGGTCAATGAAGAAATTAGAAAAGAAATTTAAAAAAATTTTAAACAAATGATAATGGAAATACAACATATCAAAACCTATGGAGTACAGTCAAAGCAATACTCAGAGGAAGGTTTATAGTATAATTGTCTACATCAAAAATGTAGGCCAGGCACCGTGGGTCACACCTGTAATCTCAGCACTTTGGGAGACTGAGGCAAGCAGATCACGAGGTCAGGAGTTCAAGATAGTCCTGACCAACATGGTGAAACCCCATCTCTACTAAAAATACAAAAATTAGTGGGCATGGTGGTGCATGCATGTAGTCCCAGCTACTCAAGAGGTTGAGGCAGAGGAATCGCTTGAACCCAGGAGGCAGAGGTTGCAGTGCAGTGAGGCAAGATCATGCCACTGCACTTCAGCCTGGGTGACAACACAAGAATCCATCTAAACAAACAAACAAAAAAAAATAGAAAAACTTCCAATGAACAAACTAATTATGCTTTTTTTTTTTTTTTTTTTTTTTTTTTTAGATGGAGTCTTGCTGTGTCACCAGGCTGGAGTGCAGTGGGCGTGATCTCGGCTCACTGCAACCTCTGCCTCCTAGGTTCAAGTGATTCTCCTGCCTCAGCCTCCTGAGTAGCTGGGACTACAGGCGCATGCCACTATGCCCGGCTAATTTTTGTATTTTTAGTAGAAACAAGGTTTCACCATATTGATCAGGATGGTCTCAATCTCCTGACCTTGTGATCTGCCCTCCTTGGCCTCCCCAGGTGCTGAGATTACAGGCATGAGCCACCCCGCTCAGCCAATGCATCTTTAAGAAGTATAAAAGCAAGAGCAAACCAATCCCACAATTAGTAGAAAAAAAATTAATAATAAAGATCAGAGCACAAATAAATAAAATTGAAATAATGAGAACAATATAAAAGATCAATAAAATAAAAAGGTTTTTTTGAAAAGATAAAATTGATAAATCTTAAGTCAGATTAACAACAATAGCAAAAAAATTTTAAAAAAAGAGAGAGAGAGAAGACCCAAATAAATAAAATTAGAGATGATAAAGGAGACATTACAACCAATACCATAGAAATTCAAAAGATTAGAGGCTACAGTGAGCCTCTAATGCCTAGACTTTCAAAAACCTAGAAAAAAAAATGATAAATTCTTAGACATATACAAGCTACCAAGATTGAACCATGAAGAAATTTAAAACCTGAACAGACCAATAACAAGTAATGAGATTGAAAATGTAATAAAAATTCTCCCAGCAAAGAAAAGCCTGGGACCCTATTGCTTCACTGCTGAATTTCACCAAAGATTTAAAGAAAAACCAAAACCAATCCTACTCAAACTATTCTGAAAAATAGAGGAAGAGGGGATATTTCCAAACTAACTCTACAAGACCAATATTACTCTGATATCAAAACCAAACACACATTAAAAAAAGAAAGCTACAGTCCAGTATTCCTGGTGAACATTGATGCAAATATCCTTCACAAAATACTAGCAAACCAAATTCAACAACGTGTTAAAAAATACCATTTATCATGACCAAGTGGGATTTATCACAAGGATGCAAAATTGGTTCAACATACACAAATCGATTAATGTGTCACATCATATCGACAGAATAAAGGGTAACAAAAAAATACGATCATTTACATTGCTGCTGAAAAGGGCATTTGAATTCAACATTCCTTCATAATGAAAACTCTCAAAAAACTGGGTATACAAGGAACATACCTCAGCATGTTAAAAGCCACATATGACAGACCCACAGCTAGTTTCACACTACATGGGAAAAGACTGAAAGCCTTTCCTCTGAGATCTGGAAGATAACAAGGATGCCTATTTTTGTCACTATTATTTGACATAGTACTGGAAATCTTAGCTAGAGCAATCTGACAAAAGAAATAAAGAGCATCCAAATTAAAAAGGAAGAAGTCAAATTATCTCTGGTGGCAAATGATATTGCCTTATATTTGAAAAGACCTAAAGACTTCACTGAAAAACTATTAGAACTGATAAAATAGTAAGGTTGCAGGATACAAAATCAACACACAAAAATCAGTAGCATTTTTGTATGTAAGGACCAAATATCTGAAAAAGAAATCAAGAAAGTAATCCCATTTACAACAGCTACGAAATAAAATAAAATAAAATACCTAGGAATTAACAGAGCCAAAGAAGTATAAGATTTCTACAATGGGAACTATAAAACAGTGATGAAAGAAATTAAAGAGAACACACATGAAAAATGTACATGTATTTTATGTTCATGGATTGGAAGAATCATATTGTTAAAATGTCCATACCGCACAGAGCAATCTACAGATTAAATGCAATCTCTGTCCAACTATCAATGACATTCACAGAAATAGAAAAAACAATTCTAAAATTTATGTGAAACCACAAAAGGCTCATAATAGCCAAAGCTATGCTAAGCAAAAAGAACAAAACTGGAGGAATCACATTATCTGACTTCAAATTATACTACAGAGCTATAGTAACCAAAGCAGCATGGTACTAACATAAAAACAGACACATAGACCAATGGAATAGAATAGAGAACCCAGAAATTAATCCACACATCTACAGTGAACTTATTTTTGACAAAGGTGCCAGGAATATATATTGGGGCAAGGACAATCTCTTCAATAAATGGTGCTGGGGGCCAGGCATGGTGGCTCATGCACTTTGGGAGGTGGGTGGATCACTTGAGGTCATGAGTTTGAGACCAGCCTGGCCAACATGGTAAAACCCTGCCTGTACTAAAAATACAAAAATTAGCCAGGTGTGGTGGCACGTGCCTGCAGTCCCAGCTACTTGGGAGGCTGAGGTAGAAGAATTGCTTGAACCCAGGAGGAGGAGGTTGCAGTGAGCTGAGATTGCACCACTGCACTCTGGTGTGGGCAACATAGCAAGACTCTGTTTCAAAAAATAAAAATAAATAAATAAATAAATGGTGCTGGGAAAACTGAACATCTACATGCAGAAGAATGTAAGTAGGTTCCTATTTTTCACCATATATAAATATCAAATCAAAATGGATTAAAGACTTAAATCTAAAACCTCAAACTATGAGACTACTGAAAGAGAACATTGGGGACATTAGACTGGGCAAAGTTTTCTTGGGTAATACTCTACAAGCACAGACAACCAAAGCAAAAATGGACAAATGTGATCACATCAAGTTAAAAAAATCTCCACAGGAAAGAAACAAAACAACAAAATTCAGAGACAACCCACAGAATGGGAGAAAATATTTGCAACTATCCAACTGATAAGCAATTAATAACCAGAATATAAAAAGAGCCCAAACAACTCAATAGGAAAAAAAATCTAATAAGACGATTAAAAATGGGCAGAAGATCTGAATAGACATTTCTCAAAAGAAGACATACAAATGGCAAACAGGTATATGAAAGATGTTCAGTATCATTAATCATCAGAGAAATGCAAATCAAAACTACAATGAGGTATCTCACCCAGTTAGAAAGGCTTTTATACAAAAGACAGAAAATATTAAATGCTGGTGAGGATGTAGAGAAAAAGAAACCTGTCTATATTCTTGGTGGGAATGTAAAATAGTACAACCGCTATAGAGAACGGTTTGACGGTTCCTCAGAAAACTAAAGTTAAAACTACCATATGATTTAGCAATCCCACTGCTGGGTATATACCCAAAAGAAAGAAAATCAGTGTTTCAAAGAGATATCTGCATTCACATGTTTATTATAGCATTATACATAATAGCTACTATTTGGAAACAACCTATGCGTCCATCAGCAGATGAACAGATAAAGAAAATAGGGTACATTTACACAGTGGAGTAATATTCTTAAGCCATAAAAAAGAATGAGATTCTGTCTTTGCAACAACATGAATGGAACTGTAGGTCTTTGTATTAAGTGAAATAAACCAGGCACAGAAAGATAAGCTGCATGTTCTCACTTATTTGTGGGAGCTAAAAATTAAAACAACTGTACTTATGGAGATAAGAGAGTAGAACATTGGTTACCAGAGGCTAGGAAGGGTAGTTGGATTGGGAAGAAGTGCGGATGATTAATGGGTACAAAAATATAGTTAGGGTCGGGTTACCCACAAAGGGAAGCCCATCAGACTAACAGCAGATCTCTTGGCAGAAACTCTACAAGCCAGAAGAGAGTGGGGGCCAATATTCAACATTCTTAAAGAAAAGAATTTTCAACCCAGAATTTCATATCCAGCCAAACTAAGTTTCATAAGTGAAGGAGAAATAAAATCCTTTACAGATAAGCAAATGCTTAGAGATTTTGTCACCACCAGGCCTGCCTTACAAGAGACCCTGAAGGAAGCACTAAACATGGAAAGGAACAACTGGTACCAGCCATTGCAAAAACATGCCAAAATGTAAAGACCATCAAGGCTTGGAAGAAACTGCATCAACTAACGAGCAAAATAACCAGTTAATATCATAATGGCAGGATCAAGTTCACACATAACAATATTAACCTTAAATGTAAATGGACTAAATGCTCCAATTAAAAGACACAGACTGGCAAACTGGATAAAGAGTCAAGATCCATCAGTCTGCTGTATTCAGGAGACCCATCTCACATGCAGAGACATACATAGGCTCAAAATAAAGGGATGGAGGAAGATTTACCAAGCAAATGGAGAACAATAAAAAGCAGGGGTTGCAATACTAGTCTCTGATAAAACAGACTTTAAACCATCAAAGATCAAAAGAGACAAGGCCATTACATAATGGTAAAGGGATCAATTCAACAGGAAGAGCTAACTATCCTAAATATATATGCACCCAATACAGGAGCACCCAGATTCATAAAGCAAGTCCTTAGAGACTTACAAAGAGACTTAGACCCCCATACAATAATAATGGGAGACTTCAACACTCCACTGTCAACATTAGACAGATCAATGAGACAGAAAGTTAACAAGGATATCCAGGAATTGAACTCATCTCTGCAACAAGCAGACCTAATAGACATCTATAGAACTCTCCACCCCAAATCAACAGAATATACATTCTTCTCAGCACCACATCGCACTTACTCCAAAATTGACCACATAATTGGAAGTAAAGCACTCCTCAGCAAATGTACAAGAACAGAAATTATAACAAACTGTCTCTCAGACCACAGTGCAATCAAACTAGAACTCAGGACTAAGAAACTCAATCAAAACCGCTCAACTACATGGAAACTGAACAACCTGCTCCTGAATGACTACTGGGTACATAACGAAATGAAGACAGAAATAAAGATGTTCTTTGAAACCAATGAGAACAAAGATACAACATACCAGAATCTCTGGGACACATTTAAAGCAGTGTGTAGAGGGAAATTTATAGCACTAAATGCCCACAAGAGAAAGCAGGAAAGATCTAAAATTGACACTCTAACATCGCAATTAAAAGAACTAGAGAAGCAAGAGCAAACACATTCGAAAGCTAGCAGAAGGCAAGAAATAACTAAGATCAGAGCAGAACTGAAGGAGACAGAAACACAAAAAACCCTCCAAAAAATCAATGAATCCAGGAGTTGGTTTTTTGAAAAGATCAACAAAGTTGACAGACCGCTAGCAAGACTAATAAAGAAGAAAAGAGAGAAGAATCAAATTGATGCAATAAAAAATGATAAAGGGGATATCACCACCGACCCCACAGAAATACAAACCACTATCAGAGAATACTATAAACACCTCTATGCAAATAAACTGGAAAATCTAGAAGAAATGGATAATTTCCTGGACACTTACACTCTTCCAAGACTAAACCAGGAAGAAGTTGAATCCCTGAATAGACCAATAGCAGGCTCTGAAACTGAGGCAATAATTAATAGCCTACCAACCAAAAAAAGCCCAGGACCAGATGGATTCACAGCTGAATTCTACCAGAGGTACAAGGAGGAACTGGTGCCATTCCTTCTGAAACTATTCCAAACAATAGAAAAAGAGGGAATCCTCCCTAACTCATTTTATGAGGCCAATATCATCCTGATACCAAAGCCTGGCAGAGACACAACAAAAAAAGAGAATTTTAGACCAATATCCCTGATGAACATCGATGCAAAAATCCTCAATAAAATACTGGCAAACCGGATTCAGCAACACATCAAAAAACTTATCCACCATGATCGAGTGGGCTTCATCCCTGGGATGCAAGGCTGGTTCAACATTCGCAAATCAATAAACATAATCCAGCATATAAACAGAACCAAAGACAAGAACCACATCATTATCTCAATAGATGCAGAAAAGGCTTCTGACAAAATTCAACAGCCCTTCATGCTAAAAACGCTCAATAAATTTGGTATTGACGGAACGTACCTCAAAATAATAAGAGCTATTTATGACAAACCCACAGCCAATATCATACTGAATGGGCAAAAACTGGAAAAATTCCCTTTGAAAACTGGCACAAGACAGGGATGCCCTCTCTCACCACTCCTATTCAACATAGTGTTGGAAATTCTGGCTAGGGCAATCAGGCAAGAGAAAGAAATCAAGGGGATTCAGTTAGGAAAAGAAGACGTCAAATTGTCCCTGTTTGCAGATGACATGATTGTATATTTAGAAAACCTCACTGTCTCAGCCCAAAATCTCCTTAAGCTGATAAGCAACTTCAGCAAAGTCTCAGGATACAAAATTAATGTGCAAAAATCACAAGCATTCTTATACACCAGTAACAGACAAACAGAGAGCCAAATCAGGAATGAACTTCCATTCACAATTGCTTCAAAGAGAATAAAATACCTAGGAATCCAACTTACAAGGGATGTAAAGGACCTCTTCAAGGAGAACTACAAACCACTGCTCAGTGAAATCAAAGAGGACACAAACAAATGGAAGAACATACCATGCTCATGGATAGGAAGAATCAATATCGTGAAAATGGCCATACTGCCCAAGGTAATTTATAGATTCAATGCCATCCCCATCAAGCTACCAATGAGTTTCTTCACAGAATTGGAAAAAACTGCTTTAAAGTTCATATGGAACCAAAAAAGCCCCGCATCTCCAAGACAATCCTAAGTCAAAAGAACAAAGCTGGAGGCATCACGCTACCTGACTTCAAACTATACTACAAGGCTACAGTAACCAAAACAGCATGGTACTGGTACCAAAACAGAGCTATAGACCAATGGAACAGAACAGAGTCCTCAGAAATAATACCACACATCTACAGCCATCTGATCTTTGACAAACCTGAGAGAAACAAGAAATGGGGAAAGGATTCCCTATTTAATAAATGGTGCTGGGAAAATTGGCTAGCCATAAGTAGAAAGCTGAAACTGGATCCTTTCCTTACTCCTTATACGAAAATTAATTCAAGATTAATTAGAGACTTAAATGTTAGACCTAATACCATAAAAATCCTAGAGGAAAACCTAGGTAGTACCATTCAGGACATAGGCATGGGCAAAGACTTCATGTCTAAAACACCAAAAGCAACAGCAGCAAAAGCCAAAATTCACAAATGGGATCTCATTAAACTAAAGAGCTTCTGCACAGCAAAAGAAACTACCATCAGAGTGAACAGGCAACCTACAGAATGGGAGAAAATTTTTGCAATCTACTCATCTGACAAAGGGCTAATATTCAGAACCTACAAAGAACCCAAACAAATTTACAAGAAAAAAACAAACAACCCCATCAAAAAGTGGGCAAAGGATATGAACAGACGTTTCTCAAAAGAAGATATTCATACAGCCAACAGACACATGAAAAAATGCTCATCATCACTGGCCATCAGAGAAATGCAAATCAAAACCACAATGAGATACCATCTCACACCAGTTAGAATGGTAATCATTAAAAAGTCAGGAAACAACAGGTGCTGGAGAGGATGTGGAGAAATAGGAACACTTTTACACTGTTGGTGGGATTGTAAACTAGTTCAACCATTATGGAAAACAGTATGGCGATTCCTCAAGGATCTAGAACTAGATGTACCATATGACCCAGCCATCCCATTTCTGGGTATATACCCAAAGGATTATAAATCATGCTACTATAAAGACACATGCACACGTATGTTTATTGCGGCACTATTCACAATAGGAAAGACTTGGAATCAACCCAAATGTCCATCAGTGACAGACTGGATTAAGAAAATGTGGCACATATACACCATGGAATACTATGCAGCCATAAAAAAGGATGAGTTTGTGTCCTTTGTAGGGACATGGATGCAGCTGGAAACCATCATTCTTAGCAAACTATCACAAGAACAGAAAACCAAACACTGCATGTTCTCACTCATAGGTGGGAACTGAACAATGAGATCACTTGGACTCGGGAAGGGGAACATCACACACCGGGGCCTATCATGGGGAGGGGGGAGGGGGGAGGGACTGCATTGGGAGTTATACCTGATGTAAATGACGAGTTGATGGGTGCTGACGAGTTGATGGGTGCAGCACAGCAACATGGCACAAGTATACATATGTAACAAACCTGCACGTTATGCACATGTACCCTAGAACTTAAAGTATAATAATAAAATATATATATATATATAGTTAGATAGCGTGAGTAAGATCTAGTATATGATAGTACAATAGGGTGACTATACTCAACAGGAATTTATGGTACATTTTGAAATAACTAAATGAGTATAATTGGATCATTTGTAACACAAAGAAAGGATAAATGATTGATGTGATTAATACTTCCCCCAAAAGAGAGTTTATAGAACATCAATAAAAAAGGTGCCACTTACTTTTGAGTATCATTCATGTATGTAGACCTCAGGATCTGAAGCCTTCATATCTGGAACCATCTTTGGCTCTGCCATGAATTACCTGTCTGAGCATGGGAAAGTGGCTTAACTTCTATGAATCTTGATTTTCTCATCTGTAAAATGGGTCTAAGAGGCATTTACCCTGTAGGGCTACTGTGAGGTCCAGAAAAATTATAAAACAGTGGCTCAACAGAGTAGATAATTACTAGAAAGCAGTGATTATTGGTGAGTTTCATGGTGGTTGTTACTAATGTTATTCTTTTTGTTTTTGTTGCTATTTATTACTTTTACTCTAGAAAAAATGAGAATGTAGCCTCACTGACATGGATTGACTTCTCAAACTAAGCTATAATTATTTAACTTAGAGCCCTATTAATAATCAAAACAATAATGTGCAATATTTACGGGGTGCTTAATCTGTAACAGATATAATTCTAAGTTCTTTTACATGTCTGCATCATGTAATCCTCAAAGAAACTCTGGTTGTGAACAAGATGTTATTTCCTTAAAAGTTTAGAAGGTTGAGGCATAGAGAAATTAATGTCTTCCAAAGCCATAGAAAGGGCAAGAATTTGAGCCAGGATTCAAATCCTGGAGGACTAACTCAGACAAATTCCCTAGAGGCACTCAAAAGTTGGAATTATCTGCATAACATATTTGCAAATTATATTCTGTAGATCCCTGGAAGCCTCCAAACACAGTGAAGAATAACCTAAAAAAGATGGATTCTAGGGTCCTCAGGCCCATTTCAGCAGAACTGCTCCTATTCATTTTATATATAAAATTTTAATAAAATATCTCATTTGAATAAAGTACTTTTAGGGCCAATAAGCTTTCAGTAACCCTCAGTCTGGATAGAGCATGCTTCATCAGATGGAAGACTAAGCCATGGACTCTGGCACAGTTGGGGTAAAGTGGGAATCCTGCAGGGATGGGGAAGCACCATATCTTGCATCACGTTCATTTTCACATAATTTGTACAAGGTCTTGCCCTATTCATGTTGGTATTTAAGAGGGAGATTCTTTTCAACTGGGGGATCTTAGAATAGCTTATGTATGAAAATCTCTACCCCCTCAGCTGGGTGGTAAACAACCTGAGAGTTTCAGCACTCTCTTTGTGAACAGCAGCCCTGCAGCTAAGATCCAGGAGACCTAAGTCTCCCGTCAAGGAAGACGCCTATCAAGTCAAGGAAAAGACAATTTGTACTCCAAAGTTGCTTGGTTGACAGGACTTGCTAGTGTACGCAGTTGATACGAGTTATAATACATCATTCTTATAATGTTCATATTTAGTGTTATTTTTTTAACACACACATATTTTTAAAGTGCTTTCATATACTTCTGTATTTCTTGAAATTTCCACCCAAAATACCCATTTATTTAAAAAGAGAATAAGGATGAATCCTGGGGGCAGCTGATGGCTTTAAAGAATTAAGTGACAGCCTCAGCAACATGGTGAAACCCCATCTCTACAAAAAATACCAAAAAACAATTAATAACTGGGTGTGTTGGCATGCACTTGTAGTTTCAGCTACTTGGGAGGCTGAGCTGGGAGGATCACCTGAACCTGCAGTGAGCCATGATTGTACCACTGCACTCCAGTCTGGGTGACAGAGTGAGACCCTTTCTCAAAAAAAAAAAAAAAAAAAAAAAAAAAAGCAAAAGGAATGAAAGGTATTTCTAAAGCAGCCTGTCATCATTGCAGATCATTTACGTCTCATATCGTATCTTAAGAAGTCAAAATGATCACCATATACACCTGGCTAAGGTTCAGGTTTTGAGAAATCCATACTTTCTTCTTTTCATGTGTGATAGTTTTCAAGTAAGCTTTAAAGATTGTGGATGTTATTCTATTTTAGTAAGATGGACTTTTTTGGTGTTTGTTGTTACTATTTTATTTTTTTCAATAATTTTATCAGTGTGTTGCCATGAGTGAAGTACAATGAAGAGTCTTAAATGGCCAAATGAGTAGAAATCCACAAGGAGTTCGTCAAGGTTGAAACCATGTCATTCTTAAGTTGTCATCCTTTTTCAGGGAGTTTTGTCAACCAAGTTACTTTGTGAATGTCCCATGCATAAATGAGTTAATGACAATCAATTTCACATCATGTGACATTATATCCAAAGCACCATTACTGAATTAAATGTTCAGTGATTCTTTAACGAATGGAAAGGTGAGAGTCCCAGGCATAACCAACAGCATACCTTGATCTGTTTATTCAGAGAAGGAATAATTGATTTCCTTTCTACCTGGGCCCTGGGAAAAACCAACACTCTGGCTGGATAATTCTCTCTTTGAGGGTTCTCAAGAGGCAGTAGGAGCCAAGGGGTCTTCTCTAAATTATCACAATCCTCCCCAAATAAAAGCTTCCACATATTATAGAAGGAGGGACCTCAGGTGCTGACCATTTACTCATTAGACAGATGAATCATTATCTCCCCAAATCAGCCTCTTCCACTGTGTATCAATTTTTCAACAAATAGCACCATTTTGATCCTAAGCTAGACAAATCAAAACTCTGCAGCAGACTGTGCCTCCTCAGTCTCTACCATCCAAATCCAATTTCTTGTCTAGTCCAGGAACTCTAACATACAGATTCTTCCTTCAGTTATGAGCAAACAGGAATAGTTGGTTACTCTATAATTCCCTTCCAACTATTCTCACTCAAGTTCTTGTCTTGGGCTCTGCTTTGGGAGGCAACCCAAACTAAGATATATGAGTTATGCTGGAGAGTAAGTCTTGCTGTTAGTAGTTTGTTCTCCATTCTCTTTCCCTGGCTTTTCCAATACCTTTCATTGACTGAGTGATTTCAACTTCAAGGCTGTTTTCTTTGCCTGCAGGCATGATCTTCCTACACATTCCCCAGGCTGCAGCCAGAAAGAGATGTTTCAAGCATTATGTGATTATTTATTCCCCTGCGTAAGTACTGCAATAACTGCCTATTACTCAATCCAGTGCTTTACAAACTTTTTAAACTGTGGAAACTTTTATTCAAGTGATAATATGTAAAAGATAAAATTAGAATCACTCTGGTTTTAGTTAAAGAATCAAAACAATGAGCACGCCTGCAATATAAACACACACACACACACACACACACACACAGAGAGAGAGAGAGAGAGAGAGAGAGAGAGAGAGAATATGAAAGTTTGGTCCAGAAAAAACTCTTGGAACCTTCAGAGAATTAAAGAAGCACAGTTTAAAAATCACTACCCTGTGAAAATAGTATCTGAGCTTTTAAAATTCTTAAATATGATGCAACTGATTTCTCTGATACTCACTTTATTCCCTCAACTCACCTGTAATTGGAGTTCTCACTATGGTGGACCATTCCCACTCAACTGATAAGGCCAAGACTCCTCATCTAGGACTGCAATTTGTCTTTCTAAGTTTTGCCCCAGAGCTTTCTTGGCTCATCCCAAGTTGGCTCATGGTGTAGGCAGACAAACCCCAGAAGTGTTTCTGGAGTCAAACCTCTGGGACAAACCCTCAACTCATGATGAAAGGAGCTACTGGGTACATGCTTTGGGTACCATATATCAGGAAAACAATTCTAAAGGGTATCCCGCATGATTCCCAGAGGCCCCAATGAGATGGAGTCCCATTGCCTCATAATGCAACCTCATGATGCCTTTTTTTTTTTTTTTTTTTTTTTTTTTTTTTTTTTTTTTTTTTTTGCCTGGTGCTTATCCCCTGCTTCCAGATCATCTCATCCTCAGGACAGTTTTCCAGAGATATATCAGTTTTAAAACTGAAAGTCCTGTAACCCAGGACCACCTTCAGTTGTCAGAAAACCAGAATTGTTGGTAATCCTATGATTCCGTTACAAATATCACCCAAGTTGTCTTCGGCTCTGCTCTTGGGAGGAACCCCAAACTAGAACATACGAGTAGTGTTGAAGAGCAAGTCCTGTGGTTAGAATCACTAGAACTAGCATCAGTAGAAATCTTAGGCATTCATCAACTGTGCCACCATGGACAAGTTATCCTGCTTCTCTAATCCTCAATTTCCTTAGCTGGAAAATTGGATAAAAATCTACCCTTAGTAGATACAACTATTATTTCACCCCTTTTCCACAGTGAAAGAACTCCCATTACTAGCTGAGCACATGGCTACCCATAATAAATACTACATGTTCTAGTATCTTCTGCAACTAGATGCAGCCATTTGACTAACTTCTGGACAAGATGCTAGCAAAAACACTGTGAGGAAGCTTCCAGAAAGCTTTCTTAGAACACACCTAGTATACTCCCATGACTCTTTCTTTCTTCTCTTCCTCCCTGCTGCTAACAAGAATACAGACAAA
This sequence comes from Chlorocebus sabaeus, assembly GCF_047675955.1. NCBI lineage: Eukaryota > Metazoa > Chordata > Mammalia > Primates > Cercopithecidae > Chlorocebus > Chlorocebus sabaeus. Next base: position 85,257,079 of record NC_132915.1, on the reverse strand, counting down.
ATATCTAGAACCAGAGAAGCAAAATTAGGGCTATGACATGACCTGGGGAATTAAGATAGAGGAGCAACAAAATAGAAGCACCTATGTACCTGAAAAACTCCCTTGGACCAGAGCCCCCAGGATAACACTGAATGCCAGAGTTGTACATAAGAGAAAAACAAATTTATATCTTGTTTATGTCTCTGTTATTTGAAAGCAAGGAAATACCAGTATTACTGTCAGCCAAATTTGCTTCTAGTTAAGACACAAATTTTTCCATTTTTGTGAAGATTAAGAGATTAAATATGTAAACCACTTTGTATGATACATAGCACATACTTGGCATTCATTACTGACCACTTCAGTTATGTAGTGAGAGTGATGGGGTGGGAGTAGAGAAGCACATAGAGCAGACTCAACTGAGAGTAGTTTTCCATTGTCTTCCCTTCCTGCAATCTGACTCCAGTCAATTTCTCCAGTCTATTCTGACACTTCTCCCCAGATACACCAAACTACTTGCATCTCATCATTCCCCAAACACATGCCAATTCTTCCAGGTAGCTGCAATTCTCTTCCCTTTGCCTGGGCTATCCTTTTTCATCTGCTCCACTTGGTGATTCTGATTCATCTTTTTATGGTTCTACCAAGCTCACCTTCCCAACACCCCAGAAAGGAGAAGAATTCACTTCTGCGCTCCCACAGCACACTGTGCACCACCACCACTCCACATCTCCCTCCTGTACAACAATCATCACTTTGGATTCCCATTAACCGTGTGAGCATTCCCCTGCCTGAAACTATTTTCTTCAAACATAATTTTCCTCATTTCCTGGACATTATCTCAACATCTGTCCATTTTTCCTGCTTCATCTGAACACAGGTTCTGAGTCTTACATGCATCTTGAGATTGTGCAACTAGTCCAAATTTGGCTCATATACCAGAAAATGCAATGTGCCATATCATATTGTGTTATTTCTCCAAAAACATGTTATATCTGAAACCTAATGAGTAATGCCTCTGAAAGCTTAATGAGATATTCTAAAAGAACCAAAATTATAGAAATGCCCAATCTTGTTCAAAAGATTTGTTTTTAGAAGGAAACTTAGGAGATGATGATAAGTGACTTACTTATCCATCTCGGTCATGTAATATAAATCACTTAAGAACAGTGAAGACTCTGCTCAAAGACACATAGGTAGTCAAACTCAGGGACGAATTTGTAGCCAGCATATTCTGATGCCAATGATAATACCACATCATAAGTCTGCCTGCAAGGCAACCCATATCATCATCACATAATAACAATAATGATAAGAATGACAACTGGAGCTAATATTTATTAAACACATACTAGATGCCAGAAAAAAAATGCTAAGCACTTTATAATTAGTATTTCATTTTGTTCTCACTTTATATACATATATATAGCATGAACTCTCTCTCCATTTTATATACAACCAGTTCTGGAAAGCTTTGAGATTTGCCTGAAACTACAAAAGGAGTAATTAGCAAAGTGGGAACTTGAACCTAGATTGATGAGGCAGCAGCAGAAGAGCTCTCACCAACTTGCCGTAATGCATTTCCCTGGATGCAATCAATGTTCAGCATAAATTTAGCTTTCATTTTTAACCTCTAGGAAGGATTAACAGCCCCATCCTTTGTGTTCCCACAGTACTAGGTACACCCCTCTATTAGACCACTCATCATGTTGCATTATGGCTATTAGTTTAAATGTCTGTCACCTCTACTGGTCTGAGTGCCTCTTGAGTCACACTTACGTTATGTATCTTTCTATGCCCAAGGCCTGGTATAATGGTTTATACACAATAGTCGTTTACTCAGTTTAACAAATAATAACAGGCATATAATAAATGCTTCTTGGATTAGTATAAGGCATATTCTCTCCACCTGTAGAATACAGACTGTTCTCCTATAAATAGGGATCATTCCCATTCTTTGATGCCAATCAATGTTCAGGACTTCAGGAGCCAATACACGTGTGCAACTGGCAAGAAATATCTTGGGAAAATACTACCCTATTATTAAAAGGCACCATTGAAAAGGGACCAAAAATAAAATTCCTACTCTCCTAACATGATCCAGCTGCAAGAGACAAGTTGTCATTACACCAGTGGAAAGTTATTGCCTCTAGTCTGGAAACCAGCAAACTGGCCTGAAGGCACAGGATGCAGTCTTCACTGCCTATCACTATAAATGCCAACCACACTGTGCAAATACTATTGTGTCTTACCACCAGGTATGCAATCAGTGTCTGCTGGGCAGATTGCCAGGCTGGCCATCTGTGTTGTGCTTGGTTGCTAGGGCACAGGCAGGGAGCTGTGTAGTGTCTTGCTTTCACCCTACCCACAAAAGCCTGAAGCAATGACAAAGGCTGTTCAAAGTGCTGGGGCACCAAGGAAATGTACATATTTGGCTTAATTCATAAAACTGTCATTGAAGGCCAGCTAAGAAGACCAAGATTTTTGTCCAGGCTCTGCAGCTATGAGACCACAGGTTAGACATTTATTTCTCTGAACATGTAAAGTCTTCACTTGTAAGTAAAAAAGACCCAAAGCTAAGTGTTTCTTTGGGAAACACTCTGCGTTTCACTGGCAATATGTAAAATGTTCATGGGTACTACATGGACAAACTTCTAAACATTTTAGCAGTTACAAATTATTGTAATGTGCACTAGAAGATAATTGTCATCTCAAACATTTGATGTCACATAAGTTCTTCAAATGAATGTAAACTAATTCAGTTTTTACAGTTGTTCTTGTTTTAAAGTTTTTATGTTATTTTCTCAAAGTAAGAAAATATTAACACCAATGAAGGGGGTAGGTGAATATGATGATAACTGTAAAGATGGCACACAAATGATGCATTGGATGAGTCAGATCTGCCATTCTAGCATTTGACTCTGTAATTCAATCACCAATGACTAATTGGCAAAATTATCCAGAAAATGCAGGCAATAGTAAATTTATTCTGAAAATGACTCTATTTATGTAGGCCCAGTATATCAAAACAAACACTTTTGAACACTTATAGGATATCAGGCGGTAGGCTGGGCATTGTGGATATGAAGACCAATCTTGACAGAGTCTAAGTAGGGATACATCTGGGAAAGTAAATTATTCCAGTTTAGTGTGATATTTACAATAATGTGAAGTAATCTGGGAGTCAGAGAGAGAATACCCACTCTTCCTGGGGGAGAGGAATAGTTGAAGTCATCACAGGGGAAATAAATATTGAATTAAGCTTAGAAGACTAAGTAAACATTATCTGAGTATATAAGAAGGGGAAGACCTTCAAGGGAGAAATAAAAGCATGTGAAGTGTTGAATTGCAAATCCAATGGAAAAATTTTTTTTCTTACTCTATATATCATTTGCAAACAAAAGCATCTATGTAAATGTAACTGTTTTGTGCATTTCAAAAGTGAGAGATCCAGATATTGAATAACGTTATATACAATTCCAACCCTATGTTCTTTCTACTGTATCATATTGATATGGTTTGGCTGTGTACCCACCCAAATCTCATCTTGAATTGTAGTTTCCATAATTTCCACGTGTTGTGGGAGGAACCTGGTGGGGAGGTAATTGAATCATGGGGATGGTTACCCCCATGCTGCTTTTCTCATGATAGCGAGTAACTTCTTATTCTTCTTATTAGATCTGACGGTTTTATAAGGGGATTTTTCTCCTTTTGCTCAGCACTTCTTCCTGCCATCATGTGAAGAAGGACATGTTTGCTTCTCCATCCACCATGACTGTAAGTTTCCTGAGGCCTCCCCAGCCATGCAGAACTGTGAGTCAATTAAACTGCTATCCTTTGTAAATTACCCAGTTTTGGGCAGTTTTTGATAGCAATGTGAGAATGGACTAATACACATATCATATTTGCTATTCATATTTCAGAAACCTCACCAATATATACCCATTAATGGTTACTACGGTTTGTACGTGTCCTATAAAACTCAAGTGTTGGAAACTAGCCCAAATGTAACAGTGTTTCAGGGTGAGACCTCTAAGAGGTATTAGGTCATGAAGGATCTGCCTTCATGAATGGATTAATGTTGTTATTGTGGAAGTGAGTTCATTATCACTAGAATGGATTTGTTATAAAAGTTAGTTCAGACCTCCCTTTTTCTCTTACATGAGTTCACTCACTGTGGGATGCCTTCCATCATGTTATGATGCAATAAGGTGGCCCTCAACAGATGCAGTCCCTCAATCTTGGACTTCCCAGCCTCCAGAGTTATGACGAATTCCTTTTCTTTATAAATTACCCTTTCTCAGGTATTTTGTTATAGCAGCACAAAATGGACCAAAACAATGGTATTTCCAGCTCATTTATTCTTAACCCACCAAGCATGAAATACTAATCAACAAAAGAAGGAATAATGAGATCTTTTTAAAAGCCAATATCCCCAAACCAAGGCAACTTCTGGACCTTGTATTATTTCTCCATTAAAAAAAAAAAAAAAAAAAAAGTGTGTAGCATAATTTCCCAAAACATTTTGAACAAATTATTTTAGACAGAAGCCACAAAGTTTCAGAAACACTCCCCCATGTTCTCTTGCCAGTTATACATAGACACATTCTTCTGAAGGAAGGATAATGGAAAGATCACATTTGTGGAGAAAATGTTATTGCAGACAAAGCAGGAAGGAAGCATTTGGACTTTTGATGTGGAATGATGGCTTTGATTAATAACGCCGTAACATTCAGAAATTCACAGTTGGGGAATGCTCTATGAGAACTTCACTCTAGTGAGGACACTTAATCCAATCAACAGGACCTCCACAATTCCTCCTCCGTCTCTTTCAAGTTTTAATTTGAACAACCAAGACACAATGCCACAAATTCTCTACATTTAACTTTTAAAACAAAGGAACTAATTTTGAAATAGTATGGCTACGTTTTTGTTTTCCCTATACATGTATCATCTAATATGTCATCTTTTTTTGTTTTGTTTTGTTTTGTTTGAGTCTTGCTCTGTCACCCAGGCTGAAGTGCAGTGGCCTGATCCAGGCTCACTACAACCTCCGCCTCCCAGGTTCAAGCAATTCTTGTGCCTCAGCCTCCTGAGTAGCTGAGATTACAGCTGTGCACCACCATACCTGGACAATTTTTTGTATTTTTAGTAGAAATGGGGTTTTACCATGTTGGCCAGGCTGGTCTCGAACTCCTGACTTCAAGTATTCCACCCACCTCAGCCTCCCAAACTGATGAGATTACAGACATCAGCCACCACACCTAGCCTACAAATATCAGCTATTCTAAATCAAGCTAGATATAGGGTACTGATTTTGGATTGGAGTGTTTCACCTGTGGGACTAGAGAGAAAACTGCATGGAAGCCAAATATAAAAAATGTTGACCTACAAATATAAAAGAGCCAGGGTGGAAGAGAGCAGTTTGTGTTTTCTCATAAAAAAGAACATCTTTCACTTAAGGAGACAATTTGACAACAGAAAACTCAATCTAGGGCATGTTATTATAAAAAAATACTATGAATTTTGGAGTTAGGCAGACAGGATTTTAATTCCACTCTGCTATTTACTAGCTGTATGATCCTGAGACTCTCTTGTGTCTCAATTTTCTTATGTGCAAAATGTTGCTTGTCTTAGTCCATTTTTGTTGCTATAACAGAATATCACAGACTGGATACTTTATGAAGAAAATCCATTTATTTCTCATATTTCTGGAGGCTGGGATGTGCATAATTGAGGGTCCAGCATCTGGTGAGGGCCTTTTTGGTGCATTATCTCATAGTAGAAGGTGAAATGGTAAGAGCTTGCAAGAGAGTGAGAAAGAAGGGGTTGGACTCACTTTCACAACAACCTACTGGGACCATAATAAACTCTTACTGCTGCAGTAATAAAATCAATCTATTCATGATAGCAGAGACCTCATATCCTAACCACCTCTTAGTAGGCTCCACCTCCTAATACTGTTGTGTTGGAGATTAAGTTTACAACAACTTGGAGATTAAGGTCCAACTTTGGAAGACACATTCAAGCCATAGCAGGGCTCATAGTATACACCATAAGGATTGCTGGAAGAATCATGGTACAAGTTCTAAGAGTACTTGGCAACAAAAAGAGTTATCATGTATGATAAATAATTGTTAGCCTTCATGCTCAGTTCAGTTCAGTTGAGAATGACATTTGGTTGTCTGAAGGAAGGTAAGATTGCTGGACAGTCTATATCTCTTCATCAATAGTTTTATTTTGGTTGTTTTGTTTGATGTACAGTATATTATTAAATGTTCTATCTTCTGAATGCCAATACTTAATTGGTTCTTACTCTACTTATCTTGTATGTAGACTACTTTCTAAATTGCCTTCTCTATTTCCATATTATTTTTGTTAGTTATTTCTGATTTTGTAGATATATCTTATAATCAAAAATAATGATTACTTTATGTCTTTCTTTCCAGTATTTGCCCCTTTTCTTTCTTTTATTGGGTCTTGTCCTCTTGTTGGATTTTAATTAAAATGATACAAGCTAAATTTTCTTTAAAATTAGGTAAGCAGTACAGTGACATGACTAGTGCTCTAGGTTTTTATAGAGATTACGAAGGACACAGATTCTTATTGCCTTTTCCCAAAAGTTGCAACTGCCAACAGCATCATATCAAAACTGCACCAGATCTGTGTCACTGGGAAGAGACCAATTCTGGAGTGGCAGAAAGAATCTACACAGCAGAGATGCTATTTCCGAGAATGACTGAGTTTTGGCCCAGGAGATTGTGTTTTACGACTTAGTTGAAGAAAACTCATGTGTAGGCATATCTGCCATCTTGGGTTAGAGGAGTAAACAACCTCAGGTCTTGAGACAGACAGTTTCCTGGCCTCTGCTATCATGTCCAATACACAGTGTTGTCAGTAAGATTAAGAAAATTATGGCCCGGCGCGGTGGCTCAAGCCTGTAATCCCAGCACTTTGGGAGGCCGAGACGGCGGATCACGAGGTCAGGAGATCGAGACCATCCTGGTTAACATGGTGAAACCCCGTCTCTACTAAAAAATGCAAAAAACTAGCCGGGCGAGGTGGCGGGCGCCTGTAGTCCCAGCTACTCGGGAGGCTGAGGCAGGAGAATGGCGTAAACCCGGGAGGCGGAGCTTGCAGTGAGCTGAGATCCGGCCACTGCACTCCAGCCTGGGCAACAGAGCGAGACTCTGTCTCACAAAAAAAAAAAGAAAAGAAAAGAAAATTATTCAGGTTCATGAACCAAACTCAGCATACTCTTCAGAGAAGTAGGGTGCACACCACAATCCATTCTCACAAGCAGAGGCATTTCAGAGGAATGAATTTATAACTTTGAATTCCTCCTGCCCTGGAAGAATTTGGCCTTTTATCTTCAATTCCTCATAACCTCTGGACATATTTATCCCCGTACAGTCAGCAGAGATATCTTTACAGCACCCATATATGACCAATATATGTATCTTTTTAAAATTAATAATGACTCATACTTTTTATTCTAACATGAACACCTCTATCACCACCCTCCTTCAGCTTTTGGCATTCCATGTCTTTGCACTGAATTCTTTGTCTATAATGGCTTCTCTTTCTTCTGTGATATCTATGTATAGCAAACTTCTGGCTAGTTTAGGCAACACCCCATGCAGACTTCCTCTGAGCTTATACTGTGTCTTGTGTCTTCCTTATCATAGAATTTATTATAATATTTAATTTGATCTCATTAGGCCTATTTATCTCTGTATTCCAGCTTCTAAGAACTGAGCCTGATGCATGTAACCATTGTCTTGTGTTTATCAATTAGGTTGCTTTCATCAGCAAATAACAGAAAACCCAATTCAAACTGGCTTCACTAAAAATAAAATGGGCTGGGCACGGTGGCTCAAGACTGTAATCCCAGCACTTTGGGAGGCCGAGACAGGTGGATCACGAGGTCAGGAGATCGAGACCATCCTGACTAACACGGTGAAACCCCATCTCTACTAAAAAATACAAAAAACTAGCCGGGCGAGGTGGCAGGCTCCTGTAGTCCCAGCTACTCAGGAGTCTGAGCCAGGAGAATGGCATGAACCCGGGAGGTGGAGCTTGCAGTGAGCTGAGATCCGGCCACTGCACTCCAGCCTGAGCGACAGAGTGAGACTCCGTCTCAAAAAAAATAAAAAATAAAAAATAAATAAATAAATAAATAAATAAAATGTACTGATTCAAATAATTGAGGGTCAAAAGATAGAACAGGCTCTACCTTTGATTTAACGCTACAGTTCTGGCTCAGGTGCATGTATCTGCGTGTCTGTGTATATGCACATCTGTGTGCATGTTTGTATGTGTCTGTGCATCTATGTGTGTCTGTGCATGTTTGCGGGTCTGTGGGTCTGTGTGTGTGTCTGTATCTATGTATGTCTGTATGTGTGTCTATGTGTGCTCTGCCTGTGTGTGCTCTGCCTGTGTATGTGTATCTGTATCTGTATCTGTATGCCTGTGTGTGTGTGTCTGTATGTGCTCTGTGTATGGGTGTTTTAGATCTGCTTATTAAAAGGACCTAGAAACACTGGCACTCCTCACCCAATGGACAGTATTGGTTCTTAGTTTCTTGGTTTCTGTATATGCTTCTCTACTAAAATAATGATTATGTAATAATGATTACTTTTTGTAATCATTATTTTAGTAGAGGAACTACTAAAGGGTATTGATGGTTCCAGAGCTGAAGAAAGGAAAGTCACTTATCAAGATAAGTGATATGGTTTGGATCTGTGTCCCCACCCAAATCTCATGTTCAATTTTATACCCAGTGTTGGAGGTGGGACCTGGTAGGAGGTGATTGGATCATGGGGTGGAATTCTTGTCAATGGTTTAGAACCATCCCCCCTTGGTACTGTATAGTGATAGAGTTCTCATGATATCTGGTTGTTCAAACGTGTGTAGCACCTCCCTGCTTCTCTTCCTCCTGCTCCGGCCATGTGAAGTGCTGGCTCCCCCTTTGCCTTCTACCATGATTATACACTTTCTGAGTGAATGCCAGCCTCATGCTTCCTGTACAGCCTGCAGAACCAGGAGCCAATTAAACTTCTTTTCTTTATAAATTACCCAGTCTCAGGTATTTCTTTATAGGAGTGTGAGAACAGACTAATACAAAACACCTGGAATGTTCTGTTGCATGATAAACCAAGGAATTGCTGAATGAATGATGGTAACAGGTGGAGATGCCACTGGAGCCAATTTGAAAGGCACCACTGGTCAATTCTAGAATAATATAAGCATCAAAATGAGGAATGATATTTACAGGCCATAATCCACTGAGTTAAAAAGAAATCCATTCATCTATACCAATATACGTGGGATAGAAGGAAAAACTACAACTTACAGTAGAAGACATGAATTTATCCACAAAATACAATCTTATTAATCACTAATTGATGAGTACGAAATACTTATTAGCTAACCTCACAGTAGAGAAACCTTATAGACACCTTTTAACCACGTGATAAAAGTTAACATCTCCAGTAATGGTACGAATTAGCATTTAGTACTTAACAATATGATTCCATGAGAAGAACATTTGGCTAATATTACTATTAAAAGCTCATAGATCTTGAAGAATCATCATACAAACCTACACTGAGTACATACAAACCTACTTTGTGAACATTTCACAAAGTAACTATTCTGCTTTGTTTAAAAATGTCAGTCATGAAAGAAAAGAAAAGACTAAGTAATTCTTTCAGGCTAAAAGAGAGTAAAAAGACATGGCAACTAAATCAACACATGTTACCGGATTGGATCCAGGTCATAAAAAGGACATTATGGGGACAAGAGAAATTTCAACTGGATGTATACATCAGGCAGCATTATTGGGTCAATGCTAACTTCCAGATTTTGACAGTTGTGCTGGCATTATGCAGAGAATATCCCTGTTTTTAAGAACTACAAACTGATGTAACTTAATTGCAAACAGCTCAGAAAAAATAGTATATATGCTTTTGGGTATGTACAAAACAGAGAGAATGCTAGCAAAAGAAGTGGAAAAATGTTAACAATTGAGCAATCTGGATGAAGGGAATATGGGAGTTTTTTGGATTATTTTTCACCTTTTCTGAAGAGTTTAATTTTTTTCAAAGTAGCAAGTTAAAAAAAAAAAAAAACAGAATGAAGAATAGAGATACTGATGTTGCTTGGAAACCAGAAGTGTTTATGATAACATACATCTCAGACCTCAGAAGTCAGACCCTACACTTCTTTGGGCATCCAAATTATAGGTGCATTATTCCTCAAGCTACTCAAAGAAAATTCATTCTTTTACCAGTGCTGCACCACACTTTACAAAATATCCCTGGGAATCTTCAGGACACTTTAAAATTTTCCACAAATCTCTCTTGGTTGTCGCCTTTTGTATAAACCAGGCATATATCTCCAGACAGCCATCTGTTCTTCCACAGGTCGCCCCTTGCTCTACTGAGATGATTTCACTCAAGTGGCAGCTGTTACCCTTCCTAATCTTCCTGTATGGCCCCCTCACCTGCCCATGAGATCACTGCAATCCTAGATTGGCTAGGCCCAGCTGTTCTCCACGTGGCTGCAATGAGCTGGGAGTCTATAAGGCTCTTCTTTTGGCTGCTGCCTCCAAATATAGCAAGCAGTTATTTTGAAAGCCCAACCTCAGACACAGTTCTCTTCTCCCCCAGATCTCCTGAGATCCCTGCAACTCTGAATGCAGCCCCAAATGACTTCCAAGGGGATGGGGCAGGGATTTTTTTCCCCCAAAAAACAAGGAGTAGGTGCTTGCTTTATATTTATAACAGAAGTTGACTAACTATACCGCAGGGGCTAAATCCAGCCTGCTGCCTGATTTTTTACGGTCTGCAAGCCAAGAATAGTTTAAGCATTTTTCAATCATTGAACAAAGGTCAAAAAAATAATAAAATTTCATGACCTATGAAAATCATATAAAATTCAAATTGCAGTGTCCATAAAGTTTTGTTGTAATAACAGTCATGCTCTTTGGTTTACATATTGTCTAGGTCTACTTTCATGCTATAATGAAGTGCTGAGTACTTGTGACAGAGACCACCTGGCCTGCAAAGCCTAACATAACATATTTACTATCTGGTCCTTTACAGAAAGTTTGTCGACTCATGACCTAGATGACTGCAAAAACCTACAGTGGAGTCCCTCTGCAAAAAGGAGCAAAAGACACAGTCTGCTCCTCCCAAAGCAAGTCCACATCTCTACTCCAGAAAAGAACAAACTATTTATAACTATTTAAATACAACCTTTTAATCTTAAAATTTACATTAAGTTTCTGGAATTCTGATATACCCAATTCCAAGTAAGCATGCATTGAGTTGGATTGAGCCTTTAAGAGTTGGAATATTTGGGACCTAGTTCCCAACCAAGTCTTCAGGACTTCTCAAATAATTAATTCAGGTCATACAAGAGATTTGGTGAATGATACAGAGCAGTAGAAGCCCCATAAATGGGGGAAAGAGAAGATGTAGGGGTTATAGGAGAGGAGGGTATTGTTGGGGAAGTACATGAAGTCATAAAGTAGCACTTACTGAAGACCTGGGACTTTCTAATTGAGCCCAAGGAATTCTCCTGAATTCAGTTCAATTTGTGGGTTTGCATGCTAAAGAAAAAAAAAAAAATCAACTCACCTTGATTCTATTTTGATCATTATTTCCACAGGAAAGATTTCCAACATTCTTATTCAAATTGAATTTCATAGTAAAATACCTACTTCAAAATTGATGCCCATATGATTTTTGAGGAATTTTTACTACTTATACTTAAGGAATATTTTATACTGTTTTCATTAAAATGGCAGTTAAAATAATCCAGAAAGAAGAAATTTAAATATACTGATAGCCACCACAATGTTAAGACCCTCAACCGAACAGCCACAAAGAAATGAATACTGCCAATAACCTGAATGGGGTTGAACATTGATTCTTCTCCAGTCAAACTTTCAAATGAAAACACAGCCCAGGCAACACTTTGATTGCACAGTGGAAATCTTTCCTATTGCACCTCTGTAGTCAGTAGGGCCTAGGATATCATATACAAGGGTAGCCAATCTTTGTTTACTGAGTAAATGTATGGTGCAAAAAGTTGTTGGCTTAAGATCTAGACCTTAAGCAGAGAACTAACTAAGTCTTTGCTTAGACTTCTAGTCCACAGAAACTATGAGATAATTGTGTTATATGTTAGCTGTTAAATTTGTACTAATTTGTCACATAACAATAGAAAACTAATGTACTGGGCAATATTCTTGAATCAGTTTAGGCTGCTTAATAAAATACCGTAAACAAGGTAGCTTATAAACAATAGAAATTTATTTCTTACAGTTCTGGAGGCTGGCAAGTTCAAGATCAAGGTGCCAGAAAATTTGATGTTTGGTGAGGACCCACTTGGTTCCTAGAAAGGACACTTTCTCCCTGAGTCCTCACATAGTAGTGGGGATGAAGAAGTTCTTTGGGGCCTCTTTTATAAGGGCACTAATCCCTTTTATAAGGGCTCCACTTTAATGATCTAGTCACTTCCCAGAGACCCCACTTCCAAATACCATCACACTGGGGATTTGGTTCCAACATACAAATTTTAGGAGGACACAAAGATTCAGACTGTAGCAATCCCTTGTGCCTGTTTGTTTTTCCTTTAGGATGGTCATTTTCTGCTGCTATGAGCCAGTTTGTGCCTTCAGGGACTAATTGTGTAAGAAAGACCCCAGAAACTCTTTGAACTGATTTACAGTGGCTTCTTCAGCAGTCAGCTATAAAGATGACTGGAGCACCTGGTACCTGAGTGAGGGCCAAGAATGGGCTCTGCATGTGCCCTCCCTCAACCCTTGCCCACCACTCGTTCTCACACAAATGCAGTGGGGGATGAACCTGTAGGGATGGGTAATCAGTCTAAAAGGAACAATTTTGCATATGTGTAAAATCTGAAAAAATAAATTATTATTCATGGGAAACATGCCACCAATATGATAGAGAAGAAAAAGTTTGATATTTGATGTCCGAACATTTGGGTATTTCAAGACATATCTCTGCCATTTACTCTATGATTAAGACTTCACGACATAAGTTTTCTGAGTCTCATCTTCCTACCTGTTGAAGGTGCCTAATGACAATACCTGAAACCATTTTGGCATTAAAATATTTACTGCATATTGTCAATGTATGCTAGGTATGGTACTAGGCACTAGCAATATAAAAACAAATGAAATGTAGCACCTGCTCTCAAGACTTGAAAGAAGCTATAATGTAAAGCATTGAACTGCAGGAGAAAAGTGGAAATCTTTTCTTTTTCACCTCCATAGTCACTAAGGCCATTTGTCGACTGAGCGAATGTATAGTACAGAAAGCTGTTAGCCTAATATCTAGTGATTAAACTGTACTTAAGGGAGAGAACGCCTTTTAAGTAACAAAAATCTCTTATGGGTTATTTTACTATTTAAAAGTGGCACTGGCCAGGGCTAGGATAAAACAATTAAACCGTTTGACCCAGGAAATAAACCAGAATATTGGAGAGGAAGGTTTAAAGTAGTAGAAGAGGGAAGGAGGAAGAGGAACGACAAGAATGCAGGCTGAGCTGAAATAATTTCCATGATCAGCTGTGAAGCTGCACACTTCTACATGCATACTCTGATGTTGGCTTGTCAGTAAAAGTCTGCTATCTGTAATTCTTATCTGTGAGTTTGGGGAAAATAAATTAAAAGGAGATGTTTGCCAATCATTGATGAATGGCAGTGGGAGAAGTGAAGAGATGGAGAATAAGTGAGACTTGAACCAGGGCCAGAGGTGACAATGTAAAACTGAAGCTTGCTGGCCTGAATCCCTGGAGTCCTCATAGGACATTGAGATCCCACCATCTGTAGAATAGGGCTTTAAGCCAATGTATACCTTAATTGTGATAAACAAGAGAATCCCTGCAAGCTAAAGAGCCAGGGAACACATGGAGACTGACACAGAAGAAATGAGGAAATGAATGAATAAAAAGTCAAGAGCATGAGAGGAAGGTAGACATGACTTTGAAGGAAAGTCAGGCAAGAATGTATGGTTATACTCTTTTGTCAGCAGGGAATTACTTTATAAAGTAGAAAGAGAAGCCCAAAGAGCATCTCTTCCCCAGGGTATAGTCAAGAGAAGAGAAGAGATGGAAAGCCATTTGGAAAAAGTGATGGGGAATTCAGGCATCAGGTCAACACCACGGTAAGTGGGAAGAACTCAGTGGGCCTGGCATTGCTGACATAAAGAGAAGGTCCCTGAGGGCAGAAGGACACCTTCCAGACAGACCTGCTGTTTCTCCAAAGGGGTGCTTGCTTCACATCCTTATTTTTCTTTTTTCAATCTTTACCTGATGCCTGAGACCTGGCCCTTCTCCTAATTCTTTTCACTGAAAGACCAGAAAATTTTTTAAAAGAGAAAAAGAAAGAAAGATAAAGAAAAAAGAAAGAAAAGACAAGCATAGCATTTATAGAAACATCAGCACTTCTGCAGGGGTGCAGACCCATCTTTGAAAATGACTCTTTGGAAGAAGCCTTTGGTGCCAAATACTTGAGCTGCTGCCAGTCTGTTATGACTCCTTCTTTATCATTTCCCCTCAGATGAGGCAGATCGAGACAGATCCACATTCCTTCCCCTCTGTTTGGGGCCCACTCTCAGTCATTGTCAGCTGCTGGTTTGCTGAGGTTCTTGGGGTTGAAAAAAGCCACCTGGCGGCTCCATCTCTGTTTGCTGCAGCATTTATGTAAATGGGGTGTCATCTGGGAGTCATGGCAGCAGAGACACAACAAACAAAAGCAACCCACTGGCTTCCAGGGTGAAGAGCAAATTCCTCTTTAACTCGCTAGAATGTTTATGGAGTAGCTGAGTAGCCACACATCCTTGATCCTCTAAAGCCAGATAGTGGGCAGCTGTTGCAAATTATTTCTGAAGAGCTTATACATAAAATAATTCTTGCTGAACTTAACTATGTCACCATGAAAAAGGACATTAATCTCATTTATGGGAGCTCCACCTTAATGATCTAATCACCTCCCAGAAGTCCCACTTCCAAATACCATTACTCTGGGGATTAGGTTTCAACATATCAATTTTAGGGGGACACAAACATTCAGACTGTAGCAATCCCTGTGCCCACTTTTTTCCCTCTAGGATGGTCATATCACCAAATGGTCTTCTGTTGCCATTTGGTGATAACTGTTCCTCTATGTTCTCTCTTCCTTCCTTCCTTTTTACCTTTCTCCCTTCTTCTTTCCTTCTTTCCTTCTTCCTTCCTTCCTATTAATTGAGCAACTAGTAGATGCTAAGTCCTATGATTAGAAATGAGAATGTTACCAAGAACAAGGACATTATCTTTATCCTCATGGAACTCAGAGTTGAATTGAAGAAAACAGCAGACACATAACCAATAGAGAAAACACAGGCTATGAAAAAGGGAAGAGTGATTCCCTAATCGAGCCACGGGCTTTCAGAGAAAGCCTCCATGAGGTAGTCAGGTCTGAGTTGGGCTTTAAAATATAAAAGTTTTTTAAAAAGCCAGACAAATGGAGAAGTGGTGAACAGATATCTTCCTGGAACATGGTACAGCATGTGCAGCCATGAAGGATCAAGAAAACCCAAGGCATATTTGAGAGCTGCACAGCCACACAGGTGTAGAGTGTGCTTATGTCTGAGGGGTGGGGCTTAGGCCCAGGCAGAAGTGGGACCATGAAATCAATTAAAAATGTATATAAAGATTGAAACCTAAGACCTGGAGTCATAAAATGCCTAAAAGAAAACACGAAGGGGAAAAGCTTCATGACCTTGGACTTGGCAATAATTTTTTGGAGGTGACATCAAAAGCACAAGCAACAAAAGCAAAATTAAACAAGTGAGACTGAACTAAAATCTTTTGCACAGCAAAAGAAACAATCAACAGAGTAAAAAGGCAACATACAGAATGGGAGAAAATATTTGCAAATCAAAGATCTGATAAAGTATTTATATCTAAGATATATAAGAAACTCAAACAACTCAATAGCATAATAAATAAATAAATAACGATTTTAAAATGGGCAAAGGACTTGAGTAGACATTTCTCCAAAGATGACATACAAATGTCCAATTGGTATGTGAAAACGTGCCCACTATCATTAATCATTAGAGAATGCAATCAAAACTACAATAAAATATCAACTATTAGAATGTCTATTATCAGAAAAAAAAAGATAAATGTTGGCAAGAATGTAGACAAATTGGAACCCTTGTACACTGTTGGGAATATAAAAATGGTGCGGTTCCTGTGGAAAATACTGTGAAATTTCCTCAAAAAATTAAACATGGAATTACTATGTGGCCGAGCAATCTCACTTCTGGGTATATATCCGAAAGAATTAAAATCAAGATCTGAAAGAAATATATACACTTACATATCTATTGCAGCATTTATTCAAGCTAATATATGTTATTCAAGTCACTATTCAGTAGCCAAGAAATAGCCTAAATGTCTATATATGCGTGAGTGTGTGTGTGTGTTCACATACACAATGAAATATTATTCAGCCTTAAAAATACATATATTTGCATACACACACACACAGAGGAATATTATTCAGCCTTAAAAGGAGAAATAAATCCTGCCATATACAATAACATGAATAAACTCTGCAAAGCCAAGTAAAATAATCTAGTCACTGAAGCTAAGTAAAATAATCCAGTCACAAATGGACAAATACTGCATGATTCCACTTCTGTGAGATATGTAAAATAGTAAAACTCATAGAAACAGAGAACCAAATGGTGGCTGTGAGGGGTGAGAGAGGAGAAATGGGGAGTTGTGTTCAGTGAGTATAGAATTTCAGTTACGTAAGACAAATGTTCGAGATATCTGCTGTAAACATTATGCCCATAATTAACAATACTGTACTTTGCACTTAAAGATTTCTTATAAGGATAGATCTCATGTTAAGTGTTCTCACTACAATTTTCTCAAATCGTGTATTAGGGTTCTCTAGAGGGACAGAACTAATAGGAGATTCATATATATATGAGTTTATTAAGTAGCATTAACTCACACGATCACAAGGTCCCACAATAGGCCATCTGTCTTCAAGCTGAGGAGCAAGGAAGCCAGTCCAAGCCCCAAAGCTGAAGAACTTGAAATCCAATGTTCAAGTACAGGAAGCATAGAGCACGGGAGAAAGATGTAGGCTGGGAAGCTAGGCCAGGCCAGTCTTTTCACATTTTTCTGCCTGCTTTATATTCTAGCCATGTTGGCAGCTGTTTAGATGATATCCACCCAGATTAAGGGTGGGTCTGCCTTTCCCTTCCCACTGACTCAAATGTTAATCACCTTGGGCAACACCCTCACAGACACCCCCCAAGATCAATACTTTACATCCTTCAATCCAATCAAGTTGACAGTATTAACCATCAAAAATGGTATGAAAATAAACAGAATCTTGGACAGGTGATCTAATCTGCATTTCAGAAAGATTTTATAGTCAGTAGCATGAAGTAAGATGGAATGCAGGAGAGGAGGGCTGAAAAGAGAAAGGCCATGCACGCAGACCTCCATCAAGTCAGCCACAGAAACACCCCAACAGGAGAGTATGTGTGTTTTGTACCAAAAGCAATAGCTCCTGGACTAACTAGCACACCACAAGGGGAATGTCAGCTCCCTTCATGGTTAAATTCTGATCCTTTTCTGATATATAAAGAGAATGAATAATGCCTTCTTCATTTAACCCTTCAACCTTGCTCAACTGAATTTAATTCTCATTTACTGGTTACCTAATTTATGCCAAGCACAGTTAGAGATACAGGGATATTAAGATAAATCAGCTAATGCTTTGTACCTTTATGACCTGATAATTAATGGCTATTGGTGGTATTAAAATAGCACAGTAAACAATAACAGCCCAATCATTAATTGCCCCCATTTTATAATTTTCTTTTATTTGCAACATCAGGTCCCAGGAAAATAAAATAAAATTAGAAGTTTATTGAGTGTTTTGCAAATTAATTTTGCAATGGAAAGACACATGGTTTCTGTGGAGTCTAAAGCAGTGGAGAAGGGGACTAACGTCAACTAGGCTGAGCGTTCAGGGAGAAGGGTGATATGCTCGGTCTCAGCTTGCTAGTGTCCTGTTGTCTGGTTTGGATGGAGATCTGAATGGTGGGCAGATGATAATGTTGGCACAGCCCACTGTCTTGCAGAGCTAGTGAAGGTACAACCTCTACCGTGGGAACTGGAACACCCAGGAAAGCTTAAACAATAGCTCTTCCATGAAAAATGTGGACACAGACAATTTTATTTGATTATCATAGATCTGCCTGGGTTTGCTTTTCAAGTTCACAGGCTCTGAGATTTTGAGTGTGCTCCATTCTAAATTTCCTTTCTTTTGTCTGATGAAGACATTCATTTTCTAACATATTTTCTATAAAGCTTCTCCTAAAGCCAGGAAGAGGACTACTAAAGCATTGGTACATCCTCCTTGTAGTGTATAATATGGTACATATTATAGATTAAAACGATGTGTAAAATCATGTAATACAATGATTGCACCATGTTAACTAGCATATATGTCATATATGAAATGATATGATATAGTATGATGTACTGTAATTATTTCCTCAACTATCTTGGCCATGAGACTATGAGCTATTTGATGACAGGACAGTGGCTTATTTATCTCTTTATCTTTAGGCATAGGAGTAACTGCAAATTAGTTAGAGCTCAGGGTGCATGTTTGATAGAGGATGAAAATAAATGGTAAAAAAACAGAAAGAAAAGGATGAGGGAAAGCAAAGACAAGAGGAAGAAAACAAATAAGCAATTTCTTTCACAAAGAAAAAACAGCACTAGACTTCTTAAAAATGTCTTCTGTATTTCACTAACTCAGACTTTCTTCCTCTAACAGCTCTGGCACTCTTCCAATCAACTATCAAGAAAAAAAAGTGAGAGAGTAGGTTCCTCATCTTGACATCTTCTCAAAGAAGGTTAAGAATACTCCATGCATTTACTCACACTTTAGAAGAGTGAGATAAGAAAAAGGAATCATTATATGTAAAGATAAGCGTCACTATTCAAGCATGCACAACATAAAGTATTGAGGGGGGGGAAAGGGGGCAGTAAGATTAGTGAATTTTGCCTGTGAAGACCAGGGACTGAGGAATATTTGAGATGGGTTTTGAAGGTGAAATAAGAGGTACAGCCTAGAAGAAAAGGATATTTCAGGGAAGATGGTCCTCACCAGGGTGAATCCTAAAGTTTCCTAGCATTTAGATTTTTGTATCACCAGTTGAGTTGTAGTGGGAAGAGTTTGAATATTTTCAGCAAAAGTTATACTTGTAAAGATGGCATTATTCCTTCAAAACCTTGGTCTTCAGGACTGATTTTGATGGAAGGTTTGACTCATAAACTAAGTGAGACCTCATAGTTCAGATTGCTCATTTCACACTTGGAAAATCTGAGGAGCAAGAGGCAAACAGACTCATTAAAAATTATTCACAACTAAATAGAGACAGGGTCAGAGTTGAACCAAGGTTCCTTTAAACCATTAAGACAATAAAAATTGGGTCAAACTCAATACCCTAAAGGGAAACCCCTATTCAACATAGTGTATCTGTATATATGTCCTCTAAAGATGGGGCCTCCTAGGCCAGGAGTTGGAGACCAGCCTGGTCAACATGGTGAAACATCATCTCTACTAAAAATACAAAAATTAGCTGGGTGTGGTGGTGGGCACCTGTAATTTCAGCTACTTGGGAAGCTGAGTCATAAGAATCACTTGATCCAGGGAGGTGGAGGTTGCAGTGAGCTGAGATCAAGCCATTGCACTCCAGCCTGGGTGACAGATGAAAACTCTGTCTCAAAAAAATAAAATAAAAATAAAATAAAAAATAAAAATAAAACCCTCCTATTCTGCATGTCCTCATCCTAAAATGAATTTAACAACAACAGCCAATGTTCATACATATCTATAACTCATAGACTTGTGAGGAGCTGATGAGACACTGTATGCACAGTTCCTACATGTAGTGGATTAAATGATGATATATCTATGTCCTAATACTCAAAATCTGTGATTGTTACCTTATTTGGGAATGGGTCTTTGCAGATGTAATAGAATAAAGCTGTCAAGATGAAGAGAACATTCTAGATTATCTGAGTGGACCCTTAATACGGTGACAAGTGTCTTTATAAAAAGACACACAGAGAAAAAAAAGAGGAAAGATGACCATAGAGGTTTAGATGTGAATGATCTGGCCAAAGCCAAGGAACACCTGGGAGCCTCTGGAAGCTGGAAGAGACAAGGAACATAATCTCCCCTACAGCTTCTGGAGGGAATGTGGTCCCGCCAACAGTTTGATTTCACATTTCTGGCCTCCAGGACCTGAGATAATAAGTTTCTCTTGTTTTAAGTAATGAAATTTGTAGTAATTTGTTATGGTGGCCCCTGGAAACTAATACAGGAACTAGAAACTAGAAGATAGTGTTAGAAAAGTATATATAGGTTCCCATCTCCATCTGCTGGAAAGCTCATTCTGAAAACACAACTGACATCTTCATTCCTTTCCTTTCGGTTTTTTTGTTTTGTTTTGTTTTGTTTTGTTTTGTTTTTTTCTCAGCCAAGTAGAGAGGGGGCATTTGCTCCATGAACTCTGTTCTGGACCTTATTAGTTCTGATGTCTCTAGCTAGGAGTAAAAGGCAACAATAATACTGAAATCATAGTGAAAAACCCTCCCAAGAATGGGGAGGTATAGGACAGCAAGATGGAAAAACCAGCATCAACGTGTCTCCTTTTACTGAATTACATAAGGCAAGAGGAGGGTGTTTTGAGGCCTGACTGGCTGCCTTTACTCTGCCACTAACTCACAATGTGATCACTGTGGAGTTGTGAACTCCTCCTTTTTGAGTCTCAGTTTTCTCAATTATGTGAATATTGTAAGCCATTTAATTTTGATGGGAAAAATAAAGAGGCAGTAAACTATTATCTACTCCAAAATGCATCTGGCTAATTCTAGTCTACCACCTTTCTGAACTTTAAACATAAAGATAAGAAATAATTCACCCAGTTACATGGATATTTGTTCCGTTATGCATTCTACTATACCCCCCTCTGTGGGTATCAGTGTTGTGTCCATTACCCTGGCATCCAAGGTCCTGCACAATCCTCTACTGTATTTCTTACTATTCCTTACTATTCCTCATACATTATGCTTCAGTATCAGTGAATGCTTTTCCACTTAATACTGTTTTTTTCTAGCCAGAGATGGAATTGTCAGAGACAAAACATCAAGAAGCAGCAAAGACCCTGCTATAGGCACATTGATATTGTTTGGCTGTGTCCCCACCCAAATCTCATTCTGAATTGTAGTTCCCATAATCTCCACATGTCATGGAAGGAACCAATAGAAGGTAATTTTATCATGGGGGTGGTTACCCTCCATGCTATTCTCATGATAGTGAGTTCTCACAAGATCTGATGGGGTTTTAAGTGGCTTTTCTCCCTTTTACTCACTCATTTCTCTTCCTGCCACCAAGTAAGAAGGATGTGTTTGCTTCCCCTTCAGCCATGATTGTAAGTTTCCTGAGGCCTTCCCAGCCATGCTGAACTGTGAGTCAATTAAACCTCCTTTCCTTTATAAATTACCCAGTCTTAAGTGTCTTCATTAGCAGCATGATAACAGACTAACACACCCATCCTTGCTTTTGCCCAGAATCCCTGTACATCCCAAGCAACCGGGCACGATCTTAACTTCCAAGAAACAAAAGAGATGCTTGTGGGAAACTTAGACTTCTTAATCACAAACTATTCAACTAATGAATTATGTAGGGTGATTTCCCATTTCATAGTTCATATCTCATCCAATTGTATCATAAAATGCTAGAGTAATATCAAAAATTGCAGGACACCTTTCAGTTTTTGCCAATATGGAAATCCAAGGCCCAAAGAGGAAAGAGATGCCCAGCTGCACACCCCAAGTTAGTGGCACAGGAAGGACTAGTATCCAAAATATCCTGAATCACATACCCTGCAGTCTGTTTCAACAATACGACCTTTCAAATGTCCATTGGTGGGGTAGTTCAATGTAATGAAATGTGTAGAGAGGGAACAAAGGAAGGTTACAAGTTATAAAACCAGTTTAACTGG
The DNA here is from genome assembly GCF_047675955.1 of Chlorocebus sabaeus. Lineage (NCBI taxonomy): Eukaryota > Metazoa > Chordata > Mammalia > Primates > Cercopithecidae > Chlorocebus > Chlorocebus sabaeus. Next base: position 85,234,967 of record NC_132915.1, on the reverse strand, counting down.
CCAGCATTACACCCATCATTTTGGAATAAGAGTGGAGAATAGAGAAGTATGAATTACTGCTTAACTGTGTTCCACTAGTACAATTATTCTCAGAGGCAGGGGTGGGAAGGCGTATCCCTTAGGGGACATTGTCAATGTTTAAAAACATTTTGGGTTATCACAGAGAGGGAGAAGTTACTACCAGCATCTAGAGGTCAAGAATGCTATAAACATCCTACAATGTGCAGGACAGTCCTTCGCAACAAAGAACTTCCAGCCCACAAGGTCAATAGTTCAAAGGTTAAGACCACTCTATGGGTAGGATTTCTCTTTTACAAAAACAGCTTCTAATGGGATCAATATTCTGATAACCTGTCTCGGCCAGAAATTTGAAAACACTCAAGGGTTTGGAGTATAATTAATCTAGTCTTTCAGTTACACAGAGAGGTTCATTGTAGTCATCTCTACAGAAGTTAAATAAACCAATGTTAGTAATGGTAATCTATGAGAGTAATTTAAAAAAAAAATCTTCCTATTACCTTTTTTCCTCTTTACTTCTTCTTCTGGTAATATATTCCTCTGTTGCATATTAAATGGAAAGAGTTGTGATCAAGGCCTAAAAAAGTTGGGTCACAATCCTTTCCACTTAATATGTACCCAACAATCAATCCAAGGTTAGAAAGATTAAATTAGTCATATATATTTTTTTCTTTCTTTTTTTTTTTTTTTTTTTACTGGCTTGGAATCTTAAAGTAATATGAAGCAGGGTTTCTGGTGTCATCTTCCTCATTACTTGCAAAAAGGGCTGTGTAGAGGAGAATGCAGCCATCAGAGATAACAGATAAGTATAAACTGTGTATTCCATTTACAATGGCGATCAGTTTGGGTTCCCAATGTCCTAGTTCTTAAAGTTCTTCCTTCAAGTCTTTGAGTTACCCTAGAATCCAGCTGCAAGGACCAATAAATTCTTTTTTTGGCATAAACTGATTTGAGTTGGATTTTTGTCACTTGTAGTAGAAAGAGTTCCAACTAATAAACTCACATTTATAGAGCATTTGAGAGTTAGCTAAATGTTTTCACATTTGCAATCTTATTTGCGCCTCACAAAAAGCCTATGCTTTATCTATCCAGCAGGGATAGGAAGCATTGTCTCACTAGCATGTCTGAAAACTAAAACCTGAAGTGGCTGAGGTTAAATGACTGCCTCAACACTACTATCATGATGTTGAAAACTATGGAACCTGTCCATAGGAAAAGAAGTGTACATTCTTACAGAGTAGCACCCTGTAGTAGTAAGAGGTAGTAGAATAAAAATAACAGAGTAATAGTTAACTCATACAGAGTCCTTACTGTGTCCCATGCTCTACTAAAGTGCTTTGTGTATATTAACTCATAAATCCTCACAACAAACTTATAACAATAGGTACAATTATTCTCTCCATTTAAAGGTCAAAACACAAAGACATTTGAGTAAATGGCCCAAGGTCCTCTAGATAATTAATGACAGAACCAGTATTCAAATTAAAAGCCCTGATGCTTAACCACTGCACCATATGGAGGCTCAGAGCAGCTATGTTTTTTGACCCAACTCCTCCCTACATGTGCCTAGGACAGGTGGAACCATGATCCTAATCCTGACCTGACTTAAAGGTCTTTCTTCTAATATGGTGCCCAGTAACTTCTCCCATTCTTGATAGTGGCCTGCAATGCCAGGATTTACACTAAGAGTTCAGACTCCAGACTCTAAGCTTAGTGATAATGTCTTTTTTTTTTTTTTTTTGAGACCAAGTCTCACACTGTCGCCCAGGCTGGAGTGCAGTGGCATGATCACTCACTGCAACCTCCACCCTGCTTTAGGTTCAAGTGATTCTCCTGCTGCAGCCTCCTGAAGAGTTGGGATTACGGGTGCCCGCCACCACGCCCAGCTAACTTTTTGTATTTTTAATAGAGATGGGGTTTTACTATGCTGGCCAGGGTGGTCTTCAGCTCCTGACTCCTGACCTCGGAATCTATCCACCTCGGCCTCTCAAAGTGCTGAGATTACAGGCGTGAGTCACTGTGCCTGGCAATGTCTTCTTATATACTCATTCAGTACATATTTAGTAAATACTTATTGTATGTTGAGCACTTTAAAAAGCTATCTGGAAGGAAGAATGGTGATGATGCCCATTGAGGCTTACTGAATTACAAATCTATTCTTATCCTTGAAGAAGATGAGATTCAGACTTTGGGGATTTAGGAACTTTGGAAGAAGAACCATCTGCATCTTATTAGGAAAGGACAAGAAAGTTTCCTTTGCCAACCTCAGAAGCCAAGTTAAAAATACGCTAGTTCACAGTTCATAGCAAAAGTTGGATCTGTCATACCCAAATCCCTTTTGTTCCAAGAAGACATGTGGTAAGGATGGTCAGGACTTGTTTATTTCATGGCTTACTAGTAGTAAATGTGGGCTGAGGGTTTTTGTTCTGTCCCCTTCATGTCTTGCCACTGAAAAAACAAATAAAAAGGAAGTTTTGAGTCCAAGGAAGCTTTGAGTCCAAAATAGATGGCTTTTACAGAGATGAGAAAGCTATTTATCATTATTTTGGAAAAGAAGGACAAAATATTTAACAGTAAAATTCATTTTACAACCTTTGGAAATGTGATATAGGATAAATAAATATTACGATTATTTGAAAAACTTTCACAAATTTCAAAATTCTTTCTGAATCACCTTTACTTCTCCAGACTTTTGAATTCGTTGATATGTATTCTCAAGAAGGATATATCCACCCCAGGACCTTCACACTGTAACCTATCACCTTGATATGAAGACTGAACAGAAAGAATATTACACATGGACACATATAAAGGTCAAAGGCCAGTCCTAAAGGGTAGGAAAATTTCTGAAGCTTAAGATGACTAACAGAGCATCCTTGGTTCAGAAGGGAGAAGTGGTCAATTTTAGAAAGAGAAGTTTGCTTGTTTTTTCCTTATACATTAATGTAAACATGGTGCTAATGAAAAGAGTTTGATAAAAGCAACCCCTTGAGTTCATTGGGCAAATTGATCTTTCCCTGAAAACTAGATATTATTGTGTCCTTCTAAAAGGATGAGTCCATTGAGGCTCAGAGGATAAAATGAGTTACCCAAGGTCAACAGAGAGTAATTGGTAGATTGGGGAGTATAGTTTTCTACATTCTCAAGGCCCCTCAAACCCATCCTTTCTTAAGCCTAACATATTGTCATTCTCCCCAAATGGAACCTCCATTTGTGTTCCTTGTTTTGGTGTTGGCAACCTCGTTCACCAATCATCATGGCTAAACTCACCACCATTCCGTATGTCTTACCTCCCTGTTTCACTCAGTCATCAACTCCCACAGACCCTAGTTTCATACTCTGTGGTGGCCCCAGTAGTCCTGGCCTCCCATGCCTACCTAAGTTATTGTCAATGCCTCCAATCTAATCTCTATCCTGTCATCTTTTCCTTCCTTTATGCAGCCACCAGAACAGAAGAAAACAAATTCTACAGGGTCACTCACCTGCTCAGAGACCTTTAACATCTCCACATCACTGGCAGTATAAAGTATAAGCTTCTTGGCTGAGCACACAGGAACCTCTTCTTTCTAGTCCTGCCTTACTACTCAGCTCATCTCTCCTCACTCTCTCTGCTTTGCTATCCTCCAGAATCGCAAATTGCGTGTAGTGTCCTCAGGTAGTGTGGTGTGTCTTATCTCTGTGCACTTGCTCAGATTGTTCCTCCATCATTGTGGTGCCCTCTGCTCTTCCTCCACATGGATGATGACTCCTCATTCTCTAAGACTCAGCTTGCTCATCTTTTTCTGTTGTTGTGTGCGTGTTTTCAGAAAGTTTTTCCTGAAGCCCTAAATTCCCCACCTTGAGGGGCTCATACCTGCCTGTGGTTGTCATTAAGCTTACCATATTGGTTACCCTGATCTCTTTATGCATCTATGTCCTCACCCAGAGTGTTAGCAAAGGCAGCAATGGTCCTGCTCTACAACAAATAGACAAATTCTAACAGAATAAACCCACAGGTAAAATCTCTCCTGTGTTTGAAGCAAACAATGACAAGTCATGATTTATGTGAATGAAAAAATGGAAAATAAAACGAAAGGAACACTTCATCTACTAGCACTTACTTTAAGTATGCCTTTCCTAAAGTCCTTTAAAGAAAAAAAAGACTCACCAAAGATGAATCTCCTTGGATCTTACATTTTTCTGAATCTTGTTACCTGTCATTCCTCAAGTAAGAGCTATTATATATAAAATGTCAAATTCATTTTACAAGGTTCTTTATTTATTTATTTATTTATTTATTTATTTTACCTTTTCTGGTTTCAACTTTCTATTGTCTAAGAAATAAAATGGAAACTACTTAGCCAGGCATTCAGGAATCTGCATAGTCTGATGCAAGACTAACTTTTAAGTCTTACAATCCACCATTCTCTCCCTAGGAACACCCCTGTATTGTCTCAGTCTGGTGCTTTTGTTCCCAATTTTCTCTCTCACACATATAAAAATAATAGATAAGTACAGGGGTAAAGTTAAAGTGGGGAAGTCAGTCCATAATTGAAATTCATCTGATGATAATATCACTCCCATTTTTCTATAGGAACAGAGAAAAAAAATTATCCTCCAAATAGCATTCTCAGATATTTCTCATTGTTCTTATTGTGAAATCCATTATACCACTCAGAACAGATTTATATGGCCTCCTTCCTCCATATGCATAAAAGCACCACACCCACTCTCACTTGAAGAAAGAGAACTAAGATTATTCTGTCCTACTATGTGCCAGATGTAGCACAGAGCTTATGTTAATCCTCCTACCAATCTTCAGAGGTAGGTCTTAGCCCTCTATTAAAGTAGAGGAAACTAAGGCTCAGAGGAATTAAGCAGAAAAGGTTGTCAAATTAAATTAGAGTCAGGATTTGAATATCATTAATTGAATCCAAATGACCTGTTTCCCCCCAATATTGAATTAATGAAGTTGTAGAGTTTTAAAAGCTCTTGAATAATCTAAAGCTTCGTGGAGCCAAAAAAAAATTCACTGTCACTATTATTACAAGATGCTCTTTCTATAGTAAGATTTTAGGAAAAGAGGATTGTCGTTATTAAAAAAAAAAAAAAAAAAAAAAAAAAAAATTCCAGGGACGTAGGCCAAGCATCAGAATTAAGGGATGAGCAAAAGTACTGAAAACTGAAGAAAAAAAGAAATCGAGTCTAGTGATGGGATAGGTTAAGACATGGCATTCTGTTCCCAAGGAAGAAACAACACATGGAGCAATGCAGTCTGGAGGAATAGGGTGTGGCTGGCTGCACACAGCCAGGGAGTTGGCAGGGAGACCTGAGGAGCAGCAGGCTTTATAGCAAATTGCTGTTCCCAAGTATCTGAGCCATGGGGGCATTGGGCCCAAAAGACGTTCTTGGAACCAGGGCCTACAGAAGGAGGCAGAAGTAAGTAAAAATTACAATAAATCATGGGCTCCATGTGTCAGGACTCACAGGAATGCTTTCACTTTGGAGGCACTTTTTACACTGGCACCAGGGTTTTTCCACAGAAATCCTATCCCAAGCTGCAGTTTCTTACTCGAGAGTTATTGGGAATCATGTTGGAAACAGGTTACAAAACAAGGAGACTGTATTTCATCACATGGTCTTGGAGGCCAAGTCTACTTAATTTTTTTTTTTTTCTGGAAGAGCATATGTCTGTTACTTACCCAGTGTCTCTCAGCCTCAAAGTCTCCCACCCCCATCCATACTCAGTGACACTGAAGCTGAGATTCTGAAAACTATACTTCCTAGACTCCTTGCCAGCCCACTTCCCATTCAAGCCCTGCAACAGGGGAAATTCACGGGAGACTAGAAGCTGGCAGGATGAAGAGGACTCTCTTCCTGTTTCAGACCCCATTAAATGCTTCCAGAGGAAAAGAAAGCTATGGTTCCATTATCTAGCTTCTTTCGGCATTCCCAGCACCTGCCGCAGGATTCCTCATTAGAGACCAACATGAGCTGGCCCACCAAGTCTGAACTCATGTGTTCAGTTCCCATCTCAGAGTTCTGAGCACTGGCAAGCGTGTGCCCTCCCTGAGGTCTGAGTTCCAGCCTTCAAGCACTCTTTAAGATGTCTAAGCCTGGCCACAGGGTGCCCCCATTCAGAGGCTGAAGCACCAGTCACAAGACACAGGCACCTTACAGAAGTATGAGGCTCAGCCATGCAAGGTTTCTCCTTTGCACTTGTGTAAGTTCTCATAACACCACCTTTCTCTCCTTTTTCTCCCTGTGTGACAGAAGGAGCCACTTCCTGCAGTTACTGATGTTTGGATTACCTCAGCATCCCTTGTTTGCTACATCAGCTTTCTAAAATACATGTGATCTATTCCCTATATTAAATCCCCTCTATTTGAAATTTCTGGTTTGCTTTACATATTCCTGACTAGAACCTGCTGGAACAGGGCATTCATACCTTTAGTGCAGTCTTGTCAAATCTCTTACAAGGATAATTGTACAGAAAGAAAATTTTAGCTCCCAAAAAAAGAAAACTAGCCTATTAAGTTGCTGTCTCTTTCAACAAGAAAGAATATACTAACCCCATAGGTACAAAAGTTCTGATTCTTCATTCACTCCTGAATGAACATGACCTGAACCCCAGCAAGATAAAGATGTCTTAGGCTCTAGGAACAAAACTTGGAATGAGACATGATCTCTACCCCCCAAGGGAGACTATAATTATTGGAGAAGAGGTCAGTTATAATGCCACAGTGGAGGAATCTATTACAGCAACGAGAGGTCAATGAAGGGACAAAAGAGGAAGCCTGAAAAAGTTGCAGAGAAGGTATCCCCTCATCTGAGTCAAGAAGAATGTATCAGTCTTTTTGTTGTTCTTGTTGCTGTTGTTAGTGTTGTTCAATTGCAAGGAGCAGAAACCAACTTTGGATAACCTGAAAAAAATGCATATGTTGGGAGCTTATGAACAAGCTCAGAGGGTCAGCTCTGAGGGCCATGAGAGAATGTTGAAAAGAGAGACTTGAAATAGATAGAAAAGGCCGGGCGCGGTGGCTCACGCCTGTAATCCCAGCACTTTGGGAGGCCGAGGCGGGCGGATCACAAGGTCAGGAGATCGAGACCACGGTGAAACCCCGTCTCTACTAAAAATACAAAAAAATAGCCGGGCGAGGTGGCGGGCGCCTGTAGTCCAGCTACTCAGGAGGCTGAGGCAGGAGAATGGCGTGAACCCGGGAGGCGGAGCTTGCAGTGAGCCGAGATCTGGCCACTGCACTCCAGCCTGGGCGACAGAGCGAGACTCCGTCTCAAAAAAAAAAAAAAAAAAAAAAAAAAAAAAAAAAAAAAAAAAAGAAATAGATAGAAAAGAGGTAACACTAGACGGTGTTGGAGCCAAAAATGGCCTGATATCTGGACCCAGATGGCCTGCTGAAATGAATGAATCCATACATTTTATGCACTCTCTTGGGAAAAAGCCCAGTTGGCCTAGCATGGGTCAATGCTCATTTTATGACTGTACCAAATGAGTTAGATTAAAGATCAGCAGGATATCCCTGCCAACAATGGGGAAGATAAAATTCCCCAAAGAGAAATTAGGTCCTCTGGAAAGAAGAAAATAGATGATACCTAAACTGGAAAAAAGAAAAAGAAAAAAAAAAAAAAAAAAGGCTTGGGAGAAATAAAACAGAAAGGCATTCACTGCAAAAGTGAGTGAGAATTTTCTAATTGGAGACAAAGAGGCTGGGCATTCCAGGCATGAATGAAGGTTTGGTGGTGAGAAGGACACAGTAAGGCTTCAAAGTGGAGGTAAGGCTGCTGGTGTAAGCAGGGACCAGAGAATGAAGGGCAGCATCCTCAGCAGTTCACCAGTTTCTCGGAATTGTTGCAAGCACGCATTTTGGCTTTTTTTTTTTTTTTTTTTTTTTTTTTTAAGCAAAACATCTTCAACATTGTAACCTTAACAAGAAAATTTTCAGTGGAATGGAGCAGACAAAACCTGATTGGGGTGGGCTAAGGAAAGAAAGGATGGTGAGGAGGAGGGCTGATGGTGAGGAGGTGGGCTAAGGAGCGAAGATGCTGTATTGTTAAGTGCTATATTACTGACACAAACTAAGGTTGTGTAGGAGTTCAGGAAGCACAAGCTCAGTGGAAGCACTAAAGCGAGGATGTGGCACTGAAGAAAATGGAAACAATACACCTCCTGTAGAAAAGGAGCTGTTAGTGTTCTTTCTATTTATCAGACACAGAGGCAGCCCAACCTCAACAGAAAAACTTCCCAAAATCTTTTAGAAATAAAACATAAGTCCTCATAAATTCTATAAATTTTAGGCTCCTCTAGGACAATGAGTTTTTTTGTCTTTTCTGTGTCTCGAACGTCTAATATTAAATAGACAGTCAAACAGGCTTTGGAATAAATTGGTTAAGCAATCAAATGATAAACTTACTAAAGATTGCTTATGATGTGTTGGTAGTTATTTTAAATTATGAAAACAATACATGACATGAAAACATGTATTTGACAAATGTATGATATTTTAATGACTATATTGCAACTTGCTTTTCCTACTTAATATACTGTGGACACCTTTCTCTGTCTTTTCATATAGCTTTAAAATAGCAAAATTAAAAAGTCAGCTGGGCGTGGTGGCTCACACCTGTAATCCCAGCACTTTGGGAGGTCAAGGTAGAAGGATTGCTTGAGCCCAGGAGTTCAAGAGCAGGGAAAATGAAGGTTGCAGTGAGCCATGGTCAGGCCACTGCACTCCAACCTGGGTGATAGAGCAAGAAGCTTCCCAAGAACAAAAAAAAAAAAAAAAAAAAAAAAAGGGAGAGAGAGAGTCAGAAAGTTCTTAAGATTACAATGCATACCACTACATATTTGAACCACCCAATGGCTCAGTAAATCAATGTTGAAAGAGGTAAAATGATTTTCCCAAAGTTATCCTGTGAGTTGGTAACAAGAGTAGTTGCTCCAGTCAGGTGTCCTGACTTGTCCCCCAGTTCTCCGACATCTGTCCCCATCAACAATGGAAAAGAATGGATGACTATGTTTAACTATCCAAGGGCGAGACTGTGGAAGGTGAGCAAGTTCCTTCCAGAGTGCGGAAGAGTTCTCACTAAGGCAGCAGTTTTCACACTGAGTATTTAGAGAGGACTGACAGGAAGACAAAGCTGCTGGTTTATCCGGAAGAGTTCAGCTTTAACTTGTCTTTAAAATGTAGGACTTTCATTTGCCCACATATTTCTGGCTGCTGTTCCTCCCCCTGAAATCCATTAGTAACTTAGGAGGATACTAAGAGAGCATGGTAGGTGAGTCAGCAGAGGTCAAGCAGGGTGTCAAGCAGCAAAGGGAACTACCTGACCAAGCTGGTTCCTGCTGAGACTGGAGAATATGAAGATCAGACACAAGCCCTGGCAGTTACCTAAATACCAGGGAGGAAAGAACCTGGCACCAGTACACTCAGAATTGCACCAAATACCCTTTCTTTCAACAAACAAATCATCACCAGCCAGCTATGAATGCCTCTCCATTTATTTCCCTTGTATATGGACAGAATAGCATTGCCGGAAAACACTGCTGGGGTCAGACGTGGGTGACCTACTGGAAGGGGCAGGCCAACTGGGGCCTGGTCGGGGTGACACTGGCTTCAATCAGCCACTTCCCAATGAGTACCTGGAACCAGAGTATCGGCTTGTTCTTACTTGTGTGGCTAGACCTCTGAATGCAGCCCCCTTTCCGAGGGGCCAGAAGGGGAGCTATTAATTTGAGAATGACTAATAAAATTATTAGGAGAGCCCTGTTGTTCATTCCCTACCATTGGGAGTACAGCCGTGGTACAGTGGAAAGAGCAGAAATTGTAGAGTTAGGATACGACTCCTATTTTCTAGTTCGACCAGATAATTATCCTCTCTGAGCCTCAATTCCTATATTTATAAAATGGAGTCAGCATTTACTCCTTTTAAGACATTTTGTGAGAATACAAAAAGAATATTTACGTAAAACACCAACACTTAGTAGGCACTTGATTAATGGTTCTCCATTCTCCTCCTTGAGATAATTTAACATAGTGACTACCTAGAAAGCACCTCTATTTTTAGCAAGAGAATCAATAATTTATTCTGAGTTTCTAAAATCGCTCAAATGCTCACAACTGAGCTAAGCACCAGGAATGAAACAAGGTTCAGGTTACAGTTTTTGCTCCTGAAAAGAATATTGTCAAGGAGAAAATGACAAGTTGAGAGGAAATAAGACTTCAGCATCATCAATCTTACCTAGATCTGGAAAGTACAGCTTTCAATGGCTCAGTAAATCATTGCTGAAAGAGGTGAAATGATTTTCCCAAGGTCATGCAGTGAGTTGATAGAAGGAGTAGCTCTGGGATTCCACATCCCCTTCAATAGGGTTTCTCAGAGAAGCCGCAGAATGTTCAGGGCTGGGAGAGACAAGGGTGATTATCATCTCATCCAGGCCTATCATTTCACAGGTGAAATTAACTTCCCTAATCCCATTATCCATTTGGTTGCTAAGGGAACACAGGTGAGGATCATCTAGCTCATCCTCTAGGGTCCAGAAAGGCTTCCTGGAGGAAGTGGTGTTTAAATAAGCAGCTAAAAGACACATAGAAGTTATCCATGTGAAAGAAAAAAAAAAAAGCTGAATAATAGATGTTCAAGTATTTGTTCATCAATTAATTCATTAATTCATTCAACAAACAAGTCCTAAGTACCTAGTATGTTCTAGGAACAACTGTTTGAGACACTGGGGATAGAGTCTTGAATGAAATAGATAAGATTTTTGATCTTATAGGGTCAACTCTTCAGCCGGTTGACCAAAACTAAATGATTAACAAAATATCAGCAAGTTATCTATGCCACGAAGAAAACAAAGCAGACTTCAGGGGAAAGAAGCTGCTTGAGATTCTGTGGACAAAAAAACAGACCTCTCTAAGGAAGTTCTATTTCAGTTGAAACCTGAGAGGAAAAGAAACAAGCCAGGCAATGATGGGGACCAATAACCTGCAGACAGAGAGAAGTGCTATTATGAAGTTCTGACATTCAGAGCAGGTGTGGCAGGTTCTTGGCACAAAAAGAAGGTGACCATGGCTGTTGCAGGGAGACCAAGGAGGACATAAAATTGTGGGAAGAAGGATGGCAGGGCCAGTTCCCATAAGGCCATGGAGGGAGGGTGAGATGTTTGAATTTTATTCTAACTATGATGTGGAGCCATTGGGGGTTTAGCAGGAGAAGGTTGTGGTCAGATTTACATTTTTAAAAATCACTCATGTTCTTGTGAAAGCATAAAACAAGCAATATTTGCAGAGGTTCCAGATGAGAGAAGACATGATCTATGTGAAGAGATAGGGAGGAAAGGAAGGCAGGTAGGAAGGAAGAGATAAAGAAGAAAAAAGAAAAGAAAGGAGGGATAGAAGAAAGGAAAGGAAAGAAGGTAAGGAAAGGAAGGAAAGGAGAGGAGAGGAGGTGAGAAGGGAGGGGAGGGGAAGGGAGGGAATGGAAGGGGAGGGGAGGGGAGGGGAGGGGAGGGGAAAGGAGTGGGGAGGAAGGGCAGAAAAGAGGAAGGGAAAGAAGGAAGGAAGGAAGGAAGGAAGGAAGGAAGGAAGGAAGGAAGGAAGGAAGGAAGGAAGGAAGGAAGGGAGGGAGGGAGGGAGGGAGGGAGGGAAGAAAGAAATAGAGAATAATTCCTTTCAGCTGGAGAAGAAATTTTGAGGAAATGGGTGCCAGGGATGATCCTGAAGATGTTGGCTGCCCTCTGCCCGAAGGGACTTGGGTGCAGTGACAAGGATTTCAACTTCAACCCAATGGCAATGGATGCTATAGAAAATTTTACAGAAGGAAGTTAGAGTTCTGCTTTAGAAGCACACCAGTGACAGAGATAGCTTCAGAAACTAGAGCTTGATTGAAAACCTTCCTCCCTCAGGGGCCACAGCTCTGTTGTGTAGGTAACATGTGCGTACGTAGAAGTGAGCATAGGTGAGCATGAGTGAGCAGAGGAGGGGCTCTGCACTCACACAGAGAGGCAAACTGGATGGACACAGCTACAGAAAAAGTAAAAAAAAAAAAAAAAAAAAGCCCTCAGCAGTACCCTGGGAGCAGTGTGTAGACTCTCAAGGCTCTGCCATGGGTGTTCTGGGATTCTACATTCCCCTCATTAGAGTTTCTTGGAGAAGCCACAGAGTGTTCAGGGCTGGGAGAGACAAAAGTGATTATTATCTCATCCAGGCCTATCATTTTACAGATGAAATTAGTCTCCCCTTTCCCATCAGCCATATGGCTCTGAGGTTAGTTTCCCCAAAGCTCAGCCACGAAGACTGGTTTTTCATTTAAGTCCAGAGATATTGCTTAAAATGACTGTCTCTGTCCCCACCACAAATAATCTACTTTTGTCCCTCAGTCTGAAATGCTGTGGCTTATATAATTGATGTCCCACGATAGGGCTTGCTCCTGCAGCAAGCTAGTCACCCAGAGCCTGGGTGGCTGGGTCTCTGCCTGCCTCACCACGGTGCAGCGGAGGAGGGTCTGCCTGTGTGTGTGAGGACATACCCCCTTTTCAAAAAGAAATCCAGCTGGGAAAAAGCTCATGTCCCAGAGATGTAATTTCCTTCAATGGCTCTGCCCCAATTCACTGCTGCTGGTATTTGTTTGAACAAAATCTGTGGAGCATTGGATTCACAACTTTTTATATCAAATACTCTCTGTAGTCATCCATAAAACATTAAAAGGGTACCTACTAAATGCTAACCACTCTGCTTGTCACTAAAGTCACAACAATAAAGATATAGCCTCAACTTAGAAATCTTGTGATTTAGTGATTTCATTGAAATTAGAAAAACATAGAACAAACGTTGAAATTCTAAAATACACGAGTATTACCTCAACTTTTCCTCAGAGATTCATAACATTTTGTAACTAACTTTATACTCCAAGAGAGTAAATATACTTTTCGCTCCTAAACAACTGGAACTTTGATACACAGAATTCTCAAGCGGTGGAAAGTTTACTTTTGGTTATTAGTACATATCTTAAATGCCCAGCGATTGCCTATTGTTATGGCATATATGGCAGATCTGACAAAGTGGATTGCAATGGGGAATTAAGCTTATGCATGATTATATCCCTGATCTCATGTTAACCATCACTATAAGCCCAATTTTATTAATAAAGGGACTGAAGTCTAAAGAATCAGAAACCTAACAAGGTCAATCAAGCAGTAATTTCCATCGTTCTGAATATTGTCATTATCATTATTGTCCATATAATAGTTAATCATTGCATATTACTACCATAGTCATAGCTATGCATTTATTTATTCATTACATAAACATTTACCTAACATCTTTTATGTACAAAACTGTGAATAAGACACAGTTGCTGCCATTAGGGAGCTCCCAGCTCCCTAAATAAAAAATTCATTCATTAATTGATAAACATTGGTATGTTTCACCTTTCGGCTATTATGGGTAATGCTCTGTGATAAACATTTGTGTACAAGTTTGTGTGTGGACATATGTTTTCATACAATGGAAACTATAAAAAAAAGTCAGCTATAAAAAAGTCAAAAGTACTGATATATTCTGCAACATGAATGAACCTTTAAAACATCATGGTAAGTGAAAGAAGCCAGATACAAACAGGCACATATTCTATGATTCTATTATACTTATATGAAATAGCCAGAATAGGCAAAATCCACAGAGACAGAAAGTGGCTTATTAGATTGTCAAGGGCTGAGAGGAGGTACTATGGGAGTGACTGTTGGAGACTGAAAGAGTGAGGGTCATGATCAACTCAGTATACCACTGGAGGCTATATGAGTAAACAGGAACCTGTTATCACAAATGCAGAATATTTGCAAACTGACAAACAGCACCTGCCTCCCAGAAGAAATGCTGAGGACAGTCATGACCCAGGCACAAGTGTTTTTTGTGATTAGGCACATCTGAAGCCTGTTAGCAATAATGTGAACCTGTGATCAATCAAGCAACTGACCAATCGTTACCTCCTCCTCCCTCTATTCAATAAATATGAAGGGCTGGGGAAACTCAGAGCTGCTGCTGCCTTTGCTCAATAGAAGCAAGGAGCCCTCTTCTTCTTCCCCAGACCTCTTCTTTAAAACAGTTTCTTTTGTTTTAAGTTTTCATTTGTATGTTTGCCTTCTTCATTCAGTCTTGTAATGATGGTCTCAAGTAGTAACAATAGTAACTGTCGTAGTGACGGTCTCAAGTAGTAACTGTGGCAGACTGCCGCAAGTGACTGCTAATGGGTACTAAATTTTTTTGGGGGGGGTAACATAAATATTCTAGACTTACATAGCAGTGATGATTAAGCAGCTTTGTGAATATACTAAAAATCACTTAATTGTATGCTTTTAAAAGAAGACTTTGATAGTGTGTGAACTGTATCTCAACAAAAACATGTTAATAAAATTTTTAAAACATGATTAAGTGTCATGGTAGAAAAGCTGTAGAGTGCTGTTGTGCTATGAATGCAACTTTCATTTTATTGACAGCCTATTACATGTTTATGTGCTTTATGTGGTACTAAATTAATGGTTTATTTTCTCTCATTTAATCAAAAATAGCATTCATTCATTCATTCATTCTTCAGCAATTATTGGGGTTGGGGGGACAATTAATGTGTCAGGCACTGATCTAGGCACTGGGTGTATCGCTCTTAAAAAAGCCAAGGTCTCTGCCCTAATGGAGGCTCTTTTCTACTAGGAAAGGGTGGCAGACCAAGGGTGTAATGAAGAAAAATGAAATTGAATCAGGGCTCACAAAGTGAGGAAGCCTGGGGAGGTGAGGAGTCTTATGTTTTATGAGTTGGTCAAGGAAATAATCTGTGGGGATTAATATAGGAGCAAAGATTTTAATGAAGCAAGGGAATTAGCAATGTGAACGTCTGTAAATAAATGTTCCATCAGAAAGATAAAGTTCAGGGATGGGGCTGAGTTGGGCATATTTGAGTAACAGCAAGAAAGTCTGCATGTCTAGAGCAGAGAAAGCGAGGAGAGAGGGGCAGAAGGTAAGCTCAGAAAGAGGGCCCAGGTGAGATGCTGTTCGGGAGCTTACAAGATGTGGTCATAGCTTGGGATTCTATCCCACTTTTGAAGGAATTCTATTAAAGGGCTGAGAGAGCAGTATTATGACTTGATTTCTGTTTTCAAAGGATTACTCTTAGGATACTGGTGAGAAGACTACAGGGAAGTAAGAAGAAGATATCAATTTGGGAGAAAATGTCTGTGGTTTAAGGATTATACAAAAACGACTTGACTTGGGGTGATAGGAAAATGACAGGAGATAGCATATGGTGCAAAGAGAGAGCTGATGGGTCTTATCCATGGGGTGGATATGCAAAGTGAAGAAAGTGAGCAACCAAATTATCAGTTGAACATGTCCTATTAAGGGAAAAACTAGAGAAGAAGTAAGTTTGGAGTGGTAGAAATCAGGAGGTCTGTTGTGTGTAGATCAACCTCTTATAGACATCCAAGTGGGATGAAGAGGAGATACAGATACAGGTATGGTGCTCAGAGAAGACACCCATGCTAGAGAATAAATTTGGGGCTCAGCAACATATAGATAATATTTCAAGTCATGGGACTGGATGGGAATAACTAAGAAACCAGAGAGAAGAGAAGAAAGCAAAGAGGGAAAGGAATGGAAAAGAATGGGAGAGGAGGATCAAACCCTTAGAAACTCTGCATCTCAGTGCTCAAGCAGAAGACAAAAGACCAGGAAAGGAGATTTAGGAGGAAATAGGAAATACTGGAATACCAGGTGTGATGGTTAATACTGAGTGTCAACTTGATTGGATTGAAGGATGCAAAGTATTGTTCCTGGGTATGTCTGTGAGGTGTTGCCAAAGGAGATTAACGTTTGAGTCAGTGGACTGGGAGAGGCAGACCCACTCTCAAGCTGGGTGAGCACCACCTAATTAGCTGCTAGTGTGGTTAGAATAAAGCAGGCAGGAGAAGATGGAAGAGCAGACTTGTTGGGTCTTCCAGCCTTCATCTTTCTCTCATGCTGTATGCTTCCTGCCCTTGAACATCAGACTCCAAGTTCTTCAGGTTTTGGACTCTAGGACTTACACCACTGGTTTGCCAAGGGCTTTCAGACCTTTGGCCACAGACTGAAGGCTCCACCTTTGGCTTCCCTGCTTTTGAGGTCTTGGGACTGATTCACCACTGGCTTCCTTGCTCCTCAACTTACAGACACCCTATCATGGGACATGTGATTATGTAAGTCAATTCTTGTAATAAACTCCCTTTCACATATACATATATTCTGTTAGTTCTGTCCCTCTAGATAATCCTGACTAATATGCCAGAAGAGAAAGAGGAAGGAGTGGTGTCCCTAAAATGAAATTAAGAAAGTGTTTCAAAAAGAAAGCTATGATTAATAGGACCAAATGATCCATAGAGGTTGAATACGTGAAAATACAAAAATTGATCATTGAATTTGTCACTGTAGAGGCCACCCATGAGAGTGAAAGGTGGGATAAGGGTACGGGAGTTTGAAAACAGAAGATAAAATGTGACAAAGTCATGCCAGAGAATTGGAGCAGGGATTACTTGAGGAAATGTGGAGGAAATGCCTGAAGATGTTGAGGGTACATTTCAGATGTTTGTCTTATATCTAAAGTGAGATCGTCAGCAACATTGTGTTTTTATCCTACAATGTTCCTAAGCAAACAAAAATCCTGTGTAACAAAAGGAGATGGTCAGAGGTAGAAAGCTTGAAATCAAAATCTTGAAAATGACAAAATTCAAGGTTTAACTACGTGAGTAGATATTTAAGAGGTTGCTATAATGACAGAAGTAGTCTTGAAAAGAAAGGCAGTAATGTAGGAGCTGAACCGTTCAAACCAACTGGAGAAGCAACTTGGGAGATGGCTGATGACCAAAACAAGAGTGGGTCATGGGAAGAATAGCCTGATGGTATACTTTTCTATGCAGTTATTAATTTTTGAGAAAGGAGAGAATTGTTGGGAAGTAGTGAAGAAAATGCCTACCTTAGGGAACCAGAGATGTGGAAGGAAAACATACCATTTGACAGGGCTGCAGTATGCCTTAGAACCTCTAGTCTACCATTTTTCCCTTTGGAAAAGAAAGATAAAGAGAAGCATCAAAGGAAGAATTTGAGGATATAGATGAGAGATGATGAGTTTGAGAGAACAGAGTGAAAAAATAGGGGAGATGAGGAAAGAATGAAAAGTAGTTCTATTTAGGAGCTACACAGAGCCAACTAGGGATGAATCTGGGTGATAATGAATGGCTGACATTCTCTATTTATTGTAGCAATTGATTAAAATGGGAATGTAAGGTTGGAGGGATTGATTTCCTGGTCTTTTATGTAAACATGGATAACTCTAATTTTAGCCACCATTTTGGGTCTGGTCCCTTGCGTTACTTACTGTGGTGATGTTAAGAGAGTTGCTAAGGCAGTAAATAGAGACCTTGTTTTTACAATGAGAACATGAAATTCTGCTGCCCTCTAAATCCCACTGTCGCAGTGCCTGATCCAGAGTCCTGCCAAGTGCGTATGAGCTCAAGAAACCTTCTTAGCAGACTGCACAGGATGGTGTTATGGCGGGAAGAAAGCACTGTTCTTAACAAGAACCCTGACAGCCAGGGTTGTTAAACCCATTTTACAGATAAAGAAACTGAGACCCTCAAATGTTTAATAGGGTCAGACAGTTAGGATGGGTTGAAACTGGTCTCTCTGATTCAAATTCCAGGGCTTATCGAACTTGATCACCTATTCACTTCAATTCCACAAATGGCTGAGATTGCAATCGCTAACCCCAAATCTGACAGGCTCCCCATTCTACTCACCCAGAAGCACCATTTTCGCTCTTCTCCTCCCTAAGAGCACTGGGCAGTCTCCTGTTGCCATGGCAAACTGTGGGCCATGTAGCCACCCTGACAAAGGGCTACTGTGCCCTCTGACTAAATCCCACTCACAATGTCTGATTACCACATACAAACCCAGCTTGGACAGCCTCCCTGAAAATCAGTGGGCTGTTTTCATGAGTGAAGCTTTTTTTTCCCCTTCTAATTTAGCATTTTCTTCTATTACCAAAAAAGGGCAGATTTCCATATTCCAATTCTCACCAACACTCCCTCAGAGACTACACTTCCCTGAGATCAGTTCATTCTCTACACAGCAGTTCTCCTGGCCACATGACGCCAGCCTTCCTCATCCTCCCTATTCCCTTTCTGTGGCTTAGGGAAGATACAAAGGTGGACTGACTTAGATGATAGGAAAGTAACCAAAGAGAGTAAGAAATAATCAGGTTGTGGTTTGAAAGTAGAGCTGACAGGTCCTTTGATGGAGTGGATGTGGGAAGTGAGGCAAGTGAGTGGCAGGGTAAGAAGGCAGGGTGGAAGAGGGGCAAATTCAGGGGTATAGACATTAAAGAAGTGTTTTATACAGGTTAAGTTTGTCTTACTTACTGAACATTCAACTGGAAACATACAACGGATACTCCACATGTCTGGAGCTCAGCACATCTTGCGAATATAAGACAGTCATTCTCAACCTCAGCATGATTAGCAATTTGGACTGGATAATGGTTGGCTATGGGGAGCATCTCTGCACATTGTAAAATGTTTAGCAACATCCCTGGCCTCCACTCATTAGATGCCAGTCACACCATTCCCTCCCCCCCGCAGGGTGTCACAACCAAAAATGTCTTTGAACATTGCCAAATGCTGCTTGGTGGCAAAATCACTCCTAGTAGAGAATCACAGATTTAGTGATAACTAGTGTTATCCATTTTCTGCAGATGCTCATGCACCTATTTCTGTGTATTTACTGGAAGATAAATTTAGCAATGGAAAATGTTCTTTTTTTTCCTTTTTTGCATACTTGGTTATGTGTATCAATTTGTAATTTCCTTACTTCACATAGGATGTCTAAACATGCTAGTATATAGGAAACTGCCATTTTAAAAAAATATGGTATAGCATTCTGTAGTTTGGATATATTCTGTTTATCTACATCTATATTATTGAACCTTTAGTTTATTTGTAGTTGTTGTTGTTTTGGTATTGTAAATAAAATTGCAATGAAGCTCTTAACACATACGTCCTTGTCTTTATTTCTCAGCAAAAAAAAACTGAAATTGTTGGTAACAGAGTATATGAATTTATAAACTTCATAAATTGCCTTGTGTAAATAGTTTATAAAAGTAACTGCCAAAATTTCCTCCCTGTATCCAGGCTGTTTTGTTATTTGACTTTGTAGCTCCTCTATCTTTTGCGTTTGGGCTGACTTTGGAACTTACTTAGATCAATTGAATGCAACATGGCACAGAGTCAGGAGCCGGGGCTGCTTTAGACATCATCGTGCCCTTAAGGCATTGTAGTCTTGACCTTAGGAACAGTCAAATGTATAGGAGATGAAGCATCAGAGAATTGAATCAGGGGAGCAAGGAGGTTAAAATTCTTCACAGGGGAAGCCAGATCTTGCAGATTGGGTGACAGAATGCCTGTCAAGGACCAATCCATAACAGGAACCTTCAGTTTCATCTTCCTCCAGATCAGAACTGATTAATCCCAAAAATTCTGGCTCTGCTCTCCATGGATAGACCGTAGGGAAGATTGACAGATACAAACACCTGCTAATGCAGTGAGGTGAACAAGGGCAATGTAATTTATTAATTTCCCATGAAAGAGTTAAGACCTGTGCTGATCTATCAGCCCAGGAAGTAGGGGTCCATAGAAAGTATATGATTTTTTTTTTCAGAACATAAGTTATATCTCACATAAATGGCTTAACAGGGAATTAAAGGGACACATTTCTTTGGGATAAAGAATATTGAAGGCAGTTGGTTCTGGCTTTGGGTCAAATCAGAGGGTGGGGGATAATGTCTTGAGAAGCTTTGGGAAATAAATTTGGAAGCTTCATCCTTCTCCCTCCCTCCTGTTGTGCCAGGATGTCTCCTTTGACATCTGAAATACCCTGTTGCGCTATTCAACTTTTTTTTCTGAACCAATGCTCAGCAACACTGTAGTTTGAATCAGTGGAGTGGCTGGTAAAACCCTTTTTGTTTTCTTTGCTCCCACTCTCTTCTCTGCCCTTCTCTTCTTTGTCCTCACTTTTCCTTTCCCTTTAAGGTTGTTTTCAATAGGAAAGAAGCATTTCTCTGAGAAGCACAAAGAATCTAGTTAATGGTTTAGTCATTTTGAAGATGAATAACAGCAAGGACATTAATTGCAAAAGTATGTGAAATACAAGAAAAAAAAAAGAAAAAGAAAAGAAGCAAACAAGCTAAAGGTTCAATAACATAAATATAGATAAACACATGGTTATATATCCCTACACAGAATACTACGCCACATTTCAAAAATAAAACAAAACCCGATAGCTTCCTATGTACTAGTATGTTTAGATATCCCAAATACATGGGCATGAGAATAAACAGGTTAAGAGATACATGTAGAATAACAGTACCTATGTGAACAAGAAAAGAGAACGCTTTCCTTGGTAAATATATACACAGGTAAACATAAACATAGGTCCCATGTTATCAGTAAATGAATAACACTAGTTCCTGCTAGGTCAGTGGTTCTCAACTTGGGAAAATTTTGCCTCCCCAGAAATTTGCCAATATCTAAACACATTCTTGGCTATCGAAATTGTGTGTGGATGGTAGGGGTGGGTGGTACTACTGACATTTAGTGGATGGAGGCCAGGGATGCTACTAAACATCCTACAATGCACAGGAGAGAGACCTCCAGCAAAGAATTACCCATCCCCAAATGCCAACAGTACTGAGGCTGAGAAACTCTACTCTAGGTAGACAAAGAGGCGATAAGGATTAGGAGGTAGATATCAAGAAGAAGTTTATCTATAATGTTTTAGACCTTCCAAAGATAATGTAATTGTGCATCACTGATGTAATTACTAGTGATTAAAAAATAACCTTCAGTAGTTTTCCATTGACAGCAAAGGACTATTTTTTTCTTTTTCTTGAGATGGGGTCTCACTCTGTCGCCCAGGCTGGAGTGCAGTGGCGCGATCTCGGATCACTGCAAGCTCCGCCTCCTGGGTTCACACCATTCTCCTGCCTCAGCCTCCCGAGTAGCTGGGACTACGGGCGCCCACCCCCTTGTTACCTGCCTCATCTCTCCCGGGTCCCTATCACACATCCTACATTTTAGGCATACCAAAGCATTTATAGTCTTTTGAGTTTCATGTGCTTCATAAATGCCTTTTTTTCCCCACCTCTTGATCTTTCTGCTCTGAAAGCTTCCTCTCCTCTGTCTCTGCCTGGTGAAATCCATTCATGCTCCAGAGCCCAACTCAGTATCATTCTCCCTGTTCTTTCCGGGTGAAGCTGCCCTTTCCCTCCTGTCTGCCATCTCCACAGTGCCTAGACATCTGGTATTATAATGAGACCTCAGCATCTTGACTTGGGGAAGTTGGTTTTGCAGCTTATGCGTTACCCTAGCCAGCCTTATGGGCATCCTGACTTCCTGTACACCCTTTAAAAAACACCCGAAAGGACAGGTCATACATCACACAAACTTAACATACAAACCTTTTCGACAGAGAATCAGGAATTATCTTGCTTAGTGTCACCCACACATCCTCTTGTACTTGGAAGCACACACTCCAGCCTACACTGGAGTGGCCAGGATGGTAGATGTACAATGTGTGCACAGAAGGCAGTCTGGCAAACGGGAGAGCCCAGCCTCACCCAGGGAGGCAGCCCGTGCTCATCTCCTGCTGATTACTGCAGACCTCATCTTGCCAGATCTTCCAAGATAAATTAGAAATTCAGGATTTTATTATAAAATTTCTCAATACTTAAAGTTTAATATTCAAAGCAAAACTTTATAATCACTCTATGAGTGAGACAAAAATGCATCATTGGAGCAGATCTGTTTTCAGGGCTACTGGTTTTTAAACTCTCAATTATTATAACTATCCATAAACGATATTCCTGAACTATATAAACAAAGAAATTGAAATTATAGTCTAGTGTGAAAGATAGGCACAAAGACACATACAAAGTCAACAGAATCACATGTCACACAGTCTTCAGCATACTCTCGCCAACCCTCAGAGAAATGAGGACAAATGAAAATCAGACTCTTATCACTATCAGAGAAGTCTCACTTTCTCCTGTGGAGATGAGTAAAAGAGAAGGCTAGAAAGAACCAATGCTTTCTTTTGTCTTTATTTTATTTATTTATTTATTTATTTATTTTTGTTTATTTAGACAGAGTTTTACTCTTGTTTTCCAAGTTGAAATGCAATGGCGCAATCTTGGCTCGCTGCAACCTCTGCCTCCTGGGTTCAAGCGGTTCTCCTGCCTCAGCCTCCCGAGTAGCTGGGATTACAGGCATGCGCCACCATGCCTGGCTGATTTTTTTTTGTTGGATTTTTAATAGAGACAGGATTTCACCATGTTGCCCAAGCTGGTCTCAAACTCCTGAGCTCAGGCAATCTGCCCATCTCAGCCTCCCAAAGTGCTGGGATTACAGGCGTGAGCCACTGCGCCCAGCTAGAACCAATATTTCTTCCTGAAAATTCTCAGATGATGCTGGGTCCTGTTTTATGGACTACGGTCAATGGGAATGGAAGAAAAAGAGAGAGGATGTTTTTTCATACTCTAATATACTAAACCAGGTTAACTTTGAATATGACTGCATGATCCTATAAACTGTAAACACTCAGCTCTCAGGTTGGTCACATGAGCAATAGACAGACATCACAGGGGACGAATATCCCAGGCTTATGCATGGAGTTTTCTTTGGTACCAGCTCCCTCATGGATCACAGTCCTTGGAACAGAATCACGATGGCCAATGTCCAGATAATCTTTTCATTTCATGGCCCTCAAAGCCCAGCCAAGGCCAGGAGCCAAGTAAGAGCAAGGAAGGAGCCTCGGCCTCAGTTTCTGATGTACTGCAACCATGCCAGCTGTCTTTGGAGCAGACTCTATTCTCAGATGTCTCCACTGGGATCCGTGGTCATTTCAGGATCTTGGATGCTGACTTCCAGCATCTTTCTCTGTGGGCATCACATGGAAGGAGGGGATACTGACTCACGGTAGAGCCCATTTAGACAACCAGGAAACAAGTGGTACATGATCCGATTTTCCTGACCAGGAAGACTGTCAGGTACATCCCCTTTACATGTAACATGCTGAAACATGTGCCTGTTGCCATGGAAACTCCATAATGCAGAATGAGTAAACGCAGCCTGAATAGATCCAGTCCAGAATGCTTGTGGAGGCCCACTGCTTTCAGTCTCTTTCATCACCCAAGTTGGAGTCCAGCTGGAGCCAGAATTAGTGATGGGTAAAGAGCTCAAAAGGCCCCTGGTCTCCTTCCAGTGCATCTCTGATTTAAGTAAAGCCTATTGGGTTTGGAAGACTCAAATGGCCAAGCTGTCCCGTGAGAGTCCCGGCTCCCCTTTCTCTCATCCTGGGCCACAAACCAGCATCTCACTCTATTTTGGGGGGAGTGATGTGGAAGCTAATCAAAGCAGCTTTTAAAGGGCTTTCATGGTTTGCAAAAAAAAAAAAAAGAAAAAAAATAGGGGGTATTTTGGGTGGAGACCAGAACACAATTTTGCCCCCAGCCTGTTTCCCCTTTTTTCTTAAATATACACAGATTGAGAGAGACTCTAACAGCAACAAGCAAAAACCTTTAAACAAAGCTATTAAACATTATTTTCCTGCTCCAGTGAAAAGTAGCAGCTATGGGCCAAACACAAATCCAGAACACCCAAAGTTCTGTTCTAAAGATTATACATTAATTAGAGAAAATAAAACATTTTCTCACCGTGAGTTCCTTTCCACAGATGTATCTAATCATGTTATATGAAGACTGTATTAGCTAGCCAGAGCCCACCTAAATAGCTGAACTGTGTTTTTAGTCTCCTAGAATAAGATAAATAAATATAGCAGTGGCAGAAGCCATTTGACAGAAAATATCTTGGGAGATTTCATGGACCACATGGGATGGTACAATCCACGGGGATGGCTAATGTGGCAGATCAACACGACTCAGAGAAATGTGAGTTTAGACACCTTTATGTGTTTCAGAACTCTAATAGCTTCTTATACCTCCTTTTTTAAAACATAATTGCTTCCTCACACAACACTTACTACTGTGTTCCATATGAACAGGGGGAAGAACAAAGCATCAGTGAGGAGGTAACGTTATCAGAATGCCAGCCACCATTTCCTTCCTTCTGAGATGTCCTCTAAATTCTAAATCTATATAACAAATGGGAGAAAGAAAATATTCTTCTTTTTTTTTTTTTTTTTTTTTTTTTTTTTTTTTTTTTTTTTTGCACTTAGAATCTGGGAGCAGGGGCAGGCCTTGCTGAGTTCTGGAGGTCTGTTTGTTTAAGGAGGCTTTCCAAGTCAATTAGCCAGGAATAAAATGGGGAAACATGCCTCTTTATATATCCAGCCCTAAGGTTGATTTTTAATGGTTTCATGTATTTTCTCTGAATAATATTTACGCCATTAAATAAACTCAAAGCCAACGTGTAGATGTACAATTTTCCATAGCATACTGCCTTGAACAGCACCATGATTGAAAATAAGAGAGGAAGCAGGCACTTCATCACTTTCATTTCCCAGATGAAGGGACCAAGGTTCACAGATGGAATTACCTTTGTGAAAACCAACCAGCTATATCAGCTACCTACCACAGGTGCCCCAGCACAAGGCAACAAGTTGTTTGTCTCTTTGTTTAACCTATATATTTAAACATTAGAAATGTGGATGAAATAATAAAATGTCCACTTATGATATTTAATTTATCAATTAAATTACCACACATTAAAAGTCATAAAATTAGAAATATTAATTGCATTTTCAACTAATGCAATATGATTACATTTTCTTCCAACTCTCAGTTTTCGTGAATCTATTTTATACAAACTTCTGGTATCAGATTCCAGCCATTATAAGTCATCTAACAGCTTTGCAGCGCTCCAGCACTTTGGATGCAACTGATTTGTTTGAGCTCTATTTCTTTGTTAATCTGCAAGTCACAAATACCAATTTGCCTAACAATTGAACATTGTTTGTGTGCTTAATTCATATTGTAGACATATATATTCTTGAATTCTGCAATACAGTTTATCAGGAATAATTACAAAATGTAATAAATATCTTTGCCTCCCCCCTTAACATTTGGTCAGGTGCCCTCTTTTTTTTTGTTTGTTTGTTTGAGACGGAGTCTCACCCTGTTGCCCAGGCTAGAGTGCAATGGCGAAATCTCAGCTAACTGCAACCTCTGCCTCTCAGGTTCCAATGATTCTTTACAGGTGCCCACCACCACGCCCGGCTAATTTTTTGTGTCTTTAGTGGAGATGGGCTTTCACCATATTGGCCAGGCTGGTCTCACACTCTTCATCTCGTGTTCCACTCGCTTCAGCATCCCAAAGTGCTGGGATTACAGGCCTGAGCCACCACACCTGACCAGGTGGCCTCTTTATATATCCAGACATTGCACTGATTTTTAATGGGTTCACATGTTTTGTCTGCGTAATATTTGTGACATTAAAAATAAAGCAATTTAAAGATTAAATTTAAATCTGCAGGACTTGTAATGCCTTGATTATAAGATACTCCTGTTTGCTGAAGTAGGATGTTTGTAAACGAAAAGCTCTCACCTTACAGTCAAGTATTCCCTGCACTGTGGCAGAGCTGGAAAGGAAATGGAATCCTTTATCTTCTGGTTGAGAGTGAGCACCACTGCTCGACACCACCGATGGACTGCAAGTTTTGGGAGGGCAGGGCAGTGTCTTATTCAGCTTATCTAAGTCCCAGCACCACATCTGACACAGAACGAGTTCTCAATAACTGTGGAGTAAATGAATGAGATAATTGAATACTTAGCCAAAGCATCTCATGTTACTTTAACACACTTTGTACCCTTGACTGAGAAATGGAAGAGAGACTCTTTAAATTCCAAATGTAGCCAAGTTGTCCCTTAAACTGAAGAGGCACATTATTTTGTTTCCTGTGACAATCCTATGTGGTTTTATTTGGGCAGACCCATACTGCAACATCTGAGAGCTCAGGCTTATCATTCTAGCTCACTAAATAGCAGAAGTAATCAGCCCAGAGTCAATCTAACATTTAGTGGTCATACTGAATGGTCCAGGAAGGCTAATGCCAAAAATGTGGCTTTAGGATTCTTGATCTCATGGATAGGAGATCCCCCAAGAGAACAAACCCTTGTTCTGGTGCATTGTCAATTACAACCCTGCTTTCCAGTTTACAAGGCCCCGGAGAATTCAATCATGTCTCCACACTGAAGCTGGGGCTGCCTATGTGTGAACCTGCCACTGTGGCATATTCTTGGCTTTGTTCAACTATGTAATGACCAAGGGTTGGGTAGGGAGAGTGTTAACAAACACGGGAAATAATACAAGAAGGGATGTGGGGGAACAGTTTCTGGGAACAAAGTTTTTGACCACTGAAGTTGTTTGACCTTAAGAATCAGAAACACTATTTTGGGATCATGTTATTGGGATGCAAGGGAGAGGCACAGAAGGGTAGGAGCAGGCCCTGCTCTGGTCAGTTGTGAAATAGGCTAAGTACACAAGCAGTGTTTTCTCCTCTCACTGCAAGGATATGGCCCAACTTCCAAGGGTCCCCCACCATTGAGGTCTTCACTGCCAGGAATTGAAAGCTTGTGGGACTCACCAAACCCACCTACACATCCTCTCAACTTCTTCCTGTTTTGAGTCTGTATTAGTCCATTTTCACGCTGCTGATAAAGATATACCCAAGGCTGCGCAATTTACAAAAGAAAGAGGTTTAATGGACTTACAGTTCCACGTGGCTGGGGAGACCTCACAATCATGGCGGAAGGTCAAAGTCACGTCTCTCATGGCAGCAGACAAGAGAAGAGAAGGTGTGCAGGTAAACTCCCCTTTATAAAACCATCAGATTTCATGAGACTTATTCATTAACACAAGAACAGCGTGGAAAGGACTGGCCCCCATGAATCAACTTCTCACTGGATCCCTCCCATGCCACATGGGAATTGTGGGAACTACAATTCAAAAAGAGATTTGGGTGGGGACACAGCCAAACCACATGAGAATCTCTCTCCTTGTCCAGGGCCTGGAAACTAGAAGATGTCAAACATATTCCAGTTTCTTTTTTCCCTAGTATAGTTAGCCAATTTATACCTGGTTCAAAGAATTTTCATAGACATTTTTCTAAGAGACCCTCACCATTATCTTTTATGGTAGATAGGCTGGGGAGGGATTACAACATTCATTTTTAAAGAGGAAAAATTAATTTCTCAATGCTCTCTCAAAATTCACAGGATAGCATTATCTTGTTAGGACAAACTGTTGGACACTTCATAGTATGGCCTATGCCTCTATCTGTAGCATCTCTCCCTTTGCCTTCACCATCCAGGCTGCATTAAAGCTAGGATGAGCAATTTGTGGTTTCCAGAAACTATCATCCCATTTCATGCTATGCCTTGATTCATGCCTTCTCTTCTCCCTGAAATATCTCTCTGCCATCCTCTGGTTGATAGATACATCTTGTCAACTGCTAAGTATGTTTCAAGATTCAGACCAGATATTGTCTCCTGGAGGGAAGCAGACACTTTCCCCTACCCCAACCCCCACACTGGTTAAAGCCCCTTGTTTCCACCTGTATCACACAAACCATCTATTTTCAGAGCATTTACCTGTTCACATATCGACTTTTCCCCAACTGATTGTGAGTTTGTGGAAATGCAGAAATATTTTGCTGCAAGTGATAGTAAACTCAAATCGATTTGATTTTGATTTAAAAGAACACAGAGGAAAAGATATATTGACTCAATAACTCAATGCAGCATTTAAGGCATAAAGGGACTCAGGGCCTCAAACAATATCGCCAGTGTTCACTCTCATAGCATCCAAGCACTACTTTCTTCTCAGTGTGTTTTACTCTCAAGAAGCTTCCTCTCTTGGCTACCTGTGGTGGCTCATGCCTGTAATCCCAGCACTTTGAGAGGCCAAGGCAGGCAGATCACCTAAGATCAGGAGTTTGAGACCAGCCTGGCCAACATGGCAAAACCCCATCTCAACTAAAAATACAAAAATTAGCCGGGCATGGTGGCACCTGCCTGTAATCCCAGCTATTTGGCTTATTAATAAATTGGTGCAAAACTAATACTTGTTCATGAGACATCCAAGTGGACTTCAGTTTGATTTGTGTACAGACTTGTCATCCCACACCTGCCCCAGATCTGAAATAAGGTGTCTAGTAGCTAACCATGGAAAAAAGAGATGTGGGAAACCTCTGAGGCATACTAACACTGTGGTTGACAAGCAGGTCATTGAAGATTTGGTTGGAGATTTGCACTTAAAGATAACTAGATCTGAGTTCTAATGGCAACTCTGTTGCTCTCTAGCTGTGCAATCTTGCTTAATTTGCCTCCCCACTCTGAAACTCAGCTTCCTCAACTATAAAGGGGGATCATTCTATACCCCTCACTTTCAGGACTTTTGTGAAGATCTGTGTGTTGAAATGTGTTACAAACCGTAGAGTAATATATATTTATAAATCAAAATTCTGATCAATTTAATATGTACACAGACGTCAAAACTAAAGGATTTTTTAAATAAAAATGAACCATGTGGGGGATATTGGGTACATCATTTCTTCAGGCTCTAGACTTTTGAAAATATCCCAAGAACAATCTCAGCTATCTGGTGTCAATGAAACACTTTGCTTATTTTGTTTTTTAAACTCCCCCATCACCCCTTGCTCACAGCTTGTCCCCTGCGGCTGATGCTAAAATGCATTTCTCCCCCTTTATGTCCTAGTTTCTCAGGGTAAATCTATTCCATTTGGCTGAAGAAATAGGCCAGATGATATCTGACATGACTTTCCTCTCCTCCTCCCTGCCACCAGGGAGCTAAGAGATGAGTTAAAGTATTTTGCCAATAAACGGCTGAGGACTAAACAACCACCTGTGAATTGAACATTGCAGCTTTTTTATTTTTTTAATAGCAAAGCCTGGGAATGCCCAAGAAGGGGATGAGATCATCTGTCTCGTCTGTGAGCAGCATGTTCTGCAGGTCTTCTCCTTCCACATTACGTCATTCTGGAAACAGAAAGTGTCTGGACATTCCTTATGCAATCTGCAGGGGTGCGAAGTGAGAGAGACACTGGCTTGCTGGAGAGTGATGATTCCCTAATTCTGCTCACAGATGGATATGCATGCTCATTAATTCTGCCAACAGTTATAGAATCCCTACTATATGCTGTAATTTTTGGTGCCAAAACAATCTTGCACGTTTATTTACTTTTTCATTCATTTAGCAAACGTTTGAGTGTTTCCTATGTAACAGGTACTATTATAGGTGTTGGGGACACAGAAGTGAACAAAGCAGATAAAGTCCCCACCTTGTGAGACTGTCACTTGATTGTAGGAGATGAACAATTAACAAAGCAGCATGTAAGTATATGATACAATATCAGATAGATGCTCCAGTGTGAAAATCAACCAGAATGAGAAGGTAGACAGTAAGAGGATGACAATTTTAATAAGATAATTAAGGAAGTTTCCTGTGAGAAGATGACATTTGGAAAAAGGCCAGAATAAATTTGAGGAGTTAACCTAAAAACATCTGGGCAAGAAAGGGATCTCTAGACAGAGAGCCAGTATATACAAAGGTCCTGAGACCAGAAAGTATTCTAGTAGAGAGGCTTTCTAGAAGCATCCCTAACACTCATGCCTATTCCAACAGTGATTCTTTCTATCATACAGGTAAGAAAACTGTACCTCCAAGAAATTGTTAATTTACCTTCTCCGTAAACAAGTCCTGATAGATTCCATAGATGCAGCCTTCATTCCACTCTGTGTTTATTTAATTCTCACATGTGCTTTCTGTTTGGTGTTCTCATTATAGAAGGAAAATTAACCCAAGAGTTAGGTGATGGAGGTTAATAGTAAAGAAAAGGAAGATGAAAGAATTCTCACTTCCTCTCTTGTTTGCATGAGAACATTACATGTGCTCCCTTTGAAGAAAAAAAATCTAGGGTAGTCTATCTAGCTATGTCCTTTGTCATGTTTAATGCCCCAGCCAGTTGAGAGTTGTTAGATTGTGGTGCCAAGAATGTCATAAAACCACCATTCTCTCTGTGGACCAAAGTGACAGGCTGGGTTCTAATATGTGCATTGACATTCCACGCAGAGTTTGCTCCAAACAGACTGGTCTCAGCCTTTTGTCTCGGCTCTCTGTGATCATGAATAGATCTTATTATTCAAACAGTCCTTCAAAGCCACTTTCAAACTGTGCTTTTACAGACCAACATTGGGGAAGTTTTCAAACTCATCCATTTCACGGACGGTCAGGACCCAATTTCATGAAGGTGAATGTATAGGGGCTCCAATCGATTCTTTTGAAAAAAAGTAGAAAACAGCAACAGAAAGCAAAGGAGAATTAAAAATGAAGGAATGGAGAAAGTATTAACATTAAGTATGTGCCAGGTACATTTAGTCCTCATCATAACCTTATAAAGTAGATATCTTTGTCCCTGTTTAGACATAAGCACCACAAAGTGCATGGAGATTCAGGAACCAGCAAAAGATCAAGTAAATGAGTGGCTCAGCTGGGATTCAAACCCAAATGTAGCTTCTTTACACTAATCTATCCGCCAGCTGCCATAGTTTCCTCTCTGAAAAAACAGAGATACTCAGCAAGTTCCTGGTTTCTGGAGCCTAGAGCTCTATTAATTTTTTCAGTCATTAAAAGTCCAAAAGACTAAAAATTTTTATCAGTACTCCCAAATATCTTGCTATTTCTAATTTAATCACAGAATACTATCCCTTTAAAGAAATTCTTCCAAAAGGCCCTGGTTACAAGCTCCTGCCTCCCCTTTGAGGTTACTTAATGAGGATCATATAATAGATATAAATAGCATTGGGTAATCTTCAAGGCTCCTTGCTGAGTGACCACTGATGCAGTCTGAGGTTTGGATGACACTATCACAAGAATTATTGGAACCAACTGGTACTGTGCTCCCTATCATAGTGGTTTCTTTACAGAGGAAGTAGAATTATTCCTACTAAAAGGAGTTCACAAGTTACTTTGATTAATCACATAACTTGCCGTGTTGTCATTTGTTTACATGTCTGACTTCCTATCTGGAGTGCTGGCTCTTTCAGAATAGGGACCATAACTTAATCACCTCTGTGTCCCCACAGCATGCCACAATGTTGGCACCCAGTTGTATCTTAGTGAATAGATATAGTTATCTGGTACTGCAGAACAAACCAGCCCAAAATTTAGTGGCTGAAGCCACAACCATTTATTTAGCTCACAATTCGGTGGATCAGCAACTTAAAGCAGGCTTAGCTAGGTGGCTCTTCTGGTTTCTGCTGGGTTCCCTCATGGGAATGAAGTTAACTGCGTTCAGTCAGGCAGCTCTGCTTCTGTGTGTGGCTGTCCACATGTGTCTCTCTTCGCTTCCTGTACTCTGGCCTGATTTTGTTCCCATAGCCTGACAGATGTAAGAGCAGGGGAGAGAAACAGAAGCATCTGAAGCCTCTCATAATCTACAATCAAAAGTGGCACATTGTCATTTCTGCCACCTTCTTTTGGACAAAACAAGATACAAGGACAGCCTAGATTAGAATCATGGTGAAATAAACTACCTCTTGATAAAAAATCTGCAATGTCACATTGCAGTGAGTATGGGAGGAGTTAAAAAAAAACAGAGCTACTTTTTTCAATCTACCACAAAACATTTTTGAATGAACGAATGAGCTGTGTGGCATAATAAATTACAATGTATGATATATTTTCTCACTAAGATTAATGCTTTCTTCAGAAATAGCTAACTTTCTAACCTGGAAGAAAGAGATAAAGGTTATCAACAATCTTAGAGCATGAGATGGCTCATATTCTATACCCAGCAAAGGCCAGAATATGGGACTTCAAAGGTTGGTGTTCTAAATTAGAACAGTGAACTTCATGGTTTTGTTTTAGTTTGGTGTTTCTCTTCCAGGAGGGAGGGTCTCCTGACGTCCTGACTTAGCTGTCCTCACTGATTTATCTCTCCTTTACTCTAAGAGGCAGTATATGGTGGTCTGGTAAAAGAACACAAGTTTTCAAATTAGACAGACTGATTTTCAAATTCTGCTGCATGATTAGAACATCCAGGAGCCTTGGGCAATGTAACTCAGAGTCCTGGAAATGTTTGTCTATAAAATGGGGATTAATAATAACAACTCTGCATGTCAGTTGTTATTATTAAATGAGATGGTACATATATAACACTTAGCACAGTGCCTGACATAACATAGGTGACAAATATCTGTCACCTTCACACTGCTATTCACATAGTCTCTGTATTGCAGGAGGATATCTTTCTATGAATCTGTGGTGTGAAGACACTTCTTCAATGTTGGTATAGAAAGCTGTGCTTGTGAATCCTCAAAACTAATGCCAAACATCAGGCATCATTTATACTTGAAAATTTGGGAAAGTTAAGAAATGTAACCACACAAGAATTTAAGTGAGTATTTTATATTGAAGCCAATCTAAATGTGAATTTATAGCTATCAGTTATCAATATGTGTCAAATAAATTTTCATTATGAAGGAGTTCACTTTATGCTGTAGTGTAACTACGTCTTTATAGTTGCAAAAACATTAGATCAAAAAAAAAAAAATTGAGAATCAAACATAGAGTAACATCTATCTAGAGCCCAGTGTGTCACTTAGAATTTCTTCAGATGTTGATTTCTCTATTTCCATGCCTGCAATTAAAGAAAATATTTCTCTTTTTTAACTTCCATTCCTGGCCCTTCATTTCTAAAAAGAACACTGGCTGACATCAAGTTCACCTTTGTTCTATTCAATATTCCATTTCCACCTGAACCTCCTCCACATCCCTACCCCAACCCAATACATACTTTTTCCCCTCTTCCAACATCCCAGAAGATTCCAGTATGATTTGTTTAGCCTTCAGATAAGCCTTGACAGAAGGAGAATCTGTCACAATCCATGATGACTCTCTCTGCCAAGCAGAACTCTAGCTTTCTGACAGAGCTGTATATTTCTTGCAGTTCACCTTTGTATGTTATTAACATTCATTCCAAACACCCAGACATCAGCAAATCTATCTCAATAACAGTGATCATCACTGATACAGCATGCATCAAATCCTGTCCTTTCAACATAGTGAAATCACCAGTGAATAAAAGAATTGGAATGAGTGATAGAGTTTCAAGTTCACTCACATAGATACCTGCCCAGAGCAAAGAGGCTTTGCAGTCAGATAGCTAGGCGGCATGGTGCTGTGGTAACAAGCTCTGAGTCAGACCCAGGGCCATACTGATTCACACTCTAGCTCTTTCACTGATTATCTTGTGTGGCCTTGAATAATCATTTTATTTCTCTGTGCCTCAGTTTCCTCACTTGTGCAAGGCAGATGAAAATACTGTCTACCTTACAGGGTTGTTGTGGGGATTAAATGAGTTAACCATGTAAAATATGTTTCAAAAGTGCTGGCATGTACAATGTTTTCCTTTTGTTAGTATTTGCAGTTCCCATTAATTGAATGCTGCGTGATCATGGAAATGTTAACAAACCTTTTTGCATCTCAGTTTACAAATTTATAAAATGGAGATAATAATACTTGCCTCAAGAGGTTGTTGTATTCAAGGTATGTAAAACGCTCAGTATAACACTTAAGAGAATAAGAGCTGTTATTAATAGTAGCAATAATTGTCATCACCATGAAGTCAATAATCAGAATAACAATTGCCTGAGGCAAATGGGGAATTGTTAATATATCATATCATATTTGAAAATTAACTCTTAGGCATCTCTTATATAGAGAGACAAACATGAGAAATGAGGACTTTGTAGTTATACCGACTGGATTTGAATTACTAGATCTATCATCTAGCAGCGGTAAGACAATGAAACAATAGATTTTGTTTGTTTGTTTCTCTTTCCTCATTGGAAAGACAGGAAAAATACCACCTACTTTGTAAGACTGTGGTAAGTTTAAGTGGGATGCTACGTAATGTACTTGGCCGTAGTTAGAGTTTAATACATAGTAGCTATTCTAAAGCAAAGGTCTAAGGCAGAAAAATGACCCATAATTTTTATTAATATGAAGTGAATTGAACAAAACAATCAGATTTATCCTTGTAAGTCTGGTTCCCACTAACTTAATGAAGATGGAAGAGAAAAGATGAATAAGGGTTACAGGGACTAAGTACACAGAGTGCGTAGGGAGTTTTGCTGAGGTTAGCTATAAGGAATTTGTGGTTTGAATCAAAAGACTTCAGTTTTATGAGGTTTGAGGGCCTTTTTCAAAAGGAAAACCAGATGTATCGTTGGAAAGCTCATGCAAACAGGGCTAGCTTCTGCAAATGCTGCTTTGAGTCTAATTCTGTTAGACTGGGTAGGGATTCAGTAGGGAGACATCCTGGGGTGTTTTTTAAAACCCATTTGGTCCTATCTTATGGACCTTCAGTGATGTTCTCAAATGGGTCACAAGGCTGGTATTTTATAAGCAATATGATCCAGAGCCATGAGCAGAGGAATGATTCTAACATAGTCTAGAAAACAGTAGGGCTTTCCATCTCAAATCTTTACTTTAAATCTTTAAAAGAGCTAGGTTTTCTACCTCAGGAGTCCAGCATCTCCTGACCCAGGGTTCTCCTAGCACAATCAACAGGGATGAATGGCTTCCCTAAGCCCCTTGGTCACTTGATCCTAAGTACCCTGGAAGTAAAGAAGACTCATGAGGTAATAAAAAACATTAAGTAAAATTGCTTTGCCACCTAGACTGCAAAGACAGTGAGTTCCCTAGTGTGTTTATCAAAATTAACTGGCAGGTCTTATGAAAAGACTGACTTATTTAAAATATATAAAGGAAAAATAATCACAAGATTCAACAATATAAATGCATATAATAGGCTGGGTTTCTGTTATAAGATATGGTACCTTGCATTTTCCGCACTCTAATTATCTAATTAAGTTATTATAATAAGTTAGGCATTATCTTTATTTCACATATGAGTAAATAAAAGTCCAGGGACTCCAGTGATACACTCAAGTCTAGGTTTGAATCTCTCAGTCTGTGTTCTTGTCATTTCCCTGACATTTGTGTATATGTGGTTTGCTTAGCACTGATGGTTTCAGAAATAATTTTAGCTGGTGCATGGAAAAATACATTTCCATTTTAATGAGTATGTATGAATTGTATGTGCATCCAAATATCTAGGCGTATCAGAGTTGTGGTTTTGTGAAACTAATTGCTTAGGATGAAGCTACTTTTACTGGAGTCTATTTAACGAAAAATATTCAAAAATTGAAACATTAAAAAGACAGATTTGGAAAAAGTTGTTAAGAATAAGTGAAGTGTGGGAAACTCTGTTCTGGGCCAGGCTGCTCTCTGTGTTTTATAATGAATGGCTGCAGGCTACAGGAAGCAAGATTTCTCAGAAAGCCTTAGTCAACTTGTCGGTCACCTCCCATTGTATGTGCCAGCTCCTGCTGACACCATCATCCCCTCACTGAAAGTCCCTGCAGCTAGAAATCTAGAAAGAAGCCCTTCTCCTAATCTCATTAGCCAAGTCTTGGTGATTTTAGTTCTTCAGCAGCCATTCCTCTACAGTGTCCTGATTGCCCCTAATGCTTACATTCACATTCCCCATCCCTAATCTCACAACAGCATCTTAACTGGCCTTCCTAACTCTAATCTCACAAGCATTCCTGGAAAATCCCCAGACAGCCATGTTACTGTCTGTGGTAGGCTGAAATGTCCCCTGTCAAAGCCCAAATTCTAATCCCCAGAACTTGCAAATATGTTACTTTACATGGCAAAAGGGACTTTGCCAGTGTAATTAAATTAAGGATCTGGAGATGGGGAGATTGTCCTGGACTATCTGGGACAAAGGTTCTTGTGAGAGAGACGCAGTAGAATCAGAGGCAGACACAAAGATGTAGCAACAGAAGCAGAATTCGGAATATGCTTGGCCACCAGCCAGGGAATACAGAGAACCTCTAGAAGCTGAGAAAGGTAAGGCTTCCCCAAAACCAGAGGAATGCAATCTGCCTACCCATGTTACACATCTGATCTCCAGCACTGTGAGTCTGTGTTGTTTCAGACCACTAAGTTTCATGTTGTGTGGCAGTAATAGAAAATGAACACACTCTCCTGTCCAAAGCCCCTCTTTTTTCTTGCTCCAAATCCAGCTTCTTAATCATTAAGTCACTCTTCACAATGGAGCCTCCCAACCTTCCAACCTTATTTTTTGACCTCCAACCCCAAAATTAATATCAATAGCTAATATTTATTTTGCACTTAACTATATGCCAAACACTAAACCAAAATGTGTGTGTATATATATATCAAATATATATTACATATATGTATTGACTCATTAAATTCTGACAACATACAAGATAGGAATTATTATTATCCTTCTTCTTACAGATAAGAAAACTTGAAAAAAGTACACAACTTACTTAAGGTCCAGAATTACTAGCAGTGAGGGAAAGACATAAATTCATACCAGTTTGATTTCAGCATCTCTGTTATTAAACAGTGTGTTACAGCTCAACCTTGGAGTTTTCAGACAACATCCCTACTCTTTCATATTCCTAGAAACACTGTAGACAAGAATGAAGCCACGATATAGAATCAAGAGAAACTGAGTAAAATAGAGGAGTAAGAACTCTGAAAAAGAGGGGCTTTAGGAATACTAGAAGCAAAGTGAGATGGCTCGAAGCTGATGAGGACTGGGTGAACCAACATTGGACATATGCTGGATTACTTCCTTTACAGGGCCCTGAATATACTTGTTGGGCCAGGAGAAGAATATTAAAGGGGAGGTATGGAGATAGACATAGCCACCTGAGCACACTTAGTGCCCAAGAATAAATTCTTCTATCTTCAATTCTATTCTTCTGCCTCCACTTTTTAGAGGATACTCAATAAGACTGATGTGACTTTCCCCATGTTACTTGAAAATGAACAGTTTAAAAAAGAGGGAAAATTAAGCCAAGAGCCAGAGGATGCCATATGGTGTGGTGATGATCAGAACTAACTCACAAACCAGACAACCTGGGATTAGTACCATAGCGGAGTTTTTCATTCACATTTTTCTTGGTTCTAAAACTCATGTTCTTATCCTAATTCCATGAATATTTAACAGACAAAACATGTTAATTCAGCTAACCAGAATGAAAAGGATAGAAACTTCCTCTTACCTATCTTAGCTCTATAGATGATCAGAATAAAAAATCTGATCTGACTATTTGAGGTCACAAGAATGATGAGCAGAGTTTTAAGTCAGTGAGGGATACAGTCCGAGCCAGGTTCATATTGTGGTTCATTCTGCATATCTAAACAAGTTTACCCAACCTTGGGTATGACTCATTTGCTGAAGGAGACATATATCTACCTCTGACTCAATAGAAAAGAAGTAACTCCAAGTAATTTCCTTAATTGGGCAAAGCCTAGGTAATTTGAAGGGGAAAGCATTCCCCAGTCTCATGGTTATCACCAGCCTCAGTCTCCTATCTTCAGTGTCTTCCCTTTATCTTTGTCCATTTTCCACAGAACTATTAAAGTGAACTCTTTAATATGAAAATATTTACTGATAACTTGCCTCAATATCCATCCTTCAGTCCTAGCAGAAAACCACAAAGCCTGATTTTTTATATGGGCTCTTGACCATGCAGAGCAAAGACTGTATTTCCCAACCTTTAATGCAGTTGAGTGTAGACATGTAACTAAGTTCTGATGTATAAGGTAAAAGCAGAAGTGTCTTGCGCAAGCTTCTGAGGACGTTCCTTAAAAGGACACAGGTACCTCTGTGTAACTCTCTTCTTATTTATCATTGTTTCCACCTTGTTGCCATGATTATAGGTTTAGAATGTGAGTCTGAAGGTCACATATGGTGATGGTTGAAAAAATATTGAATTCCTAAACAGCCATCATATTAATCCTTGTAATGCTAGACTTTTACATGAAAAACAAACTCCTACTGTTTTTAGGTCAGTATTAACTTAGAGTTTTATATTACTAGTAATCAAACCCAATCCTAAACAATATGTCAATCATGCATTTTTTTGTTTAAAACTGATCCATGGTTCCCAATTGCCCTCAGAGAACAATTCTAACTCCCTTAGTAAAACCTATAAGGTCCTTGTAACCTGTGTATTTAATATCATCTTTTCAGCTTCCCTGCTTGTATTTTAACAAATTAACAATACCTAATGATCTGTATTTCCCTAAATATTCCACAATTCCGTAATTTGTTCTGTTTTCACTTCTCTAAACAGACTGTCAACTTCTGCTTTGAATTCCATCCTCACCTGTTTGATAGAAAAGTGTCACCTCTTCTGACAAACCATCTCTTATCCTTTAGACAAACTGATGCGCTCCTTTTACACTATTCCAATTATACCTGATCAATCATCCATCTAACAATTGCTTCAACATAAATGAGGGGTTTGTTTGTATTTCTGACTCCACCACTACACTGTTTTCTTAAAAGAATAGAGTAATGTCATGCTCAACTTGGAAACTGCATATACTGCCAGACACATAATAAATGCTCAATAAATTATTTTAAGTGAATAAATAATACTAATCATGCAGCCATCTTGTATTGTTAATCAGATGCCTCAATATAACTTCATTGATTCTTTAAACTATGTCTTTGGAGCCTGTCTTGATGGGAATTCAGGCTGTGCCATCTAAAAGCCATATCCTTAGGCAACCCTCTTTCCATTTCTGAGTATCATCTTCTTCTTCTTTAAAATAGAAGACCTACTTCATGGTATGTTAGGGCTATTAATATAATTAAGTACATAGAACATCTAGGCTAACCTAATATTAACCCGCAATCAATGGCATCATCATTTTTATCCTCTAGGAAAGTTCACATGGCTTAGAAAATTCAATCCAAAACTGCCAGGATTTAAAACATAAGAGATGCAAGGACTCCATATGAAGAAGCTCAAGGGAAAGCCAGTGTCATAGTCAGCCTTACATAATGGAATGAGTACCAGCCTGGGCATTCTGATCTGCGATAAAACCCTGAGAGAATCACTAGATTGCTATGAGATCATGAGGAAGTCACTTCTATCCCCAAACCTTAGTGCCCCCATGTGTATAGGGTTGAAAGTGCTCAGATGATGTTGAACCCGTATGTATCCTAACTCTGAGGTGCACTTCCTTTGGCCCCACTTCACCACTTTCATCTCACTAAACGACACAAATTTTGCCCTTAGATGGACTGCTCTGACCGAACTCCCCACAGCCTCTACTCACCCACTGTCCTATGGGAAGCAGGGTGAGTTCACTGCACCTTCAGATTTTAGCCTGATGATGCATGTTTGTGTAGAGTGGGTGATTGGTTTCATATGGCCAAAGGATCCGGCAGCTGGGGACATCTGCTTACACTTAGCACACAGACAAACTTTCCACACTCAGGAGTCAGTGTGCTCCTGACCTGACTGTGGAAAGCAGGGTTCAGTCCCTCTAGGCTGTATAAGTGGGAGCCTTAGACTTGTGCCCTGGACTCTCATGTCAGGAAGAATAACCTAGATATGAAACATTTGAAGTAAGAAGCAGATCTCTGGTGTTTCCATGGATACAGATAAATTGCCTATGGAAATGGGGCAGAGTTGGACAGGAGGCAACATATTACACTGATGAGGATGATTAAGGTAGATCCTAAAGGACACTTTGTCCCCAGAAGGAAGTCCATGCCTCAGGAACATTGACCCACATAGAAAAGGATGACTGTCTCCGAAATAGCTTCAGTGTATGGCTCATGGTAATAATGGAAAGAAACTACTCATTCTGCGTAATACTGCCCTATAGACCCATATTTTTGCTTCACTCCAGTAGACAACATGCATAGTTGAAGGAGCACTGGTCTTGAAATTATTGGACCCGGATCCCACTGCCAAGTCTTTCATTCACCCTGTGTGTCCTTGGACAAGTCCTGCTGCTTCTCTGAGGAACAGTTACCTTATCCCAAAAAGAACGCCACGTGGGATCTCATAAGATTCTCCATGTAAGTGTTTTGTCTAAAATGAAATATTCTCCAGATGTCAGGAGCTGTTGTTACTATCCAAAGCATATCTCAAGATCATAAAGATAAAGGGAATGTACTTAATTTTTCCAGCCAGAATAGAAATTATTTTGCAGATCCTCTAAGAGACGGCTGTCCATTTTTTACATCAGCATCTCATCTTCAGGGATAGGTGGCCACAGCCATACAGAAAAGATCGTTCTGTTCTCCCTGGTGGTCATAAAGTCCTGTCAAAGTCCTCCTCTTCCCCTCATGGGAGAGCCCCCAGTCTGCTTTCTCTTCTCTGGAGCCAGGAGAACAAATGCGCTTCCTCTTTCACAGGAAGTATCTGCTGATATGTGGAAACTGCAATAGGAGAGAAAAGGCATAGACTTTGTCTGCCTTTAGTCCTAGGTTCACATCCTGCTTTTCTACTCTGCATCTGTGTGACTTTGAGAGTGTTGAGTAAACACAGTTAACCTCAGTGTTCCCAACTGTAAAGGGGGATAATAAAAGAGACATAATGTGGGGATGGTAAGGATTTAGTGAAATGATGTATACAGAGCCTGCGACCATGCCTAGCTTATAGCAAATCTTCAGTAGATAATAACTATTAAGATATTGCTCTGTTGTCTTTACTGACTTACTTTTGTGGTTATTACTGACATTCCTTATATTTAATAACATGGTTCGGTAAATGTTCAAATGGGCCCAAACACAGCTTGGTTTTGATCATTGGCAAACCAACGCCTTGAACATTTGCTAAGCATCTTCTCTGTCTCAGGCACTACACCAGACACCGCTGGGGATTCAAAACAGAAGTGTTCCCTTCATGAATGAGAAACAATGTCACACAATGGTCGTGTTTGCAAAGTAATTGATATATAATAAAAATTTACACATAGCTTGGAAATATAATGGAGACCTTTTCATCATTGAAGAGGTTTTTTTTTTTTTTTTCCTTTTCTTTCAAAATTATCTGTAATGTTTCATGTTGAAGTCATTCACTGGACCTACAAAAGGTCCATGAAAGGGATGCTTACACCTTAACGACCAAAATACAAAGAATTAAGTGGCTTCTCACCCTCCAGAACATTTACTCTTGGCCTCACTCTCGTGCCATAATTATTGCAAAAAATTGCTATAGAATTCTACTCACCCCGTAGGAGCCCAATGCAACTTCCATAATCTTAGTGAAACACCTTCAATTTAAATTACATACATGGCTCCTCAGAGCTACTAGCATCAAATCCAAGTTCATTATAGTGTCCCCCAGGCCTCTCAAAACTCTATCCCAAATAATCTGAGTCTCACTCTTGGCCATTCTTTCCTTCTCCATACCTACCCCACTGCCTGACCAAACATGTCGTCTGGACTTCAGTTGTGCCAATTTTCTGCAATTCCCTGAG
The DNA here is from genome assembly GCF_047675955.1 of Chlorocebus sabaeus. Lineage (NCBI taxonomy): Eukaryota > Metazoa > Chordata > Mammalia > Primates > Cercopithecidae > Chlorocebus > Chlorocebus sabaeus. Next base: position 85,193,506 of record NC_132915.1, on the reverse strand, counting down.
TGAGTCTTGCTTTTCCATCCCTCTGTGCTTCTGCCCAGGCTTGCACAATGCCCTCTGCTTGGAAAACCTCTTTCTTCCTTCTATACCTGCATAACCTCCACACGTTCTTCTTCTCTGGGATGAACATAATCGTCAGTGTTTCTGAGAAACTGTTACCAGGTGCTCTAATCCAATTTGGGATCATTTCTCCAATCCCAAAACATCTAACCCTTGCCATCATCCTACACTTACCCTACTTTTAAAAAATAATTGTCTATTTCCTCATCTGTGGCTGTGCTGTGAGCTTTTTGGGAACAGAGGACATGCCTGATTCATTTTTGTCTCATTCACAGAGCTCCATAAAAGCCTCTTGGGTACATGGACAGAAGCCTGGATAGACAGATGCATGAGTAGGTTCCAGACCCATAAGCCAAGGACACGGCATCTCTTTCCTTGGAATAATGATTGCATAAGACCCTAAATAAATCACCTAGTACTCTTTGAAATGGCTTGGCCCTAGTCATCAGGAAGCCCAAAACGGTTGGAATTGGCCTGTGAATTGCCCAATTCACTTTATACTCATTAAAACAGAAACAATCGATGATACCTTTTATTTTTTTATTCAGTCTAGACATTCCAAAAACTCAACATGACAACGGGTTCTTTCCCACTTACCTTATACTATAATAGCTAATCCTAGCCATATTCAAAATTCTGCTCTATGGTAATTGTTTTCAAGCAACTAAAATTCTGTTGGGGAAAAAAGAAAAAACAAGGAATATAATGCACAGAGAGAGGAATATGGCTTAATCTTCAGTCTTTTATGGGAATATAATGCAGTTTCTCAGACCCAAATGTAACTGAACTCCAACATTCAGCTTCTCATGATTTTTTATTGGCTGCTGCTGAACTCATCAATTTCTCCTTAATCTTTTGTGGAAGTCATATCTTAACCAAGCCTATATACTTTTGTGTTGAAAATGTCCTAATTGTTTCACCAGGTATAACTGATTTTTGGTGTGTGGATACCAAAGACTCATGTCTCAAACACACACAAACTTCTGTCTGGTTGAGTTCTCTATTTTTGTGAACACCACCTCCATGGCTCTCTAAACCCAGCAAAACATTATTAACCTGAAGCCTCCAAATCCTCTTTGTTTATACAACTTAGGCTGACCTTTTCTTGCTCTCTCTGGTCTGGGAAAGGATTTGATCAACACATACACACACACACACACACACACACCCACACACATACACACCTCAAGATAGTCATGGCATGTTTCACACTACCCAATAAAGACAATCATGTTTTCCTGTATTTAGAAAATGCTAATTACGAAGCTATCTTTGCTGCAGACACAAAGCTGATGTCTGCCTCCACACTTGATTCCTCCCTCCACTCAGAGATATTCTTTGTTTAAAGTACCTTATCCACAAAAGCACCCTTTTACTCTACATCCCTTTTCCCTATTTTAGTTTGCTTTATTGCACTTACTAAATATCCATGAGAGTAAGAACTCTGGCAATTGTGTTTATTGTCACATCTCCTCGGTCTACAATTCCTGGCACGTAGTAGCTGATAGATGATAGATAGATAGATAGATAGATAGATAGATAGATAGATAGATAGATAGATAATATACAGATTTAGAAATTGAGATACAGGAAATACACATAAGACAGAGAGATACACATAGAGATAGAGATAAATTCTTACCTGGCTTAGCTGCACTTTGGTTCCTTTTTGTTTGTTTTGTTTTCTTTTGTTTTGTTTTGAGATGGAGTTTCGCTCTTTTCACCCAGGCTGGAGTGTAGTGGCACGACCTCGGCTCACTGCAACCTCCACCTCCTGGGTTCAAGCAAGTCTCCTGCCTCAGCCTCTAGAATCACTGGGATTACAGGCACCTGTCACCACTCCCGACTAGCATTGTGGCCTTGGAAAAGAGACTTAATGCTTCTCAGTGTCTCCGTTTTCTCTTCTCAATTCCCCACCGCAACCCACATGGCTTTACATAACCTGGCCCCTGCTGACCTCATCAACCTCCCTCCTGTCCCTTTCCCCACCATCACCAGTCATATGGGCCTTCTTTTACCTTCTAGAGCTGGTCAATACCTTGCCCACCTTGGAGCTTGCCCTGGGACAATCTTCACATCTCTTTGTACCTGGAAACTCATCATCTAGAAGGAGAGGCCTTCCCTTCATATCCTGACTGAAGATCTCCATTCCCCTGAGATTAGTCTTTCTCATCATTTTGTTTACATTTCTAACAGAATCATGCAACTGTCAATGTTTCCAACCCCATTGGATTATAAACATCAGGGCTGGAGGAATGTACATCTTAACCAACTTTTTTGAATCCCAGGGACTTAAAATCATGTTTGGCACATAATTTGCAATGAATATCTGTTAAATTAATAAATGTATATGAGGATGATAATAACTAATTAGAGTTGCTAAGAAGATTAAACAAAGTCTTTTCAGAATTAGGGGAACTACAGAGGTAGTATCCATTAAAATAAATTTCTCTGCAATGTGGCTATAATATGGTAAATGGTGTGCTTAAAAATGCTAACTGTTATAAATAGATTATTTGTGTTATTATCATTTGTCCATTAACGTCTCTGGTTATATTTAGCTACTTAGCACAAATAATTATCCATATTTAAAATGGAAAATACTACATTAAAATTGGAAGTCTCAAGATTTTACTATTTTGGATAAGGGAGTTTGATAGCTGCTGACAAAAGCCATTTTTCTTGATGCAGATTATATAGTTTATAAGTTGAGTAATATCTTTCTTTTAGAATTTGACCTGAATTTAATGACTTCAACTTTTACTCTGATCTATAATAAAATAAGTAATAAAATAAGGTTGCATTAGCCAAAATGTCATAGTCTGAACTAATTCTTCTATTTCAAATTGGTGGAAAAATATTACAAGGAATAAATAGACTCTCCCCCACACCCTCCCTTTAAATCTTCAACTGATTAAGCATCATACCAGACAACAAAGAAGAGTATTAAAAGTGGAAGCCCTCTATTAGAACGATGCCCGTGGGTCAATGTCTCTGATGGGGATCCTGCACAGCTCCTCCTCCCCTGCTGCTGGTGTATGAGCCTCTGATCTGGGCGGCTGTTCACTGTCTCAGCCCAGCCGCTTTGCTTTGCTTTGCTTTGCTTTGCTGACTCACTGGGTCTGATACCCCGCGGAGCCGATCCATGTGCTGATCCCAGAAAGTAATGAGGAGCCTGCACAGCTGACATGAAAGGCTGGTGCCTTTGGTTGCCAGAAAAAGACGAAGGGCTAGAGAAGAAGTCTGAATGTCCCTCTAACTGCACCATTTAGCATTTGACAGCATCTGCCCTTCTACTAGGAGACCAGCTTTCAGAATTTTATAAGCAAGTTGTAAATATATATTCAAGTGTGAAACCTGAAACGAGTCTTTTATCACCAGATCTCTACCTCCCTGGAATGTAATTGGTTTCCAAATTGAAGGGAGATGAAGTAGGGAGATGGAAGGGAGGTGATCCATTTAGCCGTTTAAAACTAATAAAAGAAGAGAAAGAAATCAAATCTAGTGATTTGTGCTTTCTTTCGTTGCAGGCGAAACATGATTTCATTTATACAGTTGAATAATCTCATCTGCAGATGACTCACTAGCATCCCTGGAGCCATGCCTTGGTCTCCTCTTGTGCCTCAGTCTCTCCTCTGGTAAAATGAGACAATCTGATCCTTCCAGGGCTCCAGTCTTGTGTTCCAGGACCTATAAAATACCCTAAGAAAAGACAATTAGTAGCTCTAGTTACCTGTGTTTAAACAGGACGAAGAACATGACTGAGAAACAGAAGTATTTTTGCATCTGGAAATAGCTACCAAACTATTTCTCCAAAATGCTTTGACATGTTTGGTTTCCATGTAATCTGAATATTTTGTCACCCAATATACATAAAAATACTACTCCACTTGAGTAGAGAACCACAAAGCTCCATGCATTCCTGTACATCAAAATATACGTTTCTTTCTTTAGTCCCGGACAAATTCAAGACGTGCAAAGATTCAGAAATATTTTTTAGTAGAAATTGAAAAACATCCTACAGTCATGTAGGGAGATGGGGTTCAGGGAGTTGACCAAGGAGTTGGAGAGACTAGCATCTCTGTGGGGGCTGGAACATTGTCACGGCTACATTTGATATCACACGAGCATTAGAGAGAGAGAGAGAGACCGTGTGTGTGTGTGTGTGTTCGTGTGCACATTTGTGTGTCTGCTCTCCTTTCTGAAACTGCAAATTTAAACTCTGAGTTGTGACCGCCTCTGGGATGAAGGGAAGACTGCTTCTGTAATCTCATTTGCCATGGCAGCTGCTTGGCGAGCTTGATATTGCCGCCTTCTCAGCTTCTCAGATTCCTTAAAGATCCTTCTCTGATAACCGTGCATTAGGCTCCCAAACCACCCCAGATCCTGCCAAGCCAGCCTTCCTTCAAGCTCTGATATACTATACCTGCTTGGGAGTCCCACATGTGCAGTTAGAGTCCTCACATGTGAAGAGTCCACAGACTGGATTCTATGCAGGCCACAAAGAGTGATGGAGGGCCCAGAGGACCCAGGTTCTAACCCCAGCCCAACTAATTACCAGATGAATTACCTTATTATCTTAATTTCACTTCTCCAAGCTTCAACTTCCTAATCTATACATTTAAGGATGATAATCCTCAGGCAGACCTAGTCTCTTGGTTGCTACTAAAGCCCAGTGAAGAGAGTAGGGTTTTAGAAACCGCACATCTTTAAATAACCACAAAGCGTTATATTAGTAGCAATATTTTTAAAAAGCTGGGATGAGCTATTTGACAGGACTTTATTATAAGACATCTTACTTGACACAGAGATTATATGCTATCTTAGAATGTTTTGGAATGTGAAGAAACACATAAATTTTAGCTAATTTTCCCAAACAGGGAAATAGAAAACACCAACATTTTTTTGGAAGACTATAAGACAGTTTGGGGATGTAGAGAGAGGGGGCATTTTAACATCAAATTTCACTGTGAGAAAGTTATTCCCTGCTCAGTTGCGTATCAGTCACTTTGTTTAATTCAAGGATAAAGTCCTAGTTTTGTTCCAAAGACGTGAGATGCCTTAGGCTCAGAGTCTTCTACAGGCAACATTATCTGAATGGAATTTATATTGGAGAAGATTGGGATAGCCATTATGAAAAACAGTATGGGTGTTTCTAAAGGGATTAAAAATAGAACTACCATATGACCCAGCAATCTTTCTCCTGGGAATATACTCAAAGGAAATGAAATCAACACTTCATAAAGATATCTGCACTTCCATGTTCATTGCAGCATTATTCACAATAGCCAAGATATGGAAACAACCTAAGTGTCCATTGATGAATGAATGGATACAAAAATGTGGTATATGTATATACAAGGGATTATTATTCAGCCTAATAAAGAACAAGATTTTACCGTTTACCACAACATGGATGTGTCTGGAGGACCTTAAGCTTAGTGAAATAAGCCAGATATAGAAAGAAAAACAAGAAAACTATTGCATGATCTCATTTATATGTGGAATCTTTTTAAAACAATCAAATATACAGACCTAGAGAACAAAACAGTGGTTACCAGGTGCAAAGGAGGAGATAGAAAAGGAAGAAGTAGGAAGATGTAGGTCAAAGGAGAGAAAGTAACAAATATGTAGGATAAATAACTTTAGAGATTTAACATGCAACATGAGAACTATAGGTAATAAAATTGTACTATATTGGGAATTCATGATAAATGAGTAGATTTTAGCTGCTCTTGACACAAAAACAAAAACAAAAAAAAGGTAACTGTGTAAGATGATGGATATGTTAATTTACCTTACTATAGTAACCTTTTTGATATCTATATGTATTCCATAACATCATGTTGTATACCTTAAATACACACAATAAAATTTATTTTAAAACATAAAAATAAAAAATGAGTCACAAAAAAAGGAAATTAAATTCTGAGTTATTTTTATTTTGTAGTTAGTGATGCTTATTTTTTATTTACAACATAAAACTTTTTCTCTTAAAATAAATGTATTTAAATTGAAAGAATAAACCATTTAAATGCATTGGCATGCATTCATATGTAACATTATCAATGGCAGGCCAATATAGGAATAATCATGACTTTATATTAGTTATCTATTGCTGCATAATAAAATAATGCAAAACTTGGTTGCCTAAGCAGTGATAAATGTTTTTATCTCTCAGTTTTTGTAGGTTAGGAATTGGAGGGTGATTCTGGCTCAAAGTCCCTCATGAGGTTGCAGTCAAAATGTGAGCTAGGACAGTAGACACCTGAAGGCTTGACTGAGGCTGGAGGATCTGCTTCCAAAGGTGGTTCATTCACCAGTGAGTTGGTGCTGGCTGCTCCTTACCACATGGACCTCTCCACAGTGCTGCTGAAGTGTCATCATGACATAGCAGCTCTTGTGCTTCCAGAGCAACTGATCCGAGAGATCAAGGTGAAAATGGCAATGTCTCTTATGACACATCCTGAGAAGTCACACACTCACTTCTGCAATCTCTAATTAGTTGCATAAATCACTCCTATTCCATATGGGAGGGAACTTCACAAGGAAGCAAAGACAAGGAAATAAGAATCATCTCAGAGACTGGCTACTATACTGTAATACACCAATCATTGAGTTTGAGAAATACCGATTTAATCTAAAATTATAAGCCTACCAAGAGAGCATTGGAGAAAGGAGGTGACATAACCAAGTCCAGGCTATGTTTTTAGCACAGTCAAGGTAAGGATTCAGAGCACCCTATCCATGGCACAGTGTTATTCCTGCCATATCGCAAATGCTGACACTGCCTTTGGCCTTTCAAAATTTTAAGAGAGATTCAACCCTTTCTTAGGGAAAGAACCTGCCTCCCCAGCTTCCAACAGGAAGTTGATGCTGCTGCAGCAATTTCTAGGCTTCCAGACTCTCCACCTGGGGCTGGGTCCAGTGAAGTTAGTCAATTTTGAAGGCAGATGATTAATCTGGTATCAGAGGTCATCTATTCCCAAGATTGCAAACAGATTGTCCACAGGCAGTGTTGAGCCCACAGGTATGTCTCCTTTGCCCTAAACAGGACATTCTTAGTTTTTTCTTAATGAGTTGCTAATTATATGTGAAATTAGAATATTTTACATAAAAATCCAGATCTGTGGTTCCCTTGAAATAATCAGATATGTTGACAATGCCTGATCTGCTTTTCTGTGGAGTAACCATCCTTTGGAGTTACGTATTAGCTACACATGATTTGTTCTCCATGGTCCCTGTCACTTCTCTGCTTTCTTAAATTCCCTTATTCTCTGCAAGCCATTGAACTGACTACCCTTGACTTAATTCAACTCTCTCATTTACGAGTAAAAGGAACTGAGGCTTTGACAGTTAGTAGGCTTGTATTTCTTGACTGACTTACCCAAGGCCCTGTGGCTGGCAAACAGCAGGGCAAAGACCAAGGAGGGTTTCTTTCCTACCTAAGCCAACACTCTTCCCCAAACACTTCCCTGCTTATTTTACAAACAGGCTCCAAAATAACCAGAGAATATTCTGGATAGCTCTGCTAATATGACTCTCTTTCCCTCACTGCACTTTTAACCTCAAGAGCCATCTCACATCAAATAGCAGAAAGGGGATATCAGGAAAGAGGAACTGTGTAGCTCAACTCCAATTCACTACCTCAAGGAAAAAGAAAACTTAAAAGTTTACAAAAGTTTCTCCATTCTAAAGGAAGGAGAGCAAATAAAGAATAGCAGATTGAGAAAATACAAGTAAAAAACTGTTCAAATCCTGGAAAAAGATTGTTAACAATCCCCAAACATCACAGATTTCAGCGCATTCACCTACCAGGAATCTTTGTCTTAAATCTCCCAATTTGTCATTTATTATTACTAAAAATAATTTATTTTAAATCTTTCAAGGAAGTTCTTGTTTCCCCATTTCCTGACCTTTATGAAGTCACCATCTTGGCACATACATGAAAGGCAAGTGTTTTAACTAAATTGCATATTAAAATGGTAGAGGAAAATGAACGAAAGATTTTGGCACAGTGAAAGCACTCCGTGAGGGATGTTCTTGAAAGCCAGGCTAAGCAGCTGCTCTGGTGATCAATAAGTAGACTCCCCAGCACTAACTCACTGTAGCCAAGGTCTCAGGCCTGTGTCCAAATGTAAGGAACTATGCACGGCTGCTTCAGAATAGGGGGGCATGACTTTGCTTCCCTGGGACCCCTGAGTTCAGATCAGCTCTTGCATTGCTAGTCTGCAAAGATCAACAAATTCAGTACATAGAGGTGCATGTAATAACCACCTTAGGCCACAAGCCGCCCTAGACCTGGAGAGTCTGTGTGATGTGTGTCAACAGCATGAAGTGGTGGTGAAGGGATGTCTTTGTTGCAGAACACTGGACATTCTGACTCACTTCCACTGGACCCTCTCAGTTCCACAACAGAATCCCATCACCTCTCCCCCCCATTACTCCAAAAAGCTCGGAATTTTCTTGATGGAATTCATAGCTGAGCCTGAAGGACTCCTTAGTTAACTGGTAATACAGATAGAACAGTTTGTTTCCCTATATCACATGCAAATCAGGACTATGTCTGGACAGCAAGGGAAGAAATAAGATGGAGTAAATTGCCTCTTCATTAATTTATCTGTTCTCTAATATTTACTGGGTGTCTATGATATGCTACTATGATATGCTAGATGCAGTGATTAAGGATTGAATAAGCAAGACATGCTCTCTATTCACAGAAAGCTTCAGTCAATAAGAAAAGGTTGATTAAAAAGTAATTACAAGGAAATGGGACAAGTGTTACATAAGAAGTGAAAGTGGAAGAAGGAATGTCTGTGGAGTGAAGAACAGGGGAGGAAGTGACATTAAATGGAGATGAGAGAGATCAGTAAGATTAAGTACAAACAAGACAGAGAAGTGAGAGTGTATCAGATGGAGAAAAAGCTCATGTGAAGGCCTTGTGGTTGGAGGAAGCACAGTGCATTCGGGAAACTGAAAGCACCTTCATATAAATAGGAGCAGAGGCCCTGTGATTAAAGGTCTTCAAAGGTCTGGTAATGCATTTACACTTGTTCTAAGTCCAATGGGGATAGAATGAAACATTATAAACAGGGAAATGATGTGCAGAGATTTGGAGTTTAGGGAATATCATTAGGTTTGCCAGGTAGGAAATGAAGGAAGAAATCCAGGCAAGTGGCATTGCTCCAAACTCACAATGATAATGGATAACAGTTGCAAAGAGATCATTCAAATGCTTAGCTGGCTTCAAATACACAACATCTCTGTGGATGAGAAATAAAATAAGTAAAAGTTAAAATGGGTTGATGCTACAGGCTTCTGGGCTCCTAGTCCACACAGGAAGAGGCATTCAGATTTTCTACTTCTATGGGAAGAACAGAGAAAAAGTTCAGCCAACATGAAGTTGAAGCCTTAGACTGAAGTCAGGCTCCCTGCTGAGGATTAAGAGGGAGATTGAGATCCCCCGTTAATAAGAGAGACTGGAAATTAATCTTCCACTGTCTAGGGTTACAGCCACCTGACAAAAAAGGTAGTGTATGCAAACCTAGTCTTGCAGTCAAAAGTCAAGCTGAATCAGGCTATATGCTACTTTGAGTAATGGTATCAAAATAGCCTCATTATGTCCATGGAGCAGGAATCTCAAATAGTTGACATAAAACACAATTCTGGATAGCAGATCCAGGGGCCATTGGACGAAAGCATCACATATGTTCTAAAGAAAGAGAAAATGTATTCACACAAAACAACATTCCTTTAATATAAGATAATTCTACAAAACAAAATTACAAAATATGTGAAAGAGCTATCCTGAAAATGAAAGCCCAACATCCAAACAGCAAAACCAAAACCCAATAAACATAAAAAACAGATCACAACCATATAAAAATCAAGATAAAAGCAATAATTGGGAGATAAATAAACTATAAACAAAAATAAATTTCTAATCTAATAAAAGATTTTTAGTAGGTAGAGTTGCAATTTTCAGAGAAAATAAAAAACAGAAAATTGTGACCCAAAGTGAGGAAATTGATTGCCTGTGCTTTTGAGGTCTTACTCAAAAAATTCTATGCCCAGACAAATGTCCTGAGAATTTCTCCAGTGTTTTCTTCTAGTCATTTTATAGTTTCAGGTCTTACATTTAAGACTTTCATTCTTTTTGAGTTGATTTTTATGTGGTGAGAGAGTTTCAGTTATTCTAGTTTCATTCTTCTGCATATGGATATTCAGTTTTCCCATCACCATTTATTGAAGAGATTGTCCTTTCCCCAATGTATGTTTGTGGCTCCTTTGTCAAAAATGAATTGCCTGTAAATGCATGGATCTATTCCTGGGATCTCTATTTTTTTCCATTGGTATCTGTTTTTATGCCAGTACCATGCTGTTTTGAGTACTAGAGTTTTGCAGTATATTTTGAAGTCAGGTACAGTGATACTTCCAGTTTTGCTCTTGTCACTCAGGGTTGTATTGACTATCCAAAGTCTTCTGGCTCCAAATGAGATTTAAAATTGTTTTTTCTATTTCTGTCATTGATATTTTGATAGAGGTTGCATTGAATCTGTTTATCATTTTTGGTTCTGTAAACATTTTAACAATATTAATTCTTCTAATTCATAAACATGAAATACATTTCCATTTTCTTTGTGTCCCCTTCAATTTATTTTATAAATGTTTTAAAGTTTTCATTGTAGAAATCTTCACTTCCTTAGTTATATTTGTTCCTATGTATTTTATTTTTATATTTAGGTGTAGAATTGCTTCTTTGGTATTTTTTTCCGGATTTTTTTGCTATTGGCATACAGAAATGCTACTGCTACTGATTTTTGTATGTTGATTTTCTATTCTGCAACTTTACTAAATTTGCTTTTGAGTTACAATAGTTCTTTGGTGGCATCTTTAAGATTTTCTAAATATAAGATAATGTCATCTGCAAACAAGGGCAACTTGACTTCTTTCTTTTCAAATTGGATGCCTTTTATTTATTTCTCTTATCTAATTGCTCCAGCTAGGACTTCCAGTACTATGTTGCATGAAAGCGATAAAAGTAATCATCCTTTTCTTGTTCTAGATCTTATGAGAAAAGCCTTCAATTTTTCTTTTTAATTTAGTATTTTATTATCTGTGGATTTGAAAAGCAAACATTGACAAATGGGATTATAGCAAGTAAAAAGCTTCTGCACAGCAAAGAAAGCAATCAACAGCATAAAGAGACAACCTACAGAATGGGAGAAAATATTTGCAAACTATGTCCCTGATGGATTAATAGCCAGAATATAGACACTCAAACAATTCAAGAGAAAAAAAAAACCCTAATAATCCAACTATAAATAAGCAAAAGATCTGTAATTTTTTCTCAAAAGAAAACATGCAAATGGCCAACCTCTATATGAAAAAATGCTCAACATCACTAATTATTGGGAGAACCTGCCTCTGATGGTTAATGTGGGTTCTTTTCTGTTTCCCTAAGCATCTCGGCTGGTTTGAGAAATAAAGGGAAAGAGTACAAGAGAGAAATTTTGAATCTGGGTGTCTGGGGGATACATGACACGTCGGCAGGTTCCATTATGCTCCCCAATCGCGGGCAAGATCACAGGACCATGGGATGGGGTGAAATTAAAATTGCTAATGAAGTTTTGGGCATGCATTGTCATTGATAACATCTTATCAGGAGACAGGGTTTGAGAGCAGACAACCTATCTGACCAAAATTTGTTAGGTGGGAATTTCCTCATCCTAATAAGCCTGGAAGCACTACAGAAGACTGGGGCTTGTTTCATCCCTTTGGCTTGGACCATAAAAGGCAGCCTCCTCAGCGGGGCCATCTATAGACCTACCCCCAGGGCACATTCTCTTTCTCGGGGATATTCCTTGCTGAGAAAAAGAATTCAGTGACTTTTCTCCTATTTGCCTTTGAAAGAAGAGAAATATGGATCTTTTCCACCTGGCTCACCGGCAGTCAGACTCCAAGTCTTATCTCCCTTGTTCCCTGAAGATTGCTGTTATCCTGTTCTTTTGTCAAGGTGCCCAGATTTCATATTGTTCAAAAGCACATGCTCTACAAACAATTTGTGCAGTTAACGCGATCATCACAGGGTCCTGAGGCGACATTCATCCACCTCAGCTTACGAAGATGGCGGGATTAAGAGATTAAAGTAAAGGCAGGCATAGGAAATCACAAGGGTATTGATTGGGAAAGTGATAAGTGTCCACGAAATCTTCACAATTTATGTTCAGAGATTGCAGTAAAGACAGGCGTAAGAAATTATAAAAGTATTAATTTGGGGAACTAATAAATGTCCATGAAATCTTCACAATTTATGTTCTTTTGCCGCGGCTTCAGCCAGTCCCTCCGTTCAGGATCCCTGACTTCCTGCAACAACTAATCTTTGGGGAAATGCAAATCAAAACAACAATGCGATCATTTTACCTCAGTTAAAATGGCTACTATCAAAAAGACAGAAAATAACAGATGCTGGCAAGGATGTAGAGAAAAAGGAATGCTCAAACACTGATGGTGGAAATGTAAATTACTGTAAAAAAACAGTTTAGAGGTTCCTCAAAAACTTAAAAATAGGACAACTATATAATCCAGCAATTCCACTGGGGGGTATATATCCAAAAGAAAGAAAATCAGTATGTCAGAGAGACATTTGTACCCCCGTGTTCATTGAAGCACTATTCACAATAGCACCTAAGCTCAGGAGTGGAGCACCTAAGCTCAGGAGTTCAAGACCAGCCTGGGCAACATGACAAAACACTGTCTCTACTAAAAACAGAAAATTAGCTGGGTGTGGTGGCACACAACTGTAATCCCAGATACTTGGGAAGCTGAGATACAAGAATCACTTGAATCCAAGAGGTGGACGTTGCATATGGATATTTTCTTTTTGAAAAAGAACATTTACGTAATCTATTCTAAAGCTATAGTAATTAAGATAAATTTTAAAAATGAAACATTGGCTGGGTGCAGTGGCTCACGCCTATAATCCCAGCACTTTGGGAGGCCAAGGTGGGTGGATTGCCCATGGTCTGGAGTTCAAGACCATCCTGTCCAACACGGCAAAACCCCATCTTTACTGAACAACAACAACAAAAAAATACAAAAATTACCCGGGCCTGGTGGTGTGCATTTGTAATCCCAGCTACTCAAGAGGTGGAGGCAGGGGAATCACTTGAACCTGGGAAGTGGAGGTTGCAGTGAGCTGAGATTGCACCATTGCACTCCAACCTGGGTAACAGGAGTGAAACTCTGTCTCAAAAAAAAAAAAGAAGCAGCATTAAGAAGTACAGTGGGGGTGGTGGGGATGGTTAATGTGTGCAAAAATAAAATAGAAGAATGTATAAGACATTTTTTGATAACACAATAGGATAACTATAGTCAATAATAACTGTATATTTTTAAATAACTTAAAGAGTAGAATTGGATTATTTGTAATTCAAAGGATAAATCCTTGAGGGGATAGATACCTCATTCTCCATGCTGTGCTTATTTCACATTTCATGCCCATATCAAAATGTTTCTTACACCCCATAAATATATAAACCTACTATGTACCCACAAAAATTAAAAAATAAAAAATATGTACAGAAACAGAATGAAGGGATAAAGAAAATGTGATATTATGTTAAGTGAAATAAATAAGCCAGGCACAGAAAGACAATTATGGCATGTTCTCACTCACATGTGGAAGCTAAGAAAAATTGATCTCATGGAGGTATTAGCTTGATGCAAATGTAATTGCAGTTTTTGCCATTACTTTTAATGTTATAATTGTTATAGTTGCTACTTTTAATGTTATCTTTAAGATATTTTTGCCTACTGCATGTTTTTGCCATTAAAAGTAATTACATTTGCACCAACCTAAGAGTAAGTAGAATAGTGGTTACCAGATTGGTGGTACAATTAGGTGAGATGATAGTGCAGAAAAAGAAAGAATGCTTTATTAATAAATGGTGCTGCGACAACTAAATATCCACATGGCAGAAGTAAAATGAAATACAGAGAAAAAAATAGATCTTGACCCCATAAGACACCATACACAAATATCAATTCCAGTTAGATTAAGATAAACATGTTTTGTATATGCAAAATGATAAAATTTGTAAGACAAAACCAAAGACAACTATTCAGTAACCTGCAGTAGGCATAAACATCTTAAAGATGACATTAAAAATAACAGCTGTAAAATAATAATATGATAAATTAGACTATACTACATTCTTAAGAACATCTATTAAAAAACATTAAAAACTGAAAATGAGATTTAGGATGAAAAAATTACAAAAATTACAATACTTGTATCTGACAGAAGATATATATCAAGAAAATATGTAAAAGATTTATGCACATCAAGAAGAAATTATAAACCAGTAGAAAATGTGGAGTCTTGGTAAGTCCTGGTAAGTCAGCAACAATGGAAAAGGGCTCCAAGGGCTTCAAAGTGGGAGAATCATTGTTCTGAGACATGGCTAATCACAGACAACTCCTTAGCACAACATCATCTTCCCAATTATCTCATTCCACACATAGCCCCCTCCACTATGACCCTATAAAACTTCCCTGGAGCCCCTGCATCTTTGTAGACAGCACCTTCTCTGCCACGCTGCCCATTGCACCCTTGCAACATATCTTAGTACTTTCTTTAATAAATATGCCTTTCTTTCCCCACAAGTATCTTGGTAAATTCCTTTACCACCCAATACACTGGCCCCAGTTAGTGGCACCCACAATAGAAAAATGAACAAAAGACTAAAAATTTCTTCAAAACACTGAGTCACAAATAATCAGTAGCATGGGAAAGAATGCTCAACCTCATCAGTCATTAGGTAACTTCCAATATCAAATACCAATGCAATATCACTGCATACCTACTGAAGTACAGAATAAAATTGAAGACAGAAAATACAAAGTGTTGGCAGAGACACAGAACAACCAGAAATTTCAATAAATTATATCAATTTAACCATTTTGGAATACTTTTTGCACAAATCTACTAAAATTAAACATACATGTGCATATCCCATGACTCAGCAATTCCACTTATCATGTATACAACCCCCCAAAAATGCATAGACATATTCATCCAAAAATGTAACAACAATATTCATAGTAGCATTATCCATAATAATCCAAAACTGGAAACCAGATCAACTGTCCACCAAAGGGAGAATGGATAAATAAATTGTGGTATATTCTTACAAGGCAATACTACATAACGATGCAATAATATTGGTGAATTTCATAAACATAATGATGAGCCAAAGAAGACAGACACAAACGAGAGTGTAGTTCAATAACAGGAAGAGTGCGTATGTGTGGCTATTACTCAAGATAGAGGTTACCCCAGGTGACGGCAGAGCTATCACTGGAAGAAGCATGAGAGGACTGTTCGTATTCTGTTTCTTTATTTGTAAGCAGGCCACATAGTGTGCTTACATCCAGAAAATTCTTTGAGCTATAGATACATCTGTGCACTTTTTTGCATGTGTGTTATTCTTCAAAATTATTCTTTAAAAGTGACACTGATTCACACACTGTGCACTGAGGTTCAAATGACTTCAGAAATGAAGTGCTTGAATGTTTAGCAAAATAAGAGTCTTCACTGGATAGGCTTTTGTTTGGGGGTTCTGCTGTTTAAGAACACCAAAGGGCAAACAAATGCTCATACTTTAAGATTTTGCCTTTGTAAACGTGACTAATGTGACATGAGAAGAACACAGAAATTGGATTTAATTATTCATTTTTAATATAATATTTATTATATATCACATGATATATTTAGAGAATGTAATTCCTTTATGTTGCTTTTATTGCCACTAGTTACAATAGGAAATTATGCCAACGTCCTTCTGCACCACAAACAGCTAAATGCAAAATCAACAATAAAAGATATAGGTTCTAAAATAAGTATTTGGAAAAGTAAAAGTAAACTCCTAAATATCAAAACTTCTGAGTTGCCAGAAAAAAACTTCTGAAGTTTATTAGAAGTAAGTGTAAACCAAAAATAAAATTCTGTAGACCCAGAACATGTAAGACAGGTCCCAGTTAATTCAGAAAGTTTATTTTGCCAAGGTTAAGGATGCGCACCTGTGACACAGCCTCAGGAAGTCCTGACAACATGTGCCCAAGGTGGTTGAGGTGCAGCTTGGTTTTATACATTTTAGGGAGTCATGAGACGTCAATCAAGCACATTTAAGAAATATATTGGTTTGGTCAACTTAAAGCAGGGAGGAGGTGGGGGCAGGGAGGAGGGTAGGTTCCAGGCTCTAGGCAAATTTAAATATTTTCTGGCTGACAGTTGACAATTGGTTGAGTTTGTCTTAAGACCTGGGATTAATAGAAAGAAATGTTTGGGTTGCAATAAGAGGTTGTGGAGACCAAAATTTTCTCATGCAGATGAAGATTTTAGCTAGCAGGCTTCAGAGAGAACAGGCTGTAAAATGTTTCTTATCAGACTTAAAGTCTGTGTTGTTGTTAATGCCAGAGAGGTATAATGAGGCAAGTCTGACCCCCACTTCCCTTCATGGCCTAAACTAGTCTTTCAAGTTTAATTTTAAGAACGCTGACTAAAAACGAAGTCCATTTAGTACGTTGGGAGGGGCCTTAGAATTTTATTTTTGGTTTACAATTCTAAGGCCCACTCCACCTCCCCAACCATCTAAATGGACCCTTCTGGGCCAAGGACATTCTAAAGTTAGCCTGAAAAACTAGTTTCAGTTCATAATGGGAAAGGGGAGCCAGACATGCTATAATGGAGGGTACAATGCCAGACATTATACCCTCCTCCCTTTTGGAATTACTGATAGGGCAGACTCTTTAAGTCCGACAAGCAACATTTATAATCTGTTCTCTCTAAAGGTTGCTACCTGGAGGCTTCATCTGCGTGATAAAACCTTGGTCTCCACAACCCCTTATCACAACATAGACTTTCCTTCCTATTTATAATAACCCTTTTAATCAATTGCCAATCAGAATATCTTTGAATCTACCTAGGACTTAGAAGCCTCCACTTCCGGTTGTGGCTTTCTGGACCAAACCAGTGCACACTTCACATGTACTGATTAATGTCTCCTGTCTCCCTAAAATGTATAAAACCAAGCTGTACTTCACCATTTTGGGCACATGTTCTTGGGATCTCCTCAGGGCTGTATCATGGGCCACTGGTCACTCATATTTGGTTCAGAATAAATCTCTTCAAATATTTTATGGAACTTGACGCTTTTTGTCAATAGAAGAAAATGTATTCCTTAAAGAACATTTATTAGTTTTTTTTAAAAAAAAGCAAGATTGAAAGTAAACAAGTTCAGCATTCAACTCAAGAAAGTAAAGGTAATGAAACAATAAAAATTAAAATAATGGGAAAGGTTACCAGAAAGAGATCCTGATCCAGACCCCAAAAGAGGGTTCTTGGATCTTGCTCAAGAAAGAATTCAAGGTAAGTCCATAGAGTAAAGTGAAAGCAAATGTATTGAGAAAGTAAAGAAATAAAAGAATGGTTACTCCACAGGCAGAGCAGCAGCATTGGCCACTGGTTGCCCATTTTTATGGTTATTTCTTGATTATACACTTAACAAGGGTTATTATTCATGAGTTTTCCTGGAAAGAGCTGGGCAATCCTAGGAGCTAAGGGCTCCTTCCCTTTTTACACCATAGAGGGTAGCTTCCTGACATTGCCATGGCATTTGTAAACTGTCATGCTGCTCCTGAGAGTGTCTTCTAGCATGCTAATGCATTACAATTAGCATACAATGAGCCACGAGGACAACCAGAGGTCACTCTCACCACCGTGATTTTGGTAGTTTTGACCAGCTTCTTTACTGCAAACTGTTTTACCAGCAAGGTCTTTATGACCTGTATCTTGTGTGGACCTCCTAACACATCTGTGACTTTGAATGCCTAATTTACTGGAGTCGTTCTGGTTCAAATGCTTCTGACAGAAACAAGTAAACAACTAATATTAATGAAAAAGAAAACAAAGAAGCAAAAGAGATTATTAAACAAAGCCAAAAAAAAAAGAGATCACAAATTAAAATATAGTAAAAAAGTGGGGACACAATTAGGGCTACAGTACAGAATTGTTTAAATCATTGTAAATTAAACCAACTTTCATGTTATTTTTTGTAGATTTTTCAATTTGTAGATTTCATAGCTTTTCCAAATATGCAAATTTTAAAATGTAGCAGAAGAGAAATACTTTCTGGAAACCTTGGAAACTATCAATATTGACATCAATACAAGCAAAAATCCTACACAAAACTAGATATTAGATAATTTTAATTGATAGGCAGTTTTCATACCAAAAATAAACAATACCCAGATGACTTAATACAGTCACATTTTACTAATCATCAGAGAACAAATAATCTTTTTCTTGTTCAAAATGTAAAAAGGCAGTGCAAAAATTTTTTTAAAAGCCCAGTCTCACTTCTAAATGAGAATGCAAAATAGTAATTTCAAATATATAGTGTACCAATAGCATCAACAATAACAATAAATGATAGCCCAAGAATGCAGATAGTTCAGTGGCAGAAAATCTGTTAAAATTAACCACCATTTTACAATACTAACAAAAAAGTATCATTTATCTTATTAGATGAAGAAGAAGCATTTGATACAATTTAACCCTCAAGTTTAAAGAAAACTTTAGGAAAAGTAGAAATATAAAGAAATTTCCTCAAGCACATAAAGAATCTTTTTTAAAAATACAGTAAACATCACTTTTTATCATTATTAAATACTTAAGGAGCATTAAATTTATACTAGGCACTGTTCTAAATATTATACACACATACACAAATATATACGCATACGTACACACACATATATATTTAATCCTCACAACATTCTTCTGATATAAGTATTACTATTGTTGTTGCTTTTATTTTCATTTCACTAATGGTAGAACATAAACACAGAGGGGTTAAATTATCTGGCCCAAATCACACAACTTTTAAGTGACAGAGCCTAAATCCAAACCTACTTGATCTTGCATTTTTAACCAGTATGTTATGTGGCCTCTCTAATGATGGAACATTAGAAACATTCCCTTTAAAATCTGGAAAAAGCCAAAAATGCCCGCTATCACTCCTACCATTCAAAATTATATGTAAGCCCTGGCCAATGCAATAAGAAAAATAAACACAATATTTTTTAAACAGATAAAAAGAGATACAATGACATTCACTTGCAAACAATACGATTAGGAAATCTAAAAAAAAACAGATAAAATGTTACAAAAGATAACAGAATTCAGCAAGTTATTAGATCAACACAAATTTATTTGCATTCTAGAAATCAGCCATACCAATTATAAAATGTAATGGGAATTGAAGATACTTTTGCAATAGCAAGAAAAACTTCAGGATCCTGTGAATACTTCTAGCAAAAATGTAAATAAACTTTTAGAAGAAAATTTTAAGAATCCCTTTAAAGACATAAAAGAAAGCCTGAATAAATATTTATGGAACAGAAGACATTATTAAACAGGTTCCTGTTCTGCCACCAGAATAATCTACATATTTGTTGCGATTTTAGTTAATTATCAATAAGGTTTTCATTAAACTCTTCATAAGGAAGAATAAAGAAATAAAACTTTGAAGGAAGGGAATAAAGCATGCAAGACCATATACAAGCCTTATTCTAACACTGTATGTAACACAACATGTTAGTTATACAAAAAAGAGACAAACAGATCAATATAATACAATCAAGCACCTTGAAACAAATCCATGGAAAGTTGGCATTATCAGAGACGTCGCTATAAATAAATAGAGAAATGATAGACTATTCAATAATTGGTACAAGGGCAATTGGGTTTCCATATGGAAACAAAACAAAATTAGAAGACCACCTTAGATCAAAATAAATTCCAGATACATTGAGGATCACAATATGAAAAGTAAAACTTTAAAACTTAAAAAATGATAAGTAGATTAAATAAATGATAAACAAATGAAAAGTAACTTTTTGACTTCAGAAACAAGGATTTATTGAGTCAGACATCAAAGCTCAAACCATAAAAACATTAAAAGTTTTATAAATTTGACTGCGGTAAAACTAAGAATCTTGTAAATGATAAATATATCACCAAAAAAATGTAAACAATAAACCACAGACTTGAAGAAGTTATTTGCAAGTTTTGTGTCAAAATTAGTATGCATACTATGCAGGGATAAAAATTTATACAAATCAACAGATTAAATATTAAAAATTCAAGACAAAAAAATCACAATGACACAAACAGGCAAGTCATGTGAGAGAAAATCCCAGCAGTCAATACACGTACAAAAGATAATTATTCTCACTAATAAATTTAAATTAAAATCTAATAAATATATGTGAATTAATTTTCCTCACTAACAAACACAAATTTAGGAAATGAAACCCTTTGTCAAACCCATAAGATTATCAAATATCTGACAATTCCAATTATTGGTAAGAATGTCAGGCAATGGAAACTCGTACAATGCTGTTGAGAAAGTAAATTTGATATTATTTAGTAAATATAAATATGACAATATTATGTGTCTGGAAATTCTATATCTAGGTATGTACTCCACAGGTACTTATGCAAATATGCACAAAGAAATGTGTACAAAGATGCTTATTGCAGTGTTGTTTATAACAACCAATAATTGAAACCAACCTAAATGTATACCAGTAGGAGAGTGGATTAATTAAATTGTGGAATATTCACACAAAAGTACTCCATAGAGCAGTGAAAAATAAACAAACTTTATCTACATATATTAACAGACCTAATTCGCAAAACATGATGTTGAGTTTTTTAAAAAGAAATTTACATAATGGTTTGTGTAATGTGTCAAACTTTAAACCAGGTTTAAATGTGTTTAAAACAATACTATATATTGCCTTTATTGATGCATCTATATGTAATTTAAAAGTTGCTAATGGTAGGCAATGCAGTTATTTGTTATATTATTAGGTACTTTTCCATATGCTTGTATTCTTTTATAACATAAAAGTCTTTCTTTTTAAATGAAGTGAATTAGAGGAGGCAAAGCTCTAGGCAGGGAGAACAACTCGGTCATCCAATATTTTAGGTGACACACATTGGCGGTTTGGAACATGACAGATGGATGCTGGGTGGCAAGAGTGTAGAAGAGGATGCCACATCTTAGAGACCAGTACAAACCAAGATCAAAGGCAGAAAATTCCATCCCCAAACTTTGGGTCTGAGATCACACCTGTAGCAGTCATTATTATATAAGGTAAGTTAGAAATACTTCTGTTCCTTCCTCCACAAACAGAAGGGAAGTAAAAGCTCAAGGAACACTTCTAATCAGTTTTAAAACATATCCTGGGTTCTGACTATAGTGAGAGTTTTGTATGAATTTATTCAAAGAGGAAATTTGCTCTCTATCTAAAAGCGGGCAGACAGTAACTTCAGGTGGATAAAATCAATGTTGTGCTTTTGAGAGGACACAATAATTACAAAGGATCTATAGACCAGGGGTGCTGAGCAGCTTATTTGGAAGGACTCATGTAGATATATAAGGTATTCAATTCAGAAAGGCAGAATCTTAGACTCCCAAAGTCTTGGGTGTCCAAGAGGCCATTTGATCTGCTGCTCAGACTTCAAGCAGATCAATGACTAAACCATTCATTTCGGACATTAGTTGTTTCCTTTAATAGTCCCACAAAAGTAGTCCAGCATGAAATGGATGTGTATTCAAATTCTGGTTTTATATTTGTGTGCTATATGTCTCCCAGAAACTTTCTTAAACTTGTTAAACCTCAGCTTCTTCCCCTCTAGAAGAAGAAAACAGTAGTACACTCTTTACAGTTTGTTATGAGGTATAAATTAAATTCAATGTAAAGCCATCTAACACATTGCAATTGCTCAATTGCTCAATATGGTTAGTGGCCATAATTATCATTGCCTGTGTTCCAGGTAGAAAAAAAAAAGAGAAAGGACCTAAGTGCAAAACAGATCGGATCTATCTTCTCCCATCTTTAGCAGCTCTCTGTCCAATACATTCTCACTGCCCTAAGCACTGAAGTTTGGCTTGCTCTGAAAGAGCCAAGAACTGAGCTAAGTCCACTGCTATCTCATTCTGCTAGTGAGGTCACTCCAGGCAGTTGGGGACACAGGGCTCACCTCTGCTGACCCTTTCCTGATATTTCACATAGCAGAGGGCCATCCACAATTCTTTTTTGTAGGACCAGTGCCATAAATCTTGAACATATCTTTTAACACCATATGTCTAAGTCCTTAAAAGATTCTTTGAAGTTTATAGCAGTTTTCTGGGTTCATCCTTTTAGTTTTTTAAATTTAATGTTTGAGATGCATTTGGGTGGCCAACCGTAAACTTCCTCTATGCATTAATTATTTGCAGATGTTGAGGCTGTGAGTTGGGAGATGGAGGGTGTTGGAAAAATCCATGCCCTTTGTTCTTCATAAGGACACACTTTAATGCACATATTTACAACTGTGTGAGTTCAATAAAAAAGCTTAACTTTGCCTGAAATATCAAATTATGTTTTCTCAAATCTTAGAAAGGAAGCGGAATTAAATCTGAAGCAGGCTAGAAATGTTAAGGTTCACACAAGACAAGGATAACATCTAAAGGGAGCAAACATTTTCCATATGCCAGGCACCCTGCTAGAAACATTACATGTGTTGTTTTATTAATCCTTATCCCCCTTCACCATGAAGTTGCTCTTATTGTTAACCTTATTTTAAAGTTGAAAAATCCTGAAGATCAGAGAGTTGAATTGAGTTGCCTAAGGTCACACAGCTGATGATCTATTTTAAAGGCTCTGATTTTAAAACTGAAGTCTCTTTCTCTATGGGAGATTGAGGAAGAATGAATAGCAGGGCATGAGACAAATACTTTCACTGGACTGAACAGCTGTCAGTGCTGGTCTAACTAGCAGTCATCAAAACCCTAGGGGGAGAACATCATCTTTATCATTATCCCCATTGGATAGATGAAGAATATAAGACACAGGGGCTAAGCGGCTTGCCCAAGATAACCCAGTCAATAAAGGCAGAGCTGGAATTTTAATGCAGATTCTACATTCTTAACCACTCTGCCATATTGCTAGTTTAGAGGGAGTGAAGCACATGGCAAAGTTATCTCCAAATGAATGTTATCTAAAGTCTTTCTGATATTGTTCACGCCATTAGAATGGTACCCTTTGGCTACGCAGTGCTCCTTTAAATTGTAAGCACAAAGAAATCCCAAGACTTTTAGTCCAAATGAGACCAGAGACTGAGACACTGGAGCAGCTTGCTCAAGAGCAAAGGACTAGTCAGAGGCAATGACAATATCTGTCTCCAGATCTCCTGGCCTCCAGTCTGGGGCTTTCTCCAGTGTCCCCCTCACTCTTCTGTCAACTCAGTCAGATGTCGGAGGCTCTGTAGTCATTGGGAAAAGGATAAAGACAGAATTGCTGCTCTTGGCAGAAACACTGTAATGGAAACCATTTCACAGGCTGTGGCAGAAAGAGCCTTCCCTTCTCATCACATGTTAGCTTTGGGAAGAGTTTATGAGTCATTCAGGACATTTGGGTGTGTTCATTCCACAAAACCAGGGTATCCTGGGCAGAGTCTCAGAAGAAAGACAGAGGGAGTCAGGGATCTCATCTACTCCAGAGAGAGGGAAAGTGGCTGTCTATTAAGAAATACTGAAAGGCCTCTCAACTGTTCTTCTGTACCCACCAGGGGAGCAGTGACTTGAAATTTCTGAGTATTTCTCATCCAATCATTTCAATCATGACAATATAGTAGTTCTGGAGATGAAATATTTGAAGTTGTAAAGAAAGAGTGAGTTTTTAAGCCAGATCAATTTGCATGCAACCCTGTTTCCTCATTCATAGAATGCACATAAATACCTACCTTGCAGAATCAAAGTGGGAGTTGATTGAAATAAAGCCTGCAAAATTTCTAGCAGAGAAAAGGTATTCAATGGGTGCAAAGTGAAGGTTGAATTGATCTCTGCTTGATAAGGTGAAACCAAAGCCAACGACAACTATTTGGAGAATATAGCAGGCTGAACAATGCTCTCCAGGGAGATGTCACCCTATATGTCCAAAAAAAAAAAAAAAAAAAAATCTTTGCAGATGTGATTAAGTTAAGGATATTGAGATAAATGACTTTTATGAAATGGAGTCAAGAGGATCAGAGTTAGGAGAAAGGCTGAAAGATACTGTACTTTTGACTTTGATAATGAGGAAAAGGCCATGAGCCAAGGATAGCAGGGCGTCACAGAATCTAGAAAATGTAAAAAAAAAAAAAAAAAAAAAAAAAAAACCTCTCCTCTAGAGCCTCCAAAAGGAACATAGCTTGCTGACACATTAACTTTAGCCCTGTGAGGCTGACTTAGGTCTTATGACTGCCAGAATTGTAAGATAATAAGTGTGTGTGTGTATGTGTGTGCGCGTGCACTTGAAGTCACTAAGTTTGTGCTAATTTGTTAAATTAGCAATAGGAAACTAATACAGAGCGATATATCACAAGCAAAACATTTGCCCCAATATAAAGAACATCCCTATAAGTAGGTGCAACCCAATAGCTCAGAGACCAGCAGCCTGTGAATATAGATGAGATCACAAGTTCATCAGTGTGTAAATAATGGTAGTTCTTAACAACCCCCACCAACACCACCATCAATTTCCAATAACCCTGTCTTTATTTTTTAATTTTTCCCTGTCCCTTCAAACATTCTCAGGAACAAGTTCACTCAGTCTTTCTTTGAAATCCTATGAGCAGACAATTTTAGGAGGAATCTTCACAAAGCCATAGACACTGTAATCTTGGTGAGAGCCCAGGTCTGTCTCTGGCACTCCTCCAGCTACCATCCTGCTCCACACATCTTTGTTCAATGCTGTAACTCAGTCTAGAACTATCAGAAAGAAAAATATTTTGAGTAAATTGTCATATTTGTTGCCAATCTCCAAAGAGCCCTGCTGCTTCCCAGAATCTTATAGTTTTTTCATAAACATGATTCCTCAAGCTTTGTATAGCACCCTCACACTCTCTCATCAGGCCAGGCTGAGTAGAAATTAATCATGGTATTCCCTCTCAATTTTACTTCTTCTTTCTCTACCCTCTCTCCCACATGTCAGTATGTTTCCCTCTTCCTCCAGTTGAAAACTAAAGCACCGTCTTTGTATAACAACTTACGCAATTGGACACTTGATAGGGAAGAGTACCATTAACTCCACTTGCCAGACACATATGAACCCCAGCTCTAGCTTGTGCCAGACACCTTCCTACCTGACATACCTACCAAGTTGTACACAACTCTGGATTTGCAGAGTCTATTCCTGGATCCTTCAGGGTGGGAGTGGGGGGCAGGCAATGTAAAAAGCATGCTCTCTAGAGACAGCTCATGCCCAACAGGAAAAGAAGAGACAGATACTCACTAAGGATATTCGCTAAAGATATCCCCATGTTCATTTCTCATTGTTCTCTAGTATCTGATTATAAAGGGACCAGGTTGGCCCAGGATGAATGTAGTATCTTTTCTATATGATGATCTTAGAGCAGGAAGCAGCATGTTAGAGACTGTTTTCAAAGTATCACTCTTTCTTTGACAGCTGGAGATGTCCTTTAAGTGAGACAATCCTGGCAACAGCAACACTGAAATGTCTCTTCCTGCCCATGAGAATAAACACATCAGTAACAGGACCTGACCTGATATCTGCAAACTCTATTATTGAGACATGAGAGGGGGATCAAAAAATTGAACTCTCTTTCTCGTCCAAGCTTGAAACCAATTGAAAATTAAGACAGAGGAGTAAAGGCAATGCGGGGAGTCAAAACTACCGTTGTTACTTATAGATCTCAAGAGAATCTCAAGAGGATATGGCTCTACCGATGAATAAATGGAGCTCCAGGATTAGACAGACCTACCTACCAAGTTGTAGACAACCCTATATCCAGAGTCTCTCTCTCAATCCCTGAGAGGGCAAGGTAGAAAGCATGCCCTCTAGAGGCAGCTTATGCTCAATAGCAAGAGAAGAGACCGATGCAACGCCCTGCACACCCAGCTCCTGGAATCACCAAGTGGATGGTCCCCTCCATCCTCCCTGGTCAGAACGAGTGTGGATATGCAGAGAGACAAAGAGTATTACATTACGTGAGTGGAATTCCACATGAAGCTCTGCCCCCACTGTAGAAGATTGTATCCTTGTCAAAATATTCACTGCCCCTTTCTCCTGGGCTCATCCCTTTGAGGTTGTTATCCTTCCTGTGGCCATGAGACTTGCTTTGGTCAACAAGATGTCAGTTGAAATGACATGAGCCATTTCTTCCCAGATGCTCCGAGAGCCATCGTGTGTCTCTGCCATCTTTCCTTTCCTTCTGCCACTGAATGGCATGCCCCAGATTAGGGATTCTCCATCAGGCTTGGTCCTAGGATGAAGAGGGAATACAGGCACAGTGGCTCACACCTATAATCCCAACACTTTGGGAGGCCAAGGCGAGAGGATCACTCGAGCCCAGGAGTTCTAGACCAGCCTAAGCAACATAGTGAGAGACCCTGTCTCCACAAAACAATATTAAAACGTAGCCAGGGATAGTGGTGCCGGCCTGTGGTACCAACTACTTAGGAGGCTGAGGTGAATTGTTTGAATGTGGGAGCTCTAAGCTGCAGTGAGCTTGATCATGCTCCAGGTTAGACAAAAGAACAAACCCTGTTTCCAAAAAAAAAAAAAAAAAAAAAAAAAAGGCAGTGGAGTAGAATTGTGGTCAACTCACAGTAGACATGAATTTCAATGAGAAATATATTTTTGTTGTTTTGTGCCAGTAAGAGGTTGTTATTACAGTCCACCTTGTCTCACACTTACATATATAGGGAATCTTCTCCCCAGCAACTTCCCTTCCTCTCTAGTCTCTATCCTTCAATCAATCCATCCATTCACTGTTGATGCCAGTCCCCGTTAGAGTTGCAATAATGAATAAGATATGCGTAGTGGGGGATCCAGTCATGTTAAGAAATAACTCAAATGGAAAGTAGTCAGTGCTCTGTTAGAAGAATATACAAAGTTCCTGGAGAACCCAGAGGAGGAGGATGATTCAGAACAGCTGAGGGGATCGGGAAAGTCCCCAGGCAATCTCTGCAGGAGCCCTTCATTCCAGGGAGTTCCTACAAAGCGTGACTGACACTCTAGCCATATTTTGTTATTGTCCTTATTCCCTGGAACACAGACCCAGCAGAAAAGGCAACCAAGATGTTGGGGGAATTGCCCCACACATACAGGATGTATGTCAAATTCTAAGAAATGCCATAGGGATTCCAAGGAATAAGGGAAACTTTTCATCCTGAACTGGCACAGAAGGTCTTTGAGGAGGAGACAAGATTTCAGCCAAGCAGTAAAAGGTAGATTGGATTATTTCAAGGGTGTGGGTAAATGTTGGGGCAGGCCATTTTATTTTATTTATTTATTTATTTTTGAGATGGAGTCTCCCTCTGTTGCCCGGGCCGGAGTGCAGTGGCATGATCTCAGCTCACAGCAACCTCCACCTCCCAGGTTCAAGTGATTCTCCTGCCTCAGACTCCTGAGTAGCTGGGACTACAGGTGCGAGCCACCACACCGAGCTAATTTTTGTATTTTTAGTAGAGATGGGGTTTCATCATATTGGCCAGTCTAGTCTTGAACTCCTGAACTCAGGTAATCCACCTGCCTCAGCCTCCCAAAGTGACTGGATTACAGACATAAGCCACCATGCCCATAGTGGCAGGCCATCTTAGTAGAAGGAAGAGAGTGTGCAAAGAACCAAAGGCAGGAGAATAAGCTGTCTTCCAGAGATGGTGTAGAGCAGGAATGCAGGAGCAGCGTGTGAGTGGAGTGGAGGAAAATGAGACCCAAAGGGTGACCTGAGAACCAGATCCTAAATGCAAGACTAAGGGCAGTGCCTTGTAGGTGAGAAGAGCCATTGAAGTCCCTGAAAACTGAAATGACATGATAGAAAAGACATTTCGGGATAACAGGAAGATGACCCTGGTATGATGGAGAGTGGAATTGGAGGGCAAACCGGAGAGGGGGCTACTAAAGAGGTTACTAATAAGGAAGATGTTTAATGTTCCAGGTGAGGTAGGAGGGATCCTAACCAAGGAAGAGTCCAAAGGAGAAGAGGAAACAAAAGTAATAGAGTCATAGAGAAGGGATCCACAGTTAATGGTATAGGGGTTCTGAAAGCAGCTTGGGCAGTCATGGAAGAGGACTCTGAGGAGGTGTTAGAGTAGGGCCCTGAATAATGAACAAAATTTAGATAAACAGAAGGAAGTAGGGAGGGCAACATAAGGAAGTACAGTTTTTCAAGGTGAGAAGTCTAACTTGATTAGGTACAAGTTTTCTGGAGAGCTACTACTGAAGATAAGGGCAGCAAGTTGAAAATGACATGTATATGTACTATGCCCTCCTTCTTTTAGTCCTCTTAAGAATGCTATGAGTTCTTCTCTATTAACCCATTTTACAGATGAGGAAATGGAGGCTTAAAAAAGATTATATGGAAACTACCTACCTAATTTGTGTGGCCTGGTCCAAAAAGAGCCTTCTTGTTAAAAAATTATTAAGACTTTCAAGGCAGTGACAGCAGAGTAGTAAGCCAAGCCACAAGGCCCTTCTGAGCACCAGGCCTTACACAACTGCCTAAGTCACAAGCCCATAAAGCCAGCCCTGGTTCTATGACTTTCCCAGCTCCATACAGGAAAAAAAAAAAAAAAAAAAAAAAAGAGTGAGAGCTGGAAGTCAAATTGCTCTTGCAGCAGATGAGGAGAAAGTAGGGTTGATGTGAAGGCTCCTGCAGCCTGGATCTCTGTATCATATGGAGTCAAGCCTCCAGTGTAGCATTAGAGATAAACTTTTGTTGTTTTAAGCCACTGAAATGTTGGGAGTATGTATTACTGAAGCATCACCTCGCTCATGCTTCCTCATACAATAAAGCACAGAAAAATCTCCTACAGCTGGGGAGGTAGGTCATGAGCCTCAATAGCCAAGACCTGTGTTCTTTCCTCAACATCTATGTTTTCCAATTGCAGGTCACAACCTGTTACAGGGTGATGAAAACAATCTATTAGGTCACAGGCACATTTTTACACATGAAATAATTTAATAAGTAAAATATAGAAACTGTGTGTATGTTACTTATTACAGTGGTATTTTTTATGAAACTTTTTTCACTATGTGTGTGTGTTGAGAGTCACAATAAAAAATGTACTTCTGACTATGGGTTATTGTCAAAAAATGTTAAAGGCCACTGCTCAACATCATGCTTTTGACACAGGAAAGGAAACAAAATCTACACACATCACCCTGACGGCTTGGATACTCATAATTCCTTTCAAAATCAGCTAAATGGGAGGAAACTTGGGTCCTTATTGCCGATGTAGTTAATGCTTTGGACTTTACAGTTTGCCAGATAGAAAGCATCTTAGATCTTAGCCAATATGAAACTCAATCTTTGTAATATGCTCCTTTAACTCCATTAATCCTCTACCTCCTCTGCTCCAACTCTTATTCTGCCATAAAAGAATCATGAAGTCATCATTTAGGATACAGGGAACAAACCCTCATTGTCTTTTCAAACAACATGACAAATTCCGGGCACAGATGTGCCCACTGGAGCAACTACAAAAAAGCAGGCAAGAAGGCACTTTGTCACCAGCACTGGGCCTAGTGCCAGGCCTCTTCCTTTCTTTGAATCCATGATGGGCTAAGCCCCTCAGAAGTGAGTCATCAAGGAGTGCCAGTATCTGCCCATGGAGGGAGACCCATTTACTTTGAAAAACTCTGCAGGAAATACTTGTGCTTTGCTCTGCCAAAAGCTGTCAAATTTGCTCCTCTCACCACAGCAACTATGGGTCTGAACCCCACCCCCCGAACCCAACTTATGACAAAAAGAGCATATGAAAGAACTGAAAATAGCCTTTTTTTCAGTTGCTTGGTGAAAATTCCCAGATGTCAGCTGCAGCGACTGTGTGGCACTCATATTTCGGTTTTGAGTGTGGATATTTTCTCTGAATGTCTCCTGCAAATTGAAGCAAAAAGAACACTATTAATCATTTTAGCCAAGGTTGTATTTTTGCTCCAACCTTCTCCTATATGTCCTGATTTTTGGGATGTGGAGGTTTGAGGGGCATTGTCCGTGATTATTCTCTGTGCAGTAATTGCCTTCCCCTGAAACAAGATGGTTGCATCAAGCTCGTTGAGTTTTTATCTCTAGAGTGCCTATTTTCTATTGTTTTTCCTATTTCTATTGTATTTCCAGACCACCCTAATCTCTGGCAAGGGTGTCTCTTCCATAACCTCCTTCAAGTTCCCAGACTTGTTTTCACCCACTTTTCTTGCTACCATTTCCAATATCCAGAGCAATAGTCTTAAATGCAAATCTGACAGCCACTTTCCCTCTTGAAATCCTTCAGTAGTTTTAATGTCTCTCTCCAGACCACATCTCACCAAGGTTAGCAAGGCTCTGCAGGCAAGGGTACTGGGCTCCTGCTACTCTCAGGGCTCATCCCAGACTATTCTCCCCCTTGCCCTCTGAAATTCACACTAACACATTGTCCTTAAAGTTTCTGGAATACATCAGTCTTGCACTTGACTTCGGACCTTTGCATCTGCTGTTCTTGCTGAACGCTATTCTTCCCAATGCTCCATATTTTTAAAACCTAGTTACCTTTCAATCTCAACTATAGCATCACTTTAACAAAAGTTATCTTCTAGCTCTCAGAATAAACCAAATCCTTCCAAATTCTCTCCCATCATCTTATTCTTTTCCATTACTGACTGTATTAGTCTGTTCTCACACTGCTAGGAAGAAATACCAGAAACTGTGTAATTTATAAAGAAAAGAGGTGGCCGGGCATGATGGCTCATGCCTGTAATCCCAGCACTTTGGGAGGCCGAGGTGGGCAGATCATGAGGTCAGGAGATCGAGACAATCCTGGCTAACACGGTGAAACCCCATCTCTACTAAAAATACAAAAAATTAGCTAGACATGGTGGCGGGGGCCTGTAGTCCCAGCTACTCGGGAGGCTGAGGCAGGAAAATGGCGTGAACCCAGGAGGCAGAGCTTGCAGTAAGCTGAGATTGTGACACTGCACTCCAGCCTGGGTGACAGAGCAAGACTCCATCTCAAAAAAAAAGAAAGAAAGAAAAGAAAAGAGGTTTAATTGACTCACAGTTCCACGTGGCTGAGGAGGTCTCAGGAAACTTACAGTCATGGTGGAAGGCACTGCTTCACAGGCCAGCAGGAAAGAAAATGAGTGCAAGCAGGGGAAATGCCATATGCTTATGAAACCATCAGATCTTGTGACACTCATTCATTATCAAAAGAACAGCATGAGGTAAACTGCCCCCATGATCCAATTGCTTCCAGCTGGCCCTGCCCTTGACATGTGGGGATTATTACAATTCAAGATGGGATTTGGGTGGGGACACAGAGCCAAACAATATCACTGACCATATCATAATATATAGAAGAGTATAATTTTAACATCTTTCTCCATCACTAGGCTTAGCTTCATGGAAACAAGGACATTTTGTCTTCATTATGTATGTTCATGTCTTAGTATAGTGCCTGGTGCATAGTAGCTAGGAAATAAGTATTTGTTGAATAAATGCTAAAGCCCTTTTAAATGACTTCTCTGAGATCTAAATGCTTGCAAAATATTTCTTTGACTGGGAAACTGCTATATTCCTAAGGACAAATACATGAATCTACTTCCCTTTTCTTCTTTGGACTCTGGTAACCAGAGCCACATATGTATCTCAGATATATTAATCATATTAGATACACAGTGTTTGAATATTTGTATTTTCCCTTTCCTTGGTCTTGATCTTTTACTTTTAGTGCACTTTCTCAGGGGGAGTTTTTGTAATCTTGTTCCATGGTAAGTAATATTATATGATACCACTATTGAGTAGCATTACCATCTTTCATAATAAAATTCAAGAGGGCAAGTCACATTTAATTCTTTGAGGAAGGAGGTGAGAGCAAATATTTATCTCCAAGATGTCTGAAGACTTCACATATTTCAGATGTGAAAAGGGAATTGGGCAGCTATCCGAAGATCTGGCTGCCTGTATTGATGCTACAGGACTTGGGCAAACCAAGTCTCAAGTCTCAGACTCTTCATTTATGAATGAGAGGAACTCGGTTGTGCTTAACACACAAGGCTGTTGAAATATTGTATGACTGCTTTTAGGTTGAAAAGCAAAACACATGCTCACATACATATGCACATACACACTTAAGAATATATGGTTATGGGCTGGGCGTGGTGGCTCACACCTGTAATCCCTGCACTTTGGGAGGCTGAGACAGGTGGATCACTTGAGACCAGGAATTTGAGACCAGCATGGCCAACATGGCAAAACCCCATCTCTACTAAATGTCCAAAAATTAGCCAGGTATGGTGACACACACCTATAATCCCAACTACTCAGTACTAAGGCACAAGAATCACTTGAACCCAGGAGGCAAAGGTTGCAGTGAGCCGAGATCATGCCACTGCACTCCAACCTGGGTGACAGAGAGACTCTCAAAAAAAATGTGTGCATACACACACACACACACACACACATATATACACACATACAGTTATGATCTCAAGAGAGAACATCTTTGATTAGATCACATTTGATTCCCCCTTTCATGACTAGCTCATGGGCAAAAAAAGTAAGTAAAGTTTCCCTTTGTTTTACTTATTTTCTCCAGCCTTTCCTCCTGAGTCTAATTCATAAAGCTGCTCAATGATATCAGTCTCAGAGACCCTCGCTGGGGAATATCCAAAGACTACCCAGGTATTTTCTTTCTACTTCCTATGTTCTCTATCAAAAACTGCCAGTCCTAGAAACAGTTTCTCCAAAGTTTCCAGACTTCTAAGTCCTCTAAGGGCTTGTAGCTGATACGTTTATCTGGCAAACTAATTAAAGCTAAAAATGACTGACAATGTACAGAGAAAGATAATTGAGCAATTAATCATAGCATGGTGAGGGCTATGGTGGGGGAGGTCCAAAGAAAGGCACAAAGGTTTCCTAGAGGACTTATACTGAGCCTGAACACTGGAGGATGGTTATGAGCTTTGCCTTATATTTCTGCACACTAGTTCTGGAACCACACTGAAGTCTAAATTTGTGACAGCCCTGGAAAAATTGCAGGATAATAATGGTCTTCCAGGAGACCACAGGAAGGTTTCTGTGTGTCTTAGTCCATTTGGGCTGCTATAACAAAAATACCATAAACCGGGTGGCTTAAACAAAAAATATTTATTTCTCACAGTCTGGAGTCAGGGAAGTCTAAGATCAAAAACTCCAAGACCTAGAATTTCGTGAAGGCCCACTTTCTGGTTCACAGATGATCATCTTCTTTCTGTGTTCTCATATGGCAGAAGTGAAAACAAGCTTTCTCATGACTCTTATAAGGACACTAATTCCATTCATAAGGGTTTCACCCTGATTATCTCATCTAATCCTAATTACCTCTGTAAGGCCCCACCTCCTAATTCCATCATCATATTGGGAAGGAGGGCTTCAACATGTTGATTGGAGGAAGGAAAACGCAATCACTCAGTTTATAATACTGACGTAATATTGAGTCAAAGAGCTATCTGGCTGCAAAAAGAAACTTATCACATAGGAAGCATGACAAGGTGGGGCCATTGCTCAAGGTGCATCCCAAGGCCCATGGCAGTAGGAGCAGGAGGAACTCACTGCATGGCACTATAGACACAACTCAGGAATTGATGAATGCATCATTTCTCTGGAATCCAGCACTTGTTACCCATCTGCCACAAGGCCAACTGCAAAACATCTCCCCAGGGATCACCACTCTGGATAGAAGCAATCTATCCAGCAAGGTAGATGCTCATTCCTCCCTGCAAGCCTGTCAATAAGATTCTGGCATTTGGTATGTACCAGGCAGTGTGTTGCAGAGAAAGCAGCAAAGAAGAAAGATCCAGTGCCTTCTCTCAAGAAGCTCAAGGAGGCCGGGCACGATGGCTCACGTCTGTAATACCACCACTTTGGAAGGCTGAGGCGGGTGGATCACTTGAGGTCAGGAATTTGAGACCAGCCTGGCCAACATGGTGAAACCTTGTCTCTACTAAAAATACAAAAATTAGCCAGGCGTGGTGGCAAATGCCTGTGATCCCAGATACTCAGGCTGCCAAGGCAGGAGAATCGCTTGAACCCGGGAGGTGGAGGTTGCAGTGAGCCAAGATCGCGTCATTGCGCCCCAGCCTGGGCAACAGAGCCAGACTCCATCTCAAAAATAAATAAATAAATAAGCTCAAGGTATCACCCAAGGCAACAGTCAAGTAAACCACTATTGACAAGGCAGTGAATAGAGATAAGTGATTCAGAAGGTATCAACCTAGGAACCAGGGAAGACCTCCTGGGGCATTTACAGTAGTCCTGTATCACCGAGGATTGAGTGACCATCCTTTTGTCCATGGTAGCTCTC
The DNA here is from genome assembly GCF_047675955.1 of Chlorocebus sabaeus. Lineage (NCBI taxonomy): Eukaryota > Metazoa > Chordata > Mammalia > Primates > Cercopithecidae > Chlorocebus > Chlorocebus sabaeus. Next base: position 85,159,013 of record NC_132915.1, on the reverse strand, counting down.
CTCTCCATGGCACTAGGCAAATACGAGGGGCTTTGTAAATATTTATTGACTCAGAATTAATTAGTTCTATTGGATTAGTCATTGACCTCTGATTAGCATTTGACAGGGAAAGCAAGGTGACATCTAGTCAGTATCTTTCAGTAGAAAGATCTTCAATAGGTTTTGGTATCAAATAATTCTTGGTTTAAGTTCCAACTCTGCCACTCACACCCATGTGACTTTGGGCAAGTGACTTGAACCCTCCAGGTCTAATTTTTTTCATGGTCAACATTAGGATAACATCTCCTTGTGTCATTGTGAGAACTGAATATGAAAATGCACTCAGGTGATATTAAATATGGTAGGTTCTTAGTAAGTATTTGTTCTTAATAATAATGGTAGCAGAAGTGGGTTGATCCTTTAATGTGTGCCAGACAAAGGACTTTACATGCATTATAGCTTTTAGTCCTTACATTGGCTCCATAAAAATGGACCAACCATCAGTTCCGTTTAGCAGGAGAGAAAACTGAGGCTCAGAGAGTTCAGGTAATGTGTACAATGCCATGCACTGGTCTGAAGTGGAGCTGCACTCTGGAGCCCAATTCTCTCCCATGTCTCTAATCATGATCTTGTTCTCTCACATATGGCCTCCATCTTTTCCCACAGAGACGTCAAGATACTGAAAAGTTTATACAACTTACACAAGTTCACATGGTTGATCATTGACCATGACGCCGTGATGAAAAAATGCATTCTAGTAAAAGGGACTTCTTACTACGATTAGCCAACAGAGACCAACACCTCCAATCCTTTTTATAACTGGAAATGATGTGTCATGAGAATACATGGAAAGTTTCAACAATGCCTGACACCGCTATTTCTCTGTTGGTGGTGACTTAGCTTTTCCATTAAGACCCACAAGGGAAGGAGAGCAACAAAATCCCAGCATGTCCCATCACCTAGCATAGAATGCCCTCCCCCAAGAAGTTTCTGAGGTGTCAGGAAACACATTTAGACTCTGCAGTTGGCGTGAGAATAAAGCACTGCATGGTCTGGTTCTTGTCCTCACCATATTCTGTCAAAGTACATAATTTGCAAGTCATGCCCATGGGGATATCTGGACTCTGTCATTGTCCCCAGGATCTATGCCAGTCTGGACCAGCTGTCAGAGTTAAAGAATCTCAGAATAAAAGTACAGTTTAGCTGACCAAATTGATAGAAATGAAGATGGATCATATAATATAACTGTCACCCAAACCTACTGAAGCTTCCCTATGTGACAATCCCTTGAAGAATGACTTCACATTCATTCTCTCATTTAGTAATTACTACACCCCCATAGAAAAGAAAACATATACGTTTTATATATAAAAACAATGAGCCAGGCCAGGCACGGTGGCTCATGCCTGTAATCCCAGCACTTTGGGAGGCTGAGGTGGGTGGATTATTTGAGGTCAAGAGTTCAAGACAAGCCTGGCCAACATGGTGAAACCCCATCTCTACTAAAAATACAAAAATTATCTGGCCGTGGTGGTACACGCCTGTAATCCCAGCTTACTCAGGAGACTGAGGCAGGAAAATCGCTTGAACTGGGGAGGCAGAGGTTGCAGTGAGCCGAGATCACACCACTGCACTCCAGGCTGAGCGACAGAGCAAGACTCCATCTCAAAAAAAAAAAATTAGCTGAGCATGGTGGCGCATGCCTGTAATCCCAGCTACTCAGGGGGCTGAGGCTGGAGAATCACTTGAACCCGGGAGGCAGAGGTTGCAGTGAGCTGAGGTTGCACCACTGCACAATCCAGCCTGGATGACAGAGCGAGACTCCGTTTCAAAAAACAAACAAACAAACAAAAAAACAATGAATGATTTGCCCAACATTTCTCAGGGTAATATGAAAACTTTCCTTTAGTCAGTGTTCTAGCTCCCTACTTTCTCAGCAGATATTGTCCTTTTGCTGTTATTTATAGTCCCCCTCCTTACTCTGGTATGGTCTTATCCTGGCTGAGTGGGTGTTGAATGAAATAAATAGGAAGATATAATTTTGGAGAATCCACCCTTTGCCAAGGACTATATCAAGTAACCAGGTACTTATAATACATCTTTCAAGTAGTTTCTCACAAGACTAGGCATCACCATCTCCTTTTTACAGATGAGGACAAGGATACTCAACGGTGCACAGAGGACACTTGTAAGTGAGAGAACCTTGGACTCCAAGCCAAGATCTTCCCACTACCCAGGAGAGCAAGTTAACAAGAAGGTTAAAAAGGTCAAATAGGCAGAGTATGGTGGTTTGTGCCTACCCCAGCACTTTGGGAGGCTGAGGCTGGAGGATTGTTTGAACCCAGGAATTCAAGACCAGCTTGGACAACAAAGAGAGACCCCGTCTCTACACAATATATAAAAATTACCCTGGCTTGCTGGCCAAATTTGCACCACTGCACTCCAGCCTAGGTTGACAGAGTGACAGCCTATCTTAAAAAAAAAAAAAAAAAAAAAAAAGTTAAATAGTAAGCCAAATCAAGGGCCTGGGTGATTCACCAGTCGGATGATATATTCTACAAAAATGTGGCAGCCTGTTCCCACTCAGCTGTCTCTCTGTCAGAGGGTGAAACAAAAAAGGAACTAGAATATAGTAAAAAGCAAAAGTTAGAAAATGTGTTGATCCTCTTGAAGCTCCTAGATCATAGGGATGGCTTAACTTGTTTGAACTAAACCTTTGATTCACTGGTTGACTCATTCCATCATTCATGTTTATTGCTTGCTTTGTACCAGGCACCATATTAGGCATGAAGATATGAGCACTTTAAGAACACTGTGCCTGGCCCAAAGTGGAAAATCATGTACTATTTATGGAAGAAAGGAAATAATTCAAGAAAAGAGAATATAAGTGAGATTCAATCCCTGTCTTCAAAAAGCTCAAAGTCTAGTAGCCACCTAAAAATGAAACAGACACTGCCTAATAGCAACTACTATTACTAGATGTCAGGTTTGATATGAGCTAGGAAGGAAAAAAGGAATATCATGCAAGATTCCCCAGAGGAAGCGAAGGAACTTTCAAGTTGAAATCTGAGAGCTATGTTGGAGTTGAACCTAAGTGGGAAGTCACAGGAACAAAGATGTTCTAGCCAAAAATATGCAAAAGTCCAAGGTGCTGGGACCTCATTAAGGATTCAGGCATTTCAGAGAGACTCCAATATTGATTTTTGGCTTCTGCGTGGGAATGCACATGACTATATTATTGGGGTAGGAAGAGATGTGTCAAGAGATATGCCTGGAGAAACCATCAGAGGTAAGGATTTAAAGATTCTCTAAAGAGAGTCTAAAAATGTGGATGTCTCAGAAGAGCATAAAGCAGTGGAAGGATTTTCAGCAGAAGTGAAATATCTTTTTATTTGTCTGCTATGCATAGAGTGGATTAGATCAGCTGAGACTGAGGGCAGAGAGGCGAGATAAGAGGACACTGCCATAATCCAGGTGAGAAACACTGCCAACATAAGAAAAGATAATTTCAACTTCAAAAGATTCATGGTCCAAAATGGACAATTGGAGATTATTACAAACATTCTGAAGACATAAGCAGAGATTCAGATGCAAGAATTAATGAGGTATACCATCCATAATTGTGTACCCAACTTTAATTTTCTCCAATAGAATAACTACAACAATAAAAATTTCTTTTATTTACTTTGCATAAATCTTATAAATGACGATGTGTTCCCACTTGTCTTAAAGGCCAATGTCTACTTTACAGTAGATGTTCAGTAAGTAAAGGCTCTCACAGGATTCCCCCAGTAGTCCTTTAATGTAAGCAGGAGAGCTATGATCAGCATCTCCTTTCAACAGATGGGAAAAATGAGACTCAGAGAAGTTAATGAGTGCCTGATGGTCCAAGAAAACTTCAGAGCCAAAAATAAAACTAAATTTCATGGTTTTTTGTTTTCTTTTGTTTTGTTTTTTTGGAGACAGAGTCTCACCCTGTCCCCCAGACTAGAGTGCAGTGGTGCGATCTTGGCTCACTGCAACCTCTGTTTCCCGGGTTCAAGCAATTCTCCTGCTTCAGCCTCCCAAGTAGCTGGGACTACAGGTGCCCACCACCACGCCTGGCTGATTTTTGTATATTTAGTAGAGACGGGGGTTTCACCATATAGGCCAGGCTGGTCTCAAACTCCTGACCTTGTGATCCACCCACCTCGGCCTCCCAAAGTGGTGGGATTACAGGCATGAGCCACCGTGCCTGGCCAATTGCATGTATTCTTAACAGGTATTCTAACTACCTCCATGCTGGAAGTCGAGAGCATAATTTTTGGTGCCTACAGATAGAAGCCTGAGTTTGTATCTTAAGAACAATTGATCTTAAAACTTATTTTCCAAATAGTGTTTTAAAGGAGGATTTGAATGAAGGCTCCACAAACACAGTTGGCAGGCAGGGTTAAGGTAAGGGAGTTTGAAATACCTTAAGGTGGCAGAAAAATCTAAGATGATCTCTCACCCAAAGCTCCATATAGGCAGGTCGAGCTGGTCTTATCCTCGGTCTTCATGTGCTAAAGACAAATTTATGTGTGTTTATTTCCACTGACAACAAGTGAGGATTCTGGTCATTGTCCCTGTCCCTGGTTCACTCCCTTACTGGCCCCTGTAGATGCCAAGCCCCACACATGCCAGGAATCGTTCTTCACAATTGACATGTGCTGAGCCAGTGCTGGCTGACAAGGATATCTCAGGAATGTGGGCCACCAGCCTCTATATCCTGGGAGAACACCCCTCCCAACATTAGGAAAGAGGCAGATGGTGAAATTCATCTTTCTACCTCCTAAAAAGCTACATCCTGCCAAGATCTTTCCAGCTCTGGATCCAGGCGCCTTCCCTCAGTCTCCCTTCCTGGACCAGGTGGAGATGAAGTCAGTCTTCTGGCTCCTCCAACTCATCCCTGGCGACTCAGCTCAGCTCACAGCTCTCCCACACTAAGTGAGGTTGACAGTTGGTCACTAGGGAAAGGAGAAAGACGGGGAGGTAAACCAGAAGGAGCAGAGAGCACCACCAGTTAGGCCCTGTCTTGGCCATTTGTAGTAGACGATATTACTGATCACCTATCCTGTGACTCTCACATGGAAGATTACATATCTTCATCCTGTTCACTTCTGGTGGAGTCACAGGACTTGTTTTGGCCAAGGAAGCATAAGCAGAAGTGATGTGCATCACTTCTAGGAAGACGCTTCTAAGAGTCAACGTGTGGTTGCTATATTCTCTGGTTCATCTGACTGAGTTCCAGATAGAGCCTGCTCAGTCAATTTGGGCCCTAGGCAGAGACTGAAGCAGAACAGAGCCACAGATAAGCAACATGGCCACATAGCACAGTAGGGAGATGAAAGTTGTGGTTGCATATAAAGGTTTAGTGATCATTTGTTACCTAAGCATAACTGAAACTATCCTGACTGACTCCCTTTTTGCTTTCCTTCTTCAACCCTCTAACATGGACCATGTGTTCCCACTCTGGGTTCACTGGAAGAGTCCCCTATGTGTTTCTATGTCCTAACATGTACCATGGCATATTGGAACATGTATATGTTGAGTATCTGTCCAATGGTCCCAGGGCTCTATGTTCCTTGATCTGTACCTATACAGTTCCTGGCATACAGATCACACTGCATAATAAATGCCTGTTGAGATTAACTCAATTTATTTATTCTTGCAATGAATGTTTTGTGTTATCCCTTCTTTGGGCATGACACTGTGCTCTATGCTAAGAAGAAAAAAAGAAAGAGCAAATATCAACTCTGCCTTCATAAATCTTCCAGGATGGCAGGGGTGATGGAAGACTGTCAGTTGGCTAACCTAACCTTACACACAGTCCTGGTGGCATTCTCCTTCACCAATCCCTTCTATAGAAGCTAGAAAAGCAACCAAGAATGGCTACATTCTTTGGGCCTGAACAAGTGGAAATTTTCTGGGTATTTTGAAAAAATCTTTCCTTTTCTGATAAAAAGGATTGAGTGTAGGTAATGCCATTCACCCCCCTTCCTCCTGATTAGAGTGAAATGTCCAAAACTGTGACAGACAAATGAGACGATCATGAAAAATAAAATCAAATACAGATACCAACTTTGATATTGTTAGAGCCAGATTTCTTAATAAGTGAAAAAAATAAACTCAGAGTTGTTTTTCCCATTGCTAGTCAGATTTTCTGTCACTGGCAACCAAACACATCCTATCTGATATCAGGAAATAAGTTGTTAATTTTTGGAACACCAACCTTTACCATCTTCCTTCATTGTTTAACTCCTACTAACATTTCAGGATTCAACTCAGTCATTATATCCCTCCTAAAGTTCAGTCTGTATGTCAGAACACAAACTCTTGATCCATTCTGCCTGGATCAGTGAAACAAGTTACATAAATTTTCTATAAACAGCTAGTTTTATTATCCGTACACTTCTTAGATCCTAGGAGCAAATTCTGCCTAGATCTTTGATTTCTGTAGGTGTCCCCAATGAATCCATTTTCTCTGGATTGCATACATTTGAAACTTCCCCCTACGAGAACTTGAGAATCCTTTCTGTGGACTTCCAGGGACCTTCCTATGACCTGGGGCCAATCTGGAACACAGGGTGAGCAGTAGGATCTCTAGGGTCTACCACATATTCTGTATTGATGTATCTCTTCAGACCCAAGAGTTGTCTATGGGGATAAGTTTTAGTTGTTGTACACTACTAGAAAACACCTAAGCATTTCCCAAAGAATCATTAGATTTTTGCCCTTGCTACTGAACTTGAATTAAATGTGCCACTTGCTTGGCTTCTACGAAGGCTGTCAATTACACTGTCCCCTACCCCAGTGATCCCTCCCCCACCTGCCAACTGGTGTTCCATCCCGGAACACCATCACATATATCGTTGTATAAAATGGTCTTGGAGACCCATGACCTGAGCTCAAATGCTTGCCACAGTAGATCCTGAACAAAGAAAGGAATGGTGTTTCAAGAAAGTATAGACCGGGCACGGTGGCTCTTGCCTGTAATCCCAGCACTTCGGGAGGCTGAGATGGGCGAATCATGAGGTCAGGAGTTCAAGACCTGTCTGGCCAACATAGTGAAACCCTGTCTCTACTAAAAATACAAAAAACTAGCTGGGTGTGGTGGCGAGTGCCTGTAATCCCAGCTACTTGGGAGGCTGAGGCAGGAAAATCACGTGAACCCAGGAGGCAGAGGTTGCAGTGAGCCGAGATCGCGTCACTGCACTCCAGCCCGGGTGACAGTGCGAGACGCTGTCAAAAAAAAAAAAAAAAAAAAAAAAAAAGGAAAGTATAATATAAAGGTAATACAAAGGTATTTTCCAGACCACTGTGAGTGGAGATCATAGTATAATGCAGGGTTAATGGGCAATTTATGGGCTCTGATAATCAGAGCTCAAATGTTGGCTCCACCACTTGCTGGTTGGGTAATCTTAGAAAGGTTACACAGCTTCACTGTGTCTCAGGTGTTATCTAAATATCTAAAAAATAGACATTTTAACAGTACCTACTTCATAGATTGCAGTGAGAATCAGTTAAGCTAACACATATAAAACACTTCACATTTTTTTCTTGCTATAGTAATTACCCAATAAAGATTAGCTGGCAATATCAAGCCATAAAAGTAGAGGTAAATTGGTTGGTCCCTAGCATCAAAGTGAGGAGGAACTGCTATAAAACTTTTGAACATGAAAAATGCATACAAGTAGACAACCAATAAGAGGAGTCAGAAAACAGAAAAGCATAATGCCAATGAAAATTAGATTGGTGAAAATACAATTCTAAAGGCCGACATTTGTTAATGAATAGAAACTGTCTTTGGCAGATGATCAAGTAACCCAATTTGGGGAAATAATTAGACTGTAGACTGAAAATAAAAATGACTAAAAAAAAAAACAAGGATTAGTTTAGCGTCATAGTTAACAGGATTTCCTCGTTGCACTACGTGTTTTCCCTGGGATGAGCTCAGTTTAGGATTAAGAAATTGGTCCCCTCCACAGAGATGATGAACAGCTGCAATTCATTTTCAGTTCCTGTCAAGAAAGTTGGATGTAAGAAGCTGGGGCAGGAATACAAGGATCTGACATTGAGAAAGGCCATATTCACCAGGGAGCCATGAGGTAGATACAGAGGCATCCATATTTACCAGGCAGAAATGTAAATTAGGAAATCTTCAATGTAATGAGATAAATTGCTGCAAATATGCATTTCCTCTGTTTCAATTTGGAACTGGTTAAAGTGCACCATGGTTGTGTTCGCTGGATGTGTTGGTCTGAGCCCAGGACTGGGAGCCTGCTATCTCCAGCTACTTTCTGAGTGACATTGAGAAAATGCCTTCCCCTTTCTGGGCTCCAGTTACCAGCAACTATAAAGTGAACTAGACCACCCCAAAGCTCCTTCCATCTTTAGAATGTACCTGACATATGATCATAAAGAAAAGTAATTGGCTATGATGGTAATTTTAAGGGCCCCACATTTAGATACCACATCCTCTTCCCACCCACAAAGTCAGAACCAACTTCATACTTTGAAATTAGAGTCATATTCAAACAAGGGAATTAAAATGTCATCTTTATTAGGTAAGGTTTGGTTGGAGAGCATGGTTTAGGTATGTGAAGGCATGGGTTTTCCAACACTGCACCTAAAATTAGCATACAGGAACACCTATTAAAGGACAGCACTGCATAACTGCATGTCCTTCCCCAGCTCCACCAGGCAGACCCTTTTTTTAACCACATTGCAGAAAACAAACACAGCCTCTCCATGAGCAGGCAGGTCCAGAGAGGGTGAAGGAAACAGCTAACTAGTGGTTCTCACATTCAAATGGTCATCAGAACTATATGGTGGGCTTGTTAACACACAGATGGCTGGGCCCATCTCCAGAGTTTCTGATTCAGGAGGCTGGAGTGGGGCCTGAGAATCTGCATTTCTAACATGTTGCTTCATGCTGTTAATGCTGCTGGTCCTGGGACCACACTAAGAGCATTGAGCTAAGTATATTTAGCAGCTCCTAAACTCATCAATTGAATACATAAACTCATTTCTCCCCTGCTGGGGACAGATGAGAAGAGGGAGGAGAGCCAGCATTTCCAGGGACTCTACAATGTCTCTCTACATGGAATAAGGAGTAAGTTCCCTTCCATATCAACTATTAAGTTTTAGCAGGATGTAGTCCTGCAGTACTTACTGATTTATTGTCAAAAAAAATAGAGAAAAACAATGCTATTGTAATTGTGCTTCATTAAGTGTAGGAATTGATAATTCACTAGGATACTAGTAGTATAATTCCTAAGAGAAGTTATACCACTCTTCCAACCAAAAACAAGATTTCATAATTTTCAATGTATTAACCAACAGTGAAACAATATAAGAAACAGTTGGATAAGGACAATAATTCTTATAATTGTTAGCTTTCAAATTATGGAAGTATTGAACTAATTCAACTAGTACCCTGGACTTTGCACATGTGCTCTGATTTAAACAATTTGCAATCTTCACTAAAGAAAATCAATGGGCTTATTATCTTCTGGTATGCTGGGTGCTGGCAAGTCATTGCATTAGAAGCTATAAACTAGGATTATTGTCCACGTTGGCTATTTTTTCAGTTGGATTGCCTTGGGCATGTCACATTCCTTCTCTGACCTTCTTTCTTCATATGTCAATTTCAGATGATAATACCTGTAGACAACTGAAACGTTTGTGCCCCCTTACCTTTGTAGAGCCTTGAGCACTTTATATTTTTGCAAGCTGTAAGTTCATTTGATGCCTGTTGATTGAGAGCCCTTAAAATCAAGCAACTCCTCTCATCTAGTAAAGCAGAAATATATATATATATATGTGCATATATATGTATATATATCACTAGCATTTCACTTTTCTAAGCATCCATATATATATGAATGCACAGCCAGCAGTAAAATGCTGACTGTCAACTTGGCCTTCTTTTCAGTCTAAATTGATTTGATTAAAGGAGAATATAAGAGTCCCTCATATCCCCAGGTCTAGAAAAGAGCTCTTTACATAAAACCAGCAGCTGGAAGGAGTTTAAACATTCCTTCGGCTTTACAATTCCCGTAAGATTGAAAAAGCTAAATCAAGTCAAAATATGTCATCATCAAATATTCAAGAGGAATCATTTCAATTTGCAATTACTAAGAGAGCACGGTTTCTCTGCCTTCTTAAGGAAATATCTAGTAGGAAGACTTGAAAACAGGTAAAGAGGAAGCAGTAAATGAGACTGAAATAGAAATAAGGAGGTACAACAAGGGTCACATTAAAACCCACTTATCAGATGACAGGGTGAGTTGTCTCAGACCTAGCAGCCCATGCCCACAGCCAGCCAGCTATCCAATACAGGCAGAGCATAGAGATTCAGAAGCTATTAGAGTCAAAGCCCAGGCCTGAATGAGGGCACAATGGCAAGGGAGGATGGTGCCAGACAAAGAAGAATACCAAAAACCCAACCCACAAGAAGCCAAAAATTTAAGGTACAGAGAAGGAATAGACAGAATAGTCCAAGCAGAGGAACAGTACAAATAGATGTCAAAGGAGACTTGCGCTCCAGCCAAGACTAATTAACATTACCTATTTCAGTGAAGAGATCTGGTAAAAGAAGAAACAGAAAGATGGTCACTGGGTTCGGTAATATGAACACTGGGTTGACCTCAGTGGGAACAGACTCAGGAAAGGAGGGTGGAGGGAGAGGGCTAATGAAAATGAATTGACAAGTCACTATGAGAGGAGGACAGGCAGTGAGTATAGACTCTGCACAGATGAGCTTAACAGAGCCTGACACACAGTATATGATCAAAAACACATGAATAAAGAAGAAAGAAAGGGATAAAAGAAAAGCAGAGAAATGTATACTGCAGCATAAGAAGAAAATGCCACGAGGGACATAGTAGAAGGATGAAGAGGCTAAGGTTCCTATGGGACTCTTTTAGGTAAATTGATAGTTATGTATTATTCAAAGACATGTATCCATGAATTAAATTACAAGCCTGAGGAAAACAACAAAGAGAAAGGTCTGTTATCCCTCTGGACAGATTATTTGCATCTTTGGCACATTTTCTATTCAGTCTAAATATTTATGGAGACAGTTTTACTTGGAGTTGCACCATCTCCATCAAGGGATGTTAGCAACATGACAAAGAACCAGAGCAAGAGATGATGAATGTAGGATGTGTGATGGGGTGGGTGGGAGTGTTGGGGCCAGGAGAGCTCGCTGCATTTTCCAAAAAGATGCTTTAATGGAATCTGGCCTTGTGGACAGGAACGCATTAATCGTAATCCATAGCAGCATCTCAAGATGCGTGATCAGAATGATTCATTTGCTATTAGCTTTGTCTGTCTCTATGCATTGATGCCATAGTATTGCCAGCAATGCTGACCAGGCAGGAAATTATTGACAAGCCCTACTCACCTGTGACTTGCACAACATCTGCAATCTGGTCATTGTCTATGTCTGTATCTCCATCTCCTCCTGCAGTAACCCTCAATAACTCTGCTCCACCCATACTAGCTTTTGCTCGCTCTTTCTTTCTTTCTTTCTTTCTTTCTTTCTTTCTTTCTTTCTTTCTTTCTTTCTTTCTATCTTTCTCTCTTTCTCTCTTTCTTTCTTTCTGAGACGGAGTCTTACTCTGTCGCTCAGGCTGGAGTGCAGTGGCGCTATCTTGGCTCACTGGAGCCCCATCTCCCGGGTTCACGCTATTCTCCTGCCTCAGCCTCCCGAGTAGCTGGGACTACAGGCGCCCGGCTTTTGCTCTTTTTCAAATACATCAAACTGGTTCCTGACTCAAGACATTGGTCCTGTTTTTTACTCTGCCTGGGAAACAGATATTTGCAAGGTTCTTCACTGTCGCTTTCTTTAGTTCTCTGATCAAAAGACTTCCCCTTGAAGAGGGCTTCCCTGGCCACCTCTGTAAAAATAAATCCTCAACTCTAATATTGATTAGTCTGTAGACCTTTGCCTTGTTATAGGCCTGTCACTGCTGCAAATTTGAATAATGTTTTGTTTAATTACACTTGTTGCATTTCTCCCATGAAGGTGAGGAATATTTTTGCTTTCTTAGTGTTGCGTGCCTCAATATCTGGAAGAGTATCTGACACGGAAGAGGTATCTGTTAAATATTTGTTGTAGGAATGAAATAATGAGTCACTTTAATCAATTAATCCTCCAGGAAGACAGGAAGACTCCTCTAATTTCCCAGATTGGGGTAGGTCTCTTCATATTCCCTTCTATAGCCCCCCAGCTATATATTACATATGATTGTATAATAATGTATGAAACCAAGCTGTTCTCATATCTGACTCTCCAACTTGCTCCTAAGTTCCTGAAGCTCATGAACCAGGACTGATTTATCTCTGCATCTGCAATGTCTCCTGCAGCAGTGTTATTCACTGAAATGAATGTGAAAGGTTTTATAGACCAAATGATGATAATAATTAACCAGAAAAGGAGCTGTGGGACAAAAAAGGACTTGAAATTTAGCAATGGCTTGCCTAGAAGAAGGAGAGATGGTTCTGCCATACGTTAAATTATTTTTCACCAACCAGCAAAATACCTTAACTATCCATGTGAAGTGACGGGCCTCGTCAGAGTGAGCATCCTGAACTGAGGGTCAGGCAGCATCTATTCTGGCCCTAGCCTTTGTGTGAGTATGAGCAAGGCCCTTCCCTTCTCTGAGTCCATTCTCATCTGTACCATGAGAAGATTAGACCATGGGATGCCTAAAAGTCCTTCCACTCCTGTGTTCCAGGATTCTATATACCTAGGACAGTGAATGGTGCAATGGAGGAAGAAAAATGTGTACAATGCATAACCCTGCTCTCACAAAAGCCAACCATGAAGGATTTGGAGTCAGACACACATGGGTCTAAACCCAGAGTCTGGAGCTTAACAAACTTTGTGAACTCAGGCAAATTCCTCAATCGATTTAAGCCTCCATAAAATGGAAATAGTAATTCCTAACTACACGTTCAATAAATAACAGCTTGCTCTGCACTTCTTTCCCATACATCCCATGGCTGGCTGTTTTAGCAACATTGACTCAATAATGAAAAGATTCTTTTATAAACACCATCCTAGCAGTTTAGATAGCTCAAGTGCTGCTGCAGCTCCAGCTGACTCCAACACAGGAGTAGACAGCCTCCCTCACAAGGCTAAAGTTTTCCAGTCACTCTCCTTTGGGGCCTCTGAGCAGACTCTATTTGTGTTACCCAGGAAGTTTCTTGAGCCATTTCTTTTGCTAGAATTGCACGGTAAACATTCTTACAGATGACTTACCGCCTGTCACAACATTCTACTGCTCTTTCCAGAAAGAATTCCTGCAGAATGAGGTCAGTCGCTTACTAACCATGACTTCCATTTCTTTCACCCCTTTTGGTCTTGCCCTTACGATGTGGAGTGACTGACTCTGGCTACCTTAATGGGTCACTTCCAACAGCTGTGGGAGCAAAATGTTCCAGTAGTTCAAGACAGATCCCAGAGGATCCACAAGATGAAGAACAGACTCCAAATACAATCAGAGGGCCAATGGGGAAATTCCAAGTTTGTAGATCCAGTAACCATGGAGGGGAACTAAGAAGTTCTTAGATACATTTCTAAAAGGTTTGGAAATGTATACAGTGCAAAGATGCATGCCTTCTTATAGACATTCTTATTCATCAATGGCCCCATGATGCCAGGAATGTTGTTTCTTTTTTCTATGCTTCCAAAATGCTGGAGGCGCTTAAAGGAATAGAGATAAGGACACTACAGGGTATATAACTTCCACTGGAAAGGGCCGCAGCAGCTCCCTCTCCCCAGGTATGAGGGAGCACAAACCAGGAGCCTTCAGGTAAACACCTCTCACTATTTTCCTCAAGAGGACAATGGATGTCTCCTGTGATCTCAGAGTGGGCACACAGGAATATGCTCCTTCTCATAATCTCATATTGCTGAATTATGAATAAATTTGCTATATTGCTTTATCTTTCATCTCGTATAGCTTATGCTTGACACATAATGGTTGCAGAAGTGATGGCTTTTAGTTTGAACTAAAGACTATTTGCCAACCCTGATTTAGGAAACCGTTCCTATTCCCATGTCCAGTATATAATAATTTCTCTATGGTTGCTTACTAAAATAACACTTCCAAAAAAGCAACAGGGGAACTACATTGCAATCAATTTATCGTCTACTCAGGTATTCAACAGACTTTTACAGAGGCTCTAGGAGAAGCAAAAGCTCTTACATTGTACTACTTGAATTTCAACCCGGCCACTTTAAAAAGTCAACTAACCTCTCTGATTCTCAGTTGCCTAAATCATGAAATGGTAATAATAACAGAATCTATCTAGGGTTGTTAGTAGGATTAAGAGTCATATCAACTTTACTACATGTAATAAAGTCCCTGACATTGTCTGTGCTATGATGTTCAGTGGGTTAGGTGTATTAAATGCATTTTTGACTTATGATAGGTTTAACTTATGATGGGTTTATTGGGATGTAATCCCACCGTAAGTCGAGGAGCAGCTGTACTCAGTTGTCTAGTATGATACAACATGAGATTCTTGAGGAAAGAATTTTATGTGATTTACTATTATGTTCTTTGTACCCAGCACAATTAACAACACAGGGTAAATACTTAATAAGTGTTTTTCAAATGATGGCATGAATGAACAAACAATAAATAAAGAGCAAAATGCTTGGGAGGAACTCCTTTATTTAAGGTGGTGTTTTTATTTCAGAGGGACAATTTTATTCACAAATATTGTGGGGACAAACTCTTAGGGGTTGATTTTGTCTGAAAACACAATCTATAGGGCTTTTTACATAAAGAATTTCCCCATGATTTTCAGTTCCATGGATCCAGACCGGGGACACACGTTTAATATTTTATAAATGGGAGGAGAAAAAAAAAAGAAAAATTCCAGAGAAGCATCAAGCTGAGCCCAAGTGATAAGAGAAATGCCTAAAGAAGAAACAACATTGAAAGAAATTTTTTGAATATATTCAAAGTATATAAATCATTCTGAAACCATGGAGTCCTGGTAAGAAACATAGAATAGAAAAAAATTATTTTCTCATGTGCTAATATTTCATCATAACTGGCAGCTCAAAACCCGTGAGAGCCTGGAGTTTGAAGATCTTTGAGATAGGAGCTGGAAGGACTGATCTCAGAGCATTACCTTGGAGCCAGTTCTCAGGAAAACCACAACACATTGTGTGGCTTTCTGGAATGCTTGTGGAGACCTCTCATTCCAGTAGAGTTTCAAGGAGGAGACAGGGCTCTCTCAGGGGGTTGGCTGACAAAAGAAAGAAACAGTAAAAGGATAAAGTCATACTAGGCATGGCGCCAAAACCCAAGTATCTATCCCTTGGGGTCACTGTCTATCAACCAGGCTGTCAGGAGCCTGCCACTCCGTCATTCCTGCAGCACCCTTCATGCCTGTGACTTTGCTTAGGCAACTGAGACCCCAGTCTCTGCCTAACATTTTGTGACATGATGGGTAGCAAGAAATGTAAATCTGAATGCTGGTTCCATCACTATGCGTGGCTTACCCAAGCTGAACTTCAAAATTCTTGTCTGGGAATTTAAAAAGAAACAAGGGGGAAAAAAGGAGAAATGAAGGAAAGAAAGGAGAAAAGAAAGAAAGGAGAGAGAGAGGGAGAAAAAAAAAGAAAGAAAAGAAAAAAGGGAAGTGAAGGGAAAGGGAGAAGGGAGAAGAGGGAAAGGAAGGGAAGGGAAGTGGAGGAGAGAGGAGGGGAGGGGAGGGGAGAAGGAAGGGGAAAAGGGAAGGGAAAGGAGAAGGGTAGGGGAGCGGAGGGGAGAAGGGAAGGGAAGGGGAGAAGAGGGGGGAAGAGAAGAGAGGAGAGGAGAGAATGGGGAAGGGAAAGGGGAAGGGAAGGGAAGGGGGAAGGGAAGGGGGAAGAGAAGGAAGGGAAGGGAGGGGAAGAGTAAGGAAGGGAAGGGAAGGGGAGGGAAGGGAAAAGGAGGAAAGGGGAGGGAAAGGGAGGGGATGAGAGGGAGAGAAGAAGAAAGAGGGAAGATAAGAGAAAGGGGACAGGAAGGGACGAGAAGGGAAGGGGGAAGGGGGAAAGGAAAGGGGGAAGGGAAGGACAAAGGGAATGAAAGGGGAGGGAAGGAGGAAGGGAAGGGGAGAGAAGAGGGAAGGTAAGAGCAAGACAATAAAAGAGGAAAGAAAAGAAATTATTATAATGACTAAGTGGAATCATAAATTTAAAGCACGGTTCCCAGCACACAACATAGCTTTGTTAAATATTAGTGCCCTTGCCTACATTGACTCATTGTCAGCATAAGGGCCTTTTAGAATCCCCTTGTTACTTAGTTCAAAATTGATGCACATACATATAAATTCACCCTACTGCTTGTCCCCAGATGAATAAGATTTAATTAACACTTAACATTTTGGTACTTGCTCACTTTGATGGGAGTACAGAGGAGTTTCTCTTCCTGTTGAACACACCATGCTCACCCAGAAATGTCCTTGATGACCACTTCCCTCATTGATTGCAAAATATTTTAATATTTTTGAGCTTAAGGTTAGATAAACTGTAATCCCAGCGTTCTAAAAGATAGGTTTGGGATCAGTCAGGTCTAAATGAAATCTTAGGTTTACCAATTACCAGTTGTGTGATTCTGGAAGCATTGCTTAATCTCCGAGACTCAGTTTCCTTAGCTATCAATAAAGATAATATCTATACCCCACAGAGTTAAAATATTAAATGTCATCATGTACATTAAATTGTCCAACACAGGTGCTCATTGAATTCATTCATCCATTCAATAAATGTGTATCAAGCACCTCCAATGTACAAGGAGGTATTCTAGGAACTGATGATGCAGTTGTAAACCAAACAATATTTCTGCCTTCATGGAGCCATTTCTTTCAGTTAAAAAAAAATGCTATGAAGCAAAAGAATGCAGAATAATAGATGGACAGCAATAGTAATGGTGGTGCTAGAAATAAACACTAGATCCTTTTTCCCTGTGTTCACACAGTTCTCTTTTTGAATCCCAAACTCTCCTATCCACTGACCACAGGTCTCCAGGGAGGATGAATAAAGGGTTAGATTCTGTTGAATTGAGCCATCTGACATCATTTAAATAAAGTTGTGGACACCAATAGAAGAGTACATGGTCATCAACAGGACGGATAGAGTTGGGTGTCGCTTTGGAGACCCTTGGAGATGCACAGCTATGCTCAGTCTCCAGCCTTGTCATAGTTGAAACTACAGAGGCGATTCTTGGAGAACGACATTTCCCCCCAAAAAGGCAGTCCTCAATAATGCCGTCTTTGTTGCAGCAGAACATCGGCAACCTTGTCCTGAGCTGGGTCCAAGTTGAGGGGAAAGAGGGGAACAGCCAGCTGTGAAAAGATCAATTTGTTTCCAATCCATTCTTTCTTATGGTTAGAGAGGCTGGCTCCCCACACTGGCTGGGTCTGTCAGGGACAGATGCCAAGTAGGGCACAGACTGAAGAAACACCCCCTGTTCCCACTGAAGCAGGAGCATTCGGCCTCTGCTCTGAGTAAGCCTCAGAGTCTGTTGCATTAGCCATCCCCCAGTTAGGTTGCTTTAGGGAGACACAAGTTGGGGCAGATGAGAGGGATGCCTCAAGTCTAATTCAAAACTACAACTATTCAAACCCTCCATTTATTTTTGTTTGTAAATAACCAGTGTTGGCAGGTTGTGGGAAAGCAGGGGTTCCCATATACCATAGCTGAGAGTGTAAATTGGTATAACAGCTTAAGAAACCCGTTTGGCAGAATCCATGGAAATTGAAAGTGCATAGGAATTTATCTGAAGGATAAATTCTCAGAAGTGCACCCAGATGAATGCACAAGGAGGATGTTTATTACAGCATTGTTTGCCACAGAAAAAGTCCAGAATCAACTGAACATTATGTTGTAGAGTAAAAGAATGAGCCACACATAGAAAGAGGTCTGAGAGAAAAGGGAGGAAGGAATATTCAGTTTGATACGCATGGTAAAAATCTATTTATTATACATAGAGTTAACCCCTCCATCAACATGTATGTTTTACATCCTGTTGGACCTCTGCTAATACCTCGGTCTGTTCCTACCCCAACCCCAAGATTGAATAACACAAGGCAAGAGGACTCCTGTAGGGCCCTGTGGATGTGCAAGATGCTAAGAATGAGTGGATATTATAAATAGATGTAAAAGTTAGGAACCTTGCCAGCCTCTATTACCTTTCCTCAGTAGATCTGTCTTCCTTGGCCAGGGTGAGGTAGAAACAATAGCCAGATGAGTGATCAGTGGCTTGTATGGCTTAGCATTTTTTCCTGAGGTCCATTTGGAGAGGAAACTAAGACCATACTCAGTATTTTCAGGTTTTCAGTCTCTTCATAATTGACAGCCCGTTTCCTCCTCTTATCAAATTGCACAGAGATCAAATGTGAAGAAGCCTGAAAGAAAGGACAGGTTACATTGCTCAATTAAGAATTTGCGGGGGGCGGAGCAAGATGGCCGAATAGGAACAGCTCCAGTCTCCAACTCCCAGCGCGAGCGACACAGAAGACCGGCGATTTCTGCATTTTCAACTGAGGTACTGGGTTCATCTCACTGGGGAGTGCCAGACAATCGGTGCTCGTCAGCTGCTGCAGCCCGACCAGCGAGAGCTGAAGCAGGGCGAGGCATTGCCTCACCTGGAAAGCGCAAGGGGGAAGGGAATCCCTTTTCCTAGCCAGGGGAACTGAGACACACAACACCTGGAAAATCGGGTAACTCCCACCCCAATACTGCGCTTTAAGCAGACAGGCACACCAGGAGATCATATCCCACACCTGGCCGGGAGTGTCCCACACCCACGGAGCCTCCCTCATTGCTAGCACAACAGTCTGTGATCTACCGGCAAGGCAGCAGCGAGGCTGGGGGAGGGGCGCCCGCCATTGCCGAGGCTTAAGTAGGTAAACAAAGCTGCTGGGAAGCTCGAACTGGGTGGAGCTCACAGCAGCTCAAGGAAACCTGCCTGTCTCTGTAGACTCCACCTCTGGGGACAGGGCACAGTAAATAATAACAAACGCAGCAGCTCTGCAGACGCAAATGACTCTGTCTGACAGCTTTGAAGAGAGCAGTGGATCTCCCAACACGGAGATTGAGATCTGAGAAGGGACAGACTCCCTGCTCAAGTGGGTCCCTGACCCCTGAGTAGCCTAACTGGGAGACATCCCCCACTAGGGGCAGTCTGACACACCACACCTCACAGGGTGGAGTACACCCCTGAGAGGAAGATTCCAAAGCAAGAATCAGACAGGTACACTCGCTGTTCAGAAATATTCTATCTTCTGCAGCCTCTGCTGCTGATACCCAGGCAAACAGGGTCTGGAGTGGACCTCAAGCAATCTCCTACAGCTACAACCTACAGCTGAGGATCCTGACTGTTAGAAGGAAAGCTATCAAACAGGAAGGACACCTACACCAAAACCCCATCAGTACATCACCATCATCAAAGACCAGAGGCAGATAAAACCACAAAGATGGGGAAAAAGCAGGGCAGAAAAGCTGGAAATTCAAAAAATAAGAGCGCATCTCCCCCGGCAAAGGAGCGCAGCTCATCGCCAGCAACGGATCAAAGCTGGACGGAGAATGACTTCGACGAGATGAGAGAAGAAGGCTTCAGTCCATCAAATTTCTCAGAGCTAAAGGAGGAATTACGTACCCAGTGCAAAGAAACTAAAAATCTTCAAAAAAAAGTGGAAGAATTGATGGCTAGAGTAATTAATGCAGAGAAGCTCACAAACGAAATGAAAGAGACGAAAACCATGGCACGAGAAATACGTGACAAATGCACAAGCTTCAGTAACCGTCTCGATCAACTGGAAGAAAGAATGTCAGCGATGGAGGATCAAATGAATGAAATGAAGCGAGAAGAGAAACCAAAAGAAAAAAGAAGAAAAAGAAATGAACAAAGCCTGCAAGAAGTATGGGATTATGTAAAAAGACCAAATCTACGTCTGATTGGGGTGCCTGAAAGTGAGGGGGAAAATGGAACCAAGTTGGAAAACACTCTTCAGGATATCATCCAGGAGAACTTCCCCAACCTAGTAGGGCAGGCCAACATTCAAATCCGGGAAATACAGAGAACGCCACAAAGATACTCCTCGAGAAGAGCAACTCCAAGACACATAATTGCCAGATTCACCAAAGTTGAAATGAAGGAAAAAATCTTAAGGGCAGCCAGAGAGAAAGGTCGGGTTACCCACAAAGGGAAGCCCATCAGACTAACAGCAGATCTCTCGGCAGAAACTCTTCAAGCCAGAAGAGAGTGGGGGCCAATATTCAACATTCTTAAAGAAAAGATTTTTAAACCCAGAATTTTATATCCAGCCAAACTAAGTTTCATAAGTGAAGGAGAAATAAAATCCTTTACAGATAAGCAAATGCTTAGAGATTTTGTCACCACTAGGCCTGCCTCATAAGAGACCCTGAAGGAAGCACTAAACATGGAAAGGAACAACCGGTACCAGCCATTGCAAAAACATGCCAAAATGTAAAGACCATCAAGGCTAGGAAGAAACTGCATCAACTAACGAGCAAAATAACCAGTTAATATCATAATGGCAGGATGAAGTTCACACATAACAATCTTAACCTTAAATGTAAATGGACTAAATGCTCCAATTAAAAGACACAGACTGGCAAACTGGATAAAGAGTCAAGATCCATCAGTCTGCTGTATTCAGGAGACCCATCTCACACGCAGAGACATACATAGGCTCAAAATAAAGGGATGGAGGAAGATTTACCAAGCAAATGGAGAACAAAAAAAAGCGGGGGTTGCAATACTAGTCTCTGATAAAACAGACTTTAAACCATCAAAGATCAAAAGAGACAAAGAAGGCCATTACATAATGGTAAAGGGATCAATTCAACAGGAAGAGCTAACTATCCTAAATATATATGCACCCAATACAGGAGCACCCAGATTCATAAAGCAAGTCCTTAGAGACTTACAAAGAGACTTAGACTCCCATACAATAATCATGGGAGACTTCAACACTCCACTGTCAACATTAGACAGATCAACGAGACGGAAAGTTAACAAGGATATCCAGGAATTGAACTCATCTCTGCAGCAAGCAGACCTAATAGACATCTATAGAACTCTCCACCCCAAATCAACAGAATATACATTCTTCTCAGCACCACATCGTACTTACTCCAAAATTGACCACGTAATTGGAAGTAAAGCACTCCTCAGCAAATGTACAAGAACAGAAATTATAACAAACTGTCTCTCAGACCACAGTGCAATCAAATTAGAACTCAGGACTAAGAAACTCAATCAAAACCGCTCAACTACATGGAAACTGAACAACCTGCTCCTGAATGACTACTGGGTACATAACGAAATGAAGGCAGAAATAAAGATGTTCTTTGAAACCAATGAGAACAAAGATACAACATACCAGAATCTCTGGGACACATTTAAAGCAGTGTGTAGAGGGAAATTTATAGCACTAAATGCCCACAAGAGAAAGCAGGAAAGATCTAAAATTGACACTCTAACATCGCAATTAAAAGAACTAGAGAAGCAAGAGCAAACACATTCGAAAGCTAGCAGAAGACAAGAAATAACTAAGATCAGAGCAGAACTGAAGGAGATAGAGACACAAAAAACCCTCCAAAAAATCAATGAATCCAGGAGTTGGTTTTTTGAAAAGATCAACAAAATTGACAGACCACTAGCAGGACTAATAAAGAAGAAAAGAGAGAAGAATCAAATCGACGCAATTAAAAATGATAAAGGGGATATCACCACCGACCCCACAGAAATACAAACTACCATCAGAGAATACTATAAACACCTCTATGCAAATAAACTGGAAAATCTAGAAGAAATGGATAATTTCTTGGACACTTACACTCTTCCAAGACTAAACCAGGAAGAAGTTGAATCCCTGAATAGACCAATAGTAGACTCTGAAATTGAGGCAATAATTAATAGCCTACCAACCAAAAAAAGTCCAGGACCAGATGGATTCACAGCTGAATTCTACCAGAGGTACAAGGAGGAGCTGGTACCATTCCTTCTGAAACTATTCCAATCAATAGAAAAAGAGGGAATCCTCCCTAACTCATTTTATCAGGCCAACATCATCCTGATACCAAAGCCTGGCAGAGACACAACAAAAAAAGAGAATTTTAGACCAATATCCCTGATGAACATCGATGCAAAAATCCTCAATAAAATACTGGCAAACCGGATTCAGCAGCACATCAAAAAGCTTATCCACCATGATCAAGTGGGCTTCATCCCTGGGATGCAAGGCTGGTTCAACATTCGCAAATCAATAAACATAATCCAGCATATAAACAGAACCAAAGACAAGAACCACATCATTATCTCAATAGATGCAGAAAAGGCTTTTGACAAAATTCAACAGCCCTTCATGCTAAAAACGCTCAATAAATTTGGTATTGATGGAACGTACCTCAAAATCATAAGAGCTATTTATGACAAACCCACAGCCAATATCATACTGAATGGGCAAAAACTGGAAAAATTCCCTTTGAAAACTGGCACAAGACAGGGATGCCCTCTCTCACCACTCCTATTCAACATAGTGTTGGAAGTTCTGGCTAGGGCAATCAGGCAAGAGAAAGAAATCAAGGGGATTCAGTTAGGAAAAGAAGAAGTCAAATTGTCCCTGTTTGCAGACGACATGATTGTATATTTAGAAAACCCCATTGTCTCAGCCCAAAATCTCCTTAAGCTGATCAGCAACTTCAGCAAAGTCTCAGGATACAAAATTAATGTGCAAAAATCACAAGCATTCTTATACACCAGTGACAGTCAAACAGAGAGCCAAATCAGGAATGAACTTCCATTCACAATTGCTTCAAAGAGAATAAAATACCTAGGAATCCAACTTACAAGGGATGTAAAGGACCTCTTCAAGGAGAACTACAAACCACTGCTCAGTGAAATCAAAGAGGACACAAACAAATGGAAGAACATACCATGCTCATGGATAGGAAGAATCAATATCGTGAAAATGGCCATACTGCCCAAGGTAATTTATAGATTCAATGCCATCCCCATCAAGCTACCAATGAGCTTCTTCACAGAATTGGAAAAAGCTGCTTTAAAGTTCATATGGAACCAAAAAAGAGCCCGCATCTCCAAGACAATCCTAAGTCAAAAGAACAAAGCTGGAGGCATCACGCTACCTGACTTCAAACTATACTACAAGGCTACAGTAACCAAAACAGCATGGTACTGGTACCAAAACAGAGATATAGACCAATGGAACAGAACAGAGTCCTCAGAAATAATACCACACATCTACAGCCATCTGATCTTTGACAAACCTGAGAGAAACAAGAAATGGGGAAAGGATTCCCTATTTAATAAATGGTGCTGGGAAAACTGGCTAGCCATAAGTAGAAAGCTGAAACTGGATCCTTTCCTTACTCCTTATACGAAAATTAATTCAAGATGGATTAGAGACTTAAATGTTAGACCTAATACCATAAAAATCCTAGAGGAAAACCTAGGTAGTACCATTCAGGACATAGGCATGGGCAAAGACTTCATGTCTAAAACACCAAAAGCAACGGCAACAAAAGCCAAAATTGACAAATGGGATCTCATCAAACTAAAGAGCTTCTGCACAGCAAAAGAAACTACCATCAGAGTGAGCAGGCAACCTACAGAATGGGAGAAAATTTTTGCAATCTACTCATCTGACAAAGGGCTAATATCCAGAACCTACAAAGAACTCAAACAAATTTACAAGAAAAAAACAAACAACCCCATCCAAAAGTGGGCAAAGGATATGAACAGACGTTTCTCAAAAGAAGACATTCATACAGCCAACAGACACATGAAAAAATGCTCATCATCACTGGCCATCAGAGAAATGCAAATCAAAACCACAATGAGATACCATCTCACACCAGTTAGAATGGCGATCATTCAAAAGTCAGGAAACAACAGGTGCTGGAGAGGATGTGGAGAAATAGGAACACTTTTACACTGTTGGTGGGATTGTAAACTAGTTCAACCATTATGGAAAACAGTATGGCGATTCCTCAAGGATCTAGAACTAGATGTACCATATGACCCAGCCATCCCATTACTGGGTATATACCCAAAGGATTATAAATTATGCTGCTATAAGGACACATGCACATGTATGTTTATTGCTGCACTATTCACAATAGCAAAGACTTGGAATCAACCCAAATGTCCATCAGTGACAGATTGGATTAAGAAAATGTGGCACATATACACCATGGAATACTATGCAGCCATAAAAAAGGATGATTTTGTGTCCTTTGTAGGGACATGGATGCAGCTGGAAACCATCATTCTTAGCAAACTATCACAAGAACAGAAAACCAAACACCGCATGTTCTCACTCGTAGGTGGGAACTGAACAATGAGATCACTTGGACTCGGGAAGGGGAACATCACACACCGGGGCCTATCATGGGGAGGGGGGAGGGGGGAGGGATTGCATTGGGAGTTATACCTGATGTAAATGACGAGTTGATGGGTGCAGCACACCAACATGGCACAAGTATACATATGTAGCAAACCTGCACGTTGTGCACATGTACCCTACAACTTGAAGTTTAATAATAATAAATAAATTAAAAAAAAAAAAAAAGATAATTGAACTGAACCTTATACTTGGAAATAAAAGCCCATCAAATAATCAGATTGGTTAAAGAAATTGTTTATAGTCATCTTAGTTTAAAATTAAAACAAACCTTTTTCATTAAAAAAAAAAAAAAAAAAAAAGAATTTGCTCCCTTCCAGCTCTAAAACATCCCATATTTTCCAGTTGCAAATGTTACCAAGTTTACAATGACCACCAAATGCTGAATAAAACATATGTAATTCTACCCATCCTGGCAATAATTCACTGTGGACTTTTGGTCAAGCTTCCTGCTCTCACTCGGCCTCAGTTTTCCCTGTGGCTCATGTGATAAGGACTATGTACCTGGGGTGGCAAGAGCAGATCACCTGTGCCCCTCTCTCCCTGCTTCCTCTGACAGGCATAACTAACCATTTACAGCATGCTTTCCTACAGATCTCAAATGATTCCTCTGACTCCTTCTTGACACAGAATTGTAAGCAATCACAAATATTTAATCCAAGTTGACATAAAAGTCAACATTTAATTGTCCTCTCCATACTAGATGATATCTGAAGTTCATTCCAGATTTAACATTCTGTTTCCATAATTCAAGGATTCATTTGAACGCCAGCTTGTTCACGAAGTCAGCCTAGATTGATGAAGAACAAGTCAGGTTTTCCTGTTTCTGACTTATGGAGACAGAGCTATATAAGTCCATATGAACTTGACTTCTGGTTTCTTTGCATTGTTATACCGTTGTCACCTGTATAACAATGCTGCCTCCATGGGGAAATTTAATTTAAATATGGAAAGGATATCTCATACAATAATTTTCAGACTGTGATGCATAGTACCCCCAGAGTTACTCAAAGATTTTCCACAGGCTCTAGTTGGCAGACATAAGGAAATTTTCAGATTCTCAGCTTTCATTTGCACTCTTTCTCAGGAATCTGAAGAGAGTCCCTTTTTCTTAAATGCTTTTCTTTCACTTTACAAAGGGAATTCATGCCTCTCACTCATCTCGAGTTGCCTTGGGGTATAAAAATTTCTGGGGGACCAAACAAAGGTACAATTCAAAATTCTTTTGAGAAAAAGTGTTGAGAAAGTGAATGACTAATGACCTCGTAGCAAATCATTCTGCAAGTCAGATGACTTTCAATGCTTTGGTTACAACAAAACTGAAGGGGAACCTAATTAAAATGTCAGCTAAGAAAGTATTAAAAATGCTGTTTGATGATTGACCTTTATGTGATTTTCGGCATACAACCTGGTAAGAAGTTATAACACTGCTATAACAAAAGTTTTTATTTTCCCATCTACTTATTTCTGTGAATAGGTTTCTCAGTGCTTACAACCAAACAATGAAAAGTAAATATAATTTATGAAATATCACTTCATGTTAGCAATAATGAATATTCCTCAGCAGACATATGGCTTAATTTTTTAAAAAGTTCACCTCATTCAGAGAAACATTTCTAATAAAACCTTATGTTTCACATCACATTTAGCAAAATTTTAATAACTGTATGGTAGATTGATCAGTTGTATACTTCTAATAATTGTTATGATAATTTAATGCAGAAGAAATTGGGTTTTGTTAGCATCTTATATTTACAGAACATTAAAGAAATTTTAATATGAATTTATATACATGTTTTGTTGCAGAATAATATAATAATATGATCAGTGAAAGAATTTCCAATATAAAAAATCTACTACATTAGGAAACATTTCTATAGAGCAAATGAAATGGAAATAAAGATTTAAGGAAAACAAAAAAACTATGTAAGTTTTCAACTATTAGGGAAGATTCTATTTGTATATTTTTAAATGGATGAATGGTGGTATCAAATTAAAGTGGAATTTTGATCCATTAAATCTATTTATAATAGTTAGACAGTTTTATTTTAAATGACTATATTTTCAATATCCCTCACAACTATTTAAACTTATAATAAAAGCACTTGTCAACTTAAAAAGGTTCATATTTTTCCAAGAATATTTTAGAGAGCATTAAAGCAAACTACTAAGGACTGTATTTTATCAGAGTGAATTCTCTTAAATAATTATAATAGGGGAATCAAATGGTAGTTGTTTAAGAAAATCCAATGTACTGATAGACAAATCTGTATAAAGGAAGAAAGAATGACACATTTTCTAAGTATAAATGTTACACGTCAAGTTTGGGCTACAATTGGACTAAGTCTTCACTTCCTTATTTATCCTCAGCCAGCCAATCCAGGTCTTATGGCCCTACCCTTTGATCTATGCTACCCTGTGTAACTCTTCCCTAACTTGGATTAGAAAATTGAAAGATTTTCAAACTCTAGGTCTTTGTTGATAGATTTTTTTTAAATCTCTTTAATTATAGTATATAATTCTAGTGCCTAGGAATCAATGCCTTATCTGGGAAACACAAGCAAAGCAATATGTAATTGCATCATTTCTTAGGATATTCATTCCTTTTTTGGTCAGTTCTGATGCTCTCTTTTCTGAGCAGATTGCTAAGCTGGGGGTGAAGGCAAGGCAAAGCAAGAAGATGGTGGGAGGAAAAAAGGTATGTCATCTACCTACTGTTGCTTCAGTTTTATCTTGAAATGGCTTATCCATTGATTCATTCAGTAAAGTTTTCCTAAACACGTACTCTGCACCACATTCTGGGTTAGGACTGGGGACTACCAAGGTCAAGAAGATACAGGTTTTTCCCTTGAAGAGTCACAGTTTACTAAGGGAAAGTCAAACTCAACAAGTAATTGAGATGCTCTGCAATAAGCTCTACATTAGAAGAAACTCAAGGTGCCAGGGATCAGAGAGGATAGTATGAGTATGATCAATTCTATAAGAAGTGGTAGTATTTGAGCAAAGCCTTAATTAAGGAGTAAGAACTGAGGACAGTCCCAGCAGAAGGTACAGCACACATTTCAGCATGGGGCCATATGTGGTCATGACATTTCGATAAATAGAAAGCATATCATATCTAAAGCAGAGGTTAGAGTCAGCACCTAGCAGGTGGAGGCAGGAGATAAGGCTAAAGAAGCAAGTTGGGGACAGGTCACAAAGGGCCATGAAAGTTGTCTTAGTCTTTTCAGGTGGCTGTAGCAGAATAACATGGAGTGGGTGGCTTATAAACAACAGAAATGTATGCTCACATTTCTAGAGGCTTGGAATTCCAAGATCAAAGCACCAGTAGATTCAACGTCTAGTGAGGGCCCCTTCCTGATGTCTTCTTGCTGCGCCCTTATACAGTGGAAGAAGAAAGGCAGCTATCTGGGGTCTCTTTTATGAAGGCATTAGTCCCATTCACGAGGGCTCCACCTCATGACCTAATCACCTTTCAAAGGCCCCACCTCCAAACACCATCACATTGAGGATTTGGTTCAACATGAACTTGGAGAGAAGACAAACATTCAGACTCTAGAAAGCCTTGCTCAACATTTGAAAATTGAACTTGATCCTTTGGGCAACAGGAAGGAACATGATGAGATAAAGACTTTAGAATGATAATCCGAGGTTAGAGGACATGAGAAAAATCCTAACCCAGCACAGGATACAGACTCTCCAAAAAACTTTAATTGACCTTTCAACTTCCCTTTCTCCCTTAAAGAAAGCAGGGCTCTGAATCCCCAAGATACAGTGCATCCAGTATTATATACTGAGAAGAGAAAATGAACCAAGAATAAGATAAGAACTATTCATTTGTTTTATTAGTATTTATCAGGTGCCTACTCATTTACATATAATTCTGCTTTTTTTTTTCCTCTTAAACAAATTTGTCAAATAAGAGCTAAGGCCCGTACTTTATCAAAGTGGACACTGAATCACAGATGGCTTCAGTAACTTGCCCAAGCTCACATATCTAATTAAGAATTAGACTATTTACAAATCCAGCAGTCTGACTTACATGTACTTAACCATGGTGCCATCTCTCTGTAAGCAATATGACTATTTTACTGCTGTGGACTGTGAGAATAAAGATATGCCAAACAAACAGGGTAAGGGCCTCTAAGGGATGAACTTTGCCTGTTCTTAGCTCCATCTTAAGTGAGAGGGTGCTATATGTATGTGCTGGCAGGCCAAGTCTGGAGATAAAGAAAGCACAGGTATGGTTGCCTGCTGAGGCCAGGTCTACAAAGGAATTTGTTTGTTTCTATTGCCTCTATTCCTAAGCTGGGACTACCAGGTCCAAACAACGGTCACTTTTCCCTCTTCTCCCTACCTGCCAATTCCATTTCAGGATATTACTTCTCTCTAATCTTTACCCATATCCCATCAATCACCAAACCCTTGCAAGTTTGTCTTTAATATCACTATACTCTGCCCAATTCCCTCCATCCCTGCAACTCCCACCCTGGTTTAAGCCACCATCCTCTCTTGCTTAAATGACTACAGCAGTCCCTCACTGGTCTCTCCAACTCCAATCTGCTTGCAATTCTGCTTCACAATTATAGCCAAGATGATATTTTTAAAGTATGAATCTAACTTTATCCCCCCTTGTTGACATCCAAAAATGGTCTCCTATAACTTTTCTAGAGAAGAAGAGTTCAAAATCCTTCCCAGGGCTCTCAAGGTCCTACATGAGATTCTGCCAATTTCGTCTGTCTCACCCAAACCCTCCCTCCACTCCTGATCCTCACTCCACGGACATTCCCAAAATACAGCATGCTGCTACTCATCTTCACACTCTGATATGGATAGACCTCTCTGCCTCTCTCCCACTGCCTCCTTTCTTCCCTTTTCTTCCCAAGCTCTAAATTGTATTCAAGATTCTGTTCAAGTGTAATCCTCTCTAGCAAGCCTTCCTCCCCACACCCTGAGCCACTATTGGTACCTAGATCCTGTACTTTCCCTTTAATGACATTAATGGGTTACAATAGTCACTTTGCTTGTCTGTCTCCTGTTCTAAGCTATAAGCCCCTTAAGGACAAATCCCCTGGCTCATCTAAATTCCTCACTTCCCAGCACAATGCTCAACGCATAGCAAGAGACAGGCAAATACGTATTAAACAAATGAATAAATATTCTCATCATCTTTAATTCCTAATGAATATTATACATTCTCCTAGTAGATGCTATGCATTTGCAAACTGGATGATCACAAAAGTTAAGTGAACTTGAACATTGCCATTAACTCATTAGGACCAACCCCAGCCTCCCTCTTTCAAGTGTGGTCAATATGGCTTCATCATTGTCAAATGAACAAGTTCCGTTTAGTGGGGGAAACCCACATATTCAGCTCATCGGCAACTAGGGCTAGCAAATGCTCCTGCCACAGTTTTAAAAGTCTGAACAGTCTGTCTGACCACAGGTGAGAACATGATGAATTTTTCACATCTGCACTTCAAAACAGAAAAGAATCCACTCCAAACTCTGTAAAAGAAGAGCTCTTGTAGCATTTCCTTTTGTGGGGGGGAGGGAATTTTCCAATAGATCAGGCTCCAGACTACTGAATGGAAACTATTTCCTCACTCTTCCCTCCATCCCCCCAACATATACAGACACACGCACACACACACAGATGTCTGAAGATTTTTCTGAAATCAGGGATTGACTCAAGGAAGGGTTGTGTTTCATTAGCTGTTTCATCAAGGGAAAGAGACACGGAGCCTACTAAAGGTCAAGAGAGAAGAAGAGAAGGAGCTGAACACGGGTGGCCCAGATGCCCAGGCCCTGCCCCACATCGTGACACACAGCTGTTTGGAAGCACAGTGTTGCAAATCTGATCCTAAAATATTTCATGACGTCACTGGAGTGCTTTCTATCGTGATGAAGCACAGAACAATACATGTCCTTTCCTTCACAGTAAATGCCTGTGGCAGGAGCCCAAGATATTTAACGCTCTGACTCCTTGGATACAACACTGTTGAGATTTCCTAGCATATTTTTTTTAATATAAGATGAACCTTGGATGGAGATTGCCTTACTTCAGTAGGGAAAAGAAATAGTCCAAAAATTTCAATAAAACTCACTTTGTTCTTGCCATATTCAGAGAACTGTTAAGTCATGCTGGTGAAACATACAGAGCTAGATAAAGGCATAAATTTTAAGCCCTCCAGGAGTTTAAAATCTCAGAACCTCCATTTTATTCATTTTTGCTATTTTTTTTTTTTCAGAGACAAGGTCTTGCTATGTTGCCCAGGCTAGACTCGAACCCCTGGGCTCATGCAATCCTCCCACCTCAGCCTTCTGAGTCACAGGAGTACAGGAACATGCCATCACACCCACCTTTATTTTTAATACGGGGCTGGTAACATCTGCCCATAGTCAATTTGGGAAGATTCCATGAACAAGAATTTATAAAACAATTATCCCAGTGCCTGCCACATAGAGGTTCATAATAAATGTTACTCCCCTTATTTTATAATCTCATGAGAGGGGCACATAAGAAAACAATTACTTAGGATCCTGGCAAAGTGGGGTAACCAAGGAATAGAGATAAAAGTGAAATATAAAGAGGCATTCTGGGCTAAATATGAAGGAATGATTTATGGAGCAGGTGGCATTTGGTTGCACATTAGAAGATGAAATGGTATTTTAGATAGAATGGGAAGGCTATCTTCTCAGAAGTCTATGTAACTGAAGTGCATCATTTAAGCATAAAAAGAAACACTTCCTGGCTTCACTAGCCATTATTGTGTCATTTGTTAACATTATCAAATCTTTTCCATGTGGTTCTGCTTCCTATCCAAAAACAGCTTACAAACGAGAAGTTTAGATTCTAGTTCCCAAAGCATCCTCATCCCCTGTATCTTCCACAGATGCTAGTGGCAGGAAGGTGCTAAATCTCTTCATAGTAACTATACAGTGAGTCTATCTTCTTCTCTGAAGAAAGGAAACATCTATCCAGTTCCCTGGGCATGGAGGGAGGAAGGACATCATTGTATAGGAGAATCCTTGGCAAAACAGAATCGTACCTAAGTAGGTAGAGAATCAGTGCCCACTCTGGCATGCATCATAGCCGTGAGAGACTAGAATGTGTAGCAGATGTTGTATATGGACTACAGCCTCAAGGATCACATGATTAGAAGTCCCTAACCTAGTGGCAAGCACACTGGGGTGGCTGGTGGTGCCATAGGTGCCCTATGGAAGACCAGCAAGTTCTCATAAGGGTTAGCTGTGGGCAGTTCCATTGTATATTGTGAAAATCTCTATTCCTAAGTGGACATTGTTATTTTGGGGAGATCAGAAAAGCTGAATAAATGCACACTCCTTAGCACACAGTACTCATCATGATCTCTCCCCTATGGATCATGTGCCCATCTCTCCCGAACTACTCACTGCTCCTGAAGTCTCGTCTATTCCGCCCTGCTTTTGCATGTGCTGTATATTCTACCAGATTACCCTTTTCAAACTGCTTTGAGGATGTTTCAAAACTCAGAGATAAATCAGCTAACCCTTCCTGTAGCCTGGGTTAGACAACCTTCATCTAGCACATACCTACCTCAGTCACAGGACTTACTCTGCTGGATTGTAATAATATCGTTCCTTGTCTTGTTTTCACCCTTGACTGTAAGCTTCTTGAAGAGCAGGTACTGAATGTTAAGGTGCCTGGTTCCTAGCATAGTATCTAGTATAAGGGAACACCTGGAATTTGAGGCAGGAGGCAGCAGTAGCATGTGTATATTGGAAAGGCATAGAATTCATGCCCAGGTGAGAGATGAGAGGTTTTGGTAACTGATTTTACCTGTTTCACCCATTTGCTAAAGAGCAATGTCAAGAGGAATCAGAAATGCTTCCAGTACTCCTCAGTTGCTGGAAGATCTTGGATTAGTCACGCTTTCTGCAAAAGATTAGCTATCTTCTCACTGGAACCAAACTAAACCATTTAGTGAGAAGCATCTGGCTTAGTGGTTAAGACTTAGGTTTTGCAGGAAGTGAGAGAGGAGTTGGAATCCTGGCTTTTCCACTTAGTAGCTGTGGCCCTTAAGTGAGCCAGCTTTGCTGATCTTCCATTACATCTGCTTTCAAGTGGAGAAGCTAATCTACACATCGTTTTAGAAATACACGAGGTTGTACACTTGTTAAACACATAACACAGTATTTACATTGTTATAACTGCTCAAAAATTAGCAGCCATTTTAACTTTTTGACATTGCTATAGGCCGAATATTTGTATCCCCCTAAAATTATGTTGAAATCTAATCCCCAATGTGATGGTAGTTAGAGGTGGAACCACTGGCAAAAAGTTAGGTGGTGAGGGCGGTGCCCTCATTAAGGAATTAATGCCCTCATGAAAGAGGGCTCAGAGAGCTTTCTTGTCCCTTCTGCCGAGTGAGGACACAGAAAGAATATGGCTGTCTATGAACCAGGAAGCAGGCCCTCACCAAACACTTAATTTGCTGGTACCTTGATCCTGAACTTCCCAGCCTCCAGAACAATAAGAAATAACATTTCTATTGTTTATAAGCCACCCAGTCTGTGGCATTCTGTTATAACAGCCTATAATAAAAACACATATGAAATATAGACTCCCTGGAGATCTCTAAAATTATATATTTCTTCAAAAAGATTACTGAATATTTATCACCTGTCATAATAAACACAAGAAATACAGACAGAATTATCCTGGCACCATTCTCAACAGAAGATACCAATATCCTTTTGGCTTTTTCTGTTCCTCAGCTTTTGTCCTTTTGAGAGACAGAACCACAAACAAGCCCCTCTCCTCCTGTGTGTTGGGGTGAGCTTGGGTCCTGGAAGGTGAAAGGCCAGCCCAGAGCTCATCAAGCAACTTTGGTCTCTCAGAGCCAGAGCTGCTGACGATGTAATACAATCTGGCTGCAGAGAATGTGACTAAACGAAACCCCATCTGCTGTGAGGTTTCCCTGGGTTCCCAGGAGGGACCTGAGCAGGATATGAGGCGGCGGTGGTGGTGAGGTGAGGGGTCTGCAAGGAAATGGTGCGATCCCCCACGTGTAATGTGTCTCACCGCAGGCCAGCGTGGGTCTCCCCCAGCATGACATCATCTTGGAGCTCACCCGGGCTCCGGTGTACTGGCCGCTATAAACCAGGGTTTCTCAATCTCAGCACTATTGACAATTTTCAGCTGGATAATTCTTTGTTGAGAAGTGTGGAGGGAACTGCCGTGTGCATTGTAGGAGGTACACAGCATCCCTGACCTCCACTCACTAGTTGTCAATAGCATCTCCACCCAGCCTAGTTGTGACACCCCAAAATGTCTCCAGTCATTTCCAAACAATGGGGAACAAAACTGCCCCAGTTGAGAACCACTGTCACAGAAAAAGTGGAACAAATCAGACTCCCTTTCTATTAAAAGCAAGGGGGAAAAAATCCAGAAAAAATAGAGTACAGTAAGTTTCCAACTCCTTGAGTAGTTTTAGAAATGAATTAAAAGTTGAGCAGCTAGCTTTGATGGTTCAGGTGAGAGCCTTCAAATAAAGAGGAAAACCTAGAAGTAATAATAAGTACCATCGACTTAGTGCTTTCTGTGTCCTAGGCATGGTGCTAAGCACTTTAACTCACTGACCCCTCAAAAGAGCACTGAAGGTAGGTGTGTGATCTCCGTTTCATAGGTAAGGACTCTGAGGCTCAGGGGTGTGAAAGTCTTGCCTAGAAGCATATAGCTAGTAAGGACTAAGCTGGGATTTGAACACAGCTCTGCATGATTTTAAAGAAACTCAGAGCCATTTGGTTCTCTTAGTATATTACTTTGGAGTCTGTATCCAACACCATAAAATTTTCAAAGTCTATGCTTTAAACCAGGGAGTATTTAATAGGAACTTCAGCCTAGACAGAAGGTAGGTGGATTTGAGTGGGAGAATCAGACTTTCCATGTCCTTACTTAAACAAGACTAATCCGCATTTATAAATCAAAATGAGATAGTATATAATTAACCCCTATATGGGTGGTAGATGTTAAAGGAGTGTAAAGTAAATAACAGGCTGAATAGAAAGAACGTGTTTTAACAAGCATGCTTCTAATAAATTAGTGAAACTGTCACTGAATGGGGTGGCTCATATCTCATGAGGCTCCCTTATGAGGACTTGGAGTGAAGTACATGGGCTTGGCATTGGACAATTCTGGCTTCTAATCCCAGCTCCAAAACTTACCAGCTGGGTGGCTCTTGGCAAAACACTTTACAACTGGAAGCCTCAGTAAACTCCTTAGCAAAATACAGATAAAAATACTTACTTTTCAGGATTTATGGGATTAACTAAATCCAGGAAGTGGAAACTAATGTAGAGTATCTCACAGGCAATTGACTTTTCTTTCATCACTCTTTGGAATTACGTGTTTGTTTATGTATTTGTGTGTTTAATGGTTGTCTCCTTTATTCTCTGCCTCTCCAGAATCTCCTATAGTGCTTGGCATGTAGTAAGTACTTGCTTAAAATATGCTCAATGCATAGGAAACATTAGTGCACTTTCTTTTTAGTTCCTTCCATGACAATGAGTTTTCAGACATTAAAAATACTCAAGCAATGGAACTACAAGATTCTCTATCCCTTTGTGTCCCAATCTTAGCCTCTTATGGTGACTTGTACCACAGCACTTATGACATTGTTTTGCAATGACTGTTTCTTTGGTTATAAACTCCTTCAGGGCTGGATGGATCAACTTTCAATTCTTATGACATGGTCCCATTACTTGCACCCAAGGTGTAATACATGTTTGAATCTAATAAGTATTCATAAAATAAAGATATTGATGCCTTAGGGGGCATCAGTCCACTGAATGGGAGCTCCAACAAAATTACGGTTCCAGGCTTTGGCAACTCTAACTACTGCCAATTCTGCTCATACAACATCTAATGACCAAGAACAAAAGGTTGGGGCTGTTATTTTTATTGTTCCAGGAAAATGTAGATACTTAATAACTCTGTATTGAATTTAATTGGCTTCTTTTGCAAGGAAAATTGTGAGCCAGATTTTCCATATCCAAGCTAGCACCTCAAAGGTGATTAGATTCAGCGATTAATTCTTATAACAAATATTTATAGAGTGCTTACTATGAGTCAGCCACTGTTCAAGGTACCAGTTAAATCTTGGATATTTTAAGTCTTGGGGAATGATTTTGACATTGAGTATTCTTCTCAGTTACCCAAAGGAAACCAGCTGTTTCTATTGGATTGCTTGAGACAGACAGCAATAAGGGGCTCAGAGGTCTTGGATACAAATTCTTAAGCCTCTGGTCTCAGTATCCTGGTCCTTGGAGAAGGGAACATCTAATACACAAAGGAAACAGTTAATAAGCCAAGCCGTATATACTTCCTAACTAGAGGTTAGCATCCAAAACAGAATGCTTAGGCATTGGAAAGTTTATCACACCCATGGGTCTCATCTCCCCATCATGCAACTTTCATAAAAAACAGGGAAAGCTATTACTTCAACTGCAATTGTTGTCTTTTGAAAGAAAGAAAAAAAAAACTATTTTCTGTGACTGGCCAGAAGCTGGGAGATATATATATATATATCTCCCCATAGTGGGTATATTACAATACTTGAGGGTAAGATATATCTCATTTCTTTATTTCTTTCAACCATGCCATACTCCTCTGAGTTCTCATACAAGTTGACTGTTAGAAAATTCAGTGTCAGCTGTGTTGAGTGTTGCTTCTCTTTTCCACTGGTTTATTCAAAAATCTAGAGGTCTTACATGGCCTAGAACATTTAGGAACTAGTTGCATGCCCCTTTCCTCTCTGGCCATAGCAGATATCCTCAGTTTTGGGGTCTGTACCCTTAGAAGTGAGTAGTTCTGCTTCTTCCATCTCCTACTATGATATTAGGATCCTGGAGACTCACTCGGGACACAGCCTCTCTGAATGCACTCCGTGGCATGACCAGTTCAAGTCTTCTCACTTCCTAAGACACTGCATTAGAAGAGAGTGTTTATCCCATCTCATGAAACCTATGTCTCTCACACACTATCCCACTGCATGTCTATTGGGTTAGTTCTGCCCAAGGTCATAAATGTTAGAGTGATTCCAGGGTCCAAGTTCAGGTCTTTTCAATCTCTATGTTGGACATTTGTCACTATTCTACATCCTACATCCTCACTAGATCAGCATTATTCCAACAGCGCTATTGACATTTTGGGACAAAGAATTATTTGTTGTGGGAGACCATCCTCTGCATTGCAGACTTTTAGCAGAATCTCTGGCCTCTGCCCACTTGATGCCAGTAGCAAACCTCTAAATTCTGACAGCCAAAATGCCTACAGATATTACCAAATATCCCCTAGAGAGCAAACCATCCCTGGTTGAGAAACATTGCCCTAGAAGGTAAGCCCAAGAGGAAAGTGGCTGCATCTGTTGTGTTTGTAGCTATATTGCCAGCAGTTATTAGCACAGGACCTGTGTATCCCATCAATCTAAGTGCAATGAAGAAATGGTTGGAAGAATTAGTCAACAAAATAAATAGAAATAAATATTACCATGCCCTTTCCTTGCTTCCTCCTCTTTTTCTTTATTTCAACAAAGAAAGTAAAGCAGTAAAACATTGATATGGTTTGACTGTGTTCCCACCCAAATTTTATCTCAAATTGTAGCTCCCATAATTCCCATGTGTCATGGGAGAGACTGGTGGGAGGTAATTGAACCATGGGGGTGGGTCTTCCCCATGCTGTTCTCGTGATAGTGAATAAGTCTATGAGACCTGATGGTTTTAAAAAGAGGAGTTCCCAGGCCAGGCGCGGTGGCTCATGCCTGTAATCTCAGCACTTTGGGAGGCCGAGGCGGACAGATCACAAGGTCAGGTGATGGAGACCATCCTGCCTAACACGGTGAAATACTGTCTCTACTAAAAATACAAAAAATTAGCCGGGCTTGGTGGCATGTGCCTGTAGTCCCAGCTACTTGGGAGGCTGAGGCAGGAGAATCACTTGAACCTGGGAGGCGGAGGTTGCAGTGAGCCGAGATCACGCCACTGCACTCCAACCTGGGCGACAGAGCAAGACTCTGTCTCAAAACAAAACAAACAAACAAACAAAAGTGGTGGGGGAGTTCTCCTGCACATGCTTTCTCTTGTCTGCCACCATGTAAGATAAGACTAC
Organism: Chlorocebus sabaeus; assembly: GCF_047675955.1. Lineage (NCBI taxonomy): Eukaryota > Metazoa > Chordata > Mammalia > Primates > Cercopithecidae > Chlorocebus > Chlorocebus sabaeus. Next base: position 85,121,398 of record NC_132915.1, on the reverse strand, counting down.
TTTGCTCCTCCTTCGCCTCCCACCATGATTGTGAGGCCTCCCCAGTGTGAAACTGTGAGTCAATTAAACCTCTTTCCTTTATAAATGATCCAGTCTCTGGTATGTCTTTATTAGCAGCATGAGAATGGATTAATACAAACATCCTCTGCAGGAAAACATAGTGAAGAGGATTCTGTGCAAGATGAAAAGAGTTTTGGGTCCTACTCCCATATCCAACACCAGCTATTTATTATTGATCAAGTAACTTCCTCTTTCCCATGCCTTCATTTGGGACTAATAATAGTATCTATGCATATAAATGTTATGAAGATTAAATGAAATTAATGTATGCAAAGTTCTAAAAATGGTATCCAGCACATAATAAATGCTTAATAAAAATTAACAATCACTATTTACAGAAGATCCCCTGTGTCATAGAAGTGATAGAGTAAAACTCCATTCCCTTCCAAGGGGCTCATTAGAAAGCAACTATCCATTCACACGTTTGCCCAGGTGTAGTCTCAAGAACACCATGCTTTTTACCCCTGCTATCTGGTTGTCTCCATGGCTCTCTAAGGGCCTAAACCTGAACTCTTGATATGCAATATCACCTTGTGACGTCTCTTCTATTGGGGCTCTTCCTGCTCTACCCAGGTACTACACATGGTGTTGATATCCACACAGTACAGTATCCACAAATGGGAGAAAAAAAATCATCTGCCAACCATGGCTGTCAGAAATGCAAGTACGGGTCTACCTCACTGTCCTTCGCAAATACCCTGCCCCACACCAACTTGGCCTGTCTTTCCATTGCAAGAGTGACAGTGGGCAAAACCTTTTTTAAATTTAGCCAAGGTCTGGTCTGGAATTTATCTTTGTCACAGATTTGGTGATAGGGCTTATACTGCATTAGGTTTAATCATGTTAAAGTATCATTTTTATAGGTCAAATATGGTTGAACACGAGCAATTTCATATGAATTACTTCTTAGATTAACTGAGCAAACAAGATTGCAACTTGCTAAAAGCCAAAGTACTTCCACTTCCTTCAAAAGCAACCACTTGTGACTGATTTCCGCTCGTTAAGCCAGACTCTCAGAAGATCTCTCCTTGGCATACTTGACTAGTTTAAAGGAGCCACTGGCAGAATATACTTCAAAGTCAGCTTCCCTGGATTGGTCTTCCACAATGCAGCTGTCTCACTGATTCATCCTGGCCCCTGCCCACTACTGTCCATGGGGATTATCAAGGCTTCACCATAATTTCCTTATAAAGTATTTCCACGAGAGAAATCTATCATCTGCCTCAAACGATGAGTCATCTATCTATATTCACTCAAGAGCACTCCTCATATACCATTCATCTGCAAGTTGAGTCCAGTGTGAGCCTGGGCAGGTGTTCCAAAGAATTTAGAAAGTCTTTTTGAAGTTCCCCTACAGAGGCTGCTTTCTGATACAGTGTCTGAGAAACTTGCCTGGCATCTCACTAAGGGGCTCCTTTGGCCCCCTGATGCCACAGCCACATCGATAAGAGCATCACGTGCATCCAAAACCGGAGAAAAGCGGGAGAGAAAGAAGGGACATCGTACTGCTGATGGAAGCTCAGAGGGAGTAGAGAGCCTGGTGCGTGTTCACCTACTCCTCTCAGTCCCCTTTATATGTCCTTTCTAAGCGAAGAAGCCCCATCCATGTAAAGGATTTTTAAGCAATAAATTCCTTTGGTTTTGGCTGGTCTTACACTAATCTAGGCAAGCATTTTCCTCCACATGGAACATAGTTTCACAGATGAGCAGACCTGGATTTTAGCTCAGAGTGGGCAAGATGCAACTGCTTTGGGCCCCATTTTCTTATCTCCAAGTTGAGCAGGATTGTCTCATAGCTCTTTTCACACTTATCAAAGTGTGCTCTGGGTGAATCCTCTGAATTATGGTTGAGCAGTGACCCAGATAAGCCTGCCACTTGCTGGGTTCAGACTGACCTGGGAATGATAGGAATGTCGTGTATAAGTCTAGATTTACTCCTCACTGTGGGCTAAACCAGTCAACACTGCAACGTTCCCATGTCAACAGGCCACTTCAAAACTATCAGGCTAATGATGGAGGTTGCAACTCCCTCCAACTTCCCTTTCCTTCTCTGTCTTTCAGCCTACAGCTAAAATGTCATGTTAAAGGAGCTGTGACCAAAAAAAAAAAAAAAAAACTACTTGAAAATCTAGCGATGTGCATTTACATCATAGAACTACATCTCTAAGGAAAAGCATTCCAGTTTCAAGGTAAGTTAATGCCATTTCTCCCAGAAAAATAATCTCTTGGACGAATACTAACCATTACCATTTTTAAAAATTCATTAATTTTTGTTGGTACATAGTAGGTGTATATATTTACAGGGTACATGAAAGGTTTTGTTTAATAATCATGTCATGTAAAATGCGGTATCCATCACCTCATCCTTTGTGTTACAAATAATCCAATTATACTCTTTTAGTTATTTTTAAATGTACATTTAAATTATTATTGACTATAGTCACCCTGTTGTGCTATCAAATACTAGGTCTTATTCACTCTTTTTAATTGTTTTTTCTACCTATTAACCATGCCCACCCCCTATACCCCCTCCCACTACCCTTCCCAGACTCTGGTAACCATCCTTATGCTCTCTATCTCCATGAGTTCAAGTTAAACATTACTGTTTTTAAGGCCCTGTTATGCACAAGGCAAAGATACTTTCCCATTTATTTCTTGTATTAGTTTTATATTGCTACTCTAACAAATTACCACAAACTTAACGACTTAATAAAACAGAAATGTATTCTCTTAAAATTATGGAGACCAGAGGCCTGAAGTGAGTTTTAGTAAGCTAAAATCCAGTTGTCAACAGACCTGGTCTTTCTGGGGGCTTCAGGGGATAATCCATTCTTTGCCTCTTTCAGTTTCTGGTGTCTGCTGGCATTCCTTGGCTTGAGGCCACACCACTCCAATCTCTGTTCCCTGGTCACACTGCCTTCTCCTCCTCTGTAGTCAAATCTCTCTCTGCCTTCCTCTTATAAAGACACTTTTAAGTATATGCAAAATAAACTCCCCACCTCAAGATCCTTAACTTAGTCACAGCTCCAAAGTCCCTTTTGCCATACATGATAATATTCACAGATTCCATGGATTCAAACACACATCTTGGGAATCCTTATTCAGTTTCCCATGGCCCTTCCTTCATCCCTGTGAAGTAAGTATTCTCCTCTTTTACAGACTTAGATACAAGATGGGGTCACATAAGTGAAGGAAATTGAAAAAGGTCAAACACCAATAAATGGCAGAGCTAAGACTGATCCCATCTGTCTAGTGTCAGATCATGAGTTTCTTCTTTATACCACAATACCCCATAAAACTGATAAAATAATACTCTTTATAGATGGTTCTGCAATGGAAACCTGAAGAGCCCAGTAGCCCAGTAATTTTCATGTGCGGACCTTCTGTGAGACCACATACCAGCTGTGTGACTTTCAGCAAGTCTCTTGATCTCTCCTCACCTCAGTTTTCTCACTTGTAATAGGGGAATGGTCTGGTGTGAGGACTGAGATAATGCCAACGCCTTGTCATGTTATTAGCAAATACAAGTGGGTGTATTTGTTACCACCTCTACCATTGGAAGGCTATGGGGCAAGGAAGTAGTCAAGGTTAGGACTGCCCAGTATGTGCTCACTAAAATAAGGAGGGTCAATTTACTCTCCACCTTAGGAAGGGCGAGGGACAAAGGGCCAGCCCAGAGTACTTTCTAAGGAGGAGAGAGAGGGACACAAATACCTATGTGATGCCAGTCCATCAACCTCTGACCCTGCCGAGGGAGCTTCTGGCTCTGAGGCAAGGGAAACCACCCAGCTGACTCTGAATCAGGGAAAATTTTCCACCTGAGAAACAGAATGTACAAGGCTGGAAGGCAATTAAAAATAATAATACCTTCTATTGACTGGATGGGCAAATGTTGTTCTACTTTTCAAAGGAAGTTCAAACTATTTCTCTCTCAGAGCAATACTAAACATCCTTTCAGGAAAATACTCATTTCAATGAACTCTCTCTCTCTCTCTCTCTCTCTCTCTCTCTGTGTGTGTGTGTGTGTGTGTATGTGTGTGTGTGTGTGTGTTGCATGTGTGTAGCAGGATGGAGGGGAAATTTATGAAGAACATTAGAGCACACAGCGTGACTAGGACAGTTCAGTCAACCTGAAAATCTTATGTCCCATGATGAAAAGAGCTGTGTATTTTTATTTGCATGTACCTTTGTTTTATTAACCCTTCTTATTTTAGTGAGCACATTTATGAAGCATACCTCTGACATTATCTTTTCCATCATTTTACAGATGAGAAAGTAAAGGCTCAGAGTAGAATAAGTGACTTATCTACAATAGCCAAAGGCCACCATTTTGAGATTACTTACAATGTGGCAAGCAACAGCATAAACTTTTGACTAAGTATTGTTCTTTTAATCCTGACGCTAGCTCCAAGAAGTATCAGTTATCATTGTACCCGTTTTACAGATGGAGAACCTATAAGAAAAGTGTTAAGTAATTTACCCAAGGCCCTACTCCTTTTTGAAGCTACTATTGGTTCAATTAAGGTTTGAAACCAAGTCCATGCTAGGTAATCCCAAAACTCCAAGATTAGCACAAATAGGGACAAAGCAAAATAACCAAAATCTTGCCTCATCAGATCTTTATGCACAAGCTCCAAATCACTCAATCTGGTTCACGAATCAAAGAATGTCATCTTTGCCTTTGGGCAATTGTTACATTAAATACATAAGAAAGCACTGACAATAATAGAAAATTGGGAGCTGGAGTCCTCTTGCTACTATTTATTACCCATGTACCTTGGTCGTTTCTCTAACCTCTCCATGTCTCACATCCCCCATCTGCAAAATGGGAACAATGATAGGACTAACCCAATAGGCTCATTGTAAAGATTAAATAATTTAATACATCCAAACTGCTTCAACAGTGCCTAGATCACAGGAAATACTCAATCCGCGTTAGCCACTGTTATTCTTTGTGGTCCACAAAAGAAATCTTAAGAAACCTAAGAGAGAAGGAAAAGAAGCAAATTATACTTCCTCACAAGTATCCAACCCAGCTGTGGAAAATCAAAGAAAGAAATTCAATTTGCATTGATTTCAAAGCTATATATTCCCTCTGTGACCTGTATTAAGCCCAAGATGGTTTGACCCATTTGTATTCATCACCACAGCCTGAGCTCAGACCGGTAAACATGATCAAAACTGCCTCCCCATCCCTCTGTTGGAAATATACAACTCCAGATCTTCTAATTTAGCTTGGGCAATGCTAGTTTTTTAAACTCTCCCTCTTTCCCTTCAACCTCCAAAGAGGCAGTCTTTAGAATGTTTTAACAAGACAGCACCAGGTGGCTTCAACTCCCCTCTTCCTGCTGCTAGTCCCTGTAAAGCCCAGAAGCATTTCAGATAGAAGTGGGGGTTCCACGCTTTCATAAGCACAATACAGCTATGGAGAGATTGAGCTATCTTTTGGGATTTGGGGGTTGGGGGGGCGGGGAAGGGAACCACATCATTTAGCATCAAAAAACTCTACATAGGGCATCCCAGTTTGCTAAGCACTTTGCTTATACCCTCTTTCTTGGTCTTCATACCAATTTTGAAAGGTACTCAAGGTATAGACTTTTATCCCAGTTTTATAAAACAGGAAACCAGATGGATCCCAAGAAGAAGAGGAGCTTAAGAGAGGGGACGTGCTTTTCTCAAGGTAATTCACATTGAAAGCAGTTGGGCCAAATAGAACACAAAACTGTGTGGTAATATCATATATTTTCCACTATGCAGCCAATTAGTTGATCAGTCAATCATTTCAAGGGAACATTAATAGACCTCCAAGTGTTTTGGGTCTGTACAGGTGAAAAGCACAGTCCTTGCCCTCAAGGAGTCCTCACAGACCAGCTGGGCAAATGAATGAGTAAATCGATGATCACAGTTAAGGTTTCTAATCATTTCATAAAAGTCACTTCAAGAATGTTTTTATTGCTTACCTCCAAAATCTGAGGCAGGTCATATGCTATTCTAAAAACTATGATATGCAGGAACAATATTCAAAATAATTAACAAATAATATGGCATAGGCAGCAGCCATCAACAGATGCTGGCAACAAACAGAACTGCTGACAAACAGACGGAAAGGCACAGTGCCTATCCTCAGGTGTCCATGATCTAGCAGGGTAAACAGGCAATGGAAATAAAATGTGCAATATGCTAAAAGTTAAAAAATGGTGGTGTAGATGAGCATGAAGGAGAGACCCTTCTCTCTAGATGTGAAGGTCATTAAAAACTTTGTTAGAAGAGTATGAAGGAACTCTTGAAAAAAAAATGATAAGGAATTTGTCATGGCAATAAGGCAGTGTTCTTCCTAGGAAAGTGAATGTGCAAAGGCTTGGAGACTTCTATATTATTTCTTTAAAGATTTTACTTGAGAGTTTTGAGTTTCTATAATCCCTGGGAATTCCCCACTTGGTAACCAGGACCCTGGAGGTCAGCGGGGAAAGGGATTTTCCCAAAGTCACACAGTGAATTGATGCAGCATCAAGACTTGGACACTTAACCAATGCTCTCCACTCTGCTCTGCTGACCAGGCATTGCTTCTTGGTTGATGGTGCAGCTAAATTGCCATAGTCCATCCATCAGGGACACTCTCATATGTCTTGCCACACACTCCATATGGTCTTTGACCTTGATTTTGTCCTTTGTTTTCTAAGGAAAAGTGAGAACAGATGAAAAGAAGACCACTCAACAATGATCTGTAAGCAAGTTGGGAAACCTTGACTCTAACGAAATACATTTAATTAAATGACTGGCCCACTGTGTGGGATCAGAGATCCATCCTGGCTTTGGAAAAGATTTCTGGTGATTATGGAGTTACATGAGACTTTTGGACTGGAGTTAGCACACCAGATGAGATGAATCCTAAGAAGAGGAGGAGGAGGTTGGGAACAGTGAAGGAGTACGTAATCAGAGTAGGAAGCAGGGGATTCCATGGGGAAGTGGACACTCAGCTTCCTCAGCACTAGTCCTGGCCAAAATTCCACTCATTGGCTGTTCTGTCTGGAAAAAAAAGTATTACATTTAACAGACCTTTAAGGAAATGAGAATGATCTCACCTGAGGCAAACCCCGACATTCCTCTGGCCTCCAAACCACAGCCTCCACCAACAAGTCCTGAATGAAAATTGCAAACAAGCAACAATGAAATCAGTCTTTGGCAGGAAGCTCTGTGCAGAGGTGGTGTTTACACGCATCCATTCTACCCTCTCAAGTGGAAAAAAAGTGCTTACGCTTCTGAGAAGGATGCAACCATGAGGGATCAGATGCCAAGAGGTATGGCCTCTGCCAAACAGGAGGATAAATGGTTCTTCATTTCCATAAACTTCCTCTGCTGTAATGTCTAGTGTGGCTTGGTTACTCAGTTCTGACTGTGACAGTTTTCTTCCTGGAAAGCAGGCATAGTGGCTTCAGACAAGTCATTCTTCCTCTCAGTGCCCCATTTTCTGATCTGTGCGATGGAAGCATTGTACACAATAATCCAGTTTCCTTTCCAGGTTCTATGGTTGTAAAAGGAAGAATTTAATTATAAAGCACAACATGTCAAACATTTATTTGTTCCTCCATTACTTCATTCATTCTATAAACATTTACTGAGCTTCTCTGATACCCAAGACTCTATGCCAGGTACAGAAAAAGCAAGTGTGATCACCAACCTCAGGAAGCCTAGAGTCTAGAAGGAAAATCTAGACATGCACATGTTTAATTATACCACGTTAATGCAATGGATGTCCTAATAGAGTTACAAACGCCATAGTGCATAGAAGCACTTCTTCCTAGATGGATTTCTTCCACTTAGGAAGCTCCATAGTGAAGTCAGATCAGAAATGGATGATAAATAGATGTGAGGACATGGAGGTGAGGAGCCTAGGGCATCATCCTAGCATGAAAAAAGGTTGGGGGTATTGTAGAGTACATGGTGCATATGGACCCATCTACCAGAAATGGAGGCTGTGAACAGTACAGGGATGGAAAACATGTCCTTGTCTGGGCCCTCCTTACTCAAATGCCAAAAAGCTATATAGGTAAGATGCCACATAGCTTTTTGGAGAAAATACCTTTTACAAGTAACCTCTCCTAAAAAGGCATAAATCATCTCTTCTCTATGTTATCAGAATATACTTATATGATAGCTGTTAACTTAATCCACAATAGTATTCCTATTTGTCACCTCCACTAGCCTTTTCCTGCTTTGAGGGCCAGCCTGGTCATATTTGGCTTTAGTTTCCCTGTGATTGGCCATGCCACTTGTGGTAGACACTAATCAATAATTGTAGAATCTTAAGAGAACTGGGGAAAGGAGTTCGAGTTTGAGACATTCCCCAAAAAAGCCATATCTATCATCTAGTTTTCTAGCATGCACTCTTGTCTTATTTAAAAACTCACATAGAATTATAAATATATTGATTATATGTTATATACAAATATAGTTTATATACCATAGGAAATATATTGTACACTATTCTAATATTTTACTCCCTAACCCAAGAGATTAACTCAGTAGCCTTAGGAAAGCTGGCATGAAACCACTCACTGCTGGTTGAGACACAGCTTCATGTTACTGAAATATCCTTTGGCTAAAGCACAGAATGTAAAACTTCCCAAACAACCAACATTTGAATCAGCCAAAATGGATCAAAAGTTCAAATGAGCAGTTTTATGACATGACTATGTATGGGCTTTCTTGCTCTCTGGGAGGGGTCACTTTAGCAGAGAATCCTAAAATACTACAGCCAAAGCACGGTAGGATGACCCAATCATGTCTCTTTTTTTTTTTTTTTTCAGAGAAACTGAGGCCCACAGCAACAATAATAACTGTGGGGATGATATCATTTAATATTGAAAATAAGTGAATAATTGAGACCTCCATTATTTGCAGCTATTTTTTAAAAAATCAAAGGTCTCTCCTAATTAGCTTTACGGAGCAAAGAAATGTATTTTCCATATTCAAATATGGCTGTGATTTCTACACAAATCGTGTTAACAATCTAATACAGCATAAAACATTGTTTAAATATCCTCATACCCTATTCCTAAATAGTAACGTGTAATAGAACTCTGGAGCCCAGTGTTGTAATAGAAACACTTCCCAGGTGTATTCCCTTGGTGAAGTTTCATTGCTTCTCTAAACCTCAGTTTTCTTCTGTGAAAAAGAGACACTTGTGCCTATCCTACTTATTGGTTGCAAGGATATAATAAAAATAGTGAACAAAAATATTGTTCATAAAGTACCCTGCACAGCACCTTATTAAAGACTTAATAAGGGAGGGCTCAATGGTAGTTGCATTTTGAATTACATTCGATGTTTCATTTTCCTCCACGGTCACAAACTACTATGCTCTGTGACAGGCTCAGAAGTCTCTAGGCGCGGATGAAGTGCTACTTCTCCACTCCCTTAAATGCCCCTGTATGCCCTGCGGATACTCAGTGCATGCTAACCACCAAATGAACGAATGACTCAGAGCTTGGAGGAAATCCACGGCAGGCTGGAAAGCAAAGGCGCAGCTTATGGCTCAAGGATTAGGTTGTTACCTTTTTAAATTATTGCTTTTCTTTAAAGAAAAGGCTGTGGGGGACGCCTTTCAGCACTAAGAGAAAACCTCAGAAACCGTTCCCCCTGGAGACCCAGCTGAGAAGACCACACCAGGCACAGGGCATGAACAATGTCAAAAAGCTACTGCCCTGTAGGACACTGGGGCTAGAACAAAGATGCCTCCCAGCAGCTGGGCAAGGCTGGCTGCCACATAAGAAAAGCAGGGCTGATATGAGCCTCCCGCACGGTCCCCACCTGCTGAGACCTAATCCTGGGTTATCTCTCCGCTGGCCCAGAGAAACCTGAAACGCCCCAGGCTTTTGAAGAGCTTTATCTCCTCTTTCCAGGAACTGGGCTCAGTCCCTGTACTCACTCCGAGGTGCCACTGAGCAGCTGCTGCCCAGAGCCTAGGCGAGCCCTGGTCCCATTTCCAGCTTGACCTAGTACAGGAGGGGAGCCAGGGATGCGGATCCCGCTCCCTCTTGCTCCCCGGGGCATCCGTCTCACAATTAGAAAACCCGTGTGGGGAGCAAAGCAAAAATCACATTTCCTAACAACTACTCGGGTCGGGGGCGGGGAGGCGGGAGGGGAAGCGGGAATTCCTACTTTCTCCATAAATTGTATGCAAATAGGTTCCTTCCCTGGCGGAGAGCCAGGAGTGAGTGCGTCTTTCATGAGCTAACCCTGTTCCGCTGGGAGGGCTGTTCCTTTAATTCGCCAACTGAAAAAGTGGGAAAGGATGTCTGGAGGCGAGGCGTCCCATTACAGAGGAAGGAGCTCGCTATATAAGCCAGCCAAAGTTGGCTGCACCGGCCACAGCCTGCCTACTGTCACCCGCCTCTCCCGCGCGCAGACACACGCCCCCGGCTCCGTGGGCACAAAGGCGGCGCGGCTGGGGGACTCAGGACCGCGCACGTGGGAACCGCCGCTGCTTCCCACTCCAAGTACTTCTTCCAAGGATCTAGGTCTCTCCCCCATCAGAAAGGTAAGTCTGTTTTTCCCTCATCGCTAGAGATCCTTATGATGTACGGATTGCATTCCTGGTACCAAATAAGTTGTGGTTTTTTATTATAATTATAAAACGTTTGGGTGGTTTTGTTTGTTTTTTTCCGCTGCTGGAAAAAAAAATGAGTGTGTATTGGTTGTGATCAGATGCACCTTGACTGTTCTGGTTTTGTAATTTTGTTTGTTTTAACTTTATGAATAGTCAGACTTGGAAGGAACTTTTCGTAAAGTTGTTATCTTCAGCTGTTCTGCAGAGGAAAAGTAAGAATTTTCTCTTAAACTTCCCCCCTACTTCTAGCCTGCCTGATTCACCTGTATGTATATTTCATTTTGAGGGTTAGAGAAGTAGAGTTTTAAGGTAGAGTTTGCTCATAGCCTGCCCCTGGGATGGGTTAGAGGGACTTTGATAGAGGAGTGCAGGGAGAATACAAAAGTTTACATCTAAACAGACCTTACATAAAGTTTACAAACAGTTTTGTACCCATTCCCTCATTTGGTTCTCAAAATATTCACCCTGGAGATGAGAGTTGGGGGACGGAAGAGAGGAGGTGGCTCCTGGGCCAGATGAGTAACTGACAGGCAGCTAGAAAGTGGTGGAGAACAGCTTTATTGGGGTGCCTAGAGCCAGCAGCATCCCACATGTCTCTAGAATCACCTCCTCCTCCTCACTTCTCATCACAGAAAGATCTGAGCAACAACTTCCCCCAGGTATGGGAACCCTACTGCCCCTGGTGTACTTTGGAAAGAATGCAGGGTTTCTTCTCACCCGTCAGTGTTGTAAGAGGAATAAGAGCTTATGTTTGAAGCCAGAGGTGTTTGGTATTCTCCCCACCGCCATGCATACGACCCTGAGAAAGATACATTGCCTCCTTAATCCTCAGTTTTCCCATCTCTAAAATGGGGACAATAGCGTCTGCTGTCGTTTTGAGGAGAAAATGAGGTATAGAAAGATCAGCAGTGACTGCTCAATAACTGGAAGTTTGGATAATCATTGTCATTGCCAAAAACTGCCATCACTCTGGAAGTTAAAAGAGGCACTTAGCCAGTGTTGGATCGTTTCTTGTGTATTGTTCCTCAGCCCACTCCCAACCCCCACTTTTTATCTCACCCAATCTGACGGTGTCTCACCAGGCTGGCAGGTCTGAGACTTGGCTATATTTTACAAGCAGGAGGTTGTGTTGGCACAGGTTGGAGAAAAGGTAGCAGCCCGGGGCTGGATGTTAATGTCAAATACTGATTCCAGAATGTCAGGAGGTTTTGAGTTTAGGCATCTGCAGATTCTAAAGCCGACAGCTATGAAGTACGATGCTGTTGGAAACTCTTTGGAAAGCTTTCTGTCCGGAGGGAGAGCAGGACAGGGAGCCCCACTTGAAGAATGAATGCCTCTTTTTCATGTTTTTGTAGACTTTTTTCCCCATTTTTACAGAGCTTTCCCATATGTGCTTTAGAAAGGAAAACTACTACCCACCCCAACCAGGCAAGCCCGATTCAGGACTGAAGATTTATTCAGTCCTAGATAACCCAGTGAAGAGTTTCTGGCATTGTGCACATACAAGCCATTTGCAGGATATGTAAGTTAGCGTGCTTTGGCCCTTGCATTTCAGGAAGGTGACTGCTTCAGGGGGAAGAAAAAGGTGCACAATATGAGTATTCTCTGGTTTGCTCAAACAGAGTAAATTGGACAAGGATTGAAAGGGATGTTGCCAAGCTCTACAGTCATTAAATATTTTTTCCTCTATGCTTTATTTTAAAAACCTAGTTTCTCTATTTTATCTCCCACTAACCTCCTCCTTCCCCACTCTAAGAAGTTACTAACCTTTCAGCCATCAGCTTTGTCATTCATATAATGGAGATGACAAACTGTGTCTCACAGGGCTCTTGCGACATTCAAATGACATAATAGATGGCAAACTCTTGGCATAGTACCTGCCACATATTAAGGGTTCAATAAATGGAAACTTTTCTCTGTTTATCATTTCACAAGGAGTTGTCCAAGATGAATGTTCTAATATCATGATTTTTAAACTTATTTTTAAAGATGGAAATATTCATTACATGAATTTACGGCAAAACCCCAGTATATGACAGGTAAATGCAGGGCTGCTTTGGTTGAAGTGAGGTCACAGGGTCTAAAACTTATACCTTTGCTCTTAGCCTCTGTGACATTGCCACAGAATGTCCAATGACAAAAAAACACAGTTACAAATCATGAAACCAGGCTGCGTGCATTCTGGTTGCCCTTCTACCCTTCAACAAGGATTTTTACGCCTCTGAATCACCATCTGTAACAGAAGTAAAAGCAAGTCCACAAATAGTGCAATAGACAGGAATATATATGAGAAATTTAAAAGGTTTAACAGAGTCTATTTTAATTAATTCTAATGACAGTGATAGCCAAAATATACGATGAGCCTACTTTCTAAACTGTAGCCCTTTGTGGGATCATGCACAGCATGTCTCTGAGGTGTGGACTATATCTGTTGGACAAAGAGATGGCTTCAAGAACAGGGAGACCGAATAAATTTACTAAGGTCCTAGAACTCGAAGTGATAGAACCAGGTTTCACACCCAGGTCCCCGTGATCACCAAGTCAGAGGTACATTCTGCCACGTTCCTTCTGAATGCTTCTCTGCTTCTTGCCTGCCTTTAGAAGGAAAACACTTCCTTTCTGACTAAATATGCCCCTCCAGGCAGACTGTGGCCACCCATAAATACAGCAGTAGCGTGATCATATAACCAGAATGGAATTTGGAAAGAGAATTCAAGATGACAGAATGAAAAACATATCCCCCTTAATCCTACCCTTTCTAATGCTTATAATAAATTAAGAGCACATATTCTCTTCTCTCTCTGTAGATTTCTATAGACACCTAGCTGTGCTTTCTTACAAGAAAAAACATCCACTGGACCAAAGTGCAACCCTCTTCATGCTGAAGCCACTTCAGTTTGAAATGTAAAAAGTCTAGGTTGCAAACGTTTAGTTGGTTCAAAATAGACGTCCTTTTGTGATGGTAAAACATGCAAACACAAAGTTGATAGTGAGGGCTATGTGTGGCATATGTAATAGGAGGGTTTGCCAATAATTTCTCATTTAATTCTCACTCTAACACTACAAATTATAAATTACTAGTTCAATTTTATGGCTAAAGAAATCAACACTCAAGGAAGTTAGGTGACTCATCTGAGGTCTTTCTGTAATTGAGGGGCAGAGCTGGCTTTGACCCAGGCTTTCTAACTAATACTCTACTGTTCTTTCTGCTGTGCTACATTGCCTTCTGAAGTCAGGCTGTGCTGACCAAGTTTAGAACCTTTCAGTGAATGATCAAGATCGTGGAGAAGACCCCAGCTGTCATTAGTGCCTATTGATTTTACAGAATAGCCCTGCATGTATCATTTTTCATGGTTCTCAGCAAAGGTCAGCTCTCAGTGGTGCAACTCTCTGCCTGGAAACAGGAAAGTTCAAATTTCAGCCCCTGGAAGAGAGAAGAATGAAACTAGAGGTAGCAGGCAGGTCACTCCTGCTGATTTTTCGTCTCAGAAAAGTAGGCACACAGGTGAGCCAAACATCTGGTTTTAAAAGGGCTGATTGGTAGGTAAAGTGAAATCGGCCTTGGGGCCACGAATCCCAGGACAATTTAGAAATGGCTGTAGGCTCCAAGCCACAAATTGAGCTACAAATTCGGGGGAAGCCTGGGAGAGGAAGATTATGATTCAAATACTTCTCACTCTCAGAAGATTGTAGGGAATCCCCTTGAATCTTATCCCGGTCCAGTCTGAACACCTTCAACATGTGGGAAACATTAGATGAAGGCTCCCTTCCAAGGAGGAAAACCCCCCTCAAAGTGTGATGTAGCCAGCCACCTACAAACCCCAGGCCATAATTCTATTCAATGTAAAAGACAGAGATGGTGAACTTACCTACCTTCGGGGGCTATACATGCTTTGTGACTTCTCTGTAAAGGAGAAAAGTCTGCGTACCAACCTGATTCTAATCCTAGTGGCCAGACTTTTCTCAGTTATGCCCCTAAGCCTAAACTCCATTCCCTCCACCTTGTCTCACATTTCCAGCTTCTCCTCCACTTTAGAAATAACTCTATCACCATCATTACTCTCTTTGACCCTTCACCATGGAATAAAAGCAAAATGTCCAAGTCAAAAGCAGATCATGAATGGAAAATCCCTTCCATGTGCATTTTCAGGCTATCTGTGAATGGAGATTTTAACAATATATATTTCATGCCATGTTGTCTCAGAATTTTAAAATTTCCTGAAGTTCATAGGTCCTTCATGATATAGCCATGGCAACTCAAATAGCTTTGTTTGGTCCTTTAACCTTCCCCAAATACCCTACACCAAGAGCCAGAGATATATCATGAGCTCTGAACATAGATAGCTTTGTTTCAGAATTAACCATTGTTCACCTCTAACCCTAAAGCTGGCTACTGCTAACTTCGACAAGAATGTGTCTGAAATGTTGTCCTAGGAGAATCCTGGGGGATAATCATAATAGCTAATATTTACTGAGGACTCTACAGGCATCATGTCATTTAGTCAACCATAGCTTCTAGTAAGTCTTAACACCCACCCCATTCAAATATGCACAATGTGAGGCTGAAAACATTTAAGTAGCTTACCCAATACCATGAAGAAAGTACTTGGTGGAGTCAAAAATCAAACCCGGTTCCCAGTCCTGAGAGGGTGGTTATAACCATTTCGGTAAGGAAGTCATGCTCAGCACCCTAATTCTATTCATCTTCTGATGAGAGAGGGCTAGACACAGCAAAGCTAAGAAAGAGACAAAAGCTTGTCTTTTGGGTCCTTGTGTTCTTTGACAGACTGGTTAATTTTGCTATCTCCAGCTTGCTCCTTCAGGCTTCACCTCTTGAAAAAAATGTAATTAAATGATTAGCATGTGACCCATAAATGTAATATATTTTCTCTACTAGACTTTATGCTGCATGAGAGCAAAGCCCGATCCACATCACATCCCCGCAACCAGCCCGAGACCTGAAGCACAGACACACATAAGCAAGTGCTGCCCAAGGGAAGCCATGAATGCCCTGCAGGCTGCCTGGAATTCCCCCTGCTTCAGGTTCCCACTGAGCTCTACCCGTCCCCCACTGTGTGTGTCATAATTACCCCTATGATTGCCTTCCCTGCCACACTGGACTGTACACCACTGAGGTCAAGAACGTTAGGGAGGCAGGAGCTTTGTCTGCTGGAGTTCGTTTTCCCCCAAAAAAAAAGGCCAACCATGGGCAGACGCACCATTAGCACAGCCCCCAAAGGAGATACCCAGGATTGTGGAATGGTCTTGTGAAGGTCGATGCACAGATATTGCAGAGGAGTGCTTTAACTTCTAGGTAGGTTACTATTTTCTTAAATCTCCTTAGGGAACATAGAATTTTCAAACTGTAAGGGCTCACGGGCAGCCTCTAAGCCAGAATCTTTCAGACTGGATTTTAAAAAGAACCTCAGAGGAGATTTGGGGGCTGCTGTGAAGAGACAGGGAGGTCAAGCAGGGGATTCTCCTCAACTTATATCAATGAAAGCCCCTCCACTTATCTGTTTTGTACACTGAGCCTCCTCATGAAATTTCATTTGATGAAAGGGTTCTGTGGGGAAAAAACAGAATGTTTTTGTAAATTGCTGCCCTAGGTTAGCATACCTCATTTTAAAGAGGGTGAAACTGAGACATAGAGAAGGGAAAGATCTTTCTAAGATCTTCCGCCAGTTGGCAACAGGGTCAGTGTGGAATCCCAGGTCTTCTGACTCTTGCTCTTGGAAGCCAGGGACAATATTAAAAGTTTCAGAATTAAGACATTCTTTTAGAAAAGAAAAATGAACAGAGTCTTATTCTCTCAACAGCCTTAACTCATATGGACTGAGCCAAGGATGACTAGTATCTCTGTATTCATTATCTATTAATGCATACCAAATTACTTTAAATCAACACTCATTTATTATCTCATGGTTTTTAGAGGTCTAAGCACAGCTTAGCTGGATTGTCTGCCTCATGATCTCTCATGAGGTTATTGTCTGTGTTGGACAGGGTTGATGTCCCATCTAAAGGCTGAACTGGGGGATGATTAGCTTCCAAGCTTGTTGATGTGGTTGTTGGCTGGACTCCATTTCTTGAGAGATATTGAACTAAGGGCCTTAGTTCCTTGATGGCTGTTGGTCCAAGGCCACCCTCAGTTCCTTGCCACATGGGCTTCTCCAACAAGGCCATTTACATTAACAAAGCCAATGAGAAAGAGAGTTGCCAGGCACAGTGGCTCACACCTATTGTTAATCCTAGCACTTTGAGAGGCCGAGGCAGGTGGATCACTTGAGGTCAGGAGTTCGAGACCAGCCTGGCCAATTAGGTGAAACCCTGTCTCTACTAAAAATACAAAAAAATTAGCCTGGCATAGTGGTGGGCACCTGTAATCCCAGCTACTCGGGAGGCTGAAGCAGGAGAATCGCTTGAACTCGGGAGTCGTAGGTTGCAGTGAGCCGAGATCAAGCCATTGCACTCCAGCCTGGATAACAAGAGTGAGACTACATCTCAAAAAAAAAAAAAAAAGAGAGAGAGAGAGAGAGAGAGAGAATCTATAAGCAAGAGGCACATCACAATCCTGTGTAATCTAATCATGGAAGGGATATTCCATCACTTTAGTCATATTCTGTGTGTTAGAGGAAAGTCGCTAGGCCATCCCACACTCAAGGGGAGGTAATTGCACATGTATGAAAATGCCATGAGGCAGTATCAATGGGGTCACCTTAGAGTCTGCCTGCCACAGCCTCCAACACTCCAGTGTCACCAATTTCTGGCAACTTCTTATCAATGACAAGTTCACTTAACCCATCTGTACTCTCCCTGATAAGTAATAAAAAATTATGGCAGCCACTAAAGTGGACTAGTTTCTATTTAGCATCCGCCCATGTATATAGTGGAGTCAAGTGTTTTGATTACCTGTTTTAACTCATTGGGTAGCCATAATTTCTCCTGAATTTCACCCCAGGGAGGGGTCTTTCAAGGTAATGATTCCGAATTTATTTTATTCTAATAATTTTATTTATTAGTCAATGTGACCAAAACTAAAACTCATCCATTGTCCCCCTTCTCAATCTATTCCTCTCAGCAGATATAATAATAAATAGTAACATCTTCGATTAATTCTTTTTTCCTTACTATCCCCACATACAAAATATTGTAGTCTCTACTGCCTTGACAAGCAAATCTGTTCACTGCCTCCCCACTTTCTCCATCATCATCCCCTGCCCCGCCTCCATTACCCCTGTAGTTCAGGTCTTGGCACCTCACAGATGGGCCACTGCAACAGCTTTCCCGCTGGCCTCCAGCAACCCAGCCCTCCCTTTCTTCAACCTGAGTCATAGAGGCTAACATTCCTAGGCCTCAAGATTCCAAATGCTTTTCCTCTGCCTGAAAAAAAAAAAAAAAAAAAAAAAAAAAAAAAAAACAGATATTCTGACATTCAAGATTCTCCATGATCTTGCTTCTGGTCTCTAAACAGATCTTGTACTTCAGCTGTAATTCATACTCTTCACATCAACCCTTTTATTCCTTTTATGTCCTTGTAAATGCCATTCCTTCATGCCTAGAATATCCTTTTTTATGTTTTTCACCTATTCATATTTTTCTCTCAAAATTCAGTTCAGGCACCACCTCCTCCAGGTAAATTGGATGCCCCTTTACTGTCATCTCATTCTACCTATGTTTCTTTTTTTAAATCTGTCATCTCCTTTATCATCCTGGAATGGACTGTGTGCCCCTCTTGACAATATAGTTCTTAAAAGAAAAAATTGTATCTGGTTTATCTGAAACCTAGCACAACCAGAATAAAGTCAATCTTTAGCAATTAATAGGAGTCTTTGCTGTGTCCCAGATTTGGACATCCTCTTCCTTAGCAGTTTGCTCAGAAAGCCCAGAACTTGAAGTTGTTTTCACGCTTCACCCACTGGCTTGCAAATGTGCAGTGTGGTGACACAACATGTGACAGGGGGAAACCATCCCAGCCCTAGGACAGGAAACTGTCTCAGAACACAGACCTCAAGGAATGTATTTGCTTTCAGAGGTGGCCTTCAGGATAAAACACAAATTGCTTTGGATTTGGAAAAACCAGTACCAAGGACAGAGGAGTCCTGTCTGGGGATTTTAGGCTGAGTCACAAGAGATAGCTGAAAATCTGGAGGTTAAAACAAAGATCAGTCAACAACTAATAGGAAGAAAGAACAGGCTCAAGGGAGGGATGGAGACAAAGAGCTGTCTATCTTGGACATGGAGAAGCTCACATCCCATGAGAAGAAATGAATAATGGTTAAGAGTATGACTTTGGCATCAGAATCCTCTGGGTCCGAGAGGTATTTGCTTGCTATGTGATCTTGGCCAAGTTACTTAGCTTCTTTAAGCTAATTTTTTCTTATCCATATTAAAAGCAAAGTAGTAGCACCTAGTTTAAAAGTTTATTGTGATGATTAAATGATGTAGTTAATGAGCATTGCTTAACACAGAAACTGGCATTCAATATAAATGTGTTGTTGTTGTCATTGTTTTGTTACTTGTTGATCAAATAGTTCTTGATGATAAGATCCCACTAGAGAAGCAGTTCCCAAAAGTGTGTCATGTGGAAAAGCATTCTCATGGAAATCACCCAAAAAAGGATTTTGTGGCCAAATGAGTTTGGGGAACACTTGATACCCTTCTGTTCTTGGAAATGCACAGCTCATATGTCCATTCAATGCATAATTTTAGGGCTGGTGATACAATAGAAACTAATACAGCCAAGATCCCTTTATTCATGGTGTTTACATTATGGTGGGGTATCTTAGTTTGTACAAGTTGTTACAACAAAATACCATAAACTGAGTGACTTACAAACAACAGAAATTACTTTCTCACAGTTCTGGAGGCTGGGAAGTCCAAGATCAAGATGGCACCTTCTATGTCCTCACATGGCGGAAGACATAAGGCAGCTCTCTGGCGTCTCTTTTATAAGGGCACAAATTCTATTTATGAAGGCTCTGCCTTCATGATCTAAGTACCTCCCAAAGACTCTGCCAACTAATATTATCACACTGGTGATTACGTTCCGATGTGTGGATTTTGAGGGAACACAAACATTCAGACCATAGCAGGGGGAAGGCAGACAATAAAAAGGAATCACACAAATTTATAGCACAATTTCAGGTAGTGATATTTGCTGAAAAGAAAGAAAAAACAAGGTAAGGGGATAAACAATGACTGGTGTGGAGAGGGGTGCTCTTTTAGAGGGGGTGAGAGGTGAATGTGCTATTGTGCAGACATCTGAATGAAAAGAGAGAAGGAGCTCTGTAGGCAATGACTAGGGGTTTGAATTTTTTTCTGAGTGTGGTTAGAAGCCAATGGATGGTTCAGGGAAGTAGAGTGCATCATCTGAGAAATCTTGCTGTAATTAATCTATTCAACTGTCATTAGCCCAGTATCTCCAAACATACCCGACCATAGGACGTCTACCTAAAAACAATCTTGCAACGTAGTCTGAGAAATTCTTCACTGGAGTACAGGGCTTCGTAGATTTTAGAGAGACTGCAAATTTGCTCTTTTTCATCTAGATCTGCAGTAAAAATCCAAACATACTGCTTGGGACATGATAGGTATGCCCAGGAAGGAAAACCTAGCTCTAGAGGTAAAGACAAGCAGGATGTCATCCTAATTAGCAGCTCTTTTTGGCCAAGACAATCAATGAGCACAGCCAGGCCTCAGCAGATTCTGGAAGCCCATTTGATGCCAACGGAAACTCGCCAATATCTACCCAAGGCTAATAAGTGTTTGCAAACAGTACACCTTGGCTTAAGTATTCTCCAAAAAGGAAGTGCATAAAACTTGAGATCCAGCAGAGGTTCTGGGAGAAAAACAAAGGTCAAATATTTTGGTGCTTACATGTGCACAGCCACCAAAGAGCTGCTGAAGGTCTAGGAAATGGAAAGTCAAAGTATCCACTTGAATGCTGATCTCTTTCTTTATGGAGCAGTAAAAATTTAAGTTTTTACCTTATCTGAACTGAAGAAAATTCCTTTAGGAGTCAGCCCAGTGTAGCTCAATGTAGTTGAAAGCACACATTTTAGAGCCACAAATAAATCAGGATTCAAAAGCTAGCTCTGCCTCTTAAGCCAGTCATGGAAACTCCCTGAGTCTCAAATTAATTTTCAAATAAACATAATAATACCTAACTCACCAGGTTGTCATGACAAATGACAAGATAAATGATAGCATGAATAAAAAGCATTTAGTATAAGATTTGTCATAAAAATGTATATAATAGCCACTCAAAAAAATGTTAGTTTCCTTACTGTTTAATTCAATCTGTATTTAGTTTCATAATAGAAGCTGTCATTTATTGAATAACTACTATATTCCAGCAGAGGTTAGCAAACCACACGGTGGCAGCCTATTTTTGTAAATAAAGTTTTATTGGAACACTGCTATGCTCATTTGTTTATGTATTATCTATAGCTGCTGCCTCTACAATAGCAGAGTCGAATAGTTGTGACTGAAATCATCTAACTGCAAAGCTCAACGTATTTTCTATCTGTTCACTTAAGGAAAAGTTTATGGACCCCTTCCAGTCAACCTACTAAATTTTTATACTTACTTTCCAGTCACCTTAACCTAACAAGGTGGATATTATCATACCTATGCATATAAAGAGAATGAAGCAGAAAAAAAAATCAACTAGTAAGTTCCCCTCCAAAAACATAACGTTAAACTCTATACCTAAAAGAAGTTCAGAATAATGATTAAAAGTTATTCGTTTGTATGATTCATCTTCATTTGCCTCTGCCTTCCTCTGACTTGTATTTCTTTCTGACTAAATTTCTTGAATTTCCTGCCATATGCTGAATTAAATGATCCTATTTAGAAGGAATTTTCCCTCCTTTCCTTACTTATACAAATAGGTTGTTCATAGAAGTCCATGCTTTCAAAACTGAAAGTGGTAATTTCCAGCCCCTCTGAAATGCTCTCCTGCCTTGACTGATTTCTTGGAAACCACACTTTTTTTAGATAGTACATAGTGTGAAGCCCAGTTTTCCAGAAATGATAGATTTTTAGCTCCCCCGTCTGCTACTTCTCACTGTATCTTCCTCTCACTTACTAACCTTCTCTCCAGGTCAGACTCAAGGAGAGCAGGCTTTTCTCCAGGGGCTTTAAAGATTTGCCTAAGACATAGATGTTATAGTCCGCCTGGCCTATGCTGTCCCCTCAAGTTCACGACTGTAAATAAAATAGTTATGTGAATCCCAATTCCCAAACACCATCCTACCTTGTTCCATTTTGCAAATCCAACAACTCTATTCATATTAATTATGTTGAGTTTCTCTCAGATAGTTAGTAGATAAATATTAATTCTTTAACTTGAACAATGAATCTTACTTCAAAGGTAACTTGATATAGCAGAAAGAGCATAGACTTTCGCATTATAAGACTGTTCTTAATTCTGATTCAAATAAATGCTGACTGGGCCACTTACATAACCTTCTTAAGCCGTCGGTTCTCTTACCAGTAAAATACAAACAATGCTCCCTAATTCCCACAGTTGGTAACATGATTAAACAACATTTGTAAAGTGCCAGGCACAGTATAAATATTGACTTACTTGCCTCATAGTTTAAATTGCTCAAGATCCTCTAACACAGGACTTCACATTTTATCCCAGACAGGTCATAGTTAGGTATATCGCTGCTTCCTTCTAATACAGGAGGAAATGAAAGGAGAAAGGGTCTAGGATTTGTTCTCTATCAGTTCTTCCCCTATCGTGTGCCATCAAACCTAATCCTAATCCTGTGACTCACTTCAAACAGAATAATCAAGTAGATTTGGGAAACACTCTATAAACTGTCCCCTTCTTGGAGATTTCCAACGAGCATGAACCTATTAAACACCCTGGAAAATCCTGAAGTAAAGAAAGTTGTGTAATTTGTTTGGCTTAAAATCATATATGGTTTAAAATAACATTTTCCAAACATGTTTAATTAGGAAATCTTTTTCCCTCACATTAGTACCTATCAACATGTTGTAGATTACACTTTAGAAAATGCAGTTTAGAGTTACACAGCTAAGTTAAAGCCAAGTCAAGGAGGTTAGACATATCTCTATTTTTCAGGTTCTTCTGCCGTTTTTCCTGTCCTGCCTGTAGATCATAAAGATATTTCATTGCCAGTAGCTTCTCTGGACCCCAACCTTAGTTATGCAAACCATCCTTTAACATAATTAAAACAAGTGAATCAGTTCACTTGATTTAAATTTCTGTTCCCCCTTTCGAGCTATGTGATCTTGAGCTGTGTAAGCCTCGGTTTTCTCATCTATAAACTGTGAAAAATAAAGACAACTACCTCAGAGGTCTTGGGGAGGATTCAATGAGATAATCCACAGAAGACACAAGAAGCAGTGTCTGGCACAGATGACATATGCAATCAATGTTCGTTATTATTGTAGCATTTAGATGGTCCCATTTTGGAAAAGTGAAAATAGACAATGAAAGTATGTTTGCTTTGCCTGGAGTCACACAAATTTATTACTGGAGTAGTCTTAGTTTTCCCTGAGAGTCTGGTTTCCTGCTTCCAGTCCTAGAGACGTATTTTTGTTTCACGAGTCATATTCTATCAAAATGTATCAGACTTTATTGAACTTGATTTAAACAGGATTTTGTAATTGTCAGTGGCTCCATCTGGCTCCTTCTGATGCAAACCCCACTCAAGCAGGATTCCATTCATTTGAATATTAGCACATTGGATCGGAAAAGATTTCCAGAGCTGTCTGTTTTGCTATGCCAAATATTTGGTGTACGCATCAACACTCCCCACTCCTGTCCCCATGGTGGATATTGCTAATCCATCACAGCACCTTTTCCCAAAAGCCTAGTCATAGCCACAGAATCTTTCTCAAAGCAGTTCCAGGTAGTTATGTCAGCTCTTTGAGTTGAAACGTAATTGATCCCAAACCAATTCCACTTCTTAACCAGTGCCTGAACCACCTCTACACTATTTCTCTTTTATTTTTTAATATGCCCAATGTCATGGAGCTCCTTCATAAAGGGAAACACGAAGGAAAAGGAAAGAAAAGGAGAAGATATACTAACATTTGGGTAACGTTTATTATTAATATGTCAGGCACTTACAGCTTTATTGTCTCATTCACTGTCTCAAACATCCCTGGAGAGATTTTATAGTTGAATAAGCCACAATTCAGAAGGTATAGAACGTTGTGCAAGGCTCCCCAGCAGATAAGCAGAATTTGATCTCAAGTCTTCCTGACTCTAAAGGCAATGCTCCTGTCTCTCCCATTGCAATGCCTTCTTAAAATTTTTCAGAGTCTTTCAGGACTGTATTTCTGACATTGGGTGGCTGATAACAGTTTCACAAAGGCCACCATATCACAGAGCCCTATTCAGAAGTTCTCTTACTTAGGGTTGTGTTAGTCTGTCTGTACTTTGTCGTAATCAGTTCTTCCTAGATAAATCTCTTCCATTTCTTAACCTTGGCTCAAGACTTTGAGAACTGCTTTCCAATGCTTGTGAAAGAGTCAACTAGATTTCTTAAAATTCTGGATGAAGACCAAAATAGAAGAGGTCATTGTTCCATTGGGAAATGAATTCAAATCTATTTTTGAAACAATTTTCCAGAATTTTACAGGAATCTATATTGTTGCCACTTGGTCAGAATCACTTTTTATTTTCTTTTCTGTCTAGGCAAGAAATAGAAGAGAGAAAGCAAGTGCTCTGCAGTTTTATTTCAAAAATTGAAACCAGACCACACCAGGGCAGTTTGTGGTCTGAATGTATCAATGGATCTAGTCATATTTCATCTGAGCATTTCTTAGCTATACTAAACCACAAATATGAATCTCATTATTGTGTCTGGATGGAAATATTTTATGGATTAAGATTTGTGGATTTAATTTGGTTGGTAATGGAACTTCTGTTCAAGGGGCAGGATGAAGGAAGTCGTGAGGCACCACCAATGCTTAAGCCAAACTATGGAAAGAAACAGTATTTAGAGGGTTTTGTATTTAATGTTGGCCATTTGACTTGGGTCTAAAGTGAAAAT
The DNA here is from genome assembly GCF_047675955.1 of Chlorocebus sabaeus. NCBI lineage: Eukaryota > Metazoa > Chordata > Mammalia > Primates > Cercopithecidae > Chlorocebus > Chlorocebus sabaeus. The sequence continues at coordinate 85,096,690 of NC_132915.1, read as the reverse complement.
CAAAATAAAATTCAACAAAAATATTGTGAAATTAGCAATGGACCACAGATCACTAGAACCAAAGGGATGTTAGAATTGGGAACCATACACGGTTGCTCATTTTACATGAGAAACTGAGACCTCAAGAGTGGATGTGACTTGCCCAAGGTCACACAATGAGCCTGTTGGTCAGACCTGCTTGGCAGAAGTGGAGCTCAGAGCTTCTCCTCCAGATCTTCAATTTATTGCACTTCCTGTTATATGGCCTCATAAAAGGCCAAGTATCTGGGAAAAAAGTAATGAAGGTAAAAATTTTAAATGAGGAAGGGAGACCTAGATTTAACAACAGTACAACAAAATGACAAATACTGCAATGAAATTGAAAGTGCTACTAACTAATAACCCAGGATGCTTTCTTCACACCAAAACCAAATTTTCATGCTGAGTGCATCTTAGGCCTGGCCAAACTTTATGACCAAGTTTATTTGGTCATAAAGAAATCTTGTTTCAAAGTAGTAAGCACTGAGCTCTTAAAAGCCCTTGGGTTGATGTCTAGAATCTCATGGGAAGGAGCTAGGTCTGTCTTTGTCACTTTTGTACCCTCTGCACTTAGTGTAGTGTCTGGAACGTAGTAAGTACTCACTGAATAACTGAATGAACAAAAACAAACTAATTCAGAACTGAGACTGTGATAAATTCCTTGATACATCTTACCAAGAAATACATTCAGCTTCATTTTATTTAATATAAATATATTGTGCATTTACTATGTTCTAGATAAAATGTTTTGTGTTGGGCATTCAGAGATGAATGTCTCAGATATATCCCTGCCCTCATAGAGCTTATAGTCTACATACAATCTAACTGCATGCAGAATAACTGTATGCAAACCAACTGTTTATAGACTAATACAAATATAAGCTAGAATTAGCTAATTTCCTAAGAGATGGAATTATGCATGCGTAATAAAGCCATTCCAAATCTTTTTTTAAATGATAAATGAAATAATATCATATCAATTCCCTAGACAATTCAGAAGAGAGAAAGATAAATTTAGGCCAAAGTTACCTGATAAAACTTTCAATAGTAGATTTTTTAAAGTAGCATCTTGAAGGACTGATAGATTTATTCTCCCAGAGATGGCAAAAAGGCTTCTAGAAGCCTTCAAGGCATCTGGAACCCTCGCTCAATGATCACTGAGAAATGGCAGCATCCCAAAGGTATCTGTTAGCTTGCTTCATCTCCACAGCAGTCACAGGCTGTCTAGCATCTTAATGGTCTACTTCTCGGGATTGATTGTATACTGCTTTGAGCCAGGTGTTGGGAAGCTATATAGTCAGAGGTTGGGGCTGGTCTTGACTCACAGCTCCTTTGCTTGGCCCTCCAGCACAAAAGGCTGTATAAAATCATAGTTCAGAGCCCTGACTTTGGACTCAGATGGGCTTTCGTTCAAATCCTGACTCCATAACTTAATAACGTCTGAACCTGCACAAACCATGTAAAGACTCTATGCCTCAGTTTTTTCAGCTGCAAAATGAGGGTGCAAATACTATCTCATAATTGTATGTGAATTTGAACTTGGAAATTTAAAATGCTAACTAAGCACACACTCTGGTAAAATCAACACTTAATAAATTATAGTTAATGATATCTGTATTACTTATGATGGTGATGATAACGATGTCAACTTCCTGATTATTATTATTATTATTATTATGTCAACTTCTTAATGATCTTCCAAGGCCTCTTCAACCAATATTTGGTGATTGTAAGTCTTTGCTTTTCTAGGAAGCCCTCCATGAACTTCCCAGTGCAAAGTGACACACAATTATCTCATTCAGGCTGGCATTAATACCAGACCTTGCTTGTATATGATCTTCTAGTTTCTGAGATCTCTAGGAACAAAAAATAACTGCTTACTTGGCCTATTTTCCAAAGTATCCAGCACATTGGGAGGTCCATAGTAAGTAAACAGCAATTTGCTCTTGAAAGAATGTTAAAACATTTATACTCTTGCTATTGGTTTGGGAGTGTTCACCATATTCTCAACCTGCAGTGGCACTTAAGAATATCACAAATACTAAATCAACTATACATGGAGTTAAAATCAATTGTGGCTGAGTGCAGTGGCTCATGTCTGTAACCCTAGCATTTGGGGAGGCAGAGGCGGGCAGATCACCTGAGGTCAGGAGTTCGAGACCAGCCTGGTCAACATGACGAAACTCCGTCTCTACTAAAAATACAAAAAGTTAGCTGGGCATGGTGGTGGGCACCTGTGATCCCAGTTACTCAGGAGGCTGAGGCAAGAGAATCGCTTGAACCTGGGAGGTGGAAGTTGCAATGAGCCAAGATCGTACCACTGCACTCCAGCCCGAGCAACAGAGTGAGACTTCATCTCAAAAAATAAATAACTAAATAAATAGCATTTTGTGACTCTTTGAGAGGAAATTATGAGCTTTGTGATTATACAGAACACATTTATCTTCTTCAGTGTTGTATTGTTCATACTTAACTCAGGGCTTGGCACGTATGTATTGAAAAAGTAGATAGTTGGATGAATGGATGGATAGAGAGACAGAAAAGCAAAAACCTCAACAGGTCCAAGAAGTCTAGAAATACTTTAACACAAATGCACTCCAGGATCCCACTACCTATATTTCTCTCTGGAGATCATTACAATAACCTCAGACTAAGAATTACTGAATGACTTTCATATGCACTTTTTTAAAGTTTTTTTCCCCAGCTTTATTGAGGTATAATTGAGAAATTAAAATTTTATACATTTAAAGTATACAACGTGGTGATTTAATATATGTATATATTGTGATATGATTACCAGATTCAAGCTAATTAACACATCCATTGCTTTACATAGTTACCTTTGTGTGTCAATGATAAAGACACTTAAGATCTACTACTGTCTTAACAAATTTGAAGTATACAATATGTTATTATTAACTGTAGTCACCATGTGATACATATGCACTCTTTTTTGAAGGCCTCCCGGTGGTCTAGAGGAAAAGATCAATCTCAGTTGAACTCCTTGACCCAAAGGCAAAATCTCTGGATTTTAATATCAGCTTTAATAGTTAATTAGTAAAAGTCACCACTGATTACCTAGTGACTCTCTGTGGGTGTTTCAATTTAGTTATTCTCTTAAATAACTAGGTAGTATGGCAAATAAGTTTCATATGATATACCTACCTCTATTTATATACTACTTAATTGGCTGCCTGAAGTGATGATTCAGAATGATTCTTAAGTAGGCTTCCTCAGAAGTGTGTTTATTGATTAGCTGTGTCTGCCCCATGCACTAGAATGAAGTGTTTTGTGCCACAGACTTGCCATGCCTGTACCCAGTGATCTTCTACAGTTGCTTCTAAGTCCTGCTCAAGCATGATTTTGATTCTATAATTTGATGTCTGTCTGTGTCTTTGGAAAGTACTGAGAAGCTGGGCCAAATATTTCCCGTTAGGAACACAGTCTTGAAAGACTAAACCACAGGCAGTCTATTCTGTAGAAAGCCCTGGCTCAGCAGCATGGACAGCCATCCCAACGGCAGCACTGCCCCTGAGAAACCTTGGCCAGGGTCCTGACCTCCCAGAAAAGAGCCCCACCCCAGGCTAATTCGTTTGCTTTTCTTGCTACTGAGTTAAAAGAGGTAGCATAGGAGGAAACCCAGGGTTGTAGCCACAGCCTCCTCACTTTCCTAAAAATTTTAGAGTGTCTCTGCTACTTGACAAATTGAAACTCTAAGATTTACACATTTCCATGGAAAAAGCAACAGCAGGAAAGAGAGGGCTTCCCAGATTTGTCTTATAGATCTTATCCTTCAGAGACTAGCCTTCTGTTAGAAATGCCGTCTCCAAGCAAAAGACAGAATAATCATATAATACCAAAACACACCAGTTGCTAAGGTCTCCCTCTTTTTAAGTGTTAGCTACTGAATGTTTTGCCTGTATTATCTCATTTTTCTCACTTTCAGTTGAAAGAACTTTATTGTGCAGTTGATATTAGTGGTACCATTTCAGATGTGAAAATTAAGGCCCAGACAGGCAATGTTACACAACCAAGACAGCTACTGGATGGAACTCTGTGGATTTCCTACTACCCAGCCATTTCTGACCTAAAACAGTGGTGATTCCCACTTGGACACACAAGGGGGAACATCACACACTGGGGCGTGTTGTGGGGAGGGGGAAGGGGGAAGGGATAGCCTTGGGAGATATACCTAATGTAGTTGGCGAGTTGATGGGTGCAGCACACCAGCATGGCACATGTATACATATGTAACAAGGCTGCACGTTGTGCACATGTACCCTAGAACTTAAAGTATAATAAAAAAAAAAAAAAAGAGTGGTGATTCCATGTGGTTCAAATTAATAGCAAGTGGCAGAGTAAGGATCTAGCAGTGTTTGACTGATGCGAGAGCAGATATCCTCAAATATTGCACAGATGTTTCTTTGATATTTGTCAATGTTAGTATTTCTCATTCTTCGCAACAGGTATCTGTTTACATGTCTGCTTTCTATACCAACCTGTGAGCTCATTCAGGGCAAGACCATCATTGGCTTCTGAAACACCCTCCCACCACTAGGCTATCCCATAGCCTGTTCTTACATTTGTTCAACACATCTCTGTTGAATGCAAGAAAAAATCATTTAAAAAATAATTCTCAGTCCTCTCGGATAATCGCTGGCTCCCCCAACATCTTAGCTGGGCATCAGTTAAGCCACGGCTCTGCCTAAATGGATAACCACTTCTCAGTTCTGGAATTCTTCAAACACCTAGGGTTAGGAGGGTCTTTACTTTGGCAGTTAGAGTTTTCTCAGTTCTCTAATGACACAGGTTGTGCTGGACTCACTCAACTATGGAGATCAGATGTCCTCAGGGAAAAAAAAAATCCACACTTAAGGCTGTTTCCTGGCTCCTCTCTTTTCCTGACACATTCCAAAAAGGAATTTATGGATGTTGGGAAGGACAAAGGGTGAGGAATTTCTAGGACATTTAAGAACGCCCATGTAAGCAACTCTATGCTTGACAGGCCATGCACAATAAAACTCTTTTGCCTGTAAGTGAGAAGAAAAATTTGGTATAAGCTGCCTCATGGGTTGCCAAAATGATGTGGAAACAAATTCATCTGCATTTCTAAATGACAGGAATTCTCCTTGTCCTCCCAAACCTAGAATATTTCATGTACGTGCTGAAGTCAACAAGATAAATATATTCCATGAGGTACTAAAAATGAAGTCATAAGCAACTAATTCTGAAACATGATTCTAGCCAGTTGGAAGTTTTATCTTTATCTAAAAATGAAATTGTTTATTCTCCAGCTGTGACCAGGGAAAAATTCAGATTGTTGATTTCTTCATCTAGCAATGGTCTTTGTCCTGCAGTGAGGTGCCCAAAAATAACTGTTAGTCTATTCCCTGCTGCTTCCAAAAGGTTAGCTACCAAACAGCTCTACTAGGAAAAGAGAAAAAAAGAAGGATTTGACAACAAGCCAATAGGCATCTTAATGTGTAGAATTATGTGCTAAAAAGCCATTAAGACTGGCATGACACTGGCCTTGGTTTCTCAACCTTATAAATAAATTATTATCTCACAGTAATGCTCTGAATAAAAGTCTGTAATGCCAAAATCTGAAGAAATGATTCAACACTGATAACATTTAATACCAAGGCAACTGAAATAAGATGAAAGCTTAACATTTAACCCCTCTCTCACCCCACACTCCCCCCAAAAGCTTTCAGGACCATTGTTTTCATCTTCTTATTTTTTGTAGGGCGCTTGGGCCGTAAATGTACCAGGTATTTGGAGAATGGGGGACTAAATATTAAAGCCTATATTCTACCCAGCCTTCTCAACAGATGACTAACTGTGAGCAGTTAGGCACCTAGTCTTACAGAGGTGCCACACTGCTTACTGAGTTAAGTACCAGCTTTTCATGTTGATCTTTTATATCCTTCCCAATATGGCTTCTGCCAACACCATGTAGTCTCTGCCTTTCCACTTTCCTATGCATTATTTCATACCCTAGTAGAATGAGACCTCTCCATATTCCCTGCGTACTACACCACCTTAGCATGTGTCTGGCACCCACAAGGATAAGCCACTATTATTACAGCCATCTTCTTAATTCTCCTCACCACCCATGCATTCCAACTTCTTTGCCTTTTCTCATGGTGTTTCTTTTTTCTAGGATGCTGTAGGCTTCCATTTGAACCCACCTACTGGAGTTGTATCCAACCATTTTTCAGAATCTTGCCCATCTTTCTAGTACATCTCAAATGCCACTTTTTTGAGATGTTTTTCTTGGGACCCTCAATGGATATGAGTTGGCCAGTCTCTTTTGTTACTTATTATAGTCATGAATATATCTCCCTGATTCCCCCAACCCTTCTGGAGACAAGGTTTTCTTTCTGATCTATTCTGTATTTGATCAGTGTTGTCATTACTGTTATCATTAGCTGTCACATATTAAGCACGCCTTAATGTGTGCCAGACACTGTGCCAGTAGCTTAACATGTGTCTTCTCATTTCATCCCACTCTCCTGCAACACTATGAGATAGGCATATGTATCCCCGGGAAGAGGAGGCAGGGAAAGTGAGGTTCAGAGAGGAAAGGGATTGGCCATAGAGAGCAGCTGCTAAAGTGATAGAACTGTATCTGAACACGGGTTTATTTTACTCCAAAGACCAGACTCTTTCCCCCATACCCAGCTGCTTCATTAACAGAAATGTTTAGATGGCTGAAGGATATGGACTGAGTGCTCTCAAAACTGGAGCACAGCAGTGCAGGGACAGCAGAGGAACGGGAGTCATGAGTTGTCTTTGACAAGTTCCTCCAGCTTCTAAGAAGAGGCTGAAGCAGACAGAAAGAGACATCAGACTTGGCCAGAGAGGTTCCTGGAGCAATTTGGTTTTAGTCTGACGTGGGGAGAAGATTCTCACGAGACTCTAAGGTGTGCAGAGGGAGGCAGAAAAATTTATTTCTTAATCCAAGGACAAGGTTGGGGGAAAGGATGCTGATCTGACACAGGGTAGTTATCTCTTCAGCTCTGCAAAGAACAATAGCCTTGAGGATTGTTTCTCACTTGTACCTGGATATGTTCAAACATGTAAGGTATGGAAACTACAATGCACATACATGCTTGCTATAGTTAATTGAATTAGTTGCTAAAAGGAAGCCATTTTTTCTCCCTAATCCCCAGGCACTTGTGTCTGAGGTACTCACCCATTTTCATTGGTCAAGAAACTTAACAACATTGAAACTTTCTTGTAGATTCTTCTTGACCTCTTTAAGTCTCAGTCTCCTCATTTTGTACCATGGGCTTAGTAAAAACAAGCAATCCTCTAAACCAGTACTGCTCAATAAAACTTCTTTGGATGACAGAGATGTTCTTCATCTACACTGTCTCATATTGTGACCACAAGCCCCATGGGCTCTTAGGTGCTTGAAATGTGAGTGATCACCTGAGGAATGAGATTTTTAATTGCATTTAATTTTAATTAATTTTAATAATCACAGGCGGTATATTGGACAGAGCAGCTCAAGACCAATGAATTCAAAGTGTTTTACCTCTTTTTAAATTTTCTATCTCATGGGGAAGTTTTTATTGTGGATTTTTTTCACCAGAGTAATTAGTTTGTGAGACATTGACAGGGATGGAGATACATAGAAAATCTCACAAAAACAATTTCATAATTCACGGGTATTTATTTGACTCTAAAAATTAATTTTGGTAAAGAAAGAAAGACACATGTGTCTTCTTTTGCATTAGATACATAAGCTGAGGCAGAGCAAAAGGCAGCACAACACGCTTAGCTTGGAAATAGCTTTGTCCTGGGTATGTGACTCCAAAAATCTGTATTTTGCACCAATGCAAAGGCTATGTCTCTTCCTGATGCCCTTCTTTGCAATCATTGACTTACCAGATCCTTAAATATCACCATGAAAGATATACACACACTTACATATATAACATAATATGTAATATATTATCTATATTATATTATCTTTCATTGTTTTATATTTAATATGTTACATCACATATTATAATATAATAATATATATAATATAATTGGAACAACTATAATATTATATATGGTGAGATATATATGTATATATTTATCAGGGCATGCATATTTTCTGGGATCATTGAGAGAGCAAAAGTTCTCACTTTGCTGCAGAACTCTTGTCTTTTCTTAAAAACAGACATATGCCAAAGTAGGGCTTTCAAAGTTTAGGAGAAAGAAAATCCTAGAAAAAAAACACATTCATTAAAGTCCATATTTTTCATTACAAATGTTTCCCTTTATTAAGCTCTTACTGCTACCGAAGACTGTGTGCCATTTCTTTTACACACATTATCTCATGCACTTTTCACAATGATCCTATGAGGACTCCCTTAACACATTTATTGATGACAAGACTCTAGCTTATGGTCACAGACGATATCTTGCATAAGGAACAGGAAGTGATCAAACAGTAATTCAAACCTAAGACAATTTGCCTATAAAACTTGTGCCCTTCAACACCATTCTATTTACATTCTGGTGCTTTGGAACCTGCTACATTCCCAAAGAAGCCCTTTCTATTGGGTGCCAATTCCAACTAGAAAAGCCTTTCTCCTGTTGTGCTGAAATTTGTCTTCTCATAACCAACCCTCCCTCCCTGCCCCATCCCCATCATGTAAACACACACACACACACACACAGGCACTTGTTCTGTCCTTAGGGGCTACAAGAGGCAAGCCAGTGCCTGCTTTGCCAGGATTTATACATAGTAACCCTGACTCACTCAACCTTGGTTCTCTCAACTACAAAATACACATGCCCAGGTCTGTAGTCCTTCCTCCTACAAGATATTTTCCAGACCTTTTACTGCTGATCGATTTTCTATAAAGATTAGAATCTGTTTGTGTTTTCTAAAGAGTCTGTGTAGAATAAGTTGCTCATTCTGAAATTACAAAAGTCCTACTATCAGAACATGATTCTTCATGTCTAACCTAAATACCTCCAACGGCAATCTCAAGTAATTTTCCCTGGGTTCATCCACAAAGGAGACTTAAAACAGCCAGTTGTCTGCATGAGAATTTTTCATATTCTTAAAGGTCATTATTTGCTCCCTATTTTTTCCCTCTCTCATATAAATATTTCTAGTTCTAGTAAATTTATCTCCTCGCCCACCAGTGATTTCTGCAGCTCTTCTTTGATCTACATCCAAGTTGCTGCTGAGTTTAGGACTGTATTCAACTAGGAGGTCAAGCTCAGGCTTAAGTAAAAGGAGGCTATTGGCATGGACTCTTGTTAGGTTTTGTTCCCAGGGGTGCAACAAAATAGGAACTACTGTTTAATGAGTGCCTACTACGGGCTTGACACCATGCTGGGTACTTTATGTACAGGTCTCTAATCCTTAATTTTCTCTGGAAAGGTTTTGACTCCTGTGTTATAAATGAAGTCATGGTTTAGAGAGGATAAGTAGCTTGCCAAAGTTACAGGGCTGATGAGTGACATTTGAACCCAGGTATGTCTAATTCCAAAGCCTAATCATTTTCTACAACACTGAAAATATAATGGATTTTTCCCAAAGTACAAAAACACCCGCCTTCCCTCAGACCACCATGAGCCAATAGGAAATACACAATGTTCAAGAATAACATACTCTTTCCCCCAACGATGCAACATTTGGTGGTACCGGTGCACATCTCTTAAACACACAGTGAGAAATCCTCACACTACTCACATTCTGGTCATTATTACTCTAAACTCATTGCCTTGGAGTCTCAATCAGCAACTATAATGGCTTTTTAGATGGAAATTTAAGTCATTTAGCAACACACACAAAAGTGTCAGGGAGAAGTCCAAAAACATTTCAAGCTTGGCCCGTGGCCCTTTCTAAAAAAAAAAAAAAAAATGCTAAGAATTGATGGGAAACGAGTAGGAAAGTAGAACTTTGTGAAGGTGAAGAGAGTTAGAGCAGCTATTCTAGTAGACTGTGCAACCAATAAATATTTGTCCAGTAAACACGTAAGATGGCCAAATTGGTTTGAAAGGAGAGAACATGCCAAGTCTCCTTTTTTATAATAATCTTCATTCAGTGGCCTTACCTACATTACAGACCCACACATTGTTAGTTAAGGAGCTAATTTCAATGAGAAAGCATGCTCAAAAGAAGGTTGGGTGTTTTTTGTTTCTTTGTTTTTTGGGTTTGTTTTTTTTTTTTTTTTTGGTTTTTGTTTGTTTGTTTTTTTGGGGGGGGGGGTTGTTTGTTTTTTTGTTTGTTTTTGGTCTAACTAGGAGAAGATGCCCTAAATATATATTACGGGAATAGTTGGTAAAGTGTCAATAAGAATATAATTAGAATGTGGTGGGTATGTGGATAGGACCTTCTTGGTTAAATGCACTATGCTTTCTCAGTCTTTAGGCCCCTGATCAGTCATATAGAAATGTTTCCCAGTTCAATTTTCTTTGCCGCAATTCCTCTCTAAGTTTTGCAAAGGCTTTCTGTCATGAAGAAGGAGATAGTCAGTTGGGATCATGTTGATGCATTCTATCATTAGGATAAAATCTTTCCAGAAAAAAGTTAGAAACCTTCTTATAGGCTGAGCAATCCAAGCACCACCACTAATTGACATAAACAACTAACTTACAATGTGCAAATATAAGAACATCATGGGCATAGGGAAGTGTCAATTTCTAAATGACATGTTAAAAAACAAATATCAGCCGGGCACGGTGGCTCATGACTGTAATCCTAGCAATGTGGGAGGTCAAGGCAGGTGGATTGCCTGAACTCAGGAGTTTGGGACCAGCCTGGGGAACACGGAGAAACACTATCTCTACTAAAAAAAAAAAAAAAAAAAAAAAAATTAGCTGGGCATGGCAGCATGCACCTGTAATCCCAGCTACTTGGGAAGCTAAGGCAGGAGGATCGCTTGAACCTGGGGAATGGAGGTTGCAGTGAGCCGAGATCACGTCATTGCACCCCAGCCTGGACAACAGAGCAAGACTCCTTCTCAGAAAATAAATAAATAAATAAATAAATAAATAGCTCTTCAATTATCATTTGAACTTTACTCAGGTGCATTCCCTAATTAAAGAAAACCATGAATGACTTCATATCATGTGTAGATCACTTTCACATGCCTCCATGGCATTGTTTTAGTCAATATTATAACTGCCATTTCTTCCTGTCTTTATTTAGTTTCTCAACTGCCTCTGACAAGTCCCCTTTTCTCTGCGGCCTGATTGCCCCTACCGGTGAATAGCTCCAAGACAGATGAATAAGATAACTTGGCAAAGTGAGAACTGCTTCATGGTAGCATATTCTCCTCCATATTCTGTTCCCATCTAATTCTTCTCACTATTTAAGTCTCAGTTTAAATTTTACTCTCCCTTTCCCATAAGCTATGCCCCACCTTTCTCTTGACCATTCCTTTTTATTTTCAAACCCCATAGGCAGTTATACACTATACCACAAAACAAATCCTATACATTCTTTCTTGCTTTGCTCCTTAAGTACTGAATGGATTATTCCATTTTCTTCTTAATTCTATTGTTAACTGCCCTGATGGTATATATACACCTGGTCTTATATTTATTTCTCCCACCCTCAGACCTCTGTAAAAATGCTCTAAGTATTTGTTGATTGGAGAAGACATCAGAGGCTCTTGGACATCCTTTCTGAGCTGTGAATTTCAGTTTAGACAACTGGTTCAGGAATATTCTGTCAGGCTCTTCTAAAAACTGGACTTTTGAAGGTTTTGGAAATAAATCCAGGAGCAGGGAAACTGAGGTGCAGAGGAGTAGACTGAATGCTATGCTGACAGTCACATAACTAGTAAGAAACTCGACTGGAATTAAAATTCAGTTTGCCTCCTAGAGTCGTCCTTTATATTAACCTCTACCTCTTATGACAGAAGAGAACCAGCAGATGGTGTGAAAATCAGTTTTGAAGATCAATAATAAGAGGCAAGAGTTACTGAACATCTGCCGGGACTAGGGCCTTTATAACACTGTAATAATTCATTCAGAGGACTTTGTAAATACCGAAGGAATTACTGAATACAAAATAACTTCTACATCATTCTTTTAACCCTGTCATTAGCAATTATGATCTTCACTATACAGAAAGTGAAATAAGGCAAAGAAAAATTACATAACTTATCCAAGGGACCAGAGCTACAGCCAAGATACCAACCTATGTCTATTTTATTTCAATATTTTACCTTTTTTCTCTCTATTTTTCTGTCTCCTTAAATTTCCAGAAGTTGAATAGTGAGTGAAATCATTCCTTCAAGTGACAAAGTTCTTTTAGAGACCATTTTATGTTTTTACAAGGGTATGTAATGAAAAATTATCAGGAGAGCTTCAAATACAGGGATATAAAATCAAAATTCACTTAGAATTACAGATATTCAATATATTCAATAGTAGATACTCATAATTTTTTTCTTCATCTTTGCTTGTAGAAAATAATTTTTTCAAGAAGATCAGGGACAACGGATTTGAAGTCTACATTGTGCTTCTAAATCCCCAATTCTGCTGAGAGTGAGACACCCCAGAACCGTAGAACCCCAGCAGCACCCAGCCAAACCCACCTCCACCATGGGGGCCATGACTCGGCTGTCGGCAGGTGTCCTTCTTGCTTTGCTTGCCCTCCTCACCGAAGGTGGGGTCCTCAAGAAAGTCATCCGGCACAAGCGACAGAGTGGGGTGAACATCACCCTGCCAGAGGAGAACCAGCCAGTGGTGTTTAACCACGTCTACAACATCAAGCTGCCAGTGGGATCCCAGTGTTCGGTGGATCTGGAGTCAGCCAGTGGGGAGAAAGACCTGGCCCCACCTTCAGAGCCCAGCGAAAGCTTCCAGGAGCACACAGTGGATGGGGAAAACCAGATTGTGTTCACACATCGCATCAACATCCCCCGCCGGGCCTGTGGCTGTGCCGCAGCCCCTGATGTTAAGGAGCTACTGAGCAGACTGGAGGAGCTGGAGAACCTGGTGTCTTCCCTGAGGGAGCAATGTGCTGCAGGAGCAGGCTGCTGTCTCCAGTCTGCCATAGGTATGAGCTGGCGACCGGCCCAGTCCCACACTGTGCAAATACGGAGAAATGAAGAGCATAGCAGCATCCATCACTTGCTTCCAAAGTGGGCTCACTAGAAAACTAGCTTCCAGAGTGTTCATTACAAAGAGATTTTACGTTCAAATAAATGTGGAGACTGCAGCCATCTCTCTCCTGCTTGGAGGAGTCATGGGGACAACTGCTTCTCAGAGGAATTTTCAGGCTTCTGATAAACCCTGCTTTGAAAAATCCTATTTCACTTTAATTATAAATTTCTAAAACGTATTTGACCATGAAATCTACCCACTTTCTACCCCAAAACCTATGAGTACGCCATGAAATTTCTCCCCAGAGAGCACTCTCTGATACGTATTGGTGTGGCCCCATCACCTCATTGTACAAATACAGAAACTGAGGCCTGGAAGGAGGATGCGATTCCTGAAGGTCCTCCAATAAGGAGTTAAGTTCCTCACATTTCAGTATTCTTACAAATGCACAGTGCTGCCTGTGATAATGCTGAGTCTATAAGAATTAGAAAAAAAGTTTCAATTTAATAGCAATTATAATGATTACAATCATATAAGCTACCTCTGTGTAACAGGCACTGTTGTATTATCTCATTTAATCCTCCCAACAGCCCTGTAATACGGTTAGATAAGTGGAAGATAAGTCCTCTTCTGCAGATCAAAGAAATGAGACTCAAAGGGATTAACCCACTGGCACAAGATGACCCACTGGCACAAGTTGACACAAAGAGCAATAAGAGATAGGGGCTTTGACCGAGTGCAGTGGCTCACACTTGTAATCCCAGCACTTTGGGAGGCTGAGGTGGGCAGATAACCTGAGGTCAGGAGTTCAAGACTAGCCTGGCCTACATAGTGAAACCCCATCTCTACTAAAAATACAAAATTAGTCAGCTGTGGTGGTACATGCCTGTAATTCCAGCTACTCAGGAGGCTGAGGCAGAAGAATCACTTGAAACCAAGAGGCAGAAGTTGCAGTGAGCTGAGATCGTGCCATTGCACTCCAGCTTAGGTGACAAGAGCGAAACACCATCCAAAAAAAAAAAAAGAGAGAGAGAGAGGGAGAGAGACAGAAAGAGAGATAGGGACTTTGCATGTGCCTGTGTGTCTCCAGAGCTCATACTCTCCCATGGATGCCCCATGGATGCCCTGTTTCCACATGCATCTTACTTCAAGGAATTTTGCTGCTTTAGAATTATGTCTTTATCTCCAATAACTAAAGTTGATAAAGCTACAGGAGTTTCAACAACTTCAAATCAGAGCTGAAAATCTGTGTCCACCACTCAGAAAAAAATTAACAAAATGTTCTTCAACAATTATTTCAAGAGTAAACCTGGCTGGCCACAGTGGCTCACGCCTGTGATCCCAGCACTTTGGGAGGCTGAGGGGGGCGGATCACCTGAGGTCAGGAGTTCAAGACTAGCCTGGCCACGGTGAAATCCTGTCTCTACTAAAAGTACAAAAAATTAGCCGGGCATGGTGGTGCACGCCTGTAATCCCAGCTACTCGGGAGGCTGCGGCAGGAGAATCGCTTAAACCCATTTGAAAACATTTTCTTTAGGCATAAGTTAGTTTATCTTCCACTTCTGCCAACTCCCTGGAAAAATGCAGATGAGAATACACAGCAGGAGTCATGCTAAGTAGTCAGTTAAAACGATTATTTAGAGCAGTGCTCTCTAATGAAAATATGAGTCATACACGTAATCTTAAATTTTCTAGCAGTCGTGTGAAAAGAGAAAGAAACAGGTAAACAATTTTAATCATCTCTTATTTAATTCAATGTAGCCAAAATATCAGTTTTTCAGCCTGAAATCAATATAAAAATTATTAATGGATATTTTTCAGTCTATTATTTCATACTATTTGGAATCTGATGTGTATTTTACACTTACAGAACATCTCAATTTAGACTAGCCACGTTTCAATGCCTAATAACCACGTGTGGCCAAGGGCCACCATACTAGACAGTACAGACTTAGACTCTCACTTTACAAATCAGCTTTAAAAATATTCTTACTTCCTGCTGTCAAGAAGGAGATAAAATATATTAATACAAGCTGTTTCTAGGTACAGAGAATATAGAGTGAATATATTCCAGTGCAGATTATTTAGAAGTGGGTTTTGTTTCTTCTCCTTAAGCTCCATGGAGATCAGACCAGTGACTTCTGCAAACTGAGCTAAGGCAATATTTAGGCCTCAAGGAGCTCGAGTAATGTCAACCTTGACCCCACATTCTCCAGGTTGACCTCCACTTAGCCTTCAGGATAGAAATAAATAAAAGATAAAGGCACGATACTTTTCTGGTGACAGAGCCAAACTGAAAGGTGTCCTTATAGAATTAGAAAGCCATTGGCTACCTCATTTTAGTTGTGGAAAATTAGAATGTTTTGGTTATATAAACCCACATACCAACTTGAGCCAACCTTCCACCAAAAACTTTGGAAAAGAAAACAGAAAAAAATAACAAGGACACAAGAGTGAGCTCTTAAGGGGTTCACTTAACTCGGATATTCCCCAGGGAAGTGGGCTATTGGCCCAACTTCATCTATAAGAAAACTAAGCTCCAGATAGTCTAAATCCCTTGCCAAATGTGGCATAGATATTGAATCAAAAAGTTAGAATTACATTCAGCTCAACAACTATTTCTTGGGAATCTTTTATGTGCCCGGCCTTGACCACACACTAAAGAAATAGTAACACAGTGGCCAGGCATGGTGGCTCACGCCTGAAATCCCAGCACTTTGGGAGGCCAAGGCGGGCAGATAACAAGGTCAGGAGATCGAGAACAGCCTGGCTAACACGGTGAAACACCGTCTCTACTAAAAACACAAAAAAATTGGCCCGGCGTGGTGATGGCCTCCTGTAGTCCCAGTTACTCAGAAGGCTGAGGCAGGAGAATGGCATGAACCAGGGAGGCAGAGCTTGCAGTGAGCAGAGATGGTGCCACTGCACTTCCGCCTGGGTGACAGAGCGAGACTCCGTCTCAAAAAAAAAAAAAAATATATATATATATATATATGGTAACACAGCCCAGCCTAATGTATGACTCATAATCATCATAGAAATAGTAAGACTTCTTGAAAATGTGACAAAAACTATGAATGCACTCCCCAGGGGTGGAAATACACACACACACTCACACACACACACCCCTATGCATAATCACACACTGTTTTGGCATACAAGCCTATAATTTTGGGGAGTTCAGGTTATGAATTCCTACCTGGTATAACTGGATGTGAGTCTCATCTGATTTCATACACTACAACAAATGGTTCTCAAGCCAGATGGAGCCTGAGGATGCAACCATCCTTCAGCTGAATTTGAATCTGGGTGCCCTGGGTAGATGCCGAGAAATATGGCTGCTTAAGCCCAGCTGAGAACTTCTGCTTCTTTTGTTGCAGGCCGCGTGGACACCAGGCCCTTCTGCAGCGGTCGGGGCAACTTCAGCACTGAAGGATGTGGCTGTGTCTGCGAACCTGGCTGGAAAGGCCCCAACTGCTCTGAGCCCGAATGTCCAGGCAACTGTAATCTTCAAGGCCAGTGCATTGATGGGCAGTGCATCTGTGACGAGGGCTTCACGGGCGAGGACTGCAGCCAGCTTGCTTGCCCTGGCGACTGCAATGACCAGGGCAAGTGCATGAATGGAGTCTGCATCTGTTTCGAAGGCTACGCCGGGGCTGACTGCAGCCGGGAAATTTGCCCGGTGCCCTGCAGTGAGGAGCACGGCATGTGTGTAGATGGCTTGTGTGTGTGCCACGATGGCTTTGCAGGCGATGACTGCAACAAGCCTCTGTGTCTCAACAATTGCTACAACCGTGGGCGATGCGTGGAGAATGAGTGCGTGTGTGATGAGGGTTTCACTGGCGAAGACTGCAGTGAGCTCATCTGCCCCAATGACTGCTTCGACCGGGGCCGCTGCATCAATGGCACCTGCTACTGCGAAGAAGGCTTCACAGGTGAAGACTGCGGGAAACTCACCTGCCCGCATGCCTGCCATGGCCAGGGCCGGTGCGAGGAGGGGCAGTGCGTATGCGATGAGGGCTTTGCCGGTGTGGATTGCAGCGAGAAGAGGTGTCCTGCTGACTGTCACAATCGTGGCCGCTGTGTAGACGGGCAGTGTGAGTGTGATGATGGTTTCACGGGAGCTGACTGTGGGGAGCTCAAGTGTCCCAATGGCTGCAGTGGCCATGGCCGCTGTGTCAATGGGCAGTGTGTGTGTGATGAGGGCTATACTGGGGAAGACTGCAGCCAGCTACGGTGCCCCAACGACTGTCACAGTCGGGGCCGCTGTGTCCAGGGCAAATGTGTATGTGAGCAAGGCTTCAAGGGCTATGACTGCAGTGACATGAGCTGCCCCAATGACTGTCACCAGCACGGCCGCTGTGTGAATGGCATGTGTGTTTGTGATGACGGCTACACAGGTGAAGACTGCCGGGATCGCCAGTGCCCCCGGGACTGCAGCAACAGGGGCCGCTGTGTGGATGGACAGTGCGTCTGTGAGGACGGCTTCACCGGCCCTGACTGCGCAGAACTCTCCTGTCCAAATGACTGCCATGGCCAGGGTCGCTGTGTGAACGGGCAGTGCGTGTGCCATGAAGGATTCATGGGCAAAGATTGCAAGGAGCAAAGATGTCCCAGTGACTGTCATGGCCAGGGCCGCTGCATGGACGGCCAATGCATCTGCCACGAGGGCTTCACAGGCCTGGACTGTGGCCAGCGCTCCTGCCCCAGTGACTGCAGCAACTTAGGACAATGCGTCTCAGGCCGCTGCATCTGCAACGAGGGCTACGCCGGAGAAGACTGCTCAGAGGGTGAGTCCCAGGGTGCAGACAAGCATGATGGCTGTGATGGAGTGGACTCCTAGTATGAGTTGGAAAACTATGTTTATATTTATAAACATACATACACACTGATTCTTTGCACATATTAATATATCCATTTAAACACACACCCATAATGACTCTTGAAGGGGGCCCTGTCATTCAGTTGTTACAAGGTGACCTATTTAAGGGCTGAAGGGCTCAGAGAGGTTATATAATTGTCCCAGGGACACATAGCTGACACATCACAGAGCTGCTATTCGAGTCTACCTAACTCATCTACATAGAGTTTAACATGTAGTGTTCAAGATGAGGTAGATAAAGGGATAACCTCTCTTTTGCTAAATATCAATTTTATTTCCTACTCTCCACTGACATCAAATCAACAGTAAAAAAGTCTCTCTATTTGGATGGACATAAAAATTCAGCCAAATTGAATATGCAGTGAGATTACATAAAAACAACTGTTTCAAATGCATACTCGGCTAAAGACTAAATGCCTATTATCTGCAAGATTGACCTGTCTTTTAACTGTCTTTTGTAACTGGTTTTGTTTTTTTGTTTGTTTCGTTTTTTTAATCCTAAAGACTGTAAGCTCCTATCCTTAAAAGGGCACTACTTCTGGCAGTTAGTAAGGGTCCTGGTACATAGTAAGTGCTGAGGAAACCCTGGTTAAATGAAAACACAGGAGAGAAATATAATGTTCATGTTTAATGAGTGTCTTCTTTGTGCTTCTCTCATCCTCCCATATTATAATTGTCATAATAGAGAATCTTTGCCTTTACTAAAGTTATTGGAATCTAGACATGAATAAATGGCTTTGTGTTCAGTGCGGCCCAAGCAGGGAAGCCTGGTTGGAAAGAACACCAGGCTGGCAGGGAGGAGATATAAGTTCTAAACTTGATGACGTGAGCAAGCTTGGTCAAGTCATTCTGCCTTACTCACCTCTGTAAAGTAAGGAATTAGACCAGATGAACCCAAAATACCCTCCCAGTGCTAGGGACATGTAACTCGAAGTTCAGAGCAGGGAGTCAGGCTCAGACTGCACTTCCCCATGCCAACAGCCTGCATCTGAACTAAGACTCAGGAAGCAGAGAAAGTTGGAGAGGCCAAAACACCAAAGGGACTCCAGCCTGAAGGAAATGGACTAAGGAACAGCCACCACAGGTCTTAAGATGGATCACAGCAGGGGGTCCTTGATACTGTCTGCATTTTAGAGGCAGTGGAAGATCTTCAGAGCTCTGTGGCTGACAGTGGAAGAGACAGGTCAAGAGAAACAAACCTAGGGAGATTTTATAGGGCATATTGTTGACACCAGATGTCCTTTCTTATTCCTGCCAGTGTCTCCTCCCAAAGACCTCATCGTGACAGAAGTGACGGAAGAGACGGTCAACCTGGCCTGGGACAATGAGATGCGGGTCACGGAGTACCTTGTTGTGTACACGCCCACCCACGAGGGCGGCCTGGAAATGCAGTTCCGTGTGCCTGGGGACCAGACGTCTACCATCATCCGGGAGCTGGAGCCTGGTGTGGAGTACTTTATCCGTGTATTTGCCATCCTGGAGAACAAGAAGAGCATTCCTGTCAGTGCCAGGGTGGCCACGTGTGAGTGAGCATAGCTCTTTAGGGTAGCCTCACCTGACCTCAGCCCACCCAGTATATAACCCTCCCTTGCCACGGCCCCCTACAATCCTATATTGTTCTTTATAGTTATACCAAATAAGAGCCTAGAATTAAGTCCATAGAATCATTTCTTAAAGAAATCCCTCGTTTTCCATGAAATCTTTCTCCTTGCTCTCCTGTATACTTCCTGCCAGAGAAAATCATTACAGGTAACATTTAGCAAGTGTTTACTATGTATCAGACTTTGTTGTCAGCAGTCTACATACTAGTACAAGAATGGTCATTTGGCCGGGCCAGCGTGGTAGCTCATGCCTGTAATCCTAGCACTTTGAGAGGCCAAAGCAAGTGGATCACCTGAGGTCACAAATTCAAGACCAGCCTGGCCAACATGAAACCCCATCTCTACTAAAAATACAAAAATTAGCCAGGCGCGTTGGTGCATGCCTGTAATCCCAGCTACTCGGGAGACTGAGGCGGAGAATAGCTTGAAACCAGGAGGAAGAAGTTGCAGTGAGCCGAGATCATGCCACTGCACTCCAGCCTGAGCGACAGAATGAGACTTTGTCTCAAGAAAAAAAAAAAAAAAAAAAGAGTCCTCATTATATGAGTTAGTATATGTATGAAATAGGATCTATTGTTAACTCCATTTTACAGATGAGGACACTGAGACTGCATGGTTAAGCATCTTATCCCAAATCATGCGGTTAACAAGGAGTAGAGGCAAAACTTTAACCCTGGCAGTCCTGGCAGGTTTATGTTCTTAACCACTCTATTACTTTTCAGTGGAGCTCACTGACTATTTTTTTAAGTGGAAACATTCTGGTTTATGAGTTTAGCATCAGTATAATTATCTTCATATCTGAAAAGCAAGTTCTGGCTAGAAATTGACCCTTTCTTGCTTAATAATAACATTGGCTGCCATTTATTCAACTTGCTCTGTGTGCCACAAACCAGGCCCAGCAGTCTACACACTGGAGTGGAGTATATCACTCACTCCTCAATGCATTCCCAAGAAGTAGACATATTTACCTTCTTTTTCCAGGTGAAGAAACTCAGGCTTAGAACATTGTGTGCAATTTGCTCAAGTTCACATTAATAGTAGAGCTTAGATTCTAACCCCAAGTCTGTCTGATTCCAAAGCCTGCATTCATTTTAGATTTAACCATATGAAATTGCCAAAATTAATCATGCTGTTTATCCTAATAATAATTTTTATACAACCTCATAATAGACCTCATCCCAGAAGAAGCTTTAAAAGGACACCTGCTCTGGTTGTCAGCCCCTGACTGTTGCAGACATCCAGTCTGGTTTAGTGGAATCGTGGCTGTGTTGCCCAAGCACACACCTGCCCTATCCTTATGTTCTATTTGTGTTGTTACTTACAGACTTGCCTGCACCTGAAGGCCTGAAATTCAAGTCCATCAAGGAGACATCTGTGGAAGTGGAGTGGGATCCTCTAGATATCGCTTTTGAAACCTGGGAGATCATCTTCCGGAATATGGTAAGGAATACAAAAAAGCAGATCCATTTGATCTCAAGAATTTGAAAGATGACCAAAGGGTTCTGAAGACTTCTGTGTCAACTCATTTTCCTTAGTTTTTGGTGGAGAACAAGGCTCTAATTAGCATGTTTTGTGTTTGCATCTATATTTTAAGGGATGTTGGTTTTCCCCTGATTTTAGTAAGTCAGTAAGTTTAGCACTTAGGGCTGATACCCTAGACAAAGAGAAGTTGTCACCTCAAGGTTCCAATTATCCTCATCACCTTGGGAATCTCTACTCAGATGCAAAGAAGAGAAGAAATGGTCTCTCCCTCAAACTACAGTACATCTCAGATTTGAGCAACCCTTCTGTCCAGACCCAAATGTACATGTGAGGGAGGGAACTTGTTCTCCGAATTTAAGCCCAGGCTCTGCCACCAACTAGCTGTGTGACTTTGCAACAATCACCCTGCTTCTCTGATGCTGGCCTCAGTCTACCAAAGGAGGGATTGAGCTTGTGCTTTCAGAATTCCTTTGGTTCTCACATTCTGTCATTTGACTTGCATGACAAAGGGGTAAATGTTTACAAGAGGGAGAAACAAACTAGAGAAATGTCTTTATCATCTCTGTGTCCTCAGTAGCTCACATACTGATCTGATGCATAGTAAGTGCCTAATGAATAGATAGTGCCTAATAAAGAATAAAAGAGGAATGAATGAATGCAGAGTGAATGAATCACATAAATTAAGAGACTGACACCTCCCCTAAGTCTTACTAAGCTGCCTCTATCTCTCAGAATAAAGAAGATGAGGGAGAGATCACCAAAAGCCTGAGGAGGCCAGAGACCTCTTACCGGCAAACTGGTCTGGCTCCTGGGCAAGAGTATGAGATATCTCTGCACATAGTGAAAAACAATACCCGGGGCCCTGGCCTGAAGAGGGTGACCACCACACGTGAGTATCACCTTTAATACTTATAGAATGATAAGGCTGATTGTACCTCATAGCGCCTCCTGGTTGAGAAAGTGCCTTCTCATATAGCATCTGTATCATTTAACTTTTGCTACATTTTTAAAAGTCCAGATACAGTGGTCTAAAATAACAATTCTTTGCATGTTGGTGATTTGGGTTTGGGCTCAGCTGAGCAGTTTATCTGTTCTTGGCTGCACTCCTCATATATCCGTGTGCTTTAGGGGTGGATTGGCCTAGGATGACCTTAGCCAAGATGGTGTCTTTTTGTTTCACAGGATCTCTCATTCTCCAGGATGCTGGTCCCGTTCACATAGCTATTGAACAGGTTCAAAATTGGCATTATATCACTTCTATCAAAGCACATCCCATGGCCAGTTTATATTTAAGGAATAGAGAAACAGATCCATCTCTTGATGAAAGGAATTTCAAAATCGCCTTTCAAAGGGGCGTGACTACCTGAAGATAATTAAGCCCATTGCTAACAATCTACCATATCGCTAGTTTAATATTAGCACCCAGTTCTAGGACAGAGGAAGGAAAAATATTAATGTTAAGGCTTAAAGAAGCTCAATGACTTTAACGTCACATAGGTAACACTATCGGGGCATAACTTTAAGCCAGGGTAAGTTTTATAATTTTACCCCATTTCCACTAACATTGACTAGGCTCTGGTTTATGCAGAATGTTGATTCCATCTCTTCAATGGAAACCTAAATAAAATTTCTTTCAATACTAATGATGTCAGAACTTCTTGGGAGTAGAATAGGATTTAGCAGTACTAGATCATTTGGTGAGAAAAAGACCTGAATTTGGAGTTGCTCCAACAGGGAGCGACTTTTTTTTTCTTTTTTTTCTGTCACCCAGGCTGGGGTGCAGTGGTGCAATCTCAGCTCACTGCAACCTCTGCCTCCTGGATTCAAGTGGTGTTTCTGTCTTAGTCTCCCAATTAGCTGGGATTACAGGCTCCCGCCACCACACCTGGCTAATTTTTTTGTATTTTAGTAGAGAGGGGGTTTCAGCATGCTGGCCAGGCTGGTTTCCAACTCCTGACCTCAAGTGATCCACTCACCTCAGCCTCTTAAAGTGCTAGGATTACAGATGTGAGCCACCGTGCCAGGCCGCAATGTTTTAAAAAGAAAAACGTACATAATTTTGCACTTCCATATAGGAAAACCTCTTTATTTTCTTCAAGATAACATATGCGCCAACTCTTTAAGTAATTGACTCTTCTTGGCAGGGGTTGTTGGAAAAATTAAATCAGTTGCTAATGACAAGAAAGAACATCTTGCGTTTAAATATTTGCACATTTTGCCTAGCTCAGAGCCAATTCAAAGAATTTTCTCTTCCATAAGCAAGTGTTTTCCATCATCCTGACAACATCTCTCTGTGGTAGGTAGAAAAGCAGGTACCAACAGGAAAAAAAAAAAATCATTAGATCACCAGAAAGACAAAGAAAAGACAAAGCAAATGCTTAGTTGCTATGGAGGAGGTACACTGACAATACAAAAGACTTTTTTTTTTCACTGCTCTTTTCTTTTTTATCTAAATTTGGGAATTGTCTGCTTTATTTCTTCTTATTTTAGATTTTTTAAAATCTAAAATTTGGGAATCGTCTGCTTTATTTCTTCTTATTTTAAACAAACATTCCAACATTTGAAGTTGCATAATCATATAAATTTCAACATAGGGGGACAGATATTTACCTGTTTATTTTGTATTTTTAGTACAGACAGGATTTCACCATGTTGGCCAGGCCGGTTTTGAACTCCTGACCTCAAGTGATCCACCCACCTCGGCCTCCTAAGGTGCTGGGATTACAGGCGTGAGCCACTGTGGCCAGCCGCAATTTACCACATATACCTGAAACCTTTGAACCTTTAACCTTTTTTCCAGATTTAAAGGGCCTTAAATTTCCAGTTCAAAACACATTTGGCTCCTTCTGTCTGGCATCTATATCAAGGTGGTATTATATTTACTTTTGAGGTCAATATTTTTGAAAGGTGTTGTCATGTAAAGGGGGAAAAGGAGGGGCTTTGGATTCAATGAGTTCTGAGTTTGAATTCCATTTTTACCATTCACCATCACCTTGGAAAAATCTATTTCTTTAAGCTCCAGATCCAACAGCTGAAAAATGGGTTTACAGTATCCTCCTTGTGAGGTTGTCATAAGACTCAAGACATAAATAACAAAGCACCATGTTTGCACCTGATAAGTACAGAGCATTGTTAGTTTCTGCTATTCAAGGGCCCCAAATCTAGGGGCATATCAGTGTCCTTGACCGAATCTCCACTTCTTTAATGTAAGGGGACTAAGGAAGGCAGTAGGTACGGTTTGAGTGCTTGCTAGCACCTATAATGACATAGAGCAGGCAGCTTCTGTCCATTTTTGTGGCATCATTTTCGTTGTGCATTTTATATCATCTGTGAGCTGAGACTGATGTATCAACAGCTAGACTTCAAAAACAGACTCTGCAGTTTTCTCACAATCAGCTGTGAATTATTCTTCCTTTTCATTCGCCATATAAAGCCAATTTCCTGTCACTTGTTATTGTTTACCGAACAAATGCTGAAAACACAAACATGAAGAAGAAGAAGACGATGACGAGGAAGAAGAAGAAGAAGAAGAAGAAGAAGAAGAAGAAGAAGAAGAAGAAGAAGAAGAAGAAGAAGAAGAAGGAGAAGGAGAAGGAGGAGGAGGAGGAGGAGGAGGAGGAGGAGGAGGAGGAGGAGGAGGAGGAGGAGGAGAAGGAGAAGCAGAAGGGGAAGAAGAAGGGTAAAAAGAAGAAGAAGAGGAGGAAGAAGAGGAAGAAGAAGAGGAGGAGAAGGAGGAGGAAGAGGAAGGAGAAGGAGAGGAAGAGGAAGAAGAAGAAGAAAAAGGAGAAGGAGGAGAAGGAGAAGGAGGAGAAGAAGAAGAAGATTCACTGAATACCCAGAATGTGCCTTTCTCTATACTGGGAATTTAAAAAGACTCACTCTCTGAATGAATGAATAACCCCACCTAAATTGACTCAAACTGTACAGAAATCTGTTATGAAACAATGAGACAGATGTGATATTAGAATGCTCTTTAAGGACAGTAGCAGCCACAGGGAGGGAATACATGTTTACCTTACTGAAGCCAGGTTTAAGAAAGGCTTCTCATTAGGAGACAACATTTAAGTGGTATTTTGAAGGATGCATAGGAGATTTTTACAGGGAAGTGTGATCTTAGAAAGAAGAGAGAACAGCATGTACAGAGACCAGGTGGTGCCCAACAGCATAACGTGCTTCCAGAGCTCTGAGCATCTGTCAGAGTACAACAGATAGTGGGTGGGGCAGAAAAGGTCAAGAAGAGCATGCAAAGATAGGCACGGCTTGACATAGCAATGACTTTCTTGTGTGAATTCCTTTTCATCAAAAATAACTTTTCATACACTATCAAGACAGTCTACTGCCTCACTTTTCTGCTTTGTAATTCTGTTGGAAAAGTTTTCAACCATTCAGGAAGTTTTGCCTGATTAAAAATTTAAAGAGACTAAGTTCATTTTTTCAAATAAAATATCCCCAAAGCATGTTTCCTCAACTTATGAGAACCGTAATAATAGCAATAATAATAATAACAAAAGAACAACCTTTTTTTTTTGTTTGTTTTCATGTGACTCCATGGGCCAGGCTTTGTGCTAGATGTTTTGCAAGCTTTATCTCTGTTAAGATTTGAAAAACAAAAAACAAAAACAAAAAACACTAGAGATAGCTGCTATTATCCCTACTTATAGTTTATCAAACCAAAAACTGAGGTTCAGAAAGGTAAAATAAAGTCAAGCAGTTAGTATCTATCTAAGCATTCACCCACAGATCTGGAGAGTTACAAAGTCCCCTCTGCTCAGCCTCCGGCACTGGCCCTAACCTCTGAAACCTCTCTGTCCTATGCCCATCATAGGCTTGGATGCCCCCAGCCAGATGGAGGTGAAAGATGTCACAGACACCACTGCTTTGATCACCTGGTTCAAGCCCCTGGCTGAGATCGACGGCATTGAGCTGACCTACGGCATCAAAGATGTGCCAGGCGACCGTACCACCATCGATCTCACAGAGGACGAGAATCAGTATTCCATCGGGAACCTGAAGCCTGACACTGAGTACGAGGTGTCCCTCATCTCCCGCAGAGGCGACATGTCAAGCAACCCAGCCAAAGAGACCTTCACAACAGGTAAAAGGCCTCCGCCTGTTAACAGATACAGTAAAGGAAAGATGGAAAGATTTCCATCCCACTCCATGTTGGGGTATCTTCCAGGCTCATTTTACAGTTAAAAAAAAAAAAGGAGTATTTCTACTCATGTAAATTTTAAAATATTGTAGCAACTTATTAATTAATTTTTCAAAAAAAATTTCCAAATAACCTTCCAAAGCACTTTTGGGGCTGGGGGGCCTATATAGAAGATGCTGGTCAGATATTCTCAGACAAAAGTTCTGATTAAAATAAAGTTCAAATAAATATTTTTACAGTATGTGGAAAACATATATGACAAATGAGCCTGCTAGCACCTTGGCCTATGGCATTATTTTAAAAGCTCGAAAGTGTCCATTTTTCATTCAGTAAATATTTTTTCAGAGCTCAGTAAGTACTTTGTGAATTATTAGAAATTTGATGAGGAGGCTGGGTGCGGTGGCTCATGCCTGTAATCGCAGCACTCTGGCAGGCTGGTGCAGGCAGATCACGAGGTCAAGAACTCAAGACCATCCTGGTCAACATGGCAAAACCCTGTCTCTACTAAAAATACAAAAATTGGGGTCGGGTGCAGTGGCTCACACCTGTAATCCCAGCACTCTGGGAGGCCGAGGCGGGCGGATCATGAGATCAGGAGATTGAGACCATACTGGCTAACACAGTGAAATCCCATCTCCACTAAAAATACAAAAAAATTTGCCAGGCATGGTGGTGGGTGCCTGTAGTCCCAGCTACAGGCTGAGAGAGGAGAATGGCATGAACCCGGGAGGCAGAGCTTGCAGTGAGCCGAGATTGCGCCACTGCACTCCAACCTGGGTGACAGAGTGAGACTCCGTTTCAAAAATAAAAATAAAAATAAAAATAAATAAATTTTAAAAAATAACTGGGCATGGTGGTGTGCTCCTGTAATCCCAGCTACTCAGGAGGCTGAGGCAGGAGAATCACTTGAACCCAGGAAGCAGGGGTTGCAGTGAGCCGAGATCGTGCCACTACACTCCAGCCTGGTGACAGAGCGAGACTCTGTCTCAAAAAAAGAAAGAAAGAAAGAAATATGATGAGAAAATGCAAAAGACCAGCTTTTACACGCATGAGCTTATTTTTAAGTCTTTGCATTGTTCTTTAACCACAAAGTCTGAGAAAAACACAAATGACTAAAGTGTCGCACTCATCCATAATAGGGAAAGGTGCCAAATCTGTAGCACTTGTTTAGATTTGCACATCAACTATGGGGACAGATGAGTGTGCTGAGAATTTTGTAATTTATCTCCAGTTCCAGGCACATTTCATTTGTCAGCTTGGGCTATCAAAGACTCTTGCTCTCTTGTGACTGATATGTTCAATGCAAATGTTCCTTCTTCTCTCAAACAGGCCTCGATGCTCCCAGGAATCTTCGACGTGTTTCCCAGACAGATAACAGCATCACCCTTGAATGGAGGAATGGCAAGGCAGCTATTGACAGTTACAGAATTAAGTATGCTCCCATCTCTGGAGGGGACCACGCTGAGGTTGATGTTCCAAAGAGCCAACAAGCCACAACCAAAACCACACTCACAGGTGAGCTCTGCATCTCTGCAAGCCTGAGCCAGCCAGTCCTAGAGGGCCCTTAAAGGATGGGCACCTGCTCCCATGTGTCCCCATTTGCAATCCTCAGAAATAAGTCCGATTTCCAGAAATACTGCTTACTTGGATTGCAGCGAGTTCTTTTGTAAAACATTCTGAACATTGGTCGTCGCCTCCAGAGACCAATTCAAAGCCATTTTTATCATCCTCTGAAAGTCTTTCTGATTTCAGGATGAATCTCAACTTGCACATTCTCTCCTTAGGTCTGAGGCCGGGAACTGAATATGGGATTGGAGTTTCTGCTGTGAAGGAAGACAAGGAGAGCAATCCAGCGACCATTAATGCAGCCACAGGTGAGGCACACCTGGGATTCCCATCCCACTGAGCAGGTGCTGGGCAGATGAGACAGGGCCCATGTGACCAAAACCTATTCAAAGAGAAAAAGTAGAAGCCCAGAGGAGAAAGGGCCCTGTAGTATCATCTAGCCCCAATGTCAAAATTCAAAAGGAACGTAAGTGTGGTCCATCTGTATGATGCCAACATCATCCCCTGTACGGAAAGAGAGACTGGGGATTTTTGTTGTTGTTGTTGTTGTTTTTGAGATGGAGTCTCACTCTGTCACCAAGCTGGAGTGCAGTGGCGTGATCTCAGCTGCGTGATCTCAGCTCACTGCAACCTCCACCTCCTGGGTTCAAGAGATTCTCCTGCCTCAGCCTACCAAGTAGCTGGGACTACAGGTGTGTGCCACCCTGCCCAGCTAATTTTTGTATTTTTAGTAGAGACTGGGTTTCGCCGTGTTGGCCAGGATGGTCTCGATCTCTTGACCACATGATCCACCCGCCTCAGCCTCCCAAAGTGCTGGGATTGGACTCGTGAGCCACTATGCCCAGCAGGGAGTTTTTAAAAGAAAAATTGGAACCAGGCTTTATAAGAAATTCATGAACATTTTTAAGTTGGTAATCAATTGCATCTTTTAAATAAACCATTGTCTAGTCCAAACACATCTGTGGGGTTTTCTCTGAGAAAACACCTAACTTTTATACCCCTGTCAAGCAGATTATAAGTAACGGGATTGTAGTTTAAGTCCAGGCTCTGCACTTACCTGTCATATCCTGTAGCCAAGCCTGTAGGTGAAGATGCTGAAGGGTTACCTGATTTGAGGTCATTGATTCTTTCCTCAAGATTTTTTTTCCATTTTTCTAAGAAGTGTGCACTGCAAAAAGAAAACTCCTCCTCTGCCTCTCCCCCAGCCCCCAGCCCCCAGCCCCCAGCTTACCTCCCTGCAGACACTATGAGGAAGAGGGAGGCTGGTGTATAAAGAGGAGATGGAGCATCATTGAGCTTCTACATTATGCAGGATGCAAGGCTGGGCATTTACATGCCAATTCTTTTTCTTTTAATCTTTTGATTTTGAGATAATTGCAGATTCATATGCAATTTTGAGAAATTATACAGAGAGATTCCCTGTGCCCATCACCCAGGTTCCCCCAAGGATAGCATCTTGCATAAATGTAGATGAATATAACAACTGAGAAATTAACATTGGTGTAATCTGTCAACTCTATATTGTACCAGTTTTGCACACACTCATTCATGTGTGTGTACATACTTTGTTCTATGCAATTTTCTCGCACATGTAGATTTGTGAATGCACCACTAGATTCAAGATACAGAACAGTCTTACTACAAGAATCCCATGTGCTACCCTTTGCAGCCACAGCCACCTCCCTCCCTTTGCCCCTCTGCCTAACCCTGGGCATTCATTTATCTGTTCTTCATCTCTATGATTTTGCCATTTCAAGAATGCTGCATAAATGGGATCCTACACATATTAATCCATTTGTGTTACTGTAACAAGAATATCTTAGACCAAGTAACTTATAAACAGAAGGAATTTATTTCTCACAGTTCTGAAGGGCGCAAAGTCCAAGATCAAGATGCCAGCAGATTTGGTGTCTGATGAGGGCCTGCTTTCTGGCTGACAGCGGGCCATCTTTTTACTGTTCCCTCACAGGACAGAAGGGGCAAGGCCTCCTTTATAAGGGCACTACTCCCATTCATGAGGCCTCCCAAAAGTCCCTAGATCCAAATACCTTCACTCTGGGGATTAGGTTTCAACATAAGAACTTTAGGGAGGCACAGACATTCAGTGCATAGCGATACAGCATGTAACCTTTTGAAACTGGCTTTTTTTCCTTCAGCATAACTCTCGAGATTCATCTAAATTGCTTCTTTTATCAATAGTTGATTCCTTTTAACCGCTTCAAATTTGACTAGCATTTCACGGAATGGATATTCCATGACATTTTTAATCTTCTCAGACTCCAGTGGAGTCATGTGGATAATGTATAATTAGACCTATTTTACAAAAGTAAAAAGAGAGACCCAGAGAGGTGACTCTCCTGTGGTCCCTCAGCTCCTCTGTGGCAAACCTAGGATTCCAGCCCAGGGGCAGTTGACTTTCAACCCCAGAAGCAGCCCTGCCTTGCAGCCTGAAGAGCATTCATCTCTCTGTTCTCCTCCCAGAGTTGGACACACCCAAGGACCTTCGGGTTTCTGAAACTGCAGAGACCAGCCTGACCCTGTTCTGGAAGACCCCGTTGGCCAAGTTTGACCGCTACCGCCTCAATTACAGCCTCCCCACAGGCCAGTGGGTGGGAGTGCAGCTTCCAAGAAACACCACTTCCTATGTCTTGAGAGGCCTGGAACCAGGACAGGAGTACAATGTCCTCCTGACAGCCGAGAAAGGCAGGCACAAAAGCAAGCCCGCAAGCGTGAAGGCATCCACTGGTGAGTCTGCCCTGAGCTTCCTCCAAACTCTAGGTTGATTCTGAGGTTAGCAGATCTGCTCAGTCAGGGTGTCCTTACATGAGAAAGCCAAATGCAAAAGCAAGCCACTTTGTCCATCCCTGAAGTCCCTAAACACCACTTTGAAAGCATTGCTTATTCGTCTTTCCTGCCTCCTGTCAATTGATACAGCAAAGTTCCCCCACTGGGAAATAGGGGTTTTAAAATAAAATATTTCTTCCTAGGAGAACTTAAAACCTCAGGGTTTGTGTTTCAATTTACCTATGATTTTTGTTTTCTTTTTTTAACTGTGTGTGCATCACAGAATCTTTTGTTTCTTGTTTATTTCCTTCTTTTAGCTTAACAATTAACTTACCTTTCATTTTACTTCATTTAAAGATGGTCAAGATGTTGGTAATAATATTTTTTTGGTTATTTTACACAAACTGTTTTTATTCCAGGTCTTTTGCTTTCTGCCAAGGTTACCCCTGAAGAGTGGCATATGGCCATTTGAGACTTCCACGGTGCCCTCTCATTTTCTCTTTTCTCTTAATCATTAAGACATTAACCTAGTTTGTCTATGATGACAGCTGAATCCTGACATTGTGGCCCATGCAACCTGTGTCCATTCTGGCCCATGCAACCTGTTCGCTGAACCTGCTGCCATGCTTACTTGGTGGCTAAACTGAAGAGACAACCAGGTTTTTAAAATATTTCCTCCTTTATGAAAAATCAGCCTATTCAATTTTGGCCACCAAATATTCAAAAAGTATAGGTGGAAAATGTTACTTCTCCAGGGTTTGGCAAGTAACAGTCTTTACTTCCAATTTAATGAGTAAGCATGTTTTGAGTACCTACTGCATACATTGTGCAGTACAGATATTTGAGGAAAAGTAGTTCCCAAAGTCAGCATTGTTATGTGGACTAATTTGTGCCTGCTCATAGTGCTTGGGGAAGACTAGATACTCAGAATGCTAGACAGAACTCAAGAAAAAGAGTGATCCAAGGAAATCAGGAGAGCTGACAAAGGTGTTACGGCAAGAGATGTTATTCCAGTTGAAGCTTGATATGCAAGAAAAGGGTTAGAAGCATGGATATATTTGGAAATGGCTTGAAGAGTCTTTCTCACAGTATCTTCGGTCTCAAATCACAGTCACTTACACAAGATAGAAGTTGGTTTTCTTTCTTATAAAATGAATCTGGAGCTGGGAGGTACAGGGATAACAGTAATTTCAAATTGTCAGGCACCAAGGCTGCTTCTGTCTTTCTTTTCCACCATTTTTAGTCCTTGGCTTCCATTCTCAGAGTCATCTCAGTGTCACAACATGGCTGCTGTAGTACATCCATTACATCTGTGTTCTAGGCAGCATAAGGGAGGGAGAACCAAAACTCCCAAAGAGGAGCACCTTCTAGGTGAGTCTTTCTGGAAATTCCACCAATCACTTCTCCTCATAGTTCACTGCCACTCTTAGCTGTAAGGGAGACAGGGAAAGGTAGTCTTCTGTCTGAACATGTTGCTTCCATACAAAATTGAGGTTATTTGTAAGAGAGAAATTTGGCAGACAATGAGCAGTCCCTGCCAGAGTCTGAAATGAGTTTACGTGGTCAATTCTGCTGACTCTGCATTGACTGCTTCCCACCCAACTATAAGATTATTGTCAAGGATGCTCTGAAAGAGTAATTTAATCAAAAATAAGGGAGGGGGATAGAATCAAGAAAAAATAAATCTATAGTAGAGATTTAATTTCAGCTTTATAAACATGAGCTTGTTATAAAGTGTCAAGGGGCAACAAATGAATCAGAAATACACAAAAGATGAAATCCCTCTC
Source organism: Chlorocebus sabaeus (assembly GCF_047675955.1). Taxonomy (NCBI): domain Eukaryota; kingdom Metazoa; phylum Chordata; class Mammalia; order Primates; family Cercopithecidae; genus Chlorocebus; species Chlorocebus sabaeus. Next base: position 85,064,341 of record NC_132915.1, on the reverse strand, counting down.
TTTCTTTCTCTCTTTCTATCTCTTTCTTCCTCTCTTTCTCTCTCTTTCTTCCCTCTTCCCTCCCTCCTCCTCCTCTTCCTCCTCCTCCTTCCTCTGCCCATCTGTCTTAGCTTTCCCTTAAGTTTGATAAATGCTGTATCTAAGAGAGATTCCTATTGCCCCTCAGTCATTCCACCTTCTGGTGATGGCCACATTGCCTCCTTCCTCCAGTGAGAAAGCCCCACACCTCCGCAGTCACTGAAGAGGTTTTATCTCCCTAAGATCCTGGGGTATGGGGCTTCTCCACTAGAGAAAGGAGGCAATGTGGCTATAACCAGGAGATTTACTAGCTAGAATTATTCTGTATCTGAATGAGAGCCCAATATTGGCATTCCAAAGCCTTAGCAGTTGCATTTCCCCACCATGCCTCCTTAATGCCATTTCAAAGATATCATGTTTCATATTTAAAGACATTCTTCAGTGTGGGAAAAATGTGCAAAGTTCTTTTTATTGGTTCTTCTCCACTGTCCACAGAATATTTCCCCCATCCCTTTTTCCACAGAAAAAAAAATATATGTTTCATTTAAGGTGAAGCAAACATTTCTTTCCCTCTCTTGAATTCTAACTTTTAAAGTCAATAAAATATATCACCATGCTCTGTGCTAAGTTGTGGGGTTAATAGGGCAAAGAAAATGGGTATCTAATTCCAAGGAACTCACTGTGTAGCAAATAGACAATGAGACAACATTCTACTCACTACGATCGAGGGTACAGAGGGTGCAGCCAGTGTGCAGGAGACACTGGATCTAACTTCAGAGAATCAGGAAAGGCTTACAGTGGGAAGGTGCTTTTGGACAGACAGGGCAAACATATAAAGGGCAAACATAGATGTGTTAAACTGAATAGGTAAAGAAGTAGAAGCCCAGGCACCTGGCCTTGGTAAGCATATAGGAAGAAAGAAAACAGGAAAAGTGAGAGCTCTTGGGTGAAGGAACCACGTGGCTGTAAGTCCTGAAATATTGCAGAGTTTTAGGTTCAACCCTCAGAAGCAAGACCCTTCCAGCTCTGTATCACTGGATTCTTATCAACAGAAGCCTGCAAGGCGCCACTCAATGTCTGTGGGGCTTACAGAAAAAATTGGAGAATCAGTGGCCCTGAAGAATTTCCCCCAGGGAATTCCAGGGTTTTAGTGATGGATTGGGCCATAATGTAAGCCTTTTTCTTGATGTGGCACCATACTAAAAGTCTGCACAACCTGGCCACCTATTGCACCTCTCACCCAAAGACCCAGCCATGGGTTACAGGGCCCTACAGAATCTGGCATGGCCAGCCCATCCTCTGACCTCAGTCCTGCTACTCATGCCCTTGCTCACTTCACCGTGGCCTCTTCGGCCTTTGCACTCTTTCTTAAGCTTGCTGAGCCTGCTCCCCTCCTCGGGCCTTAGCGTGTGCTGCTCTCACTGCTTAGATATCACTCTTCTCCCAGCGTTTCACAGAGCAGCTCAGGTGTGACCCAGAACAGAGGGCTTCTCTGACCACCAGCCTAAAAAGGCACTCCCATCCTGATCTACCCCTTCAAGCTGCTCTAGAGTTCCTTGTGATACTTACCTGCCTTGATATTATACAAGTAGTGGTTTACTCTAATACCTATGGCCTGCCTCCCCATCAGTGAGCAGAATGTAAGGACCAACTCCATTATCCACTGCTGCATCCCATCCCAGTGCCCTGAAGGCAGACAAGTTTGTGGTATGAGTTTCATGAGTGTTTGGGGACCCTGGCTACCCCGGAGTCAGCATTTCCATGGAATCTTCTGATTCTTCCTTTCCACTTCTGCATTAACACCCCAATTCTTTCCTTAAGGAGTAGGGGAAGGGAAGGGAAATCATTCCCTTGGAAAGTCTTCAATTCAGCTTAATCTGGATAGGAGGGAGGGAGGGAAGGAAGGAAGGAAGGAAGGAAGGAAGGAAGGAAGGAAGGAAGGAAGGAAGGCAGGCAGGCAAAAGGAGGAAAGAAGGGAGGCAGGGAATAAAGAAAGGTACTGGGTGTGTTGGCATTTTAAAAAAAAATGAGCATGTACCGGGCATCCTTCCCTCTCCACCTCTCCCATTCCTTCCCTTCTCTTTCCCTCTCCTCCACTCTATTCTATTCTCCTTCCCTCTCCTTCCTCCCTTCTCCTCTCTTCTCTCTCCTCTCCTCTCTCTCCCTTTTCTCTCTGCTTTTGTACTTTCATAAACCCAACTAAACCCTGCTTAAGGTCAACGCCAGGAATTTGCTGCATGCCGTAAGAGACAGGAGGCAGGGTTGATAGGTAGAAAGCCAGCAAAGCATCTTTTCATGGCAACATAAGCCTTGACAGTGACACCCCAGTAGCTCTCAGGAATTTTGGAAGAAGAGAGGTGGAATTTTGTTTTTAGCCACAGCTACCAGTAATAGAGAACATTCTGCTCTGATTTGCTATTTTGGTTTTCTCACAGACCAAACTGAAATTTATTCAAATATTTATTCATCCAACAAATATTTATTTCATACCTACTGTGGGTCAGGTGATGCCGGTGTATAGAACAGAAAGAAACAGCTCCTCTCAAGAAATGGTGCACGTTGCTATAAGAGAGAGAACCAAAACCAAAATTATAATGCTGGAGCTTATCTGTTTTAGAGGGATTTGTGGGAGGCTGCAGGAGCATAGAGACAGGAGCATCACAGACCTAAGCAAAATGAATGAAGAGCATTGGAGTAGGCTTTTTGGAAGAAGTGGTGTTTGGTTGAGTTCTGAAAAAGAAAAGGGGTTGGGCAAGTGGAGAAAGAGTCATGACATTTCCAGCAGGGGGAATAGCATCCAAAAAGCTGAAAGGCATGAGAAACTTTACCTTAGTGAATTGCAAGCTATACAGTCCTACTACATGATAGAGTGGGAAAACAGTAGGGTAGGAGGCTAGAGGCATCATCAGGGGCACCTGCAAAGGGGCAGTTACAAAGAAATCACTGAATGTTTTAAGGCAGCCAAGGCTTCTCATTTCAATTGTCTTATCTCTGTGAGATGAGAGTAAAGCCACTGAATATATCCTTTGGGGTTGTCAGACTTGGACATGACCATGCCTCTGCTATGGGAGAATCAGTCTTTCTCCCATAAGTGGCCACTGAAATGGGTTCCTCATCAAGCCAGCACTTGGTCATCACTATCTAGAAGATGGTAATAATCTACAGATTTTAAGTTGGCACTGTCAGAAATTCCTCCAGACCAGCTGCTCAACCCACCAGGACTACAGCAGTGGGGTTTCAAAATTCTGATTTCCCAAGCCCACTGACATTGTCTAGAGGGTAGATTCCAGTGCACAGCTGTAAGAAAAAGACAACAGCCTTTTCATAAAGAAATGCCAAGAAATTCAGTGTGGAATCTATAATGGAAACACTTGGCTTCTAGGGCAGTAAATTCACAGTATGTCATTTGTGGTTGAAATGTGGAGCCAGCATTTATGTGAAGCCTCTTGGTCCTCACCTTAACTATTCTCTACTGTATTTTTTATTCATAATATTCCCCCTTCTTTCATAATTCTGACCCCTCTCTCTTTAATTTAGGCACTGATTTTATTTGTGGAAGTTTGGCCACATACTGCCTCTCTGAGTTATAAACCAATGCTCTTTCTTGATTTGTCTACCAAAAAAAAAAAAAGAAAAAAGGTAGAGAAATAGCCAAAAGTGTTAGCAGAAGTACCAACACCATCACTATTACTATTTACTGAACAACACGACGTTATATAAAAAAATCACTCTATCGACTATATGAACAGATAAGACAGGATGTGGAGACCGTTAGGTGAAAGTATCAGTGGCATATTAAAAATCTGATTCAAAGAGATAAGATGATTCTCATCAGGAAGAGACATTTTCCAACGTGCATCTTTTCTCTCCATCCATCTCTTGCCACAGCTTAATGAGCAATCCACAATCACATTACCCCACCCCCCGTAAGGTAACTTTCCCAATATTTCTTGCAAGGGGGCATTTAAAATTTCTTTCATAGAAAAAAAATATGTTTTATGTAACAATTAGAGATAAAGATTAAAAGACAGACACCCGCAGAAGAAAGAAAGTAACTTAATTCACATGAAGGGGTATGTTGTCAATGACAGATTTGTTCCTGACAGGTGGACAGCAGAGGAACAAAAACAGGAAAGTGGGATAAGAAGGAGAGCTAAGAAGACATAGGACTGATTTAATTTTCACTTAGCTGTGTTTTGTCCTATACCTCTTTCTGCATCAGAACTGCTGGAGTATTTGAGAAGGACATGCTCTTGAGTGTATTTGTGTTTAAATCCCAAGGTCAAGGGTACAATCACTATATCAGGGCACTGTTTCTGGCCTCATAAGGCCCAGCAGGATTAAATTACTATATCAGATACTGTTTCTGACCTCACAATGCCCAGCAGGATTAAAGGTAGTTGACACCTCCTTTCTTTTCCTAAATCTAGATACATCACTTGCAGTTTGGGGTCCTTCCTTTCTCATAAAGACCATGTTTAGGTGGTTAAGAACTGCTTTGGAGCCTTGGGGGTAAGCTTCAGGACATGAGTCGGGGTTAAAGAGGAGTCTGTAGACTGTCATTCAAGATCAACCATTGCAAACATTTTCTGTAAAGGGCCAGATGGTAAATATTTTAGACTTTACAGGCCAGGCAGTTTACATCCCAATTATTCAACTGCACATTTCGTAACACAAAAGCAGCCATCAACAATGGAAGTGAACAATCATGGCTGTGTTCCAATAAAACTTTATCTGTGACACCAGAACTGGAATTTTATATGACTTGCATGCACCGTCAAATAATATTCTTCTTTGGATTTATTTCCCGACCATGTAAAAAAGTTAAAAATACTGTTGTTAGCTTGCTGACTACCAAAATAGCAGGCCAGACGTGGGCCTTGGGTAACAGTTTGTGGACCTCTGTTCTCAATCAAACAAAATTTGAAGAAGTATATGCTCTGACAATGTGAAACAAGTAGGAAGAATGTTCCCCAGAACTTGGAAACGTCTGAGTTAAATCAATTCTAGAAAAGAAATATTTTCTCCTCTGAAAGGATATCCTCAATCAAATTCCAAGCTAAGATTTTCAAGTTAGTAGCCGGCTCTAATGGACACATAAGACTCATTTGAAATTAGCAGCAATGTGAAGTATAAATAGAAAAAAACAATTTGTTCTTTTAAATGATTTAAAAGCAGTTTCTACTCTCTAGTTTACAGGATCCATTCCCAGAGAAATACTTTCCTTCCTCAACTATGCAAAGTCCACTTAAGCTCAGCCCTGGGCAAATTATCTCCCTTAAGTCAGGTTGAGACCAGTGAGTTTTTATGGAATTTTGTGCATTAAGGAGATGAATGAAGAGGGTGCGTTCAGTTTTACTTGAGCTTCATAAGATCTGCTTCTGCCAGGACCTCTTTCTTTTTTCTACTAAGGAACAGTTTTTCAAAGCGTCATCACTTTCCTCAGCTCAGGCTTAGTAATACTGTGTCAATGTGTCTCTGATCTTTACTAATATGATCTATGTAAATGATTTGAACCCTAGAAACTGATGAAATCCCAATATAAACTATAAAGCAGACCTCCCATAGGATATTGAGACAGCACAAAAAAGAAGAGGATTTTTTCTTTTTTCTTTTTTTTTTTTTTTGAGATGGAGTCTCACTCTGTCACCCAGGCTAGAGTGCAGTGACTCTATCTTGGCTCACTGCAATCTCAACCTCCCGGGCTCAAGTGATTCTCCTAACTCAGCCTCCCAAGTAGCCGGGATTACAGGCTCATGCCACCACATCCAGCTAATTTTTGTATTTTTAGCAGAGATGGGGTTTCGCCATGTTATCCGGGCTGGTCTTGAACTCCCGACCTCAGGTGATCTGCCCACCTTGGCCTCTCAAAAAAGAAGGGAATCTAAGAGGAGCCAATTGTCTCAAAATACAGAAGGTTGGACAGCTCAAATCAAGACCCCCAGAATAACTGAGGGCCACCCCCTTATGATGCAAGACATGTTCCGAAATGAAAACTGAAGCTCAGAGCATTGCTAACAAAGACGTATAGTTTTCTAAATCTGCAGGACACTGATCAATAGGAAAACACCATTTCCAAGAGAAAAACCCAAATATGCGTGAAGGAAAAATAATTTTTTTTTTTTTTTTTTTTTTTTTTTGGAGACAGGGTCTCACTCTATCCCCCAGACTGGAGTGCAACACGCCATCTTGGCTCACTGCAAACTCTGCCTTGTGGGTTCAAGCGATTCTCCTGCCTCAACCTCCTGAGTAGCTGGGATTACAGGCTCCCACCACGCCTGGCTAATTTTTGCATTTTTAGTAGAGACAGTGTTTCACCATGTTGGCCAGGCTGGTCTCGAACTCCTGACCTCACATGATCCACCCACCTCGGCCTCCCAAAGTGCTGGGATTACAGGCGTAAGCCACTGTGGCTGGCCGCAATAGAAATATTACATTGTTGTCCTACTGTGTTTTAATAGGGACAGCACCAGTAGGGGATGCAGTGAACAAAGTATGGCACTCGGACTGCAATGGCCTGTAGATGTGGCACTGGGCTTGCCATTCCCAGGTTCTCAGAAGCAAGACTTTCTGAGGAATACTTTAACTGACCCCATCTCTGTCATTATTCAGAACAAGCCCCTGAACTGGAAAACCTCACCGTGACTGAGGTTGGCTGGGATGGCCTCAGACTCAACTGGATCGCAGCTGACCAGGCCTATGAGCACTTTGTCATTCAAGTGCAAGAGGCCAACAAGGTGGAGGCAGCTCAGAACCTCACCGTGCCTGGCAACCTCCGGGCTATGGACATCCCGGGCCTCAAGGCTGCCACGCCTTATACAGTCTCCATCTATGGGGTGATCCAGGGCTATAGAACACCAGTGCTCTCTGCTGAGGCCTCCACAGGTATCTCTTTCCTTTCTATTTATAGCTTCTGTTTTTCCCAGCAGGAAACTGCCTGTGAATAATCAGACACGACTAGCTTTGGAATGGACTTGTTCTGCCACTAGTTATGTCTATGGGGTCTAACTGTGGCACCAGGCCATTATACTACAGAACCCCAATGCTTCACTCCACATGAATGACACCCTTGGGAGTTGTACAGAGCTCAACCTGAGGGACTAAACACACAGCTCCCATGGAGAGGGTCTTTAGCTCCATAAACAGCCTCCCTCCTGTTAAAGGACGTTCAGGCTCTGTATATGAAAGGGAAAGAAAATCACAAAATTCTCTCATCTACTGAGGGTTAAGGCAATTCTTTAAGATTTAAAAAACAAACAAACAAAATATTTTCCAACACTTCCCTCTCTTTGCTCTATTTCTAAAATTTAAAGAGTTGCATGATGCATGTTTATCTAAAGAAAATCACATTTTTTCAGTAATATTATTATTCAGCTTATTCTTGCATTAAAGATTCCCTGGATCTTGTTGTGTGATTTGATCACTAAACTAGTTCTTTGTCCTTCTCCAGGGGAAACTCCCAATTTGGGAGAGGTCATGGTGGCCGAGGTGGGCTGGGATGCCCTCAAACTCAACTGGACTGTTCCGGAAGGGGCCTATGAGTACTTTTTCATTCAGGTGCAGGAGGCTGACACAGTAGAGGCAGCCCAGAACCACACGGTCCCAGGAGGACTGAGGTCCACGGACCTGCCTGGGCTCAAAGCAGCCACTCATTATACCATCACCATCCGCGGGGTCACTCAGGACTTCAGCACAACCCCCCTCTCTGTTGAAGTCTTGACAGGTATTCTAGATGAATTCACTAATTCACTTCCTCCCCTTTGTCTCCACTCAGGAGGAATCAAAGCACTTTCTTGCTTTAAACTGGGATCAGCTCCTACCACCTTGGGGAAATACCAGTGAATCATCTCTGCTTCTTCCTAAATGTCACATCCCTTATTTGGCTAAGTCCTAGTTGTAGCCCAGTTCTATGGAAAATTCCACCTACTCTTCTTTTTAAAAAGTGAGAGGTGACTTTTCTTTCAAAGTAAGTTTCAGTCACAATATCTAAAAAGTTGGAAAGCCCAACCTGTAAATGAAGAAAAAATAGCTCTGAGCTCATGAGCTCATTTTAAGAACACCAAAGGACTCCCCATAGCCCTATTTGTATGTCAAGAATAGAAATTGTGAACAATTCCTAAAACTACTTTTCATTCCCAAAAGCTGAATAGAAAAACCCTGGCTTTAGTGCCAACAATTTGAGTGTGCTCAACACCTGCTGTAAATCATGTGTCTATAATCAACACTAACCAGACAACTCATCCCAACCTTAGCCAAAATGCCATCTCACCTGAATCTCAGAGTGCAATTGCCTTTTTAAGTAACTCAGCAACTCTGTGTCCTTATGCAGAGGAGGTTCCAGATATGGGAAACCTCACAGTGACCGAGGTTAGCTGGGATGCTCTCAGACTGAACTGGACCACGCCAGATGGAACCTATGACCAGTTTACCATTCAGGTCCAGGAGGCTGACCAGGTGGAAGAGGCTCACAATCTCACCGTTCCTGGCAGCCTGCGCTCCGTGGAAATCCCAGGCCTCAGGGCTGGCACTCCTTACACAATCACCCTGCACGGCGAGGTCAGGGGCCACAGCACTCGACCCCTTGCTTTAGAGGTCATCACAGGTATATGACCCTCCTTCCAGACTGGAGACGTGATAGGAGCCAGCATGTCACTGAAATAGAGAAAATTCCCCTGTGAGGCAGAATCCTACCTCAGTGTTGTTGACAGACAGAATGAATCTCTAACTCAGGAAGGTCTGTGTTGGAATTCTACCTCACTGACTAAATATTCTTGGGAATATATGTATGTATCTATATAGATACACATACATACACACACACAAATATATACTTATATATATAGTGTGTATATATATATACTTATATATAGTGTGTGTGTGTGTATATATATATACTTATATAGCTAGTATATATATAATTTTTTTTTGAGTCAGGGTCTCATTCTTTTGCCTAGGCTAGAATGCAGTGGTGTGACCATGGCTCACCATAGCCTCAAACTCCTAGACTCAAGTGATTCTCCTGCCTCAGCCTCCACAGTAGCTGGGACCACAGGTGTGAGTCTCCACACTCAGCTGAGTTTTTTGTATTTTTTGTAGAAATGGAGTTTCACCATGTTGCCCAGGCTGGTCTCGAACTCCTGGGCTCAAGCAGTCTTCTCACTTTGGCCTCCCAATGTGCTGGGATTACAGGCATGAGCCAGCGTACCCTGCCTCTATTCTTGTGTATATTTCTTGACATCCCTGAGCCTCCTTTTTGTATCTTTAAATCAGCAATGACCCCTACTTCAGGAAACTGTCATGAGCAATAAATAAGCTAATGAACGTCAGTGCTTAGCAAAGTGCCCATCATGTAGTAAATACTGAATATCAAATAGCTAAATTTATCATATAGCAACAGAGTCATGATTTTTAAAATAGCACAAACATTAGGGCTGTGGCACAAACATAAGATCAGAACTTTCTAGAAAAACCTTATCACTAGCCTCAGAGCCACCAACTAACACCCAACTGATAGGTAGATCTCTACATAATAACCTTTAGAAATGATGCAGTTAGCTTCTGCTAAAACTATCTAAGACTCTCTCCTCAACAGATACAAAAAGTAGGGACATTTCCAAGAAAGGACAGCCACCTTTGACTTCAATGCTTTTCATTCAATTTGGGAAGGAAAAACAATTCCTCTCAATTTTCCACCAAAAATGTGCTGCTTGCTGGGTGCGGTGGCTCGTGCCTGTAATCCTAGCACTTTGGGAGGTTGAGATGGGCGGATCACGAGGTCAGGAGATCAAGACCATCCTGGCTAACACGGTGAAACCCCGTCTCTACTAAAAATATAAAAACTTAGCCGGGCATGGTGGCAGGCGCCTGTAGTCCCAGCTACTTGGGAGGTTGAGGCAGGAGAATGGCGGGAACCCTGGAGACAGAGGTTGCAGTAAGCCGAGATCGCGCCACTGCATTGTAGCCTAGGTGACAGAGCAAGACTCTATCTCAAAAAAAAAAAAAGGAAAAAAAAATGTGCTGCTCCATCTGTTATAGAAAACTGTGCTGTACATGAGGTATCTAGAAATAGCTTCCAAAAGGGCTATGGGAAAAAGGGCCAACGTTTTGGTAATAGGGTTTCTGTGCTGAGCCCTAAGCCCATGGCCCACTCTACATATCCTGCCTTTTGATAATGCAACCCAAATCACCCAATTCAAAAAAATTGTTTTCCTTGCTCTTATATAACAAATTAAACTTGGTGGTTGCTAGAAACCACACAAAATTCCAAAAATAAAGGGGCCAGGTTGTATTCCTGTGTTTCCTGGAATATCTTCAGATCAAACAAGAGCAAAAAGGGCCTTTGAGTCAGGTGTGGCCTGTGTGCAAGATGCTCATGATCTTCCTCTGTAGTCTGCAAACTTTTGTTTTTAGCAGTACAACTCCTTTTGCAAATGAAATCTTCCAAGGAACCCTACTATTTGACAGATAAGTGAACAGCTGTTCTTGGTGAGCCTGGAAGTAAGAGGGAGATACCGCCACCCATGTTCTCAACACAGTTCTTCTAGAAAAGCCCCAGATCTATGTGGAACACAGTTTGAAAATAACTCTTCTTAAAAGGAAGAGGTTGCTCAGACTCTCACAGTGCGTTGAATCCTTGGACACCCAAGAACAAGTACCTATATCTTTCACCTTTTTTTGGTTGAAATGCCTGCAGATATTCTCCTCCCTAACTTCTAACCCATGGCCACTTCAGCCTTCAAAACAGTGGCTCTGAGAGATTGCATTTAACCCTCAGAAGCATCCCACAAAGCAATGGGATTTTCCATATCCTAAATCCAAACTTCCTAAATCACCAGTAACAACTATGTTAAATTTCCTTTCTACATTGTAGAAGTACTAATAGTGGGTTCTGTTCTGCACCATTTACTGAGAAAAACATCCTCTCTTTTAATTAAAAGTAGGCACACTCATTTCACACAAACAGCTTTGCTCCGTGATACAGCCATTCTTCATTTAGACATAAAGTACAAGCAGAAAAAGGTGGAAGAAGAAACAAGCTGGGAACCCAGGACACAACTTTTGATCCCTGAAAGCTGATAAAAGACCAAAGAAAAAACATCATACTTGTTCACACCTGAGATAGCATACACTTTATCAACCCAGGCAGGTAGTCAGTGGCTAGTGATGAGATTATCTTTCTAATTACAAATAATGAAATAAAGCAGACATTTCTCCCCGACATGAGTAAGAAATTCCAAAGGAAAACACCCAAACAATAATTTATTTATTAAGCTGGCCACTCGCCATGTATCAGGTATGATACTAAGAAGTTGATAAATATTACCATTTAATCATCACACAATCCCATGAAATAGTACCATCAGCTCCATTTAAAGGTAAAGAGAGGGTGGTTCAGAGAGAAGCTGAGTGATATGCCCAAGATTACGCAGCCAGCAAACACTAGTGTTGGGATTCCAATCAAGGACCACCTGCCTCCAAAGTCTGAACTTATAGCTATTCCCATATCTCTTACCCTAACCCACAATCCTACTTTTCCATGTGAACTTAAGCTGCTGGTAATACATGCTCCCTGTGGGTTGTGCATTGGTGCAGATGTCTTTGCCATCTCGAGGATAAACCATGCAGATATTCCCCTTTCTGGCCATTTTCAACACCTGGAAAACTACTGTGGCCAGAGAACCACAGTTCAAACTGCAAATGCTTAGAGACCAAGAATTTAAAAAAAAAAAATAATTATATTTCCCCTTTCTCTCTTTCCTAGAGTCAGGCTGTGGGATGTTTGGTTTCCTAATTTTTGGTTTACAGAACTGACAAATACCTTTCTATCCTTCTTCAGAGGAGCTCCCACAGCTGGGAGATTTAGCCATGTCTGAGGTTGGCTGGGATGTCCTCAGACTCAACTGGACCGCAGCTGACCAGGCCTATGAGCACTTTGTCATTCAGGTGCAGGAGGCCAACAAGGTGGAGGCAGTTCAGAACCTCACCGTGCCTGGCAACCTCCGGGCTATGGACATCCCGGGCCTCAAGGCTGCCACGCCTTATACAGTCTCCATCTATGGGGTGATCCGGGGCTATAGAACACCAGTACTCTCTGCTGAGGCTTCCACAGGTACTTCCTCTCCCTGTCAGGTACTTCCTTTCTCCCCAAGGTTCTTTGCTTCCTCTCCAAGAGATCATGCGCGGAGTCAGCATCTCGCCATAACTGAATCCTTTCCATGTGCCTTTCAGTGGCCGGCTGTGCATGCTCAGAGACCTCCCTGTGGGCTATGCCTTTGTCCTCATGCCTTTGCCATGTGGATGGCAAATGATACAGGTGTTGCCCTTTCTGATCTCCAGCCCCTCAGCCTTTCATACTTTACCTGATTCTACAACTTTTTTGAATGATGAATTTTGGTTTCAGGAATCAGCCTGATGGTTTTAATTCACTTATCCAGTGCTTGGATATAACTAAAAGCCTCCCTCCCTATATATGAGTTCTGGTGGAACACAGATTATTTACTTTAGAGAGTCTTTTACTAGTTGAAAACGGTGCTTTTCTATCTCTAAATCCCTCAAGGATATGGGTACTGTGGTTCTTGCATTTAAGAAATGTTTCTTTAAAACGTAGCCAGTATAATAAGAGAACTGAATTACCCTCCTCCGGGCAATTCTCTCAGATACTGAGTCATTGTTAGAACATCAAATTAGCAAATAGCTAGACCAGAAGGAAAAAAAAAAGAAATTACACAATTATGACTGGAGACTGTACCAAAGAGAAAGCCATTCATTAGCACAAGTACACACAGCAGCTTTTGGAACAAGGAATGTCCTGGGCTATGAATGTCAAAGAACTGATACCCTTTTTGCTGTTTTAATCAAGAGTTTCTCTCTGGAGTGTTGGCCTTTGGATGGCAAACTCCCAGCCCCAGACCCAGGAGGGTGCGTTATAGTTTACTCGTCACTCTACCCCTGTTACAAGGCTTCAGTGTTTCCCGGGAGCCTGCTAAAGTCAGCAGTCTTCCCCCAACACAGTTTTCCATTGCTCATCTTTATTATGTGACACCATGGGTTTGAAGTTCAGTAGAGACTATTGCTTCATTTTGCATATGACTGCCCCCCTTTTAAAATAATTATTGATGCATGCCTGTACGTCCCAGTTGAATCTAGCAAGAGCATAGCTCTGCATTTGAACCTCAGTCATTTCACTAATTTTCACTGAGATAAAGAAATATAAAGCACAGGCAACCACTGCCAGGACAGTGACCCTGAAATGCCTAGAATTTGCAGCTGAGGCTACTCTGAAGGCACCCGGGCCTCCTTTTTCTGAGACCCATAAACCATCCCTTCCCAGAAGGCAAAGTAATCACCCATCACTTCTGATCTTTTCTGCAGATCTTGTGGCTTGGGTGTCCTCGGCATTTTTATGTGTGTGTGTTTTTCTTCTTAACAATAGCAACATTCTTGCCACTGATGAATTGGCCTATGGGCAGGAAGGTCCATCATCCCATCTGAACTGTATCTCAACAAATCTATTAGAAGGATCTCAGAGACCAGAAGCCTTCTTTCTTGCTAAAGAGACAGTACTAGCTTTTCAAACCCTGCTCCTACCTGCCCTCTGCATGTTTTATTCTTATGGCTGGGGAAAGCACTGGCAGCACCATCTTCAAACAAAATGTTATTTCTTCGCTGAAAGGGATGGCCTAAACTGCCTTGCCTTGGCTTAGCCCTCTTGGTTGGCAATGCAATACTAGCCTTTTTGGCCTGCATAGCAGCAGTTAAGAGAGGACAAGTTATTTTAACAGAATAGGAGAATGGTTGGCTGGTCCTTGTCTAAAGCATGAAAAAAAATACCAAGAATTACACTGAGAAATTGGTAATTCCCATTAAGTCACAAAATCAGAAGCCTCAAGTTACCACCTTGGGAGGGTAATGGCATCAGAATTATTTAGCTCTCATTTGAATAGATGGGAGCTCCTTCAAAGCAAAGAATGTCTGTGGGGGGCATCCGAGTAATCTTGGTTTCCTTAATGCAATTCAAGAGACTGGAAGCTGTCAGGACTCATATCTTTTGACCAGTGGCCAGCAACCCTGAGGGAGGGCTCCCAGGGGCATATGTGACTAAGATGCAACAGTTCCTGATAAGATCATTCAGCACATCTTCTTGGCCAGGGCCTGATTATATGTGGCAACTGCATGTAGAGAAATCTAATTGCCATACCTTCCTTTCTCTAATTTTTCTTTTAACAAAACTGCTTTTTCTCTCTCTTTGGCACTAATTGGTAACATTGCTTCCTTCCATCATAGCTGTGAACTATCAGATCTTTCTACCCAGCAATGATTCCATTAACAACCTCAATCTTAAAACACAGCCACATAATTAACTCAAATTTATTTGTTTCTTCCCCCCTACCCCTTCCTTTTTCAGCCAAAGAACCTGAAATTGGAAACTTAAATGTTTCTGACATAACTCCTGAGAGCTTCAATCTGTCCTGGACAGCTACCGATGGGATCTTCAAGACCTTTACCATTGAAATTATTGATTCCAATAGGTTGCTGGAGATTGTGGAATATAATATCTCTGGTGCTGAACGAACTGCCCATATCTCAGGGCTACCCCCTAGTACTGATTTTATTGTCTACCTCTCTGGACTTGCTCCCAGCATCCGGACCAAAACCATCAGTGCCACAGCCACAACAGGTATATGTGCATTCTCCCATTTCTAACACAGTCTTTCCACAGTCTTCTTTGCAGGGTGAAGCCTGTCCTTCTCCTCGCCCACTGATGTACAAGCCATGGGGCACTAACTCTTCCATGGTGCTAGGCTGAAGTGCTGTTTAACATAACTCTTTTCCAACAGCAGCCCAAATAATGGATTGCCATAAAGCCATGTGCCTGATTTATTGCTGACCAGGACGTTTACAGCATAAAATGTAGTTCAGTCTAATTTGCCGTACGGAATCTAGAGAAAGGAATTCTAACCTCTGATAACTAAAAAGCTACATAATAAGAGCTATTCTTGACTTTGAAAGATGTCTACCTCAGTCGAAGAGGTCTTATAAATTTTCTTTCATATTATCTTAGTGTCTTTGTCTTCCTAGTCTCTTGGACCTCGCAATACCCAAATATCCCACTGATTTAATAATCATGTTGATGGTGTTCAGTATTTTTTTCCAATTGGGAAAGTAAAGAGAAACAGCAAAGATTGCTTATCGGATGAGTGCAGGAGGCAGCCATGCCAGTCAGATCACACCAGTTCCAACACCACCTCTAGAAGACCAGACCATGATGTCTTGCCCTCAGAATAGTGAATGATAAATGGCAAAAATAAAAGTAGAATAGCTGTGTTCAAACAAGGGACTTAGTTTAAAAAACAGAAGAATGAACTGCTCTCACTTTAAATTTGTGGTATCTGTGAGATGTGCACTAAGTCAGATGCTCTTTGCCATGCAGTAAAAGAGAACCCTATGTGAATTTAGAAAGGGGAACCCTATGCATTCAAAATAGCATTCTTAGCACAATTTAGACAGTGCCCTTTCTTGGGAGGTAAATGAAGAAATCACAAACCAGAAAAAGAGAAACAACATCTACAGAACAAACACAGGAGAAATGAAGAAAACACAAACTAGAAAAAAAAAAAGAAACAATATGTACAGAACAAACACAGGATAATTTTTCCTTATAGTTTACAAAAAGGGGACTCATCGTCTGGGAAATCCAAGAAAAAGATTGACATTGTAGCATCAAAACTGCCTGTCATTTAGGCCTCACCCATGGTTGAGAGAGGGTCTGTCCTCATTCTACATGAGGCTACAAATTATCATCAGGGTGGTCCACAGATAAGGTAGAGAGTCAACATTATCCAGTTCCTATCTCAGCCAGGTTCAAGTATAAAAAATCTTAGAGGAGAAAATTAGACAAACATATGTGTTTGTTTCTCATGGCTCAAACTGATTTTCAACAACGGACAAATTATTTTACCATTAACAAAGGGTAAAGTCTAAAACTTTATGGATTTAGTCTTACGTGTTTTGATTTTGACTTTATAATGGTGTTTTAAATTGACACACTTTCTTTTTTTTTTTTTTTCTTGCTTTAGTAGCCGAACCACTTCTTAGCCACCTCACTGTCTCAAACATGACCTGGGGCAGTGTGTCCATCTCGTGGGAAGCTCAGGAGTCTGCCTTTGATAGCTTTCTTATAGAAGTTAGTAATTCCGATCACCCCCAGGAGACCATAGTGCTCTCTGTGCCTGGGGTGTCTCGCAGTTCTGTCATCACCAACCTCAAAGCTTCTTCTAATTACACTGCCCACCTTCATGGGCTGATTGGTGGGCAGCGTGCTCAGACCCTGATGGTCCAAGCAACCACAGGTATTTCCTATTATGGCTTCTTCACTCTTCATTGAATTTCCTCTGAATAGCATTCCAAAAATCACCCGCTACCCACTTTTCATCTTCCTAGTTGCTCCCAATCCTTCTCAAATTTGATAGAGCCATCCACATCAAAGGTTTAAGGCTTTAAAATAACTCTCATCCCAAATTAAAGAATTTCAGTGTCAAACCTCTTTTTCCTAAATATCCATTCACATCTGGAGTTGTTCTGTTTGTTTGTATAAAGTTAACCTGACTTGCTTTGGTTGAATTTCTAAACCATCCTTTCATCTGATCTTGAATAATCTTTCTCAATCCCACCCATTATCATCTGCTTGTGGTCTTTCTAATCAAAGTTTGCCTATGTCATGTTCAAAGAGGTATGCGCATGCCATTTCTGGTGCCTTGGTCAGAAAGATCTACACTCTCTTTCTCTCTAGCAGGATTTTAAAAAATAAGAGTGCCTTGAGCATGCTGAGAATAGACTCTGAATCACAACCCAAGAACTGCATGAGAGGACCCAGTGGTCTTATCTTGTTCTCAAGATTTTTGTCTGAAGACTACTCTTTTTTGACATGTACTTTGTCAAGCATGTTTTGCCACCCACTGATAGCTGTCACAAAGTCTCAGGCTCTTCTTTCAAGCCATCATTTTGTCCAAATCTTGGTGCATGTGATGAATATTCAGAGCATTAAATTTTGAAAATGTTTCTTTTTCCTGGAAGCAGCTAGCATGTCAATGAATCATTTCAGAAAGTTAAAAGTGGTGGGAGAAAAATGCCCCTCGTTTTGCATGGAACACTGACCATACCCTAATTGCCACTATCTTTCTCTGTTTTTTCTTGCATCTCATTTCTAAGCTTGGTTGCACCCGTTGAGAGACAGCTGAGGTAAAGCTGACCTCAGGAACCAGAGTCTTATTCTGCATGGTGAATCTGTTGGCATTGACAGTCTGTCTGGTAGCATGAGAAGAATTCCAGCATGCATCCTTAATTTGGGAGATTGTTTCTACAGCAAAATATAGGGAAATAACAGAGTTCCACTTGGAAGATTTTAGTCTTTTGTGTGGTTGAGGGAATTTGTCAAAGCTATAGCTGAAAATGATTGCATTGTTACCTTCTGAAACTAATTGATAAGGAGGAAATCCCATGTCAATGCTAATGGCTATATTCTGCTTCTGAACCAAATCCTTTTTGTTCTTAGAGATTTTATGACATCGAGTTATGCTGTACAATTGTGCAGTTAAAGTTTATCCAAATGAGCCGCTTCTTTCCTCCAAATTTTGGAGCTGAAGCAAAATAACTCCCAAGTCCTTGGAAGAAATATTGTGCCTTTTCCCAACCCTAAATCCTGATCTTAATATCTGAATCCTCCAGTACTGTTGCCTCTCTCTAAAATACAATCTGGGCCACACTTACTTTAAAATTAGTTTTATTTGATAAATGAACATTTAGGAAGCCAGCCCCATGAACATCTAGCCATATAGGCCCCTTAACATTAAATGAGTTGCTCTCAAAAATGAATGTCTAGACTTTAACAGAAAAGAGATATTTAACCTCAGAGAAACCATCTATCTGTCCAAATTATCCAATAAGTGAGTTTCCTGAACAGAAAATTCAATGCCTAACTTCAAGTTTTTCTTTCATCTTTGCATTCACCAGGAATTTTTAATGGAAGCCATCTTCACCTTTACAGTATTAAATGGTGAAATATAGGTTTTCCTACAGTGCATATTAAGTACTGTAAAAATGTATCTTGTATGGATATTAGCCTTTAATTTGTGCAACCAATAGATACTAAAAAAGAATACTGAATAAGGAAACTCAAAGAAGCATTTTCTAAAACATGTTCAATGGAATACCAGCTCCTTGAGATGTTCAAAGAATATTCCTCAGTTAGGGTATGCATTGATCAATAAGTTTATGAAATTATGGGCTAAACAAAGTTAAATAGGTTTATTGACAGAACCAGCCTGTCAGAGCCTTCAAAATGCAAACTCACCTTGTGAATCTCTATGGTAAGACATAATATTCAGTGTTTGCCATGCATACTTAATCATAAAGCTGTCTTTTCTTGGAACATCTTACAGGGCTTGTGTCCCCATTACAGACTTTAGAAAATGTAGCCTTAATACCCTTCACGTTATTCCAATCTACCACCCTAATGGCTTGTCTACTCTTCTTCATACATGACTAGCAAATGGTAGTGTCTATGCTTTAAAAGAACACAGATCTAAAAAATAAAATAAAAATAAAAATAAGAAAAGAACACAAATCTATGCCTGCAGAGAAAGCAATATATTTTCTATCATCATATTCAATGCAGGTGTAGACACAGCCTAACATACTGTCTCTTCTGCATGTATTTGGAGATATTGATGCTTTCATGTTCTATGGCTACATTCTGGAAAAATCCACTGCTTCCTCTAATAATGTCTCTCTCTTTCTCTCTGCCTGTGTTCCTTCTTTAGAACCAGAGCCACAGTTGGGCATGCTAATCCTTAGCAATATTACTCCAAACAGCTTCAACATGTCGTGGACCACTGAAGCTGGGCTTTTTGCAAAGATTGTTATCAATGTGAGTGACACTCACTCACTGCATGAGTCCCAGCAATTCACAGTCTCAGGAGATGCAAAGCAAGCTCATGTCACAGGCTTGGTGGAGAACACTGGCTATGACGTCAGTGTGGCAGGGACCACCTGGGCTGGGGATCCCACCAGACCCTTCACTGCCTTTGTCATTACAGGTACTCAATCAGAGGTTCTCACTTGTCTAACACAGAGAGAAAAGGAGATAAGTTATCTTAAAGGAAAATTCAACAAAAATACAATCTTCACTCCTAATGTACACTCTTTTATTTTTAATTGACAAATAGTAACTGTATATATTTATGAAGAATAGCGTGTTGTTTTGATATACATATACATTGTGGATTGGTTAAATCAACCTAATTAACATATCAATCACCTCACCTACTTATTTATTTATTTATTGTGCTGTGAGAACATTTAAAATCTACTCTTTTAGGAATTTTGAAGTGTTCAATGTGTTATTATTAACTATGGCCAGTCACCATGTTGTGCAGTAGATCACTAAAACTTATTCCTTCTGTCTAACTGAACTTTGCACTACTTGACCAACATCTCCCCTTTCTTCATCTCCCCAACCCCACTGGTAACCACCATTCTTCTCTGTGCTTCTATATGTTCAGTTTTCTTAGATTACACATATGAGATCATCATATGTCTTTCTGTGCCTGGATTATTTCACTCTGTATAGTGCCCTCCGGGTTCATCCATGTTGTTGAAAATGACAGAATTTTCCTCGTTTTTTAAGGTTATAAAGTATTCCATTATACACACACACACACACACACACACACACACGGAATGTATATATTTATATATAAATGTGATCTATTTATATATAAATGTGATCTATTTATATGCCACATTTTCTTTATCCTTTCATCCATTGACAGACACAGGTTACATTACTCATGACAGCCAAGATAATATATGTAAACTTCTAAGTAAAGAGAAAGCAGATACTATTATAAAGGAGAGGACTTTCACAGCTGCTCTTAGGAAGTGGAGACAACGTTCTCAAGAGTTGTATAAAGCTTTTAGGGTTTTTTGTGCCCAGTTTTATTGGCTGTTTTATCCACAGTTTAGAGATTCTGCCTAAAAAGTGACTCCTGGCCGGGCGCGGTGGCTCAAGCCTGTAATCCCTGCACTTTGGGAGGCCGAGACGGGCGGATCACGAGGTCAGGAGATCGAGACCATCCTGGCTAACCCGGTGAAACCCCGTCTCTACTAAAAAAATACAAAAAACTAGCCGGGCGAGGTGGCGGGCGCCTGTAGTCCCAGCTACTGGGGAGGCTGAGGCAGGAGAATGGCGTGAACCCGGGAGGCGGAGCTTGCAGTGAGCTGAGATCTGGCCACTGCACTCCAGCCTGGGCGACAGAGCGAGACTCCGTCTCAAAAAAAAAAAAAAAAAAAAAGTGACTCCTAAGTTAGTAAAGGCCTAAGATTGAAATTCTGTTCATAAATCATGCTAGGTAAGGCAGTTCATATATGTGCCCCAAAAGTATAATCATCTTTTTCTTTAGAAAATAATTATTCTTAAAATTGACAAAACAACAGATTGATGAAGGTTCAACTTCAGGTGACAGATAAATTTCAAGTTTAATTAAGCCCTACCCATTCATTCAACTTGACTTCTTGAACATTTGCCAGTGTTCAATTTGGCAAATGCTTCCAAATGGTGGCAGCACAAACTTCAATGGCAAAGGCTGCACATGGTGTCAGTTTACTAAATCTCTAGCCCAAAAAGCCTCAGAAAATATTTAGAAGTCTCTTCCTTTTTCATTAGTGATAATTTTCAGAAGATGGACTTTGCCATCTGATTTTCACATTAAACTAGGTCTCTCCCAGGGTCTAAATTGTCATAACTAAGACATGTTAATTACTACAATTAAATATTTAATTATAGGCAGCATGATGTCCTGGAAGAATGAGGATTTTGAGATCAAGCTTGCATGGTTTCTAAACCTCTCCCACAGTTTTTTAGCTACATAACTTTAGCAAGTTCTTAACTTGTTTGAACCCTAATTTCCTTATGCATGGAGAGAGGATACCACAGGTATTTCTGGGAGCCTTGTCTCAGAGATTAAATAGAGTTGATGAAATTTAACTGCCTAGCATCCAGTAAGAATTTTACAGATGCTAGGTTCTTTCTGCTGTCTCCCAACATAATTAGGAAAGTGGCTTTCTTTAAAATAACCAATAAGCTTAGATAGAACAATAGACCTATGCAATCATGAACTCCCTCTCCTTTTTAAGAGAATATTGGATGCGTTTTAATGTAAGATTAAAAAGTGATTATTTTTTCCTATCCAGTTACCTAATGTGAATTAAATCATTCAGATAAGTCTTCAAATGCAGAACATGGTAATTTCTTAAGGGACTGAGACAAGGAGGTATGAGATGAGATTCTCACTGCTCAGGAGAGGAGAAATGGCCACAGATCCCATCAGGCCATTGCTTGTAGCTGCTTGCAGGACCTCCCACATAACAGAAGAAAGGGAAGCTGAGAGAGCCAGTCGGGAATCCTAGATCCCGTTACAGCATTGCCTCAGCTAATCCATGATGTGAAAAGATTGTGTTTTAAAAGAAGCATATTAAAAAAGAAAAAAACAAAACAGGAGGGACTCTTAAATAACAAGCCCTCGATTGACTAATTATCCTGAATGCCCTCACTTTCATTGGAATTCACTGCTTTGTTGGTGTGGAGGTGCTAAGAGGCCAACTATCAAAGGAAGACGCCACTTATCTAAACAAAATCCAGGAACAGAATTTGAGACCCTTGTTTCTCAGACCAAGATTGTTTTCTCAGTATAAGATATTTCATCTTCGCTTTTGATAGAATTATGATTCTTGGGAAATTTTTACATGGAAAAAATGCCTCAGAATAAACACCAAGTGTTTCAAAATAAGTACAGGAAGTCCAAGCCACGACAAAATTTAAATCTCTATGAGATGAAGGTATTAATTCCCTTATTCATTCAGTCACCAAACACTTCTTTTTTAAACATTTTTCTTTATGTCTCATGGATTAGACCCTAGGCATTAGTGAATTAATGCAAGAGCTTTGAAAGTTTCCATTTAGCTGCAATGGAAAAGAAGTCTCTAAACTAGATGCAGCTAATTTGAAATTCTTGTCTCCTTTTTTTCTTCTGATTAAAAAATAAAATGCATTTACCAGTACTGTTGGAAAAAAAACACACACACCTAGAAAAGAGACGCTGGACCTTCTCCACTAATCCTCCTTTTCCCTTAGGATTGCCATCACTGATTGGGGTTGACTTTGGGTATGGAAAGAACACAGAACTTGGAGTCAGAAGACCTGGTTGGATCTCAGCTTAGGCACCTAGTAGATGTATGACCTAGGTTAAGTCATTAACCTCTCTGGTTTTTTAAGATGTGATAGAGGTTGGAAAGCAGGTAACAATATCTACCCTACTGTATCATTTTGAAGATTAACTAGGATAATGATGTGAAGCTTTGTCAGTTGGAAAGTATCAGCGGAAACTTAGCTCACTCCTTTTGGATATCCCGATGTGTGAATAGGCCATTTAGCACGTGAGAAATCAGAATGCCTGGGACATACATGTTTGGTGAATGAATGAAGGAAGGAAAGATGATGGCAGAACTTACTGAGACCCAGATGTGTTCTTGTTTTCTAACTTTATCCAGGAAAATAAACAGCAAAAGATTTAGCAAATCTTATAATTTCTTAGTGGGTTATAACCATGAGCTATTAATTTTGACACCTAAGAAAAAACTTACCTCCTCCCTTTATTTCAGCTTGTGAGGATATGTCACTAATTGACTTCATTAATTTGATTCAAAATGTGCACTAGAAGTGGGATAGAAACACAAGAAGTATACCGGAAATAAATTATACTTGGAAAAAAAAAAAAACCTGAAAGCAGTGGGAAGTAGACAAAGGGATCCAAACTCAACACAATGCATCCTATTTGCATAGAGAACTACATGGCTTTTGGAGTCAGACCTGACTAAAAACTTTGCTCTATCTCTTCTTACAAGCTTATAACTTTAGCCAAGTCAATCAACTTCTTTGAAACTTAGTTTGCTCACATGTAAAATGAGAATAATACCTACCTCATAGGCTATTAAGAGAATTGCACAAGATAACCCTATCTGGTGCCCAATAAGTTCTTGCTGAATTTTAATTTGCTGAGCATATAACACAAATTGAATGATGGACTTGGGTATCTATTGATGTTCTTGGAAACGTGTGCTATCCTGACAGAGTCAGTGCTGCTAACCTGAGTTATTTTCACTCCTCCCTTCTTTCAGAGGCCCTGCCCCTTCTGGAAAACCTAACCATTTCCGACATTAATCCCTACGGGTTCACAGTTTCCTGGATGGCATCGGAGAATGCCTTTGACAGCTTTCTAGTAACGGTGGTGGATTCTGGGAAGCTGCTGGACCCCCAGGAATTTACACTTTCAGGAACCCAGAGGAAGCTGGAGCTTAGAGGCCTCATAACTGGCATTGGCTATGAGGTTATGGTCTCTGGCTTCACCCAAGGGCACCAAACCAAGCCCTTGAGGGCTGAGATTGTTACAGGTATTTCAAATCAAGTGAGCCGTTCGTTCCTCTTCCTGGTCCCCTTCTGTGTAATCTGTCTGCCAGATCGCCATGACTTTAACATCTTTGTTCACATTGCCTACTTAATCCATACATGTGGTCTACTGTTTCACCTTCTCCCCATACTCCCTCTTGTCATATGTACCTAATGAACACGCCCCACTCCCACCCTAGAAATGAGAAGGTCGAAATATTTCTGCTTTGTATTCAAAATCCTTTAGACCTTGTCTTGTCCATAGCTCTTGTGTGCTTACCTCATATCATCTTCCCTTGTGATCAACCTGGCTGGTCCCCAGCTACATTTCAGCCTTCTCAAAAGAAATATACCAATGAGTATATTTCCAAAACGTATTTAAAACCTTTGCCATCTCAAAGTCTCAACCACGATCTTAACAAACTTACCTAGTGGGCTCGCCATTGGAAAACCAAATGTGAACTTATTTTATTGGTAATCACTAATATCAGAGAGACTCTGCAACACAGACTAAATCCATAATTTTCTCAAGACTAATAATTCCTACAGAAATTAACAACTGTAACAGTCAAACATCTGTGTTTCCCAAAGTCTTTCTAGAGATTACTAGCTCCACAGAATGTTCAAAGGTCCTACTCGGTGAGGAAATTCCACATTCAAATAAGTCTGGAAAGATTGAGTTAAACAAAGTTAAAGAGGATCTTTAACTGCGAGGCTTTTCAGAACACCCTAATGTGCATTTTCTCCAAGAAGTACTTATCCAGGCAGTATTTTCCAAACTTAATTGACAAAGGATACTTTTTAAGGAAGAGGATCAAACAGGAATAGTTCGCTCTGAGCGCACTTTGGGAAACTCAGCTCTACATCTACGTTGACATTGAGTTTTGTCTAGTTAAGGCAATACAAGATGAAACCCTGGGTCTACAATATGTAGCACAAAAGTTTCCAACCTCAGTTCTACCATCTGAACATTTATCTAATAGTTAATAAAATAACAAGGAAGAATGCCAAAAAAAAAAAAAAAAAATGTCAAGGGTAGGTGCCTTCTTTAATGAAACAGCACTAAGAACAAAGCAAAAAGACCATAACATTTTAAAAGCCATTTTGGGCAGCCTCAAGGGGAATGTAATCAGCAGTATCATCATGAGCAGCTCTACAGATCATTAATGCTGGTTTATTTGTCTTTTCAAAAAGAAAAGAAAAGGGTCTTGCAGGGGATGGGCACTCAGCCACTGGAAGACAGAGAGCAAATGTAAACAAGTTACTGGCTTTGAACTTATTTAATAATATGTGGGAGGGGCCGATACTGAGTCCAGATGTGGATTTACAGAATTGCTTTTAGACAAAACTCACATATGCAAACATACTTGATTTGTATTGAATGTGTCTACTCCATCTTTCCCCTCTCCTGACTCTACTGGACTTGTTAATGTTGAATGATTTTATTTTTGGTATCTCAGGACACTTCTATCTCTGAAAGCCGGGGCATCACTACATATTGATACCCCCACTGGAGAGAAGATTGTACGGACTGGTAAATGATGTTGTCTTTCCTCCTTCTCCCACCATTTTCTCTCCCTCTAGAAGCCGAACCAGAAGTTGACAACCTTCTGGTTTCAGATGCCACCCCAGACGGTTTCCGTCTGTCCTGGACAGCTGATGAAGGGGTCTTCGACAATTTTGTTCTCAAAATCAGAGATACCAAAAAGCAGTCTGAGCCACTGGAAATAACCCTACTTGCCCCCGAACGTACCAGGGACATAACAGGTCTCAGAGAGGCTACTGAATACGAAATTGAACTGTATGGAATAAGCAAAGGAAGGCGATCCCAGCCAGTCAGTGCTATAGCAACAACAGGTACTGTAAATAAACAAGAGAGAACAGAGAAAAGTCATGACTCAGGGGTCTTCTTCTCACAGGGCTCAGTAATCACAGGAGCTTTGGATGCAGGCAGGCTGGTGCTCTGATCCTGGCTCTTTCAATTATAGACTGTGTTACCTTGGACAATTTGGCTAAGTCCTTATGCAAAAAAAAGTATGATACCATTTACTTAATAAGGTTGTGAGGATTAAATGAGATAATTTATGTAAAGCCCATAGTGGAGGGCCTGGCACATGGCAAGGGCTCAGCAAATGAGAGCTATTCACATTATCATTAATGCATCATCATCATTACAATTATCGTCTTTTTTTTTTTTATGTTCCAAAGATTCTTCCTTCTATCTATTATCTCATCATATTTTATCCAGAGATACACCTCCTTGTTCTTTGGCCAAACGTTTGAGCTACACCAAGCAGGGAGATAATGGAGAAGCGGCACCTCTACCTAAAAAGATTAACATTTATAAAATGCTACATGTGAATAATCAGTACGGTGATCAGCAAGGATAAAGGAGAGAGCTGGCAAGATTAACATGCTACTGTTTATGAAGCTGTTTAACTTTGATACTCATAACAACTCTGAAAGGCACCTAGAGTGTCCTTGGAGTTTAATCACTTTTTTCCAGAAAAAAAAAAAAAAAAAAAAGATGGTTAATAATATGACTCTTAGGCCCAGTGTGATGGCTCACACTTGTAATCCCAGTATTTTAGGAGGCTGAGACAGGAGGAGGATCACTTGAGTCCAGGAATTTGAGACCAGCCTAAGCAACATAGTAAGATCCTGCCCGTACAAAAAAAAAGAAAAATTAAAAAATTAGCCAGGTGTGGTGCCTCATACCAGCTACTTTGGAGACTGAGGCAGGAAGATCTCTTGAGCCCAGGAGATCAGGGCTGTAGTGAGCCATGTTCATGCCACTGCACTCCCACCTGGATGACAGAGCAAGACCCTGTCTCAACTAATAGTAATAATAACAGTAGTAATAATATGACTCTTTATAATAATAATACTAAGATGAACATGACTTTTTAAAGAGAAAAGGAAAGACCTCCAACAAGTAGAGTAAATTCTTTCATGAAATTGAGGGAGATGCACAGACATAGCATTTGCTGGAGACAGCTGCTTCAAAGGGAACCAGGGAACAGAACCACAAAATCACCAGGAGAGATAAAAGGGACCTGAGAGGTGATGTAGCTCAACCTCTTCTGTTTGTGCATGAAGACTCTGAGGACCAGAATGATGAGATTATTTTTCTATGGTCATAGAACTAGATTTGGAGTAAAACCCAATGACCAGTTTATTCTAATACTATTAAAAATGAGCAGTCTGGATGAGAGAAAACCAATGCCTATAGCTGCTTGCCATCTCTGCCAGGTATAGGCATGACATTTGCCAAAACCTCTCCTTTTTGTCTAAAGATAGATATTCTATGTTGTCAGGTTTTCAAGACCTAACAAGTGGCAACAAACCACCCATGTAAAAATAATAATCAGTATTTATAGACTTGGAGAAAATGCTAGAATCCAGGCAGCAACCTAGTAAGAGGGAAAAATCTTGTTTCTTATTAACAGGGACACTCTATCCTGGGATGCAGGTCTCAGTACCCTCCTCCCTGTGACTGCCCATAAAACGACTCCAGATCAGAGACAGAGCCTTGATTTTGATCTGGTTTGTAAACAGTACTCTTCAAAGTTTACTTCTGATCATTGATTTGTTTTGCTGATCTTTTTTTTTCTAGAAGCCCTGCAGTTCTAAAGCAAAAAAGAGAATGAATAATCATGAATTAAAATTTTTTTTAAGAACAACAACAAAAAAGGCAAGGCAGACCCTGCTCTTTTGGAAAGCCCTCTCTTTGATTTTCTTCTCTAGAGCCTTGTAGTTTACAGCCAGACAGGAGCCCACGCGTGTGTGCAATTGCGTGCGTGTGTGTGTGTCTCTCTACATGCCTGTGCTCCAGGACCAGGAGAAGACAGGAAAGGGGGCTCTTGAGCACAGAAGATGCCTAATTTCTATCTTCACCTCATTAAGTTTATAAATTTCCCCTTTTGTGTGTTTTTTTTTAATCCATTCTCCTCTCCTTTCTTCCTCCCTCATACCATTGTAAACTTTTCTCTGTAATGTCCTATCCCTGTTCCTCCTGAGAAGGCCCTGCTTTAGCTCTTCCTGTCACTCACAAGGTACCTCTCCACAGCAAAAGCTGCCAGCCCTGGGTGCCCAGGGCAGTAGAAAGGGCGGTGAAAGACAGTGCTACCTGTTGGTTAAGCCAACCACCGTGGGGCAGTGTCCTTGGAATTTAATCATGGCTCTACCTCAATTCCCTCATCTGGAAAATAGAATTTAACTCAAAGGTCAGCCACGAGATTTAAATAAGATCATGAATATCAAGTATTTAGCAGAATTTCTTTACCCACAGTAACCATGTTAGCTATTAATGTGTTTGGCCATAAGATACACTTACTAAAATGTTCCTACACCAAGGAGGTTTTCAGTCGGAGCAAAAGTGTGAGTATGCCAGGTTGGCAGAGGGAGGTCCTCAGTGCCTGAGTTTATACACCTCACTGGTTTTTTGTTTTTTCCCAGTAGCCTCATCTCGATCTTTCGTAGGGGACACCTTAAAGTCTATTATGGCCCATGGAGGAAAGACGGACATGGGAAAGAATATAAAGAGAGGGCAATCATATTTACTGAATTCTCACTGCATGCCAGATGCTGTGCTGGGCGTTTCACATTTGTTATCTCCGCTAATCCTCAAAACATCCCTGTGGGTGGGTACCACTTTTCCCTCTGGACAGATGGAGCAACTGAGGTTCACAGAAGTGAAGGGACCTGCCCCAGGTCACGCAGCCTCTCAGTGGTATTTGGACAATTAAGATCTTTCAGGCTCCAGAGACCCATGTGGTTTCTGAAACTTTCCATGGACAGGGCAAAAACCCAGGCAGCCACAGAGTCTGGGGGTGGCTACCAGGCCACAGAAGAAAGCTGTAGGAGGAGATGTCTTGGATGAGAGAAAAATACAGAAAGGGGAAGAAAAAAAAAAACCCTTTCTGAATTTCTGTGGGTTTCAGCATGTAATAATCCCTGTGGGTTGGAGAGGGGAAAAGATGAGGAAGTGAGCTCCCCAGAGCCTGAAAATTGTTTCCTGAATTCTCTGGGTAGGCATGGTCAGCTGAAGAGGGCAAAAATCGAAGCCAAAAAATACACAGAGAAAAGCCAAAGGAAACTGGGTTTTGAGGGGAGGTATTTGGGGAGGCAGAAGCTTCCCCTGGGTATGGCTCTCCTCACAGGTAGACCCAGTGTCCACTGGATGTTTGCTTTGGTGATGGGCCTGAGGTTGTTCTCCTGGCTTTGGACCTCCTTCCAGTTCTAGGAATGGGTTTGTCCGGGTCAGTGTCTGTGTGAACATTATTTCCAGGATTCCAGGCTGTGCTTGGCTCTGCTGCCTACTCCTGGGACCCAGAAAGATCGCATCACAAGAATGTTCATGGAAACTTTGGTTTGGTCCTCTGTAAAATGGCTACAATCACATCTTCTCGGGGGTTTCTATGTGAGGATTAAGCCTTATAAATTGCAAAGAACTGTACAGTTGTCAAGTCTTAGTATTATTTAATAAAAAGAACTAGAAAGCAAAGATTTAAGAAAATGTTAAAAATCAAAAATGAAAGGGGGACATATTCCAATCTGGGAAACCATTCTCCCTCAATTCCTTGGAAGTCAGCTATGGTGCTATCACTCTCCTTGAATTAAACCAAATTACTCTTCTACAACCCTGGGCCCTATAACTGAAATGAAACAACAATTGGTCCTAGCAAGTCACAACTTAACCACAGATCACCACATTCTCCATCCTAAGGGCTTGGCTCAGACATGAATTCTAAGCACTGAGTTTTCCTAAATAAGGAATTCAAGAAGAACCATTGATGAACAAGATAGTTAACTGTTTCTGGGTTTCTCTTTTGTTTTCTTCTTCACAGCCATGGGCTCTCCAAAGGAAGTCATTTTCTCGGACATCACTGAAAATTCGGCTACTGTCAGCTGGAGGGCACCCACTGCCCAGGTGGAGAGCTTCCGGATTACCTATGTGCCCATTACAGGAGGTAGGAGACTCAGAAAGGGGAGAGAGAGGAGGAGTGTTGTGGGTTTGGACGGATGCATGAAAGAGACCCTGATAATTTTCATCACCCCAATATCATGATCGAAGAAAATGAATTCTTTATTTGTGAGACCATCTGGAAAGAAGAGATCTCATTTATAAAGTGCTATGAGATTCTTAGAAGAAACTATCTTGTGAAGGGTCATTTGAACAAGACCTTTTTTAGTCTTGAAATTATAAAATTCCATGAGAAATACATCTCTAGTATTGTTTGCACACAATGACAAAAGACTCTAAATATATTGACATTTCTCTTCCTGAGCACACTCATCTGAAAAGCTAGTCTTGGATGTATGTGATTTTTTCCTTTAGGTACCAAATCTGTCTGTCTCAGTAAATGATGGCAAGTTGTGCCTTAGAAAATTTGTGAATTCTAATTCAAAGCACATGGGCTATAATAGAGACCACAGGGAGGAGGCCCAGTCAAATCTGCCTAAAGACACTCTGGCAGGTAGTAAGCTACCTGTTGCTGGAAGTGTGTAAAGAGAGGATGGTTAATAACCTCTTCACAGGAATGCTCTTTCATCTCTGTGGGAAGTCTGACCAGCTGATGTGCAAGCTCTTCACTAGCCCCCAAATTCTAAGAAATACAATTTCTGTGTTTATTAATAAAAACTGCAGCACAAACTTGACTATGATCAACTATCTTTTCTTAAGTAGAATTTCCTCCAGTAAGGGAGTCTGTATAATCCTAAGCCAAGATAATGGGTGAAATAGATCTGATAAATGTTACATAGTAAGCTTCCCATATTCTTTGTGGGGAAAAATAATAAAATAAAATTTGCACAACGTGCCAGCTCTCTACTAAATGGAAACTTGCCATTTTTAGTACGTTGTGACTTCATATTTTTTTTTCCCACCTCCTGGCTTTGTTTTTGGCATCTGCACCAATGGAAAAAGCATGAGGTTCATTATTCCTCATCTTGCTTTTACTGTGTTCCAGGTACACCCTCCATGGTAACTGTGGATGGAACCAAGACTCAGACCAGGCTGGTGAAACTCGTACCTGGGGTGGAGTACCTTGTCAACATCATTGCCATGAAGGGCTTTGAGGAAAGTGAACCTGTCTCAGGGTCGTTCACCACAGGTGAGTTGGTGGGGTTGTGTGTATGTGTGTGTGTGTGTTACTGTTTTTCAGAGGTCACTTGTGCATCCTACGTCATTTCTCACCTTCAACCTTGTAGCTCATGACTCAGCAGCTGGATAAAAAGGGGGGGTTTGTTTATGAGATCCTAGTGGAAAGTGAACTGGATTTGGAATGCCAGATTCCTCTCTTCTGGCCCATCCCAGCCTCTGGTGAGCTGGGTAACCTTAACCTTGTTGGGCCTCCATTTCCTGGACTATTGTGAAAGAAAAAGTCCAAGTTTGGGCGTCATACTTACCTGAATTAATATCCAAATTCTACCAACTACATGAGCTATCAGTCCATTTTACTAGGGTCCACTTTCCTCCTCTATAAAACAGACACAATTCTGCTTCCCTCACAGGGTATGGTAAGGATCACATGAAGCTGTATTTGTAAAGCATCTGTAAATGCAATTGTTCACATTAGCCCACCACCTCCTTCCCCTCCCCGCCTATTGCCTGGAACCCTTGTGAGGGTCCTTCAAAGCAGGTGCTTCACATGAGCATGTGATGGTGACAGCCACAAAGTAGCTCCTGTCTATTTGGTGGCTCCTGCATTCCAGGCACTGTTACTAAACCCTTCACATTTAATCCCCACAGCTATTATCATCCCCATTTTACAGAGGAGACAACTGAGACTTGGGGAAATGAAATACCTTGGCCAAGCCTACATAATTAGTAAAGGCTGGAACCAAATTTGAACATAGATCGGTCTGACTCTAAACTCTCTATCCTTCTAGAATAAAGAGTTCCTTTCCTAGGATAACCTGATTTGTACAGTACACTGTAAAGAGGGGAAAATAATGAATTGCATTGAAGGAGAATGAAGTGGAAAATTTCTCTTCAGACAGCCATGTCTCTAAACAATTTATCCTTTGATATATGAGCAATTATCCAGTCCAACTCATTAAGGGATACAAAGAATGGGCCTCATAGGAAATTTTAAAAATATCCTCATAGCCTAAAAGAGTTGACAACACACAATTAAAACATCCCATCTGAACCCAGAGTCCCATCCACCCTGCCTCACAGGCCCTTATTTCCCCAAAGAAATCTTTCATCAATGGATTCTCCACGGCAACAGATGGCAAGAGCTGGACGTAGTTCCTCCCAATGCCCCATTGTCATCACCAGTTAAAGGAGATTCTATCCATGCACAGTGAAGCAGGAAGGAACTGAGAGTGGACAATGTGGGCTCCCCAGTTGCCCTGCCACATCCTGGCTCTCAGGCCAGTCATTTCATCCCTCGAGGCTCAGGTGCCTCTCTGTGAAATGAGCTGAGGATAGCTTCCCTCCACCCCCGCCAGGGCTGCTGGCATGGGCATAATTCAGTAGTAAGTGCAAAAGCAAGAGGAAATGGTCAGATTCAGGTTGGCTTCTGAGAAAGTGATGTTGGGTAGTAGGAGAGGTCAGTTAAAAGAGACCAGGGATAAATACCCTTTGAATATCCATCCTTTCTCAGCACAAGTCATTTGAAAACCATACTTAAGACTTCAA
Organism: Chlorocebus sabaeus; assembly: GCF_047675955.1. Taxonomy (NCBI): domain Eukaryota; kingdom Metazoa; phylum Chordata; class Mammalia; order Primates; family Cercopithecidae; genus Chlorocebus; species Chlorocebus sabaeus. Next base: position 85,032,173 of record NC_132915.1, on the reverse strand, counting down.
ATACCTTTAATAGAGATCTTAATAACAACTCAATTATTGAGAGCTTTCCCTGGTACATTTTACACACCACACATTCCTTAGCTAGTCTTTATTAACTAAACAGTCACCCTTTGGCAACTAAAGAAAGTGAAGTTGGAGAAGGGAAATGAATTTTCCCAAGGCACAGAGGCACCAGGCAGAGAAGCCGTGGTAGAACCCGGGACCACTGGCCTCCAGAGCCTGGCTTTATGTTCTCTGCAAGCCATCTAATGAGAAATACCACTTAAAGCTCAGAAAAGGCTCGGGGCCAGGCGTGGTGGCTCACACCATCTCAGCACTTTGGGAGTCCAAGGCAGGTGGATCACCTGAGGTCAGGTGTTTGAGATCAGCCTAGCCAACATGGTGAAACCCATCTCTCCTGAAAATACAAAAGTTAGCTCAGCTTGGTAGCACACACTTGTAATCTCAGCTACTTGGTAGGCTGATGCAGAAGAACTGCTTGAACCTGGGAGGCAGAGGTTGCAGTGAGCGGAGATCACACCACTGCACTCCAGCCTGGGAGACAGAGTGAGACTGTGTAAAAAAAAAAAAAAAGGAAAGAAGGAAGGAAGGGAAGGGAAGAAAAAGGCACAGGCAGTCTTAACTATGCAAGTCCCCTCTGTTTGTGTAAGTTCTTCTTTCCCTGAGGAAAGTAATATAAACTATAACAATTCTTGTCATGTGTTCAGCCCTGTTCAGTTTATGTAGCTTCTTTCCACCAATAATATAATGGAAAAATCAAAATAACACAGAGCATGAAGCCAGCCAGAATTACTATCCCTGTTTTACACATGAGGACATAGAGGCCCAAAGTAACTGAGCCAGCAAGGGAGGGAGTCATTACTCAAAGCCAGGTCAGCCTGGCTGCAGGCTCAGGTCTCTGAACCATTCCATGCAGCTGACACTGTCCTAACATCAGGACTCCATAAGCAGTGTGGACAGCTGAGCAGCTGAGGTCTGATGTTCCATCCAGTGACTTCCCTCCTGTCCACCATCTTTCTTTGCAGCTCTGGATGGCCCATCTGGCCTGGTGACAGCCAATATCACTGACTCGGAAGCCTTGGCCAGGTGGCAGCCGGCCATTGCCACTGTGGACAGTTATGTCATCTCCTACACAGGGGAGAAAGGTAAGGTTTTGTCCAAGTCTCTCCTCACTCTAAGGAGGAGTGTCTTTCCTGCTGTAAACTCTTCCCGTTCACTCTTCTCCCTGCCACATTTGGTACAAGATGATAAAAATGCATGGGTAGGTTGAAAAGTCCAGTAATGTTCTTGTGGCTCCCAACTGAAACCTCAAGGGAGTCTGGTAGGCCATTTAAAATAAAAATAAAAATACATCTCCAGCCTGTACATGTTTTCCTGGGCCATTCCTCCTCTCCTGTTAGTCTCTCTGCCCACCAGTGTGAGACACCCCATTTAGGAAGCAGCTGTCATCTTTTACAAAGAAGAAAACCAGAATCTAAAATCTTAACCAGACCACTTCAGGCCATACTGAGGAGTCTCAACTTTTCAGAGATCACAAAAGAAGTTAGTTTTAGCAGATTCTATTAAAAAGTCTGAAATTTTAGGCCAGGTACAGTGGCTTACATCTGTAATTCAGCACTTTGGGAGGTCGAGGCAGGTGGATCACTTGAGGCCAGGAGTTTGAGACCAGCCTGGCCACTATGGTGAAACCCCGTTTCTTGTAAAAATAAAAAAATTAGCTGGGTGTGGTGGTGCATGCCTGTAGTCCCAGCTACTCGGCAGGCTGAGGCAAGAGAGCTGCTTGAACCTGGGGGGCGGAGGCTGCAGTGAGCTGAGATCGCACCACCACACTCCAGCCTGGGCGACAGAGGGAGGCTCTGTCTCACAAAAAAAAAAAAAAAAAAAAATCAGAAATGTTTTCTTGTTTGGCAACCACCAGTGCTAATTTACCCAGTTGGCAGATTAAACACTTGTTTTGAGCACCAGCAAACTACAGCCGCCAGAAAGTAAAATCAAATGTAAGTAAGAGACAGGAGAAAGAGAGAGTCCTTTTCAATGAACCCGTCCATCATTTTGTAATGATCTACTCTAGAAAGAATTGTATAATTTTACTTTCCAGGTATAGGTAAGTTTCATATTTTATGGTTTGGTATTGTTTTGCTCTCAGTGACAATATGAGCAGCCACCAGCATCTGTGCCTGGAGCTCTGAAAATTTTAATTCAGTTCTGGTAACCAACTAAGAGAGGTCTTTTTGAGGACAGAGCACGGGTGGGGGTGGGTAACTGACAGGGAGGAGGGATGCTGGGTTTATTCTTTTTACTCTTTAATTCTTAAATAGTCCCTGTGAGCAAACTCTTCTGAGTCAGGAAAGACGGTGTTACACCTAAAATGAATCAGGTATAGTTCATGGGAACCATGGAGATTGCAGATTCAGGGCAAACAAGGGGCTTGGTTCAGAAGAGGGGGGGTGCTCACAAATGATGAGGTAAGGTGACCAACTTGTCCCCACTTGCCTGGTACTGTCTCAGTTTTAGCACCGGAAGTTCCACACCTAGGAAACCCCTCAGTCCCTGGCAAACCAGGATGGTTTGTCACCTGTGAATAGAAAATAAACACATGCCCCTGGGCACAGCGATCGGTATTGCTTTCCACCATTGGACATGACCCAGCAGGCCCGAGACATAGTGGTCAGGCTCTGTTGCAGCTACCGCTGTCCAATTTTTTTTCTTTTCTTTTCTTCTTTTTTTTTTTTTTTTTTGAGATGGAGTCTCGCTCTGTCACCCAGGCTGTAGCTCAGTGACGTGATCTCGGCTCACTGCAACCTCCACCTCCTGGGTTCATGCCATTCTCCTGCCTCAGCCTCCCGAGTAGCTGGGACTACAGGTGCCTGCCAACACGCCCGGCTAATTTTTTGTATTTTTAGTAGAGACGGGGTTTCACCATGTTAGCCAGCATGGTCTCCATCTCCTGACCTCGTGATCCGCCTGCCTTGGCCTCCCAAAGTGCTGGGATTACAGGCATGAACCATCGTGCCCAGCCTGCTGTCCAATTTTTGTGGCCCCTCAGTCTAATGACTTGAAAACATTTAGTAAATTATAAAAAGGCATGTGAAAAAGTGACAAAGAGAGGAGAGCATGCCCCAGGACAAATTAAGCTTGGGCAGCACAAGGCTTAGGGATGTCCCTCCGACCGTCCTCTACCTTGGTCTCAGTGGCAAAGTGATTCCAGCCAGTACCATGTGGGAAAAAAATCTCCTGACCCCCAGTTCCCCTTCCTTCTGATTTGGGGCCTGGAAAAATTAAGTCTCCATATGATAAATCCTTTACACATGAGGTGAGTGCTCAAGAGAGAGAAAGAGAGTGTGAGTCATTTCAGAAATCAGACCCGCTTTTCTGCAGGGTCACTGAAAGTTTTGATGTTCGAAGGAGGTGTGTATGTGGTTTTCCAAGCCCACTCATGGCTCAGACAGTGAGAGGTGACTGCCTTGGTATGTGTATTTCATGTTTAGTGCCAGAAATTACACGCACGGTGTCCGGGAACACAGTGGAGTATGCTCTGACCGACCTCGAGCCTGCCACGGAATACACACTGAGAATCTTTGCAGAGAAAGGGCCCCAGAAGAGCTCAACCGTCACTGCCAAGTTCACAACAGGTACAAAGACACTGAGAGCTGGAAGCTCTCCCTTCTGAGATGCCCACCCACAGCCTGCATCTTAAACGGGAACTGCTAGCCAGTTCTTTCTTAAGTCAGGGCCTTGCAATGTGATTACATCAGCATCACTTAAATTCACCAGTGCCCACTCAGTCAAGGCCTGAAGAAACACACCATTTCCTTTTGAACTGAAATGACCTTGGTTTCCCCACGGGCAAGGAAAAGATTTTAAGAGGAGGGCTTTGTAAGTGGAAAAACAGTTCCCACTGGCCCTAAACCTAGTATTTAATGATCCATGTTCCAGGCAGGAAAATATTTTTGAAGAGGCAGATTTTTTTAGGCAGTTTTTCCTAGATGTTTGTTAGGTTTCTATACATTGAGAGCTTTTTACAAACTATAGCAAACAGGGAAACAGAGGAACCATCCTGTCTGTCGGGGTATTGATATTAGCATTCATCTGTCCTCTTATTTAGAAACAAGGGGCTTGATAATGATGTTCACAGCTGTATATTTCTCTCTAAATCCATCCAAGGCCAGCTAGAAACATCCAGCCCTTAGGACGAGATAAACCATAGAGAATTCGTCTTCGGAGGTCATCTGGCTCAACCACCTTATTTATACAAAGAGGAGGTTCTTGCCAAAGGTCACATAGTTCAGTAGTAGAGAAAGGACTTGAACCCGGTCTTCTTGATACCTAGCCCGAATTTCTGCCCTACATTTGCTGACCTTATCCGATATTAATTGTCCTATCTTCTCCAGACCTCGATTCTCCAAGAGACTTGACTGCTACTGAGGTTCAGTCAGAAACTGCCCTCCTTACCTGGCGACCCCCCCGGGCATCAGTCACTGGTTACCTGCTGGTCTATGAATCGGTGGATGGCACAGTCAAGGTATTTTAAGTATACAACAACTCCTCAATGCTAGTTGAAGCATTTTCATGATCTTTAAAGTACAGAAGAATTACCTGATGCTGTTTTTCTACCCCAGTGCATCTGGGGAGCTGGAAAAAAAAAAAAACAACAACAAAAATCAGTAGAGACTGGACGGCATGCCAGACCTTCTGAATCATACTCTCCAGTCTCTTTCATTTTAACCAGACTCCAGTTCTGATAGCCAGCCAAGATCAAGAACCACTGCTTACAAGACTTGAGGACATTTTAGGAGCTGGAATCTTGATCCTTTAATATTTTGTTGAACAAAGGCCAAAAGGTTCTTCTGCATGTTTGCCATATGTATTATCTCGCAGATGGTATCTTTATGTTATGTATTGTAATATGTTTCACCATGTTCTTTTTATATCAACTATTAATACTGTTTTTATCCAGTGTTTATATTATTTATATTCTCTACCCAAGAATTTTCTTTCTTTTACCTTTTAATTTGAAATAACTTTAGATCTTCAGACAAGTGAAGGAGATTTCCTAAACTTTGCCTTCCAAACTTGTTATTGAATTTTTTATTTTGGTTATCTTACTTTATATTTCCAATATCTTTTGCTTATTCTCCACACATTGATGTTTTTCTGGCATTTTGTTTGTGCTTCATATATCATCATCTCTTTATCTCTAAGAATATTTTGCTGGTATTTTATTTTATATCCTGCACAGTGTTTGTTCTAAGTTCCTTTGCTTTGCTGCTGTTGTTAGGTTTGGTTTGGTTTGGGTGTCTGTCTTTCACATTGGAGACATCCACCCAACGTCTGTTGATCATGGTCTGTCTTTTTGTATTTGAACTAGGAGTGAAAGAGCTAACTGGGAGTTCCACCTGCACAGGCAGGGCTTGTAAACTTTGTGGCTCCCTGCAGAATGATTGGGCAAGTACCCAACAGCTTTCTTGGGGAACCCCCAAATAACAGTGTCTTAAAGCCTGGGCTTTCACTGTGTACAAACTTTCATCTCACTATGTTTCCAGTGTAGCACCTCGGCCTCCTTGAAGGCTGAGCCTGGTGGATTTGAATCCGGAGCTTCCTCTCTGTCTCATCCTCTCCAGAGAGTAAACCTCAGCCTACCATCTGAATGGGAAAGGGCAGTCATTTAGACTATTGGAGGGAATGGGGAGATCTCAGAGTCTATTTGTTACAAAAAATCAAACAAACCAAACTTCTGTTCAACCACACTCCACATTGGCCTTTAAAGACATCTCTGCTTTTGTACACATTCCTTTCCTAAACTTGCTGGACTCTGTGACTTGCACCAAGCAGCCTCTGACTAGCTCTGCCCATGCTCCTTAGTTAACCTCAGCCTTCTTCATTCATTCCCCTCCATGGTCTCTCTACCACTCATTTTTCTATCTACCAAGATTCTGTTGACACAGCACACCTGGTGCTGTCTCCGTTCCCATTCCCCTCATCTTTGTAGATTTATACCTCACATTCTCTTGCTCTCTTTTTAGTGGGTTTCAGAAGCAAGTAGAGATGAGTGGCTATATCCAATCTGTCATATTTAACAAGAACTGGGCACATTGCTAATTACTATCATGCCCCTTTCTGGAGTTGATATAACAATGAACTATCTCACTGTGTGAGCTAAAGCAAGTCCTTTATCTTCTCTGGGTGTCAGTGTTCCCATCTGTAAAATGAATGTCTTGAACTTACCCATCTTTAAGGTCTTCTCCTGGTCAGGCATTCTAGGATTCTGTGTTTACCTGAATCATGAATCTCGTTTTGATCTAGAGTACCCTAATTGCCTAGAAAATGGCTTTGCACAGAAGCCTGGAGAGCTGACAGGTAATTGCATTCCTAAGTAATGCAATGAGTCCAGCTTTATCCCTGACAGTTGATCTTTCCCCCAGGGAGTAGAACTGGAGGGCCGCACAAAGGCCTCTGGGTATTAAACAAGCACTCATCCAAGTTTACTTTTCTGCAGGTCCATTCACCAGCTTTGTATGTCTTAGAAAAAAAAAAAAAAAAAAATCAACCTGGTATAGGAGAAAAGAGTCCTGGACAGGGTGTTAGGAAACCGGGATGGAAGAGCATCCTCTGCCTCCAACAATTTATGGAATGAGAGCAAGTCTTTTAGCTTCTCTGAAGCTCAATTCTCCCATTGATAAAAACAGGATAAGGTACCTTACCAGTTCCCAGGATACAGGAGAACCTTCCGGGGCATCTGCACTGATTCATAACTGCCCAAACTCAGCTGACTGTTTGCAGATTGTAGAGAACAGCGTTGTGTTTGGTTTACTAGGAGTGTAGGTTGAATTCCAATCCCAGACACTAAGGTCATTTGCTGAAAAGAATTGGAAGCTAGCAAGAGGATGTGGAAAGAGGACCTCCTGTAAACTGAAACCAATCACCTCCTCTGTACGGCAGCCCAGAGACCAGCCACAGACTGTAAGTGTAGTTAGAGTTGGTCAACATCTGTCTCTCATGGATATCCCTGTTCTAGAAGAGAGACACGTGGGGTCAGCTTAAGTTTTCATCATACCACGCCTATGGGGCTATTCTAATCATCTCCTAACACAAGAGATCCCCAAACTGACTGCACATTCGAATCACTTGGGAAGTTTCTTAAATATAGCCAGGCCCAACTTCTGGCTCTGACGATTCAGTCAGTCTGAGATGAGGCCCAGGCATCATATTGTTTGAAAGCTTCTCAGAGTGATAAAGAACTATATTTAGTGACCACTGACCTAACTGACCTCAAAGTCCCTTACCCTGTGTGATTCATCTTGCCACCAGATTAAGCTTCTTAAAGCACAGCTTGGTTTATGTCATTGGCATGTCCAAACATCTTTCAAGACTCCCCATTCCTTATAATAATAAACTTCAAGTTCCAAAGCTTAGCATTTATACTTTACAGGGATCCTCACTCCCTTTAATGATAAACTTTAAGTTTCAAAGCTTGTCATTTAAAGGCCCTTCATAATCTAGTAACATTTTGCACTGTTCTAACACCTGAAGTAAGTATGGTTGAGGTCACTTATTGCCTCCTTATATTATTTCATTTTATGTTTTAAATCTGCTTTATTCAAAGTTTACTGATTTAAATATTAATCTCATCCAAAAAAAGAAAAAAACACCTTCACAGAAACATAGAATAATATTTGAGCAAATATCTGGGCCCCATGGCTAGCCAATTTAACATATAACCATTACAATCCCATTCTCCCAACGTAGTTTGGCAGGGCCTTGGGCAGGTGGTAGCCTCAGCCCTGGAGTCTACGGCAGTGCTCTCATGCTTACCAGATGTAGTCCCTCCCTCCTCATATTCTTTTAACTTGCTCTGCACCTTCTGGCCCAAGGACCTTTGCTTGTGCTGCACTCTCCCCATCTCTGATATCTCAGCAGTGCACATGGAGCCTGGCATAGAGTGGGTACTCAATGAATTCTTGTCAAGTAAATAAGTGAGTGGATGGGTAAATGAACTTAAAAACAGAATGACTTGTTATCTATACCCTGAGAATTTCTGTGACCAAAAGCCATTATATTCTTTCTTCTGCTCTTAGGAAGTCATTGTGGGTCCAGACACCACCTCCTACAGCCTGGTAGACCTAAGTCCGTCCTCCCACTACACTGCCAAGATCCAGGCACTCAATGGGCCCCTAAGGAGCAATATGATCCAGACCATCTTCACCACAAGTAAGGAGGCCCTGGGTGCAACCCAGCCTTGAGATCTAACTTTGACTGAGTCAACCCTCGACCTCCCCTTTGACTTCTACCTTAAAATTTTCAAACAAACTTCTGAAAAGAATTGATTCACTGTTAATACTTGGAAGCCTGATGAAAGCAAGTATGGGAGGGTAATGAGCATCCCGGTGAAAGGAAAGGAGGGAGCCCATCTGGATTCAATCCGCATTTCTATCACTTGCTAGGTGGGCCTTAAGAACGCTATTTCCATCCTATAATCTTTACCTTCTTCATTTATACAGGGCAATTAATAAGAATCCCTCTGTCACCAGGACCTTGCAAGGGTTCGTGAGGTGTTGCATTTGAACTCCTAGCCCAGCATGTGGCCCATATAAGTGTGTGGTCCTTTTATTGTCAGAGTCCAACATGAGCTCAAAGTCTCTTTCTTTCTCCTTCATCATGCCAGTGTTTACAAAGCCCATCCACATTCGAAATCACAAATGGTCTTTCCACCAAGCTGGTATAGTGGGCCCTATGCTCAAAATCCTAGTAGGGAAGCAGAGGCTTTCAGAGAGGAAATGACGTGTTCAAGACTATCTTGTGAGTTACAGAGTTTGGCTCAGATATTCCATGCCCAGGGAGCCTCCCTGCCACAAAGTATCTTCTGCAGATAGCAAACCTGCAAGTTGTTCCTTTCATAAGTCAGAGTAGCATCCATTCCCGAGGATCAGAGGAGCTGGTCTTTGGAGAGCCCTGCCTTTTACAATTCATGGAACAGTCATTCTGCACACATCTGCCAAAGAAGGTGCTTCCTCTTTGCCAGATCTTATGCCAGATGCTATGATTGTATCCTAAAGATGCTCTTGTACTAGGGCTGTGAAATAAATAAGAAAACAGCTCATGATACAACTTCAGATGAATGTCCTCGGATCAGAAAGAAGAACTGCTATGATCATCACATCTAAGACTTATCTACTAGGCATAGTTCCAAAATTGTCCATTTCTACAAGTTTTTAATTGTTTGCATCACATAATTGCACTTGGAAATTCCCCAGGCATTCTAGTCCATAGAGTTAAGCTGAGAATTAAGCTCCAGCTCAGTCATCCTGCTCTGACAGCATCACCATTTCTCCTTATTCCACAGTTGGACTCCTGTACCCCTTCCCCAAGGACTGCTCCCAAGCAATGCTGAATGGAGACACGACCTCTGGCCTCTACACCATTTATCTGAATGGTGATAAGGACCAGGCGCTGGAAGTCTTCTGTGACATGACCTCTGATGGGGGTGGATGGATTGTGAGTACCACCAGGGACTGCAGAGCCCTCAGGCCTAGGGGAGAAGGGAGAGGGCAAAGCAGGGGAGGAGAAGAGAGTGATCTCCTCCTGGTGCACTCTGATACCCACATGTGTGAGGCCTTGCAAGATAGTGCCTGTCACACAGAGGCACTCAGGAATTCTCTCTTAAACAAAAGAATGGGAAACACGCTGGGTACTTTTTGAAACGGGGAGATAAGTTTCTTGTAGTTTATCTCATCAGATCCTCATCAAATAACTCTGTGATGTATAAATGACAGTTGATCATTGAACCCATTGCTTACATTAATCAGCACTGACTAAGCATTTATTATCTACCAGGCACTATGCTAAGAGTTCTAGATGAATTATTCCAATCCCATTACCATAGGAGCTGGGTAGTATATTTTTGAATTAATAAACTTTATTTTTTTAGAACAGTTTTAGGTTCATGGCACAATTAAGTGAAGAGAAAGTTTTCATATACACCCCACACCCACCCACGCAACCTCCTCATTATCAATATCCTGCACCAGAGCGGTACATTTTTTACAATCAATGAACCTACTTTGACACATCATTATCACCCAAAACTGGGTGGTATTTTTAATCCCTGTTTTTCAGGTGAGAACACCAAGGGTTAGAGACGGGGAGGTGACCACCCAAAGTCGCATGGCAATTTAGGGATGGACTGAGCAGAGCCTGATGCTCTCTCCACAGTGCCACATTCCTTCCTCTCAGAACGATGCCCTCTTTCCTGCAATAGCTTAAGTACACCCAGATTCATTGATATGTTTATAGGTGTTCCTGAGACGCAAAAACGGACATGAGAACTTCTACCAAAACTGGAAGGCCTATGCTGCTGGATTTGGGGACCGCAGAGAAGAATTCTGGCTTGGTAATGCAGCTTTGCATGTTTGTATCTAAAATGCCCATTTCTGCCCTCCTTGTCATTTTTCCTAACCCCCAGGGACCCATGGGAGAGAAAGAGATGAGGAAGAAGCACTAGTTCTGGTGGCAGACACAGAATATCGAATTCTTAATGAAAACGACTATTACTTAAATGCTCTGAATCATTAAAATGTAAACCAAAAATTATCTGAGACAGATCTCAATCAGTTTAGAGGTTTACTTAGCCAACGTTAAAGGCATGCCCAGAAAAGAAGAACACAAAGCCACAGGAACAACCTGTGGTCCATGCCTTTTTTTTTTTTTTTTTCCCCCCCCGCCCAGAGATAGTATTGAGAACTTTAGTATTTAAAGGGGAAAAGCCACAGGTACAACCTGTGGTCCATGCCTTTTTTTTTTTCTTTGAAAGATGATAATGAGAGCTTTAGTATTTAAAGGGAAAAGTGGGCTGGAGGGGAAAGAGGGAGGGTATGGTCACATTACTGAAACCACATGTTGCAAGATTAAAAAAAAAAAAAAAGCAGAATGATTTTAAAAAGCAGAATGACAAAAAAGAGAATGGTCAATTATGTATTCATCTCACACTCAATAAATCGGCACTTTACATAAGATAAAGTGAAGACCTGTGGAGATATCTGGCCTTTTATCTGTAGCATCTGCTTGGGGACAAAAGAAGAGGCAGTTTCTTGCATGACTCGGCTTTCAGTTTATTTTTTTCCTTTTGCCAGAGTTAAATTGGGGTCCCAAGATTTTATTTTCCTTTCACATAAAAATAAAAATCTGATTAAGGAAGAGCCAAAACTTACGTGTTAGCCTTAAGTCATTCTCTGGACCAGTCATAGAACCCTCCTCACTGATATCATTGACCGTTTCCCTCCTGTGCCCCAGGTTGTGCTCCAGGTGCTAAGATGGATTTCTTAGAGCCATAACCTTTAACCCCCAGAGCACCCCTACAAAGTACTCAATTGCCACCTGGTGGGCAAGGTGTCAGGTGTCAGAAGTGGTTGACTAGCAGGTTGGGAAGATGAATTTACCAACAACGATATAGCTTTGAAAAAGGAAGGTTTATTAGAAGGAAAGAATGCTGCAAAAAGCCTTAGAGCTCTGCAGTGGATTTTTCCTTAGGGGTATTTGTGGACCTTAAGGCAGGAGCTTAAGTGTAATTTGGACCTTATTGGCCATGTAGAACATGATAAATGATTACATTTGTGGACATTTTGGTGACTTAACGTCAGCAAGGGTTGCAAAATGAGTTTCGATATGCACAAATTCCAGAGATGTATAGAAATTCTAGTTACTTATACATTTTAAGGAAATAAACCTGGAACCAGATGCTTCCTTGAGATATAGGGAAGCCTAATTACCTCTAAATTCCTCAGTTAAGGAGTTTTTGTCTCCGAGGCCTACTTGATGGTCACCAGGTGATTTTTGCTCTCCTCACCACCTCCCATGGATGAAATCACAGCCTCAAAAAGGCTGAGTGGTTTGCCCATAGGAGTCTAACCAATGAACAGCTGAGCTGAAATTTGGCATCTCCCAAGTCAACACTCTAATCCTATCACCCATCCATTCATCCATGCAACCCACACTTTCCAACCACCTAACTGCAGAGAACATTGTTCTGTGCACCACTGCCTAGGTCAGAAAATGTTTATCATACTATAATAAACATTTATCCATATTATTCATTGCCCTTCATTTGTAAGGCACTTTATTTTTTTTTTAATTTGTTTGTTTGTTTGTTTAGACAGAGTCTCACTCTGTCACCGAGGCTGGAGTGCAGTGGTGTGATCTCAGCTCACTGCAACCTCTGCCTCCCGGGTTCAAGCAATTCGCCTGCCTCAGCCTCCCAAGTAGCTGAGATTACAGGCACCCTCCCCATGCCCTCCTAATTTTTGTATTTTCAGTAGAGACGGGGTTTCACCATGTTGGACAGGCTGGTCTCGAACTCCTGGCCTCAGGTGATCCACCCACCTCAGCTGCCCAAAGTGCCGGGATTACAGGTGTGAGCCACTGCGCCTGGCCTGTAAGGCACTTTAGAGTTTAAAAAGTACTTTCACCACCTTATCTCCTTGGATCATCACTAATGCACTGGAAGGTTGGAAGTGGGGCAAAAATGTCAACCCAATTTTACCTGAGACTTAGAAACATCGCATATTTGGCCTAGTATTACTCCAGCAAGCATAAGACCGAGCTTCCAGCCCAGGCCTGTATGATAGGCACCCCCCCTCTTTTTTTTTTTTCTGAGATGAAGTCTTGCTCTGTCACCCAGGCTGGAGTGCAGTAGCACAATCTCGGCTCACTGCAACCTCTGCCTCTCAGGTTCAAGTGATTCTCCTGCCTCTGCCCCCCAAGTAGCTGAGACTACAGGCACCCACCACCACACCCAGTTAATTTTTGTATTTTTAGTAAAGACAGGGTTTTGCCATGTTGGCCAGGCTGATAATGAACTCCTGATCTTAAGTGATTCCCACCACCCCCACCCCACCTCTGCCTCACGGAGTGCTGAGATTATAGGCATGAGCCACCAGGCCCGGTTGGCCCCCTTTTAAGTGTACCCAGCTGCTGCTTTTACAGAGTGAAATAGAAATGAGGGCCTCAGTCACCTGTGCTTCTTAGCAACCCTTGCCTGTCATCCGCAGGGCTGGACAACCTGAACAAAATCACAGCCCAAGGGCAGTACGAGCTCCGGGTGGACCTGCGGGACCATGGGGAGACAGCCTTTGCTGTCTATGACAAGTTCAGCGTGGGAGATGCCAAGACTCGCTACAAGCTGAAGGTGGAGGGGTACAGCGGGACAGCAGGTACAGTAGTGGCTGCACTTAGAGCCTACAAAGTCATGGAGACCTTGGCATTTACAGCTTATTTCTCTAACTTTTATTCCTTCCTCATTAATCCAGCCATTTATTAAATCAACAAATATTTGAATACCCACTGAGTGCCAATCCAGAAACATTGCAATTCAAAAGTGTTGGGTAGATATTTGGATCCTGAAACATTGAGTAGGTTGGGAATCAGGAAAATCAGGATTGATTTCTAATGACCATCTTTCAGAGAAAGTGTGTCTTCCTTACCCAGGTTTAGGTATCAGTTGTAAACTGATAAAAAAAAAATAAAAATAAAAATAAAATCCCCCAAAGGCCTTAATATTCATCCAATCCAGCACTTCTCAATTTCTCTGGGCATATGGACCCACTGGCGATCTTGTGAATGTCCAGATGCTGACACAGGTTGTCTGGGATACGACTGAGATTCTGCATCTTCTCCAAGTTCCCTGATGATGCCGATGTAGCTGGTGTTGCTGGTCTGTGGACCACACTTTGAGTAGCAAACCACCCACTCCATCACCTAACTGCTTGAATCTCTTCCAAGACATTCCTGCCATGTGATCATCTAGTCTCAGCCTACATCCTCATGAATAGAAGGTCACTGCCTCTCAAGTGGCCCCTTCGTTCCTTGTCTGGCTCATAACCTTCATTCCGGTTTTGAAGATTTCTTGGACTTGAAGTGGTTTTGTGTGGTTTCCTGGCTCCACATAAGAGGAGAAATAAATAAGGAAACAACATGTATTAAGGCCTACTAGGTACCATGCTCTTTTGTAGACATTCCACCTGCATTCATCTCATTTATTCCTCATAAAACCATTCTATGAAGATGTTATTTTTATACAGAAGAGGAAAGAAGTTCAGAAGAGCTCAGTGATTTGCCCAAGGTGAAACAGCTTGTAGAACGTGGATGCAAGCCCAGCTGCAGAAAACTGCATCCGATGGTGTTCTTGGTGACAAAGAAGGGTCAGGACTGAGAGTGTGGACCACCCTCATGCAACCCATGCCCACTTTCGGTGGCTTTCTGTAATGTTTGTGAGAGCAGAAGAGACACATGCTTGGCACGTTTCCAACCTCCCTGAGCCCTGAAAGAAAACAACCATAAAGTGAAAAGGTTGCCAGATTAAAGGTTGCCAAAAGCCAGGCTGAGCCTAAGGAGGCACAAAGCTCTTTTGAGATGGCAATTTAGTGATAATAAAGAGAGACACCCAGGGGCAAACACTGCTTTAGTTCTTGAATCCTTCAAAGAATGTTGGCATTTTATTACCTGGAAATAAATACCTCTTTGGTTGAGATAGCTTCAGGCAAGCAGAATAATGTTATAGGGCAAGCAAATTCGTTAAGCAGCAGGAATGTGACCTCTGTTCTTCTTTGTACTTCCATTGAGGAATGAGCCATAATATTTCCCTTTACTGAGATAACGTTTGTAAGGCTGCATTTTCTTGCATGATTTGGCTGCACCTATGCCCTCTGCAGGAGAGCATCCTGTTTCATTAATATCTACATGCTGTCCTCATGCTCTGGGTAGCATCATCATTTAAAAAGGTATCTGGGTCCCTTCGACAACTTGCTCCAAATTATCACAGTAGAATGCCTCAGAGTCTTGAAATGTTTGTGCACAACAAAACATTTGGATTGCTGGATTGGGAGTGAGGAGACCCACAAAGCAATGGCACTGAAATGCTTCAGAAATTCAATATATTAAATTACAAATTAGATTTCCAAATAGTACTACATGTAAATGGGCTTCTTGTCTAAGAATCACAGAACATTGGTCTGATAAACACTTTAAAAAGTAACTATGTGATACAGAGGTTATTTAGGGACATCTAATGTCTGCAGGGCTTAATTATGACTAATAAATATTTGTCTGTGGGAGAAAAGCATACCATTATTAAATGCATACTTCTCACCTTACTCTCTGAAATCTTTTATGTAAAGGGAATGCAGAAAAGTCATAAAAATAACAACAATCAAAGTAAGTATTTGTATGCCATGCCACCTGTTTAGCATACGCCTTTGTATCTATTGTCACAATGGCACTGCTCAGTATATAGAATCACAGTGCTAGTTTCATTGTGTAGATGAGAAAACTGAGGTTCAACAAGAGGCTTGACTTGTACAAAGTCACAGCCAAAAAGTGAAAAGGTGGGACTCTCCAAAGCCAGCTACAGCCCTCTTCCCACCACATGAAGCTGCTTCTGTTGGAAATAAATAGGCGGGATGACACTCATGTCCCATTCAGTTCCACATTCAATGCTGACTCTGCATTCAATGTTCAAGGCCAGTCCCACCCCCAGAATCTTTCAATTGTCACCTCTGGTTCTGCCCTTTACAGTCCAGGAGGGAAATTTCAGCTGGGATTTCTCAGGTACATATTTTCTGTCTCTCCCAGGTGACTCCATGGCCTACCACAACGGCAGGTCCTTCTCCACCTTCGACAAGGACACGGATTCAGCCATCACCAACTGTGCTCTGTCCTACAAGGGGGCTTTCTGGTACAGGAACTGTCACCGTGTCAACCTGATGGGGAGATATGGGGACAATAACCACAGTCAGGTGAGTGGACCATGAGGGCCCAGAGCAGGCCAGGCTTGGGAAGCAGGAGGGGGCTGATGGAAGTACAATTTAACCCCCTATCCTAGCAGAGACTAGGAGGCAGGAACCCTACTTACACGACAACATGTTTTTCCCAAGACAATGAGCACTCTCAAGGACACTGCAGGCCAGGTAAAATAGAAACAGCACAGGCTAACCCCTGGTGATCCCAAGGACAAACACTGGTCAAATGGATTCCAAAAACAGAACGCTTTGCTCAGACAAAATCTCTGTCTGAACCCCAAAAGTAAAGCAGATAAAAGTGGAGGCCGTTTAGACGAAGCAGGGTTGATGACACAGAATCCCTTGCCTGGGACACCTTTGGAATCCCAAGAATACCTTGAAATGAAGTCCACAGACTTTAAATCTCCACCTTTTGTGAAGAAACCAAGGCCCAGAAAAAGCTGATTTTTCTGAGGTCACAGAGTGAAGTTGGCAGCAGAGCCAGCTCTCCCCACTTCCAGCCCCTGGCATTTTCCCTGCACCACACACACCTCTAGCATTTGTTCTGCAATCATAGAAACAGATTTTTTTCAATCCCCTTTAGAAACAGGCGAACGGATCAAATTCAGTAATCTCCCTTACTCTGAGCCCTGCCTACACTGGCACATTCCTGAAAAGTATAAAGCTGCTTGGGACTAACCACTTAATCATAACCAAACTCCTGCCCAGGTCCCTCTACAGAACTTAGTCATCATCCCAGGGAGGAGAGATGGGTCTTCCCTCAAGGCCACACCACACTGATCCCTGGACCGCAAGGATTCTTATGAGGTCTGCTGACTAGAATCCCCGGGACTTTATAAAAATGCAAAGGGCCAAATTCCACTTTATGATAACCTCAGGGATTCTGATTCAATGATCTCAGGCAAGACACAGCATCTCATTTTTTTTTTTGTTGCATATTTGCATTTTTGTTGTTATGCTTTTGCAGCGGGAATGGGGGGTTGATATACTCCACAAGTGATTCCTGACATACAGCAGATGTTGGGACGTATTGCTTTTCAATATTAGTAACTTTGATACATGTGTTTATGCTCTAGTTAACTGCTAACAAATGACACCTGCGACCTTAAGTGTAGACCTTACCTTACATAATTTCTGGCACTTTTCAAAGCACTCTTACCTTCTGTACCTCAAGTGCTTATCACTTTTACCCTGTGCAGGAATTAGGATGTGGTTTTTCATGCCTGTGTTACAGAGCAGGTAAGAGTCACAGGACATTTCTTGACAGCAGTCCTGTGTTGTTTCCATCTTATTATGTTACTTCATCAATATTTCCATTCTGAGCACTATTTTATCATCTTTATTGCCTTGTCTCAAAATACTTGTATAATACAAAGTTCTTCTGGGAAAAAAACAAAAACAAAAACAAAAAAAGCAAGCTACATGTCAGAAAGCAAGCCTCTCTTTCCATCCTTCCATTCAATTATGGAAGAAGAAAGAGATGACATGGAAAGGAGCCACAGGAGCAGAGCCCCAGCTCCGGCTCTGCTCCCGCTGCTGTGTGGCCTCTGTGAAGTCACTCTCCCTCTCTGGCTTTAGTGCCTGCCACAGTACAAGAAGGTGTGGCTTCCATCCCTGAACTGTCAGAGGAAAGAACCAGGGCAAAGGCAGGCAGTGTGTGCACCAAGCTGTTGGACTACCATACTCACTGTAACTGAGTGATTACAAGCGGATTTGTCCATGAAATGAATGTCATTCCTTTTTTATTATTTTTTTTGTTTATTTATTTTTATTTATTTATTTATTTTTGACACGGAGTCTCGCTCTGTTGCCCAGGCTGGAGTGCAGTGGTGCAATCTCGGCTCACTGCAAGCTCTGCCTCCCAAGTTCACACCATTCTCCTTTGTCAGCCTCCCAAGTAGCTGGGACTACAGGCGCCCGCCACCACACAGGGCTAATTTTTTGTATTTTTAGTAGAGATGGGGTTTCACTGTGTTAGCCAGGATTGTCTCTATCTCCTGACCTTGTGATCCAACCACCTCGGCCTCCCAAAGTGCTGGGATTACAGGCGTGAGCCACCGCGCCTGGCCAAATGAGCCATTATTAAACCTCACATCCCTGTAAGACTCAGAAACTGCCCATGTCAGTGAATGCCAAACAATTAGAAGCAAATAAAGTGTCTCTATTTTTCTCCCATCTCACTAGCCACTAACTTCCCCACAGTGGGGCAAGGGGCCATGTGGGGTTTCATGGGTGGACTCTACTATCTGCAGACTTCGCTAAAGAGTCAAACTTGGAACCTGGATGCGAAGACGCAAATACAGTTTTTTCTTGTAGAAAGCCTTGGCCAAAATTTCAAGGATATTTCCCCCTACTTAAGACTAGGGAAGTAATACTTACCAAGTACCTATGATGTGCCCAGGTCTGTGATAGCTCCTTTACAAACTCATTTAATCTTCGTCTTATCTTTTAAGGCTAGCATTGTCAGATCTTAGGAAAGAAAGGAAAAAAAAAAAAAAAAAAAAAAAAAACATAGTAAAACCGAGGCTCAGAAAATATTGAGAACTTGTTTAATACTATTTATCTCTCAAGTAAGAGCACTAACATTTAACCCTGTACGTCAAGTTGTAAAACTGTGTTTTGTTGATGTTCTTTCTGCTATTCCCTACCAAACCCCTATTAAAATACTCCATAGGAATCTTGTGAATTACAGACACACACATACACCCTGTATATAGCTATTCAATTCTAGAACTTCTGATCATGATCTGAATTCCTTCAGAACCTATTCTGAAGGATGGCAGGTTTCATCAGCTACCATTTTGCTTCAAGAGGGAAAACCAGGGCTCCATGCAAACTCAGGCAACTCGACTTGGGTGAAAACTTGGGTCAGATTCAGTCAGTTCCTTTGAAAGTTTTCACAACCCAGACCAACAGAGAAATAGGCAAGAGGCAGCTGTGATATACCAAATGGTCAAATTGAAGCAGAACTCATTTAGTTTGACTAAATAGCAATCATCAGTGAATACCTTGCCTAACAGTAACCAACCTGGAGGCCATCTTATTTATTTATTTATTTATTTATTTATTTATTTATTTATTTATTTTTTACAGGGCGTTAACTGGTTCCACTGGAAGGGCCATGAACACTCAATCCAGTTTGCTGAGATGAAACTGAGACCAAGCAACTTCAGAAATCTTGAAGGCAGGCGCAAACGGGCATAAATTCCAGGGACCACTGGGTGAGAGAGGAATAAGGCCCAGAGAGAGGAAAGGATTTTACCAAAGCATCAATACAACCAGCCCAACCATCGGTCCACACCTGGGCATTTGGTGAGAGTCAAAGCTGACCATGGATCCCTGGGGCCAACAGCGACAGCATGGGCCTCACCTCCTCTGTGATTTCTTTCTTTGCACCAAAGACATCAGTCTCCAACATATTTCTGTTTTGTTGTTTGATTCAGCAAAAATCTTCCAGTGACAACATCACAATAGTTTTTTACTTCTCTTGGGTGGCTCTGGGAATGGGAGAGGGGTAGGATGTACAGGGGTAGTTTGTTTTAGAACCAGCCATATTTTACATGAAGCTATATAATTAATTGTCATTATTTTTGTTAGCAAAGATTAAATGTGTCATTGGAAGCTGTCCCTCTTTTTACATTTCATACAACAGAAACCAGAAAAGCAATACTGTTTTCATTTTAAGGATATGATTAATATTATTAATATAATAATGATGATGGTAATGAAAACTAAGGGTTTTTCAAGAGATCTTTCTTTCCAAAACATTTCTGGACAGTACCTGATTGTATTTTTTTTTTTTTTAATAAAAGCACAAGTACTTTTGAGTTTGTTATTTTGCTTTTAATTTGTTGAGTCTGAATTTCACCAAAGCCAATCATTTGAACAAAGCGGGGAATGTTAGGATAGGAAAGGTAAGTAGAGGTGGTGGTCAAGCAGGAGGGGTGGAAAGGAGACTAAAGACTGGAAGGAAGGAAAGCACTTTTATAGAC
Source organism: Chlorocebus sabaeus (assembly GCF_047675955.1). Lineage (NCBI taxonomy): Eukaryota > Metazoa > Chordata > Mammalia > Primates > Cercopithecidae > Chlorocebus > Chlorocebus sabaeus. The sequence continues at coordinate 85,012,396 of NC_132915.1, read as the reverse complement.
AAAATTGAACACGCTTGTGAAAAGCTTACGGGCCAGGCATGGTGGCTCATGCCTGTAATCCCAACACTTTGGGAGGCCGAAGTGGGAGATAGCTTGACCCCAGGAGTTTGAGACCAGCCTGAGCAACATAGTGAGACCTTGTCTCTACAAAATAGTAATAATAATAATTAAATTAGCCAAGTGTGGTAGTGCACACCTGTAGTCCCAGCTACTCAGGAGGCTGAGGGAGGAAAATCGCTGGAGCCCAGGAGTTCGAGGTTACAGTGAGCTGTGATCACACCACTGCACTCCAGCCTGGGCAACAGAGGGAAACCCTGTCTCTAAAAAGAAAAAAGAAAAAAAAAAAAAGCTTACAACTTGAGATTCAGCATCTTACTCAGTATTTCTAACGCTAATAGATTATGGTTTAAAAGATGTTTTTATACTCATTTTCTAACGCAACTTCCTAGAAATTCTATGATATAGTTGAGGTAAGGATTGTTACCACAAATGGACTAAGACCCCCAGAGGCAGACTACCGAGTTCAATTCTTGGCTCCACCGTTCCCAAGTTCCCTAACCTCTCTATGCCTCAGTTTCTCTTCTGTAAAGTGGGGATACTCACACTTCTTATTTCAGAACATGTTTGTGAAGAATCAATTATGTTATCCATTTGAGGCCCTTAGAATGGTGCCTGGAGTATATTAAGTGCTAGTATGTGTTAGCTATCACCATTATCACTTTACATGAGATGAACTGGGATTCATAGAAACTCAATGACTTACTTGATAGTGGTTACTACTCAATAAATAATAGAATTTGGATTTAAACCCAGGTCTTCTGGCTCCAATGTTCCTGCTCTCTCCCAGTCCCTTAAATCTCTCCTTCTTTGGAGAAATGTGTGCTGTGGCAAGAGAGTGAAGGTTGCAGAATGGGATATGGGGGGAAGTTCAACTGGATGCTTCCTCAGGCTTCTACAATCCTGAACTCTTAGAACTAGGAAGAATGTCTGTTAGGAATATTGCCTTCTCCCCTACATTGCAGTCCCCAAAAAGGGAGCAAGCCCATATTCCCCCAACCTCAGACTGAACACATCCAGTGACAGGGAACCCATTGTCCGGATGGCAGGTGTGTTAGTCCTCAGCAAATATAGTGAGTCAGAACTGCTCAACACATAGCATTTCTCTTTTGAAACAAGGGTATATGGGAGGAGAGTAATTCCCAGTTTACTCTCTTAGGGATTTTCAGAAAATCGACTTATTTAATAAAATAAGTCAAGTTTGGGCTGATAGGCCTCATTCAAATGGAATGTGATGGCTCTGGAGCAAGGATCAGAGGAATTTATGGCTTCAGCCATATCCTTTGTTGCTGAGTTTATCTTGCTTTAATAAATGCTGTCATGTTATATACACAATGTGCTGTTCCAGATCATAAGAACTGTTGAATGCAGTTCAGTCATAGCAACGCTCTCCTGGCTGTATAAATCCAAACAAACGGGCTCCCTGTAGCAACCAGGCCTCTAATTGGAGGCGTACCTCTCCACTGGCTGCTGACTTGTAAGTCTCTAAACCCAAGCCCTATCCCCTCTACAGAACTGTGGATGTACCTAAGCTTGAAGGTATTTCCCACAAGCCACACAAGAATCACATTCGGATTGGTGAAGAAGCCACATCAAACAGGAGTCAGTAATAATCCAAATGGGGACAGGGCAGGCCACAGGGTCTGAGGCCATGGCATTCAAAGACCACAGTCTCTAGTGTAAGCTAATCATTTCTCAAACGTGTCCTTCAACCTCTGGCGCTGTGGCTTGGCTCAGGAAACCTCCTCCATCTTGAAAGTTCTCTTAAAATTCCACTTCACCCTCAAGGCTGGGCCCTACCTCTGCCCCCACGAAACAGTCTAAATACCTCTATTAGGAAGTAATTGCCAGGGTGTTCGACCTTCCCTTTGTTCCTTCTCTCATCTGCTCCCTTTCTCCCTGCTCTGTGCACTTCCAGACCACCCTATTTGGATTGCATCCATGATTCCCAGCTTCCAGGTGGATGTCAAAATGGGAGGAGCCAGCAGGACATTGAAGGGAGGAGGCCAGGAGTGGGGGTGGGTCAGGACACTTGTTGCCCAGCTCCGTCTATACAGCATCACAGTGGGCTGTCAGCATCTATATAAGAGAGCCATAGCCACTGTCAACTGGCTGTCTCCATGCAACTCTCTCTTCAGGTTTAGAAAACTGCTCTCTCACTTGCTCCTTCTAGCCTAGGAGTGGTCATGTGTGCTAGCCTCTGTGGCTCTACTCCACCCTGCCCACAGCTTTTGGAAAAGCCCCTCTCCTTTAACTCTCCTCAGGGACACCGGCAGGCTCTCCCATCCCTGGAAGCACTGAGTGCCACTGTTAGAGCTGCCTGCTGGCCTTATCCATTACGATTTCTACTTCCTGCCTCTCTTCCTATAGTAATTATTGGTCATTTAGTGGCTTCCCAGCATCCAAACACCTTTCCAGTTTTAGGAAATTTGAGAACCTTACCTCCCAGCAAGGAAGCCATAGAGGAAAATACTCTTTTCCTCCTCCCCTTGATAGCCAGGGCATGGGCATGTAACTTGGGCTTTGCTAATTGGATGCCCACAGAGGGATTTCTAACCTTTAGCAAGGAATGCAAAACAAACAGTGTAGGAGACTGGCTCCCCCATAGAATCTAGCAATGGGGCCATCTATCCGTGGGATCTGTGGCCCAGCACCATGCAGGGTACAGCCATGTCTCTCTCTAATGGTGACAGCTGCTTCCAGCAGTGACAAAGGCAGACTGGTTGATGGTTCCTGCTACCTGGCTTCTTTTGGTTCCTGATAATTTTCTGTGCCTGCTTCTTCAAACTTTCTGTCAATTTTATGAGCGTCCTGATATCCTTCCAGAAAATTCCTTTTCTGCTTAGGTAGTCCTAGATTATTTCAGGTGCTTGAAGCCAGATACCTTGGCTGACACTTTCCTCCCTAGACCATGAGCCCATGACATTTACTGACCCTCTTGTAGTCCCAGCACTGTGTTTGACACTTTAAATATCCAAAGTCTTCTAAACATCACAGTCATCTGTGAGACAAATCAAACTATTCCATGTCATGTAGAAAACTAGGCCTCAGAGGGGTCAGGTGGCTTCTCGCAGCCACGCCACTGGGGTCAGACCAAGATTCACAGCCAGGCTGCCTGATTCCAAAATCCAAGTTCTTTTCAGTGAAGATATCATATTCATTTCAAACAAGCCACACTATATGGAAAACAGTACTTTATTCATTTCACAAATGCTTGTGGAGCACCTACCGTGTGGATTTGTCAGTGAAAAAAGACGAAGAGGTCCCTGCGGTCACAGCATTTATATTCTAACAAAAAACAATTAACGATGAATGTAATAAATGCTCCAATTAAATGGTATATTCAAGGGTAGCAAGCACTGTGGGAAAAAAGGACAAAGGGGACCAGGGTAAGGAGACAGGGTTGCAGTATTGAAGTAGGGTGATCCCACAGGGTGGGTCTGTGAGAAACCCTAAGGAGGCACAGAAGATGTGCTCAATGAATATTTGTTGCATTGAATTCGTGCTCATTTCTTTCCTTCTGAGGAAGCAGCAGTCCAGAGGAGGTTGGGGATTGCCCCAAGCACCACAGCAACCGGGCAGGAGATTCTGATGAAAACCCAGGCTACATACTCCTCTGCAGTGTGGCATGACTGTCTGTTCTCCAGAAGGAGACACACCTTGCAGATTCTTCCTCACTGAGCCTCCTATGACCTGTATGCTTTCAAAACTGCTGGCTACACAGCCCATTCCTTCCCCATTCTCATCTTGCCCCACCCCAGCTGGTCTTCCCACCATGCCTTGCCTAAGCCTGGAAAATCCGAGAGCTCTTTGTGGGCTGTGTTCATCGGTCCCCTTCTCCTAAGATTCTCAGTTCTCTTTTCACTTAAAAATCAATGTTGAGCACCTCCCCGCTTATGCTCAGCACAATGTGAGCAAAACAACCACATTACTTGCCTCCGTGCAGCCTCTGTGCCCCGGAGAGGTCAGTGACAAACACATGATCAGACAAGCAAATGTATGATTACAAACTGAGGGCTGTGCTTTGGAAGCAAATGTAAAAAGCTATGAAGATGTCTAAAGGGGATCTGATGAGGAAGGCTCTCTGAGGAAAAGGCATTTGAACCCAGATCCAAAGAGCTAGTAGGAGTTAACCAGGTGAAGGAAGCGGGAGAGGCAGAAGGCAGAAGGCAGGTATCTCTATAGTCCTGTGGCTGTCATGCTGTGCACAGAGAAAGCCAGAGGCATAGGTGCAAAAGATGCATCGTGGAAGATGAGGTTTCAGGAGTCAGTAGGAACCCAGCCATGCAGATCTTCCTGGTCCAGAATGAAAATTTTGCTCTTTTTCTCCAATACAATGGAAAGCTACCGAGAAGTTTTCAGGAGGAGAGCATTGTGATCACGTCTGTTTCTTTAAGTCACCATTTTTGTTGCATTTGGATTTTGGCTGGGAGGTGCAAAGTGGGAAGAGACCTGCGAGAAGGGTACTGTAGGAATCCAGGTGAAAGGTGACGGAACTTGGCTAAGTGTGGTGTCGTGTAGACAGAGCTATGGTTCTGAGAGATATTTAGAAAGTAAAACTCATGGGACTTACAACCCCAGAGAGCTCTCTATGTCCCCACCCTTGTTCCTGAGCAGCCCTCAACTCCTATAGTTAATTTTTCCTGGATGTGGGTGTCAGTTTTAATTGAGGTGGGCTGGTTAGGGATATGGGAAACTGGAGTCAGGGGCCCATTAACTCCTGGAGCTGTAGTTTAGGATGGGGAAGGAATCAGGAAGCCTCCTTCAAGGTGACTGCAGCTAGAAACGAAGAACGGTGGTAAGGCCAAGGGGAGGCTTGTGGCTGGACATAAGGGATGAAGGCATGGGGAGCAGAGGTGAGGGTGGAGATAGGCCCTTGCCTTGAAGGCTTGGGGTCCTGGAGCCCAGCTGAGAGTTGCCAAGAGTTTTCAGCCCCAGATGGCATCATCAAAATTGCTCCTTAGAAAGCCTGCTTCATCAGTAGAAATGCATCTGCCCCTGGCCACCTGTGCCCCCCGGCCTCCGTGGGGTACCAGGGGTGCCCTGCATGTGCCTGCTGCCCAGGTTTGGGCTGGCAGGACATATTAGCAACCTGCAGAGGGCTCACTCCCCTTATCCTCTTCCCTCCCTAGGGAGCTCCCAAAGGAATTACAATCTCTGGAAAGTAAGTAAAAAGGCTTTCTTGAGAATTGTTTCAATCCCACCAGGATGTAACACAGAGTTCAATATTTTACAGGAAAATAAAACCACACACATGCAGTCAAAATAAGCAGCTCCAGCTGGGTGCGGTGGCTCAGGCCTGTAATCCTAACACTTTGGGAGGCCAGGGCGGATCATTTGAGGTCAGGAGTTGGAGACCAGCCTGGCCAACATGGTGAAAGCCCATCTCTACTAAAAATACAAAAATTAGCCGGGCGTGGTGGTGCATGCCTGTAATCTCAGCTACTCGGGAGGGTGAGGCAGGAGAATCGCTTGAACCCAAGAGGCAGAGGATGCAGTGAGCCGAGGTTGTACCACTGCACTCCAACCTGAGAAACAGAGCGAGACTCAGTCAAAAAAAAAAAAGCTCTCACATTTGCCCACACATTTGCAACTACAGGTTAAGAAATTGTTTCTCAGAGTAGTGAAATGACTTCCCCCAAGTTCACTCAGCCTCCAAGTGTCAAAGTTGGGTTCTCCGACTCCTTAAGTCACAATGCCTTGAGGAACATCCATCTGCACATTTATTCTTTTCTCCACTCTTCCATTTAGGACACTCAGAGCACCTTCCATTTACTGGTTCCTTCATAACACTTGACAGTTTGCAAAGCCAATGTGATTATAACAATTTATTTACAGTCACCATCTTTGTAGGGAGAGCTGAGCTCAAATCACATGTTTTCCAGTTACGGAATCATCTTGGTCTAATTGATTAATTCTTCTGAGCATCCGTCAAAATGATCATGAAGAGTACCCACCCTGATAAGAATCTGTGATAGTTTAAAAGAGAAAACGGACAGCATCTTGTCTTGAGAAAATGCTGTCAACACAGATTTCCCTAAAAATTGAAAGACAAACTAAACATTTGGGTAAAAAAATCCTCAAGTCAACCAGCAGATGGCAGCCTCCACCCGGCTTCGGGAGGGCACTAACTGGGCACTCCTGGTAGATGTGTTGAAGTGGATGGGGCAGATGACTACTGCACTTCTTCGGCTCATAGACACCTTTAGGTAAACAACTTTGCCTTCATGCTAATTCTTCTCTCCATAAGAGGCTAGAACCCTTCCCAGAAGTGGGAAGGAACTTGGCAGGCCTCCTCTTATGTTCTTGACTCCCCATCTGCTACACAAAAATGAGCACCCCCACCCCACCGCCTCACTGATCACCTCTTGCAGATGTACACTGGGGTGGGGGCACAGGAACATGAGACACAGGGAGTTTCTGGCCTTTCTAAAGTTTCAGTCCCACCAGGATGTAATGTAGATTTCAATATTTTACAGGAAAATAAAACCACACACATGCAGTCAAAATAAGCAACTCTGGCTGGGTGCGGTGGCTCATGCCTATAATCCCAGCACTGTTCTAAAGTTCTAAAGTTGGCCTGTTCTAAAGTTCAAGGACTACCAGCCTTTGTCTAACATGTTTAAGGCCTCCATCGTATCCATGCCCCGTCACTCATTAACCTGATTTGCCAGCCCCTCATTGTTGGTTGTGAAGGCCCAGCATGCACATTTTTTGTTGTTCTGTGCTTGTCCCTTTGGTTTGTTTCTGGCCCCTTAGCAAGAAGACTTTGATCTTCCCTCCCTGCCACTTAACTCACTAGCACATCTAAAAATGTGCACTTGCTCCTGTTGTTATTGCTTCTGTCTTCCTTTTCATCTCTGAAGTCTGGTTTAGGTGGTGATCCTTGTGGATTATTCTAAGCAGCTTGTGCAACATTGAGAATAAAGTCAAGAGCCTTATGTCCCTAGCACTTGCCTCCTAGAGCCAGTCTATGCCCCAAAGAGCTGTAGAGTGATCCTGTAGGAACACTGAGCTGTCATCTACCACTCCGCTGCTGACCCCCTCCAATGCCGGCCTTATGGCTCAGAGGAAAGTGGCCTGAGACATCACAGTAGCCTCCAAGGCCTATATTCCCTGACCTCAACCCCTCTCTCATGATACTCTAGGCACGCTGCCTCCCTGCTGTTTCAAACCCAGCAAGCACACTCCCACAGCAAACCCTTCTCCTGGAATACTCTTTCCTCTAACACATGCATGGCTCACTCTCTCATTTCTTTCAGGCGTCTCCAACGTCATCTCCTCAGTGAGACCATCCTCATCATCCTACATAAACACACACACATCACACCTATACGTGTAAAATCACACTCACACATGCACACACACACAACCCTCCCCATTCCCAGTACTCATAGTGCATTTTCCACCTGACACACTACTGGCTTACCTATTTATGTGCATGTTTTCTAGGAGTCAAGCTCCATGAGAGCTGGCACTTTGTGTGTTTCACCTCTGTCGTGTCCCCAGCACCCAGAAGAGAGCCTGTTCTATTATTTCTCAATCATTCCGTGTTGACTGAATATATGACCTAAGAGGAGAATGCGGCCTTCTGTAGCCTCACTTATTGTCTATTCAATTTGTTGAGTGCCAACTATATTCCCAGATCATCAATTTGTTGAGTGCCAACTCAGAAAGGAAGTGATCTTCCTGAAGCCACCAGGTAATCATTGTAGATTCGAATTCAGTTCCCACTCACCCACACCATGAACTCAACAGATAGGAGCCTAAGAATGTAATTTAAAGAAACAGCAAAGGAATTGTTCTACCAAGAACTGACAGAGGCAGCCTCTGCTAAGGAAGGACAAGTTAATGGGCAGAGATTGTTTGACAACTGAGAGATCCAGCAGGATATTTAGAGAAAAAAATACCGTAAATATCAGTCTTTTCTAAAACAGAACCTGTTATATTTCCAACCAGAATAACTTATCCAGGGACTTCATACGTGGTCTCTTGGGGAGCATTCTTCCAATTTAGGACAGAGGTCCCTACCAGCCAGCTACACTGAGAATCACCATTTCTCATGGATCAGTGGGAAAGGGGGCAAAATTAATTGACCTTTCAAGGCTTTGATTTACCGTCTTTAACTAAAATAGAGTACTCAGATGATGGGGGGAGAGAGCAAGGGGGAATTCCCCAGGTACGGTAGGAGCGTAGCTACACTGGATTTACTTGATTATGTTCTCAAGAGCTTCTCCAATAAAGACCTCTGTTTCCCAGTGTAAAATGAAGCTTTGATTATCGCCAGAGGCATCAGCTTTTCATGTATTTTTCTACCAGGGCCTTCTGAGCAGCCAGCAAAGAACAAGGCAGAGCAGATCTTCTGGGTATGAAAGTGGTTTGGGAAAGAGACACAGTAGACCCAGCTCAGCAGGCGCTGAGGACCACTCTCCACCTGGACACCCTCCGGGTGATCATCAGAGTCAGATTTGAAAAATGTGTCTCCACCAAAAAGCCACATTCAAAGGTATCAAAGAGGCTTCAACTCAGTGCTCATCTTTCTTTTGTAAGTCTTGGTTAGCTCCAGAGCAGGCTGTGGTGTTCAGCACTCCATCTCCAATGCTGCATCCCCAGTACATAGGACTTGAACATAGTAGTTGCACAAATAAGATCTCTTTATTAAGAAATAAACGTACAGTAACTGCCTGGAAGTTATTGGAAAGGATTCGGGGATCACAACCAGGCCTACTAGGAAAGAAGTTTCCACTCAATTAATATATGTGTCTTACTAATATATTTGTCATCCTAGAATGGAGCATATTTAGACCACAAGGATAGTGAGAAACCAGAAACTCCACCTCTTTAGAAAGAAAAATGGAATAATAAGTAGGGACATAATCTCTGTCTTAAAATCTCTGAACATCTGTCATGGAAAGGAGAGAACAGACATACTCTACTGTGTGACTGAGAAGAACTAGGATCTGATGGTGAAATCTATAAGGGAACAAACTGCACACCAATAAGAAAAGAACTTTGGAGATCCGGCCACTGCACTCCAGCCCGGGCTACAGAGCAAGACTCCGTCTCAAAAAAAAAAAAAAAAAAAAAAAAAAAAAGAAAAGAACTTTGGGCCGGGCGCGGTGGCTCATGCCTGTAATCCCAGCACTTTGGGAGGCCGAGGCGAGTGGATCACAAGGTCAGAAGATTGAGACCATCCTGGCTAACATGATGAAACCCCGTCTCTACTAAAAATACAGAAAATTAGCCGGGCGTGTTGGCGGATGCCTATAGTCCCAGCTACTTGGGAGACTGAGGCAGGAGAATGGCGTGAACCCGGAAGGTGGAGATTGCAGTGAGCTGAGATTGCATCACTGCACTCCAGCCTGGGCGAAAAAGCAAGACTCCGTCTCAATGATAATAATAATAACAATGAAAAAAGAAAAGAACTCTGAATAACCAAAGCCAAGCAAAGAACAAACAGGCTGTTATAAAAGTGATACTGGAAGATATTGGAAGAACTCTAGGTCTTGGGGGTGGTTCAGACATTGAATAAAGTGGTATTGTAATGTTCCCTCCAGCCCTTAAGTGTGCTTACCTCTTGTTGAGTTAGTTGTTGCATGCAAGCTGTCAAAAACGTTTCTATTCCAGGTTTTCAGTCTCCAGCCTGAGTTTCAAATGCAACAAAAGGAAGGACAATCATGGAAGAGTCAAGACACCACAAAACACAGATGTTATTCTTAAGAAGATGACTCCTGGGGGAGACAGAAAGAGGAATAAACAAAGAAGTGTCGACTGTTCCTCTGCACAGGCAGAGTCCTTCCCTCAGGGAACATGCTGGGAAGGATCTATAATTGGAAGTTGACAAAATCCTAAACCTTCTAAAAATTCAGGGTTTAATTAGTTTCTCCAAAGCAAGTACCTTACTGGAAAAGAAATCTGCAGCCTTGGCCATATTCTATTGCAGGAGAATTTCACTGCCTCTTCGGTCAGGATAATTTCTGCAAGAGATTGTTCCAGGCAAAACTTCACTTTTAGATGAGCCTGTCTAAACTTGACTTAGAGAGTTACAAGAGTCTTGCTCAAAGACTTCATCCCTGTAAAGGAGACCTTTAGTGTAAAAAGAGAGATGATGTTATGATAGCATCCAGCCCCCAGCCTCAGTCACCACTGAATCCTTTTCTTTTTCCCCACATAATTCCCAAGGGCATTCAAATGAAATTTAAATGGCTGGATGTATATCATGTAATACATGTCTTCAAAACTAAGGCTTGAGATTGGGTTATACCCAAGACTTCTGGGCATGGAGTCAGGAAATTGCCTCTTTGACCAGATTGAGGGTGTGTTGGAGGCGGGAATCATTCCTTAGCCATTCTTTGTATCAGCAGTACCTGGCAAAGATGATAGCAATATGCAAAGTCAACGAATGAATTAATTGATGGGTGGTTTGAAGTCCTGGTTTTGCTATGAAAGTAGCCATGTGACTTTGGTCACGTTACACAATGTCTCTGAGATACAATTTTTTTTCATATATAAATCAGAAATAAGAATAACTATTTCATATGACTGCAGCAAATGCAGTGGTGTATATAAAGTGTCTCAGTCTGTGTCTGGCGTATAATCAGTGCCCAGTAAATGGTATCTCCCTTGACTCTCTACAAACATCCTTCACACAACATAAATGATCAATAACCATTTGACTGGCTGCTTAATAAGTGGAACTAGTACGAATGCTCTCAGTTAATTTAGGAGGAAGAGCAGACAGATTAGGTCAAGTGCCTTGGGTCATGCAGTTGCTTTATGGAGGAGTTTGAGGACAGAGGGAAGGAAGCAAATGTAAGATTTAAGTATATCTCTGCTAAGTATGAGGTAGCACTTTGCAGCCAACACTTGTATTTGTGTTTCATTTATACTATGATTTCTACTTTGGTTATTTGCATTCCATAAGGCAAAGTCCTTGATCTTCCAGAGGTTCACATCTTTAACAGCTATTCATAGTAAAACTAAACAAGGAGATACAATAAACTGTACTCAAAGTCATTTATACTTAAGGGAACCACATGGTAGATTCCTACAGTATCTGCCCCACCAAGCCCCCAAAGAATTTATTTCTGCAAATGAATGTATATTTGATGATGTAATCAGGAAGTGAAATATGTGTCAACCAGCTCCTTAGCTGCAGGGAAAGTAAGGACAAACTCACTGGCCACTTATTCCAATCATCACATCTATGTCTACGGCATAATTTGTTCTAGTTTCTCCCACTGGTCTCTGTTCTTTTTCATCCCAATGATTGAAGTTTGCTTTCTCTTTAATCCATAAACCATTGCAAATCCTTCTGCAAAAACATACTATAGAAGAATATTAAAAACATGAAATTGCTTACAGATTACCACTTTTAAAAAGATATGTGACTTCTTTTCCTAAGATTCACCATCTTTAAATGCATGATGATGCTAAAAGTAATAACATCAAACACTTATCACAGTTCCTGACATATGCCAGCACTTTTGTAAGTGTTTCTCATGTAAAAACTCACTTAATCCTCACGAAAATCCTATCAGGCAAGTAGTATTATTATCTCCATTATACAAAGAAGGAAACTGTGACACAGAGAGGTTAATTTTAAAACTACACCATTGAGGACATGCACCACTTAATACAATTAGGATTAAAATGGAGCGCTTTCATTTAGAACCCCATCATCTCGGAGCTGTGAAGATGGCTATGAACATAATCAATACACTGTTAATGGTGCAAAAAAGTCAGCCCACACAGTTCGGATACAAATGGTAATGATAAGGAGTAAATCCCATTTTCCTTCTACCATGGAAATTCCACCATAAGAAACTGCAGAACCTGACCGCAGCAAGGGAAAAAGCTGAGAAGAGAGGTCACTTCGTGCTGCAATTCTGCTTGAAGGAGAAACAAACCTACAGGATGAAAGGACAAGCACCCAAATGTCTTCTCTGCCTGCAAGTCAGGCACATCATTCTGCAGGCTCCTCCTGAAGAATGGAGTTTTTTTTTTTTCTGCAGCATGGGGGAATTGAGACAGGGATTATGAGGTCACTGTAAAGGGAAACCTGCAGCCTCAGCTCCTGACCACAGTCTGGAGGGTGACTCACACTGTATTCAGACAAGCAGGTCTTGCTGAGCTGGCCTAATGGAGAAATGGCTCTCACCAGCAGCTTGGAAACTGTAGTCCACAGAAGGCATACTCTGCTGTTCTCCAGTTCGGTATTTCCTGAATCCCAGGGGCCACTGAAAGCTGCATACGAAGTGTCTACTGAAGCCATTTTTCTTTGCAGCAACACTCAGAAGAACCTATTTCCCGGTCTGAGAGTCTTGTTGCCTTCAGAGTTTGGAAACAAACTGCAACCAGATGGACATATATCTTTACTGAGTTGTGTAAGGAAGTGGTCAGTTCTCCCACCCTTCCATGGCCACACTGAGGGAACAAAACCCCATACAGAGAAGTGCTGTTACATAGGCCTAAACCAGGACCAGAAGATGTATCTTTTCCATTCCCAAGAGAGCTTCCTATCAGCCCAACATTGTCTGCAAATAACACCAAGCTGTCTGGTCGCCTCCTGATTTGCTCCCCTCACCTCTTGACTTCTTCTACTCTAACATCTGATAATCAACTAAAGCTTTAGCACTCCTTTTGCACCTGCTAACTGGACTGGCATTGGCATCTTACACCTCTTTTTTCTTTTTCTTTTTCTCTCTCTTTTTTTTTTTTTTTTTTTTTTTTGAGATAGAGTTTCGCTCTGTCACCCAGGCTGGAGTGCAATGGGGACATCTCTGCTCACTGCAACCTCCGCCTCCCGGGTTGAAGGGATTATCCTGCCTCAGCCTCCTGAGTAGCTGGGATTACAGGTGCCTGCCACCACGTCAGGGTAATTTTTTTTTTTAGTAGAGATGGGGTTTCACCATGTTGGCCAGGCTAGTCTTGAACTCCTGACCTCAGGTGATCCACCCAACTTGGCCTCCCAAAGTGCAAGGATTACAAACCTGAGCCACTGTACTCGGCACCTCTTTTTACATAATGACTCCAGTCCAAGTCTGGTGTATGTCTTGTTTAAACCTCTCCCAAGACCTAGATACACTTGTGGGCTGATAGATTTTAAGCATCACTAGCTAGGCTGCTAGAAAAGAGTTGCAGGAAGGAAATTGCATGGGATGGAGTAACCACAGGTTGGCACCTACAAATAGTAGGTCAAGAAAGACCTCTCTGAAAAGGTAACATGAACCTAGACCTTCAATGTGGTCCGTGGCATAGTTAACGCACAAAGCCTGGGGAGGAAGCATCTTGCTAAGTAAAATGGCTTTTGCCGACACTTTTATGTCCATATCATCTCTGGTTTCAGAGCCGATGCAGTGGTCAGGTTCTCCTTCAAGCATGTGCCTCTAAGGCTCTCCACTTCTCTGCCTTAGGGCTTTCTCAAGAGTATGGGAAGCCCACTCAGATCTGAGCCAGAAATATTTTCAAAGTGGAACATCAGCTAGTGAGGGAGAAGACCAGTGGACGAATGTCCCAGGCTTCTACAGGACAATTCAGAGGGTGCCTCATGGGGATCCATGGTTGCACAGAGCAGAACTAATTGAGCATATCACATATTGGCTTTTCCTCCATCCCTGTCTTACCCTCACTCCTGGTCCCTCGCCCCTGTATCCTGGGGCACCTCCTAAGCCCTTGTCTCAGGCTCTGCCTTAGGCCTGATAAGCTGAGGCAGAAGCTCACTGTGGTTACATAGTGAGAACCAGGAGTTCCATAGGAAACCAAATCAGCGAGGTCTATGTGGGCCAAACAGTGAACAGCCTCAGGAAAAGCTTTACATTTCAATCCTCAGTACCCAAGCGGTCAAGGTGATGGAGCCCACCATGGGAATCCAGCAGACAGGGTTGGAGAGTGCTGGAGGGGGGCATAGGATCTGGCCTCACCAGGGCTACATAATCTTTAGGTCTCAACTAAGATGACTAAGGCTTAGGGCAGGAATTGGGACTGGCAGGAAAGGGACACTGAGCCAGAAGGCTGCTCATAGAAACAGGGCCAACAGGGAAGCCACAAGATGCAGGTCTGACTCAACCATTATGCAAGAACCCAGAACTCATCTCTAGCACATTGGATATGGCATGAAAATAACCGCAACTTTCCTGAATGCTGCCTATTTACAGTCAGTCTGCTAAGCAGTTTTCATAATGAGCTCACTTAGACTTCAAAACTACCTTATAAGTTATTCTCCCCATTTATAGATGAAGAAATTGAGGCCACTAAACTCTAGAATGAAGGTTTAATCCAGAGTTACTGGATTCCAAATTCCATGCTCAAGACAACCAACTACCCTGCCAGGGTCTGATGGTGCTGCAGCAAGGTTCAAGGTCACTGACTGGCCACCAAGATATAAGCTTGATGGCTGAAGGTGGGAAGGCCTGGGAAAGGTAGGAACTGACCCTCAGTGTCAAAGTGCACACACAACATGGGTCCACTGGCACCGCCTGAAAGGAGATATTTCCTTTGCCACAGACTAAGTCCTGACAGGACACAACGCAACTATCTTCCCATTTACGAAGGGATGTTTCTCAAATTTGTCTTCTACTTTCAAAGCCATAAGGGAAAGGACACCAGGTAGGGGCGAGCAGGATGCTTGGCTACATGTCATGTAAAAAAGAAACCACAGCCATCCTTCTATTTGCACAATATGCACCCATTTACAAAAACAGTTCTAGCATCTGAACTCACAGCCCTAGGGGTGGGCAGAGCAGGCTATATAATTCCCACTTCAGAGAGGAGCAACCTGAGGAGCAGAGATGTTGAGAGGCAGAACGGTGTGGTAGAAATACCAGTCACTGGACATGAAACCAGGAATGCCTGCTCTAGTCTAAGCTCTACCCCAGACTCGCCTGGACTCACCATGGGCTTCCTATACTTGCTGGTGCTGACTTTATGAACTGCGTGTTGGAGAGGGAAGAGTCCAAAGATGGAAAGAGCATTCTTGAACAGTTGCACAGAGCAGAGATCAAACACAACAGAAGCAATGAGCAAACAATACATTTTTATAGTGTTACACCATTGAGCTTATGGAGCTGTTTGCAGTTAGCCTACCCTGACTAATATATTCCTTCTGCAGTCAAGCCTGCTTTCTCCTCTGACTTTAGTCCAGCAAATTTAGCATCCTTTGGAGATTCTATCCTGTGCTTTCTAAGTTGGATTTCACTGATAGAATGTTCCTTGGTTCCTGGACCCTGATCCTTGTTCAGTCTCTTCTCTATTACTCTGAATATCAGTAAGAAGGCAAACCCATACATTACCCAGCTCTCCTCCCTGGCGGAGGAGAGCCAGTTCCATCAGATAACCTAAAAGACTAATCACAGGGCACCAGATCCAGTCCCAGGAGACCCGGGGCTGACTCAGCTTCTAATGCACTTTGTCTTCTTATCCATGTGTCATTCACTCCTTCTCTAAAATGAACAGGTTGACCTCACTCATACCAAAGCATCCTGCTAACATTTTAGGATTCTAACACATAGACTCAAAGCACAAGAGAGAAGGATGTGAGTTAATTAGTCAAAGCTGTGAGATAATTAATGAAGGTAATTTCCCCAGACTCTGAGGGGAAAAAAATTATATCGAAGGGGAGAGAATTGTTCAAGCTGATGTCATGTTTATGAAGGCAAAAGATCAGAATGTTTCCACGGCACATGTCCAGTGGTTTGAGAGGTAGCTAATGAGAATGGAGAGGCTGTAGGTGCTGGATTTGGGCAGGTCTGGGTTCAGTTCTCACCCTTACTCCTTACTGGCCATGTCTCACTCTGTCACCTAGGCTGGAGTGCAGTTGCGTGATCTTGGCTCACTGCAACCTCCACTTACTGGGTTCAAGTGATTCTCCTGAGTCAGCCTCCTGAGTAGCTGGAACTACAGGTGCACATCACCATGTCCACCTAATTGTTTTGTTGTTGTTGTTGTTGTTGTTTGTTTGTGTGGTTTTTGTATTTTTAGTAGAAACGGGGTTTCACCATGTTGGCCAGGTTGGTCTTGACCTCCTGACCTCAAGTGATCCATCTGCCTCAGTTTCCCAAATGTTTCACCTTTCTAAGCCTCAGTTTCCTCACTTGTAAAGTGGTACATCTCAGAAAGTTGTGGTCATTAAATGCAACCCTGTGAGTAATGCACATAGTAAGTTGCAGAAGGGAATTCCCTTTACTCTCATCATGCCAGGGTGAGGATGAAGCTGTTTTGTGAAATCAGAGAAGGATACAGGCATTTCCTTTTTGCTTGTATTTATTCATTTATTTCAAAATCATATGTCAGACACTGGCAATACAGAGGTGAATAAAGCATGGCCCCTGACCTCAAGGAACTCTAGGTGGACAGACAGGGACATACACAAATTATTGAGCTCCTAGTGTGATAACTACCTCATACAAGTATGAGAAAGCCAGGCTTTCCCATTCCAGAAGCATACCAAAGGTAGACACATACAGATGTTCATAGAAACATATACAGAGACGTCCACCGGAATTACAGCTATAAATTTTAAGCAATTGAAAAAAATCAAATGTCCATCAATAGGAGATCAAATAAAATGTAGCAGATGAATAACTAGAATCATTAACATGTAGTCTTTAAAGCTAAGATTAAGTGAAAAATGCAGTGACCAATGCAAATGCAGTTGGATGCCATTTAATTAAATTTTGAAACACACAAAATGTTTTGTATTTTTCATAGATGCATGCATGTGTGTGATTTGTGTGCATAAAACCATATATTTTTAATGAACTAGAATCCATGTCAAATTATGAACCTGGTTGTTTCTGGGAAAGGTAGAAGGAAAATGAGTCCAGGGATCATGGTCAAAAGAAACAGTATTTTCATCTGCAATGTTTTCCTGATGTTTTTAAACATCAGAGGAAAATATGATAAGGCTAGAAGGAAATATGATAAGATCTTAGCATTTGTCAATTTGGATAGTGGCAATATGTGTGACTGATCGTATTATGAGTGCTTTTCTGTATTTTTTATAAGTTTCTCAAAATAAAAGTTATGAAGTATAGCAGTGGGTCATACAAAGAAGTGATGAAAGTGTCCTTTATCTGTTAGCCTAAGTTGACTTTAAGGAAACCTCAGAAGGCCCTGGCTAGAGAACATGATCGAGGCAGGTTAGCCAGTGGTGATGAAGGCTCTTGGGGACTGTCAGTTTACCACAATGACACTGTACAGGAGACAGCACAAAGAGGTTGGTTTGAAGTTACAAACACCTGGTTTTCAAACTTCTGTATTTACCACTTAACAGTGCGACAAGTTCACAAATGTACCCACACTTCAACTCTGATATGTATTGCTTTGTCTAATGAATCTAAGCCTTCATTTCAGTTAGCAGATAAAGTGTGGACTTTAAATTCTATATGGTTTAGCCAGGTGCGATGGCTCACACCTATAATCCCAGCACTTTAGGAGTCCAAGTGGGAGGACTGCCCAAGCCCAGGAGTTTGAGGGCAGCCTGAGCAAGACCTCCTCTCTACTGAAAATAAAAAAATAAAAAATAGCTAGACTTGGTGGTGTGCATCTCCTTTCCCAGCTATTTGGGAGGCTGAGGTGGGAGGATCACTTGAAGTGAGCTGTGATAATGCCCTGCACTCCAGCCTAGGTGAAAGAGTGAGACCCTGTCTCAAAAATAAAAAGTAAAAAAAATAAAAATGAATTCTATATAGTTTATTCTTAGTTTGAGCCAATAATTTTAAATAGTTCCTTTAAGAACTTTTTATTCTCTCTAAAAAAAAAATAATAAAGTCCAATCTATGGTTTTTCTTCCAGCCATCACCAGCTCCTCTCCTTGGTGCCTTCTGTAGGTTGGAGCCCTGAGTCACAGAGCCTGTTGAATGCTGGTGTCAGAAGGAACATTGTTGAGCTAATTGCATCTGCCCTGCTAGTGTTTGCAACTGAACTCTTTAGCAGATGAAACTTAGAGTCTGCTGTCTCTTTTTGGGCAAAGTGTAGGTGCTCCCTGGCTACCTCAGCCACACTACTTCCAGACCTTTCTGGGGACTTTCCATGAATCCATTCAGCCTCAGGTCAGATGGTTTGTTGTCTGTGCAGCCTTTACTACAGAGCCACTTTGGCCCTGCTATGGTGAGACCCTCTAATGAGCATCATACCCCTAGAAGCTCTCAGCTGCTTCTAGGTCTTGTCCACGGCACACAGGAACCAAGAGCAGTTTGAGAAAGCTAAACTTGAGCCTTTCTTGGCATGGCAGGCACTACACTGCCATGTTCTTTGGGGGAGCTGCCTGATATTAC
Source organism: Chlorocebus sabaeus (assembly GCF_047675955.1). Taxonomy (NCBI): domain Eukaryota; kingdom Metazoa; phylum Chordata; class Mammalia; order Primates; family Cercopithecidae; genus Chlorocebus; species Chlorocebus sabaeus. The sequence goes on along the minus strand of NC_132915.1, from coordinate 84,994,064 downwards.
TGCAGCATCCTGTGAAGTGGCTTTGCCTGGCAGCTCCCCAAGCAGAGTAGAAGCAAGAACTACCCTCTGTTCTGGATGCCTGTTTCATTTATCTTAAGCACTTTTCCTTTGTTGTTCAAATGCCCAGGCAGTTACAAACTAGAACACAGGATGGTTCCATCCTCTCTTTCCTCCTGCTCTGCCTTCTCCTTTCCATAAAACCCTAGGCTGCTGTGATGGCTAATTTTATGTGTCAATGTAACTAGGCCACAGTACCTAGATATTCGGTCAAACGTATCTGGATGTTGCCGTGAAGCTATTTTCTAGATAAGATTGATATTAAATCAGTAGATTTTGAGTAAAACAGATGACCCTCCATAATGTGGGTGATCCAATCAGTTGAAGGCCTTAAGAAAAACTTTGCCTTCTCTTGAGGAAGGAAGAATTCTGCCAGCAAATGGCCTCCAGACTTGAGGTACACCATCAACTCTTCTCTGGGTCTCTAGTGAGCCGAGATTTGGGATTTGCCAGCCTTCATAATAATGTGAGTCAGTTATTAAATACCTCCTGAACTCTCCCTCCCTTTCTCTCTCTCTCTCTCTGAATATTCTCTGAATATTCAATGCATTCTGTTTCCATTGTGTGTGTGTGTGTGTGTGTGTGTGTGTGCGCGTGTGTGTATATATATATATATCTCCCACTGGTTCTGTTTCTCTGGAGAACCCTGACTAATACCGCTTGAGCCAACCTCATGCTGAGCCTTAATGGTATACAGAGGTAAATGTTGAGGAGTCCTCTGGGCTTAGCATTTGATGTGATAAATGAAAGATAAATGAATTCAGCAAATTATTTTCTTCTCTATAAGAACCAGCTTGAGGCCAGGCGTGGTGGCTCACGCCTGTAATCCCAGCACTTTGGGAGGCCGAGGGGGAAGGATCACGAGGTCAGGAGATCGAGATCATACTGGCTAACATGGTGAAACCCGGTCTCTACTGAAAATACAAAAAAATTAACCAGGCGTGGTGGAACGCACCTGTGGTCCCAGCTACTCAGGAGGCTGAGGCAGGAGAATGGCATGAACCCGGGAGGCAGACTTTGCAGTGAGCCAAGATCACACCACTGAACTCCAGCCTGGGCAACAGAATGAAACTCCGTCTCACAAAAAAAAAAAAAAAAAAAAACCGTTTGCAAGGATATGGTTTTGCTAAGGAGGTCAATACCTGTTCTCTGGAATAATGAACTTGAAGGAGGTAGGAGGTTGCCAGGAAACTATGACTAAAAGAGAAAAATTCTAATTTATTATTACAATTTTTACCACCATTACATTATGTTATCTTGGACACATCTTTTCATCTCTAAGCTTCTATTTGTTTCACACAGTTGTGAGAATGTGCTTATAAAAGATGTGGCTTCCTCAAAGATCTAGAACCAGAAACACCATTTGACCTAGCAATTCCATTACTGGGTATATACCCAAAGGAATACAAATCATCATATTACAAATTACATTCATGCGTATGTTCATTGCAGCACTATTCACAATAGCAAAGACATGGAATCAACACACATGCCCATCAACGATAGACTGGATAAAGAATATGTGACACATATACACCATGGAATACTATGCAGCCATAAAAAGGAATGAGATCATGTCCTTTGCAGGGACATGGATGGAGCTGGAAGCCATTATCCTCAGCAAACTAACACAGAAACAGAAAACCAGACACCACATGTTCTCATTCATAAGTGGGAGCTGAACAATGAGAACACCTGGGCACAGGGAGTGGAATAACACACACTGGAGCTTGTAGGGGGTGGGGTGCAGGGAGGAAGAGCATTAGGAAAAATATCTAATGCATGCTGGGCTTAATACCTAGGTAATGGGTTGATAGGTGCAGCAAACCACCATGACACATATTTACCTACGCAAAAAACCTGCACGATCTGCACATTTACCCCAGAACTAAAAATAAAAATTTTTAAAGAAGATATGGCATACTGCCTGATGCACAATTAGAGGTATAATTAGTCCTCAATTAGTCAGAGGTATAATTATAACCACTAGCATTAATGCTTATGTTTTTGATATTTTGCCATGTGCCAGTCACAATGCTAAGTTTAATTGGAATCATGGGTCTAGGGTCTAAGGTTTGGAAGGGGTGATGTGGTCAGAGTTCAGTGGCCACAGGTGAGGTCATATGGGGTGCATATGCACAACGATACAGTTTAGACGGCCAGACCTTGGCTGAGTTATAAGATCCAGGTAGATGGTAAAGTAGGGATTAGCATGTAGTCAACTATGATGGGACAGGTGATTTGGGGTCATTGGAATCAGAGTTGAGAAATGGAGAGTAATGACTACTACTCCTTCCCACATCTCTTTTCTCGAATTATATGATTCTGCTAAACTTGCCTTCGATCCCAAAAGACATTTGTGCTGGCACCAGCTTTACCATCTGCCCTGCTGAGTAAGGAGCGAACGTTCAAGCAGCTTCACCCATGGAGTCCAAGGAGGATGGGAAATTCCCCTGGAAGCCCAAAGTGAACCGAGGCCAAACTCTGGGCTTTTTCTGAGCAAACAGTTTGAGAGAAACCAAAGTGATGATGATATAGAAGAACAACTGGGGCTGTCCCCTTGCACCGAAGCAAGACTGATGAAAACACAGGGATTAGTACAGATGATTCATTGCCAGTCCTTTCCCTGAGAGTGTTTGCTAGTGGCGACCCAATAAATACCGGATCTCCAAAAGCGCTGACAATTCGCAGACCGGGCTTGGGAGTTACAGAAATCACTTCCGAAATTGGTGGGAGGAAAAAGCGAGGTATGGAGACACGGGGGCGTATCCCTCTTCCAGAATTCGTGTTCCTTCCTTTGGTAAGATACTTTCCTCCTTTTAAGTGTGGGTGACTCTAGAATCTAGATGAATGTTGCCTGAGATCCCAACCTTGCATCCCTCCTGCGTGGGTGGGAATTCATGTTCCTCTGTGAGTTCCGTCTCTGACACCCATGAGGAGGGGTGGGAAGCTGTGGAGGCAAGAGGGGTAGCTGCCTCACCTCTGATAATTAATAGTGAGGAAAAACTAAAGGTCTCTGGAGTGCTGCTTCAAACAGAACCTACAGTGAACAGAGCTTAAGGCAGTATTCTGTTCAGTATCTTGACTGTCATGGTGGATCCACAAATCTACATGTGTGATAAAATGTATAGAAGTAAACACAGAAAAAGAGAGACAGAGGAAAGAGAACGAGTTAAACAGGTGACATCTACATAAGACCAGTGGATTGCATCGATCTCAATATCCTGGTCTTAATTTCCTATTGTGCTATAGTTTGGCAAGATAGTACCATTGGGGAAAAAAGGGCAAGGAGTACACAGATTTTTTCTGTATTATTTCTATCTTTAAAAACAGTTTTATTGTTTTTTATTGATTCAAATACCATACAATTCACTCGTTCAAAGTCTCAATGCAATGGCTTTTAGTGTATTCACAGAGTTGTGTGTCTATCACCCCAATCAATTGTAGAGCATTTTCATTATCACAAAAAGAAACCCCTTACTCCTTAACCATTACTTTCCGACCCCACCATTTCCCAAGCCCTAGGCCACTGCTAATCTACTTTCTGTCTCTGCAGATTTGCCTATTGTGTAAATTTCATACAAGAAGAGTCATGAAATATGTGGTCCTTTATAACTGACTTATTTTACTGAGCATTTATTGTACCATGTGTCAAAGTTTCATTTCTTTTTATTGCTAAATTATTATCCATTGTATTTGTTTATTCCTCATTCAACAGACATTTTTGGGTTTTTCCCATTTTTGGCTACTATGGATAATGCTACTATGAATATTCATGTACAGGTCTTTGAGTGGACTTATGTTTTCAGTTGCCTTATGTATATACTTAGGAGTGAAATTGCCGAATCTATGGTAACTAACTCTACATTTAACCTTTTGACAAACTGTCAGACTGTTTTCCAAAGCATCTGCATCATTTTACATACCCATTATTGGAATGAGGATTCCAATTTCTCCATATTCTCATCGACATTTGTTATTATTAGTCTTTTTTATTATAACCACCCAATGGGTGTGAAGTGGTATCTTATTGTGGTTTTAATTTGCATTTCTCTGATGGCTAATGAGGTTAAGCATGTTTTCATGTGCTTATTGGCCACTTGTGTATTTTCTTTGGAAGAATATCTATTCCAACTCGTTGCCCACCTTTTAATTAGGTTATTCATCTTTTCATTATTTCTTATAATTGCATGTGAATTTATAATTAACTCAATAAAAATTTCCATGTAAAAAAAAAAGGATGTTGGGGGAAAATGGAAGGGAATTCAGAGGAAAAAAGTACAGTCATACATCACACTCAACTCTGAAAAATCCATCATTAGGCAATTTTGTTATTGTACAAACATCATAGAGTGCACTCACACTAACCTAGATGATATAGCCTACTACAAACCTAGGCTATATGGTCTAGCCTTTTGCTCCTAGACTACAAACCTGTATAGCATGTTACTCAGCTGAATACTGTAGGTCATTGTAATATGATGGTAAGTACTTATGTATCTAAGCAAAGAAAAAGTACAGTAAAACTAAAGTACAAACGATTTAAAAATGGTACACTTGTATAGGGCGCTTACCATGAATGGAGCTTGCAGGACTGGGAGTTGCTCTGTTGGTGAATGAGGGGTGAGTGAACATGAATGTCTAGCACATTACCGTACATGACTGCAGATTTTATGAATACTGTACACTTAGGCTATGCTAAATTTATGTTTTAAACTTTTTCTTTCTTCAGTAAGTTAACCTTAACTTACTATAACATTTTCACATTATAAACTTTGTAATTTTTTAAAAACTTTTTGAGTCTTTTGTAAAATACTTAGTGTAAAACAAACACATTGTACAGTTGTACAAAAATAGTTGATTTCTTTATATCCTTATTCTATAAACTTTTTCTATTTTTTATTTTTTTACTTTTAAAACTTTTTGTTAAAAACTAAGATACAAATATGCACATTAGGTTAGGCCTACACAGGGTCAGGATGATTAATATCACTGTCTTCTGCCTCCACGCCTTGTCCTGCTAGAAGGTCTTCAGGGGCGATAACATACATGAAGCTGTCTCTCCTATGATAAAAATGCCTCATTCTGGAATACCTCCTGAAGGACCTGCCTGAGGCTGTTTTACAGTTAACATTTTTTAAAAGAAGTAAGAGGAGTATACTCTAAAATAATGATAAAAACGTTAGCAAATGTGTCCACCACACCACAGTTGTTTATTATAATTACCGCATATCAAGTGTTACATATATACCGAATATTTTTATACAGCTGGCAGTGAAGTGGGTTTGTTTACACCAGCATCACCATAAACACAAAAGTAATGCGTTCTGCTGCAAGGTTACAATGGCTAAGACATCACTAAGGAATAGAAATTTTTCAGCTGCGTTATGATCTTGTGGAACCATCATGTATGTGGTCCGTTGTTGACGGAAACATCATTAGGTGGTGCATGACTATATTTCACTGGAGAAGACAAACAGATGACAACTCAGCACATGAAAAGATGCTCAACATCGTTAGCCATTAGGGAAATGTAAATTCAAACCATGATGAGGTCTAGCGACACACCTATCAAAACGGCTAAAATAAAAAGTAGTGAAAGGAAACAAAGGTTGGTGAGGCTGCAGAGGAACTGGGTCACTCATCACTGCTGGTGGAGGTGTAAAACAGTACGGCCATTCTGGAAATAGTCTGGAAGTTTCTCATAAAACAAAATGTGGACTGCCATACAACCCAGTAATTGTGCCCTTAGGCATTCATCCCAGAGAAATGAAAAGTTATATTCACACAAAAACCCGTGCATGATTGTTCACAGCAGCTTTATTCATAATAGCCAAAAACTAGAAACAAACCAGGAATCCTTCAACAGGTTGCTGGTTAAACAAACTGTGATTCATTCATACCAGGGAACAGCACTCAGCAAGAAAAAGGGGCAAACCTTGCATCAATCTCCAGAGAATTAAGCTGAGTGAGAAAAGGCCAAGTTCAAAAGGTTATATAATGTAGGATTCCATTTATGTAACACTTTTGAAATGACAAAATTATAGAAATGAAGAATAGATTCATTGTTGCCAGGAGTCAGGGTGGGAGAGGTTCAGGAGAGAGAGGCCAGGTGACAATAAAAGGGCAACATCAGATGACAGATCTGTTAAAATGTTATGTATCTTGGTTGCATCAATACCCAGTACCCTGGTTATGCTATTGTACTATATTTGTTAGGATGTTACAACTGGGAGAAACTGGTAAAGCCAGTACCACACCAGCTCTCTCAGATCTGTCTGATACATTTCTTGTAACAGCATGTGAATCTACAATTATCTCCAAATAAAAAGTTTAACTTTTAAAAAAGCAAGAGGCAATGCCTTCATAGCTCCACGTACAACTCTACCAATCAGTAACTGTGTGATTTGGGGCAAGTTAGTACTGTCAAATTTTACATCTGTGAAATGTGGATAATGCCTACTCACATAATCGTGGTAAGGATCAAATAAAAATATAAGTGAAAGAGCGTGTAACTGGCTGGGTACAGTGGCTCACACCTGTAATTCCAGAGCTTTGGGAGGCCGAGGCAGGTGGATTACTTGAGGCCAGGAGTTCAAGACCAGCCTGGCTAACATGGCAAAACCCTGTCTCTATTAAAAATACAAAAATTAGCCAGGCGTGGTGGCACATGCCTGTAATCCCAGCTACTCAGGAGGTTGTGGCACAAGAATCGCTTGAGCCCAGAAGTCAGCGGAGATTGTGCCATTGTACTCCAACCTGGGTGACAGAAGGAAGCTCTTGGGGGAAAAAAAAAAAAAAAAAAAAGGAAGAGACAATAACTAACAAAGAAATTACTACTACAACTGTTACCATTCTCTGTCCCAATCCCTTAGTGCAGTCCACAGTGGAGAAACGTCCATTCATCATCATTTGACTTCCCCATTTGATAATGATGTAGCCACTGTGAGAAAGGCACCCGAACACAAACACACTAAGTCACCCTTGAGTGGGAGTGATAAGAGGTTGCCAACATGGGAGGGTTCAGGTGCTTTGAAGGGCTCAGGATTAGAGGGGAAACAGGCCAGGCTTTGAGCACTTGTCAGCACCTCTCAGAGAGAAGGTGCAGGAGACAGGCAGTGCTGGGATCAGGTCACAAGGCTTACAGACTTTGGTACCTAGAAGTGGGCCTTCTGACCTCCCTGCCTGAATTTAAATTTCCTCTTAACCTTGTGGTCTTGAGAAGACCACTTCTCTCTGCCCCAGGTTTTTCTTGCCTGTTAAACAGAAATAATAATACCTCCCTTACATGGCTGAGGAGATGATCATCCCCATGACATAATGTCCTTTCTCAGACTGCAGACATTCCTCTGCCAGTGTCCTCCTTCCTGCCAAATTCAATTAATGCCCACAATGTCATTTTTTATTATTTTTTATTAAGCCAATCTTTTTCTTTTTACTTAAATAACTTTTTTTGTCAAAGAAAACAGAAATAGATGTACATTTATTCACATTTTAACATCTCTGAAAACAGCATGCTCCTTACAGGCAGTGGTATATGATGGTTTCATTAACAGAATAATTTTTCTTTCTTAATGGAATATGTAATAGTGATTTTTATAATCAGTGGCATTTTAGATTCTATTAAATATGAAGTGTCACTTCTTTAAATAGAAAATCAGCTTTGCTTATTAAAATAGAAGAAACCGTTTAAATAAATACATTTTGTTAAATTACATCTTAATTAGATTTCCAACATGATTAAATTTCAGCTAAACTGTGCTGCCTGAAAATAAGTTAGCCTGAGGCCTGTTTCTGATCTACTAAAATAGGAAAGTTTAGGAAGCAAAGAGAGATAGTCATGACTTACCAATATGGAACTGATAGGATCTCCACAGGGCAAATACAATATATTTCCGTGTTACTAATAGCCACACTATGTAGCACATAAAACTATCTCTGTTATTAGCAAATGGCTGCCTTTAAAGAACAGTGGGAGAAAGTTCATGCAGGACATACACAGAGCAATTCTGCATCTCCGCTTCTGATCACTGGCTGCTGGAGGCAATGTATACACCATTCCCAGGAGAAGGAAAGTGTGCAAGGTAGTGGCTGCACACTGAGAGATATTATGTACCAGTTAGAAATGTCAGATAAAAGCGTATCCATTGATGTGGATAGAGTCTTAAAATGTTAAGTGAAGGAATAAGAAACTGAATGAGATATACATCACACCATCATATATGTACATTAGGACATTATACATCCACCATAAACACTGCACATTTAAAAAAATATGTATATCCTTAGGATGGGGTCGAAGAGGGTAGGAAAGGTGATCAAGGGTATGGGGAAGAAAATAATATTAATAAAATAAAAATAAATCCAGAGATGTTACTTGTACCAATGATGATGCTGTGCCCTGACATAAAGTATGTGAGTAAACCAACTCTCCATATGAAAAATATAAATACAAATGTAAAGCTCCTAACAACCACATGAGTATACAGTAGATACTCAGTGAATACTAACTACATGCCTTTAGGAAAATATGCAGAGGCTGCCTGCAATGTCTTCAAGAATTCCAAGTAGTACTGCATTCTCAGTGACTGTCTCAAGATTGCCATCACATACCCCCTTGTCAGAACCCTGCACCAGTCCAGTTCTCCTCGACCCCTACCCACACACACATTCCAGACTCGTATAGTTCAGGCTGACCTGCCACCAACAACCACCCCTCCTCCAACACCACGGGGCGTCAGAAGCCAAGCTGACTCCCCTGAAACAGACTCATGGACCCCAATGAGTTGATCCAGGTGGAAGCTGCTTAGGGATTGAGTCACACCAACCCATTATACAGATGAGAAACTGAGGCTAGAGAGGGGGCAGAGACTTGATGGGATCTCACAGTGAGTTAAAGCCAATTCCATAACTAGGACTAGGTTGTTTTTCTTCCACACATGCATACATCCTCTCCCACTCCACGCAAGGTTTATAATGCCCCTTATTGGACTTACCAATAAAAGAAACCATTAGCAAAGCCATTGAAATAGAATTCCTATCCTCAATGGAGCAGATATTCATGTCTAGGCTGCTGCCCACCAGCTATGGAGGGAATGGGACGTAGGAAATTGCTGTCAGGGCAATGTGCACCCTAGCAGATGAGACAGAAGCGATAAAGCCAAGGGTGTCATTTTCTAATGCTCTTATCCTGAAGATGATCTGTTCCCTGGCAGATACAGGAGAGAACGTCAGGCCTGTGGGCTGCCTAGCATCTTTGCCTCAGAAAAATGGTGGGTGGCAGATGTAACAAAAGCAGTGTCAGGGTCAGGGCAGGCATATGAGCCATCCTATTAGAATCATCTCATATTCCCAAAGTATATCCTTTTCACAGCTCATAAGAGACTTAGAAAAGCTAAGTAACTTGCCAACATTCACAAAGGCAGTAAGGGGTTGAAGAGGGATTTTAGCAGAGTGCATGTGTCTTTAAAGCCTTAGTCCCTGCCCTGCATGGCTTCCTGAGACCACAAAAAGAAAATCAGAAGTGCCATGGAGCTTTAGAGAAGACAGAGCTAAGATTTGAAAATGGGGAGGTGGGCATGAATCCAGGAGAATTTCATGTACCTCCGTCATTTGACATAGGTCTTAAATGAAGGGTATGATTTCCCCAGGTGAGTTGGAGAAGAGGGTTTCAGGTAGACAGAGTGCATTGCAAAGGCGTCCGGCCAGGCAAGCACAGAGCGTGCTGGTGTGACCAGCAGGTTGGTTATGTTAGAACCCGGGTCATGTGAAGTGGAACAGAAACCAAATGACATGAAAGGCAGCTCGCCGCATATGGAGGAAAGCAGGGGCCATCAGGTCAGCAGTTGTGTACACCACAGTGGGCACCGTAGACCATGGAAGGAGTTCAAGTGGAAGTGGACATGGCCAGAGAGGTTCGCTATCCTCCCCAGAGTTCCCTGTCAGCACCTGTGACTAAGGGGGTGGGGGTCAAGAACGCAGGTTTTGAGCCAAACTTACTAAAGTTTGAAGCAAAACCCTGCCATAAATTAGCTGTAATCTTGGGCAAGAGGTTTATCCTCTTCAGTAATGCTTTGAACTTGCCTGACACATAGTAAGACACAGTGTTTGGTATGGGTTAACAGTGGTGATGATGAAGATTATGATAACAGCAAAGGAAGAGGAGGGGGTAGAAAGAGGAGAATGAAAAGCAAAAGGCTGGGCACAGTGGCTCAAGCCTACGCCTGTAATTCCAGCATTTTGGGAGGCAGAGGTGGACCGATCACCTGAGGTCGGGAGTTCAAGACCAGCCTGACCAACATGGAGAAACCCTATCTCTATTAAAAATACAAAATTAGCTGGACATAGTGGCGCATCCCTGTAATCCCAGTTACTCAGGAGGCTGAGGCAGGAGAATCACTTGAACCTGGGAGGCGGAGGTCGCAGTGAGCCAAGATCATGCCATTGCACTCCAGCCTGGGCAACAAGAGCGAAACTCTGTCTTTTTTTAAAAAAAAAAAAAAAAAAAAAAAAGAGAGAGAGAGAAAATAAAAAAGAGACAGAGGAAGAAGAGGAGAGGAGTGGAGGAGGAAGAGAAGATGGAGGAGGAGAAGGAGGAGGAAGAGGAGGAAAAAAGCAGCAGCAGCATTTGTTGTAATATAGAGGGAGAGGTGGCTCCAGGAGTCAAAACCTCCTGAGGAATAAGGAGTCACTAACTCCGTCAGCTAGTAGGATTCTAAGAGAAGGTCTAGAGACATGGTCAGGAGCCTCTCCACGGCCAAGAAACTCCTCTGCTTTTCTGTCCTATAATAGTGCCAGCACCCTGCTGGGCCTGCCAAAACCAACAACAATAAACATGTATTTAGAAACCAAATGTGCTAATCACCATACTAGGTGCTAGAGACTTTAAAATGAATTAGACCCAGCCTCTGTTTTCAAGGATCTTATAGTCTAGTAGATGGGGGTGGGACGGGGGGACAGACTCATAGGTGACCATGGAAAAGGGAAAAGCCAACCGACCTGAGTACCAGGTTAAGCTTTCAGTGAAGAACTGGGTGCTCGGGGTAAAGAAGCCACTTCTGACTGGAGGCATCTAGGAAGAGGGAGCAGAGGCTTTGGCTCCTTGGATCTGAGAGAAAGCTTAAAAAAAAAAAAAAAAAAAAACCGAGTCTGCATCTGAAAAGAACAAGAATCAAGCAGTTCCAGGGTTCTAAGTAGCAGAAAATGAATGCATAATTCTGACTATGCCTTGGAATGAATGTACTCCCACTGTTTTGCCACCTTTGTCTCTTCTGCTTAGGATTCAAAATCCTGAAGGTTCTTTCTTTGGGTTCGAGAAGGCAAACCATCAGGAATTTCCATCTGGGAGCAGGTTCATTTCCCAAAAGAAATTTCAGCCGGTGTTGCCAAGAGTGGGAAAAAGATAAAGGTGATGAAAAGGAAATAAACATCAACTAGAGCCTGGGCAGACAGAGCTGGTTTCCACCCAGTCTCCTCTGATTTCATTCAAAAAGGCAAAATACTCAATTTAAAATTCCTCCTACCAACCCTGCGCGCACACACACATGCACACACAAAACGTGGGCACCCACACACCAACATCTTTGAAAATAGGAGTAGTTGTAAGATCCAGTTCTGCCCAATGAGATGTAGGTAATATTCAATGAGTGGAGGTCCTGGTTAACTTCTCTGAAAGAAAATGTCCCCTTTGGTTTTTTATCCTGCCCTTCTTTGCACCCGAAAATAATTGTGATGGCTGGAGGAACAACAGCCATCTTACAACCTGAGGCTGAAAGCTATACTCTAGGGTTGGGGTTGGGTAACTTTGTAAAAGAAGGAAGACTAAGTGCTCGATGACTTTGTAAAATTATTTACTTTTTAGTAGAGACGTCGAAACTCAAGCAGCCTAATTCCAGAACCCATATTACAATTAGTTTGATGAGTGTTGGTAGCAGGAGGTTTGGGGGTCTCCTTCCATTAGTACTCAGATCAAATGGCCCTACGCAGGAAGCCTTGCTAATTCCCAGGATAAATCAGGATTCCTTCATTTTATAAGTTCATGGCTCACTGTCATTTTCCCTCTGGAAAGTTACCACAGTTATTTGTGTCTCTATTTGTATGATGCCTGCATCTACTACCAGACTCTAAGCCTAGCAAGATATAGATATGGATCTAGTTTTAGAGCCATATCTCCATCTCCATTGATCTATCTATCTATCTATCCCTATCTGTCTACCAACCTACCTATATAGAGCCTTTGTATTCCTGATGCCCAGCACAGTGCCTTGCATAACATAGGCCCTCTAATGTTTGCCAAGAAAATAAATGAACAAATGAATGAAAGCCATGAATTGAAACCACATCTTCAGAATCCTCCATCACCTTTATTTCTAGCAAGAAAAACAAGATGCGAACAAACAAATTTAGGAGTTCTCAGTTCTTTATAAGAACATAGACACCTCTTGTAGATTCAAGGGCTGATTGTTCAACGCGTTGGCCCCTCAGGAACTTCCTCTGGGCATCACATGGCTTCTCAGGATGCACACAGATTACAAAGGGCATGTCTGGTTTCCTCTTTAGGAGAGATTGAGTGAAAGAAGAATCTGGTCCTATCTGAAGTCTGGGGATCATGTGGGTGTGATTATCAAGATTCATGCTCTGTGCCACTCCCCTGAGAGACCCCCAGGCTGTCCCCCCAACACCTCCACCTCTGATCAGTCTCCAGGGTCAGTGGCAGAAAGCAGCAAGCCTTTCCACGGCTCTGAATTTGAGCTGCTTGTGCATTGAGCACTGTCAGAGCCACATCAAAGGCTAAGGTTGGGTTGCCAGGTCTACACTGAAAGTCCTCAGGAGCCACAGCTCGGGAGGCAGGGGCTCTGGAGGCGCCCCCAGCTCCCTGGGAGACCAGGTACTTTCCTGATGAGAACATATCACTCAGCTCTTCCTGTGCTTTTACTGTAAACTCTTGGCTTATTATGCACTAAGAGGAAGGACAGAGGGGAAAGAGACAGACAGAGACAGAAAGACAGGGGAGGTTGACTTGAAAGATGCACAGCAAACAGCAACTGATTCTTACATGTTCAGACCTGTGAGTGACAGGCCCCACTGAGAGACAGAGACTGAGGCCCAGAGAGGGAAAGTGGCTTGCTCATGCCCAGGAAGCTGAGAGAGCAGAGAGGAAAACCCAGGGCTCTTTAGCCAGTTCTCTTTCCACCACATCTACACAGTCACTCTTCCGGAAAACCCTCTAGGATCCAGAAATGAATTGAGCTCTCTTTGATAAGAGAGGCCCCCAAGAAGGAGCAGGGGGACAGCAATTATAGGTACTGAGAGCCAAGTATGCTCACGGCACAATGGCGGACTCAAGTGTCATCCCTTCCAGCATGTGACAGTCACTGCATCTCAGAAAGTACGTAAATGAAAAAAGCCAAGGCCTCTGCCCTCACTGAACTCCCAGTCTACTGGGAGAGTCAGACATGCACCCAGCTCCATCCAATACCTGGCATCCTTGGAAAAGGGTTAGCAGTACACAGAGGAAGGATTTGATGGTCAAGGTGGGAGGGGTGCAATGGGAATCAGGAAAGATGTCCTGTCCTTCCGGGTAAATATGTGTTCACTGGTGGAAGAAAGGTCACCACAAGCAGAGGGACATGGGCAGCAGAGGCCTCAAAGTCAGAAAGTACATGGTGTAATCCTGGTGAGTCACCCTGTGGCTGAGGCTTAGCTTGTTTGTAGGGGACAGTTGCAGAGAGCTGACTAGGAAGGTAATTTAAACCATTGATGAAAACTGCAAAGCTGGAAGCCTGGCTTTGTGAATGTCCGAGTGCCCAGTGCAGGGCTGAGCACCAAAGACCCATGCTCCACATGAACGATAGTGGGGCCTGATCATTTCCTACCTGGGAGCTTAATGAAGTGTAAAACCATGTTCACATCTCCTACCATCTGGGAGTTTGTACCAAAAAACTCCTAAAGACCACTTACAAAGCAGTACCTATCAAATACTGCATATTCTGAAGCACAGAAGTCCTGTGGTAGACATGAGTGTGAGTGGCCAACATAACCCCATCACCCATCTACAAGCTTTATGAAATGGCTTACAATTAATTCTTCCAAAGAATAAAGAGATAAGAGACCTGAGATGCAGAGACAAACACATGGCAAGATGGATGACATCTAAGTCTACCACTGTGCCTATGTATGCTTGGCTTTCTCTATTTATTTATTTATTTATTTATTTAGAGACAGAGTCTCCCTCTGTTGCCCAGGCTGGAGTGCAGTGGTGTGATCTCGGCTCACCGCAACCTCCACCTCCCGGGTTCAAACAATTCCCTTGCCTCAGCCTCCAAGGAGCTGGGACTACAGGTGCCTGCCACCATGCCTGGCTAATTTTTGTATTTTCAGTAGAGACTGGGTTTTGCCATGTTGGCCAGGCTGGTATTGAACTCCTGACCTCAAGTGATCCACCCACCTCAGCTTCCCAAAGTGCTGGAATTATAGGCGTGAGCCAGCACATCCGGCCTGGCTTTGTCTTTTAAAAGAAAGAATTTTCTGGGGTGCTTTGCTTTTCCTCATCCTCATCCCATCATAGCAGAGGATGCCTTTTTTCCACCTCAATCCACATTAAGGGTCTTTTAAGAGGGTACACAGAGAGTTAGACCAGAGGCCCCCAGAGTGAGACACTTTTGAACTCTGGCAAGTAAAGGGAATACTATCTACTGGACCTTTTAAACCTGGAGTCTTATTTTACTCTGTTGTATGCCCAAAACTGAACATAAATTGAATATTAGTAACCCACCTGCAACATGCTCTTCTCAGTCCTTGCAATGATTTGGAGATTTACCTTCACTACTGCATATAGAGATGTACTTCATTCATCTTAACTGCTGTAAGGTGTACCCTCACATTTTACTTACCCATTCCCATGCTTAACCCTTTTATAAATGTAAAAGAAATGCATGGTCAATACTGTGGAGTCCTAGTGAGGGAAAGGAAATCAGGCTGGTGGGGCCAGGGGAAAGAACAAAGAAGAAAGTAGATCAGCTATAAGTCTCTGCCTCTCTCCATGGTCCAGCACGTACAGCCCTCCTGCGCCTAACTTATCACCAGACACCTGCGAGTTAGCTCACTGCAACCTTGGTGTTATCAGTACTGCACAAAGCCCTCTTCAGCATACAGCATGAACACCATTTTATAAAATCCCCAGCAAGCCTTTGTTTTCTTGCAGTCAGCTCCTCTCTTACCGGCTGCCTGTTGCAAACTCGCAACTTATTTTCATACTTTCTTTAATAAATCTGCCTTTCTTCATCTACAGCTGTCTTGGTAAATTATTTCACCCCCATGCCACCAGCCCAAATAGTCATTTCTCACCTGTGACAAATCCAGAAAACTTGGAATATACAAAAGGGGAATACTTTAAAGCCTGTTACACAAAGGGATTATTTAGACAAATCACTCTGGCTGCAGGATGGAGGTTAGGTAAGTAAAGATCAAATAGGAGGCAAGGAGAGACACATCCTTGTCTGAGAGAACAATGATCTGGTCACAAGTGATGACTACAACCCAGACTTCAAAGTCCAAGTTGCTCTGGCTTCAAACCCCAACCTTTTTTTCTTTTTTTCTCCATGATGACATATAATATACTCATAGCAGGGTGCTTGTCAAGACATCAAACAGGTTATCTGTTGAGATGAATTTAAAATATAAGTTAGCCATTCTTCTATTTAGATAGATTTTTAAAAAAAGAAATCACCTAGAAAAAAACACTTCTGTGGTCCCCTAGAGTTACATAAATGTAGGTGATACTTGCAGTGGGGCAAGGGGAGCCCAAGACAGAATCATGTATTATTGCATTAGAGCTGTCACTTCGGGAGACCAGGGGTACACAAAGCAAGGGGGTATACCCAGAGATGGACCAATTTATTTAAGGAGTACAGGGAATGGTTGCTTACTTTTGTGAAATGGTATGCATGTATTCTTAAGTTAATATTGTTTTATTGTTTTATGACATTCTGGGAAACCAAAATGTGGATAGTTGCAGAGAAAACCAACAGAAAGCATTAATCCTGGGAAGTAATTGATATTAATGTCACTCACTTCCATGATGTTTTGTATAGTTAAGCACTTTGCATAATCAAGCATAAATTTACTCTGCTCGGGGGGAACAAATAAGACCACTAAATATTAACATTCTCATTTCTTCTTGCCTCCTTTGCCCTCTGCTCTCTGGCCACCTGTAGTTGATAAGAAGAATAAAGTAGAGTAGAAAATCTAGTACTAATGTTGTGCTACTCCGCTGTGGCTAATATACAAATCCCAAATGTCAGATAGGGTAAGCCAGAATGGAATTTACGCAATTGGGTGTGAGTTCTTGCTCTGCCGTTGATGAGCTCTGTGACCTAGGTCACGTTCATGGAGCTTGTAAATGGCTACAATCACGTAGACTTTACATTTGTGTTGCTCTGAGCATTAGTAAATGAAATAACATTTACTAGAAAATGGTGTGCACACAATAAATAAGTAATGGATGGAAGCAGGAGATGTGCTTATCTGTCTATCTGCTCCTCCTCATTCCTTTAATTCCTTGACTCCACCCAGGAAAATTCAATTTGAGGTTTACACACTAGGCACGAAATGTTAATGAGGGATGGTGGGCAGCTATGGCAGGCATTCCTAAACATTCCTCCTAAGTATTGCACTCAGCCCTGGAGGAACCAGGCTCCAAGGTAGGGGCCTCTAGCCAGGTCCCTGGTGCCATGCCAGGGCAGGGTGCCCCAAGATAATGTGGAGATCCCCAAATACCTACACCTCTGCCTCAAGCACTCCACAGAGTTAAACAGCCCCAGCATTTAAATTGGACGTGGGCTGTTTGTCACAATCTATGTTAATATCAGAGAGGTGCTTGAAAAATTGAGAGGCATTCCCGTAATGCCATGCATTTGAACTACTTCCTAAGCATGTGTATATGGATCATCTCTTTTGGTCTTTGTAACAAACTCATGGGGTTCACTGGGCAGGTACAAGTCTCTTACCTTTGCAGGTGAAGAAACTGCAGTGAAAAGGTAATGCATTTTGCTCATGGTCACAAAATTATCATGTGGTAGTGTCAAGGTGAAACCCAGAGGGTTCATCACTAGACTGACCTATTGTGTCAAGGACATACTCAGCTTAGACATCCATCGATGCCCATGAGCACACAACAGCACAACTAATTTTACTGCCCGGACATCATTTCCTATCATACACACCTTAGCTTACCCATCCCATCTCACTGCTGAGTGTATTTCTTAGTAACCATGAGATTCTTAAATAAAACATAAGTTTAAAAAGACAGGTAATTATAATCTTTTCCATTCACACTTCAAATTAACACTTGGTACAAATGATGTACTCCCAACTCTGCAGCGGCTTTTGCTACTGGTCTCCTGAACCGTATAGAAAAAAACGAAGACACCAAGGACTCAGCCTTCCACCTCTTTGGCACTTCCTCAAAGCCAATGTACTGGACCTCCCAATGTATTCCAAGATAGGATTATATTAACATATTATTTCATCTAAGATTATAACCGTAATTATTAACAAGAAGACATGTTCATTAAGAAAAAATTTTAAATATGGAAAAATATGAAAATGAAATCATCCATAATTCCACCCTATGTGCATGTGTGTATATGTGTGTGTGTGTGTATATATATATATATATGTTTATATATGTATGTATGTGTGTATTTGCGTGGGTGTTTCTATGCTTTTCTTCTTCCTACGCTGATGAAGCTTGTGGTCCCAACCCTCTTCCACACACACTCACACTCTGTGGGCAGGAGGAACACAAATCCTCATGTGGCTTCCTTTCTACTTATAGAGTGCAGTGTGGGGACACCATGCCTAGGAATCTTATGAGGCCTTAGATGCAGAAAAGTGGCTGTTTGAAAATTTCTTCCTGGTCTTTTTGTGGGCATCATGGGTTGAGGGCTTTATAATTGTGTCCCCTTCTTTAAAAGTGGAAAGGCGGCTGGGCACGGTGGCTCACACCTGCAATCCCAGCACTTTGGGAGACGGAAGCGGGCAGACCACAAGGTCAGAAGTTCAAGACCAGCCTGGCCAACATGGCAAAACCCCATCTCTACTAAAAATACAAAAATTAGCTGGGCTTGGTGGCAGGTGCCTGTAATCCCAGCTACTCAGGAGGCTGAGGCAGGAGAATTGCTTGAACCTGGGAGGCGGAGGTTGCAGTGAGCCGAGATCATGCCATTGCACTCCAGCCTGAGCGACAAGAGCAAGACTCTGTCTCAAAAAAAAAAAAAAAAAAAAAAAAAAAAAAAAAAAAAAAAATGGTGGAAAGGCTCTGGAGGACTGCCAGTTCCCCAGATAGACCACCGTTTATCAGCAAAGGCCAGTTTTCACTGACCAAATATGGGAGAGTACTGCCTTGAACAAGTTTTAGCATGTCTTAGAAAAAGGAGGTCCAGGGTTTGGGGGTCTGGATTCCAGTGTTGCAGGCAGGTCTTTGTCATCTGATATCTTGGGGTTGGTGGACGCTGAGAGGCTAGAGGCTTGGAGGCAGTCTTGCTAAGTAAATGGCTGTTTGATAAGCAAAAGGGTTTTTCCAGTTGAGCAATCTATTGTCTTAGGAGAGATGATGTCTACCCAGATGAGCATCCAATTGGCCTGGGCAGAATAAATGGGTTTTCATGAAATGCCTGAGGTTAACAATGAAGTTATTTACTGGTTTACAGCTTTATCTTCCTGGGCAAGAATTTTCTGGAACAAATGGTAAAGTCATATTGGGCCTTGGTTCCGAGTCCTGATTAGCAAACTTAAACCACCACCAAACTCAGTAGCAGCATGGAGGAGTGACTGAGCCCCAACAAAACATTTGACAATGTCTGGGGACATTTTTTGTTATCTTCACTGGGAAAAGGTGCTTCTGACACCTAATTCACAAGTTAGGAGTGCTGTTCAACATCTTACATAGCACAGGACAGGCCCCTACCCCTGCAACAGGGAATTATCCAGGCTAAAATATCAAAATAGTCTTTTGATATTTTACTCTTAAGGTAAGAGACTCTGACCTATAAGAAAATGAAGATTCACTCTGAGGACATTTGAAGAGGGAAAGGAGAAACAGGGACCAGAGGGCAAGAAAGCAAAGTTAGAAAGATGAGGGGACCCCTGGGAAGGGACCAACTTAAAAAGAAGTCTGGGACCGACCATATGACTGATTACATCATATTATTAGTGATGTTTTATGGTCAACATTGTAGTAAAGCATTTGCCTACATCGTTAAATATTTTTTGAAAACATGGCTTTTAATGGTTTCATAATATCTTCATATATGCCTGTGCCATAACTTTTTAACTAAGTCCTTATTTTTTGCGGGCAGAGTGTTTCTGATTTTCTGATGTTGTCAGTCATAGAGCAATGAGCACGTATCAATACATCTTTGTGAACATCAGGTTGTTTCCTTAAACTCTTAGACAAAAAATTGTTACATGAAAGGACATACACGTTTTCGATCATTTGAAATACGTTGCCAAATCAGTTTTCAGAAAGACTCCCCAATATAGATTTCCACAGAATTTATAGAGAGTTGTTGGGACTTTTTTTTTCAATGTTTATGCTAAGGGACCAGTCTCTACCATAAAAGATTTTTCTACCTGATTCTTCCCACTCTTTCTTCCAAAAAATGGATCAATTTAGAAATATTGTGCTACTATGGCTGCCTCAGCCTTCCAGATACCCATTCTCCCTTTTATGGAATTATTAGGAGTAGTTGAAAGTTGAGAAAGCAATTACCTCCCTAATGATATCCTAGAAATGTGAACCTTTTAGTTTAACATCAAGTGATTCCATTTGAAAAGAGGGAAGAAGAATTGATAAGCATCTAACATACCACCCCACCTTTCAAAATGGAAGAAGTAAGATCTAAAGAGAAGATACTGTTAGCCTCACAGAACCAGGGGAAAGTTGAACCTAAAATCCAAATTCTTTATTCTTTATCCAGTGTTATTTCTGCTGAGTCCAGTTTCCAAAAATACAGATAAAAAAAGACTTTAACACATGACATTTTCATCGATAAAGAAAATTGGGCTGAGAAGAGTTAGGCAGCTTACTTCTGATGACAGAGCTGGTAAGTGGCAGAACTGGACTCCAACAGCTTCTATCCAACTTGACTAGTTGTATTTGGTTAGACTTCTGATGATCCAGAAAGCGAATAGTCCATAGTTAACTTATTCATAGGAAAGCCTCAGGTGAAAATATGATGCTCTCTTTCATATTAATGAATATTATAATATGGAGTTAAATCTAAATTAATTAACTAGCAGATTCCCTTTATAATAAAAAAAACTTATGGTGTACACCATGGTGCTATCATTCTAGCCAACAGTCTACAAACGTACTGTCCTACAGCGTGGTCACTAGACATGTGGAGTTATTGAACACTGAAAATGCAGCTAGTTCAAGTTGAGATGTGCTGTAAATGCACACTACAAAATAAACTTCAAGGACTCAGTATGAAAAAATAAATGTAAAGTAACTTGTTAATAGTGTTTACATGATTAGATAAAATAAATTATTAAAATTCATTTTAGCTGCTCCTTTTTCCTTTATTTACTGTGGCTACTAGAAATTTTTTTTTTAATTTCTGTGTGGCTTATATTATGTTCCCATTGGACAGCACTGGTCTAAACTAATTCTTGCTAATTCTGTGATCAAGGCATCTCAACCATCACCCAGCAGACAGGGCCCTAAAGATGGAGAGTAACTTGATACCTGGTCATCAAAACTGTTGACAACACCCAGAATCTTAAACTGTTAGGTCTGGAAGGAACCTGCGGCAGAGATTTCTAATTGTTCTGCAATACCCATTATCCTCTTCTCTCGGAATAATGGAACCTCAGTTTTTAGCTGGCAACGTATATCAGCTAAGAATATAGACTCTACTTCTGTATTTCCTAATCTACCCTGCAGGTTGGGTGAGCCCATGCGACAAACTTCAGGCCAAGGGAATGTGAGTTGAAGTACTATGTGCAGCTTCCAGGTTATATATTTCATCATTAGAGATTTTTCTTGGCTTTTTATGTTTTCCTGCTTTCAGGAAAAATATAAAGGATCCTGGACCCTGGAGGATTTCTTGGAGTAGAGATACCTATAGCCTACATTTAGGCCTCTACATGAGGAGGAAGGATGTTTCCATCTTCCTTTAATACAACTAATTTAGTCTTAATTAATGCAGATCCTAGAGGTCATTTTTATTTAACACTCCAATATTACAGGATAATTACACATCAGAGAAGACTACAATTACCTAAACTCACACAGCAGCTTAGCATGAGCTAGGTCTTCAACCTAAACCTTCTTATTATTTATCCTTCCATGCCATGCATTGCACTCAGCTAGCTTATCCAATTTACAGAGTCTATAAAAATACATTCCAGAAGATGTGATGCATAAATGAACTATTATCCTTTGGATCTTAGAGATAAGAATTTCAGTTTGCTCATACATTTGTTGTTTTGAACTGCATCCTTAAAACAATGATTTGTGTAAACTACCCATGATGCAATATTAGCTTACTTAAGCGAGAGATGCACAGCCATAAAATAAACTTATTCATGACATCTTGCTGGAGGCACTAAAACAATAAAATGTAATCCTGATGTCACTTGCTGCCTCCCTTCCCTTTAAAATCCAGATAAGACTGACTCAAACGATCAACTCCATGCTTCATGGAAGACCAAAGCCCACAGAATTCTGGGAAAGAAAAAGGGGTGATAGGGGAATGGGGGACTTGTATTCTGATGTCTCCAAATCTAGGTTTCTGATTCTGCAAATGCTGTTTTTTCCACATCGCTATAATCCAGACAAGAAACCCCACTCTTCTTCTATTTCTACACATCTATATACTCATCTTGCACAAAGAGCTAATCAGTGTAATGCATTTACTTGAAGATTTATTTAATAGTTAGAGAAAGGATTATTACATCACAACAACTTCAAATTGGACATTAGGCATCCCCCTTGTGAAATCCTCTTTTGGCCACTCTCTTAGTTTGGGCTGCCATAGCAAATTACCAGAGACTGGATGGCATAAACAGCAAACATTCATTTTCTTACAGTTACAGAGGCTGGGAAGTCCAAAATCAAGGAACCAGCAAAGCTGGTGTCTGATGAGGACACTCTTCCTGGTTTGCAGCTACTTTCTGATTGTGTCTTCATGTGCAGAGAGAGACAGAGATCTTGTGTTTCCTCCCTATTTTATAAGAGCACTCATCCCATCATAAGGGCCCCAACATCACGACCTCATCTAACCTTCTTTACCCCACAAAGATCCCACCACCAAATACCATCACGTGGGGAGTTAGTATTTCAACACGTGAATTTGAGGTGGACACAAACATTCAATCCATAACAACCACCTTATCATAAGGTAATTCCATAAGATGCTTTTCTCAGGGTCACCACTAGGCCATAGAGACACTTTCTTCAAATGCAGACCCAGAAAATATGAATTAGGGAGCAGGGCACTGGTTTAATTTCAACCCCAGCCAGCTGCCTCAGCCAGCCAGTTGAGCAAAGGCAACCTGCACAACCATGCATATTGTTGAAATGTTTACCCTGTGGAGTCCTCAGCCATAGACCATCTTTCTAGTCCCTCCTTCCCTCATCCCCTTATAAACCACTGATCTCTCCTATTCCCCATTGATACAGAGATGAGATATATCACTTAACTCCTCTTATATTCTCAGGCTGGACAGCTTAGCCATAGCTTTTCTTTTGCTTGAACTCCTGACAACCCCTTTGAGGTCTTACCTGCTACTCAAAGAGGCTTCACATATGATCTTTCCAAATAAGAAGGACTCCTTCTACTATAGGCTGGATGTTTGTGTCCCCTCCCCAAATTCATATGTTGAACCCAAATCTCCAGTGTGATAGTATTTGCATGTAGGGCCTTTGGAAGGTGATTATTAGGTCATTAGGGTAGAACCCTCATGCAAGAGAGTAGTGTCCTTATAAAAGAGACCCCAGTGAACTCCCTTGCCACTTCCACCATGTGAGGATGCAGTGAGAAGACAGCAGTCCATGAATGAGGAAGCAGGCCCTCACCAGACACCAAATCTTCCAGCAGCTTGATCCTGGGCTTCTTAGCCTCCAAAACTGTGAGAAATCACTGTTTGTTGTTTATGAGCTACCAGTTTTTATATTCTGTGATAACAGTCTAAGCAGACTTAGATACACTTCATAGATGAATTCTGGTATAAGCTGTTAAGATATTAAAAAGTTTTCTAACTTAGAAAGCAAAAATATATAGTACCTCCAGGCTCTGTCTTTCACAGAGGGAAATATGCAAAAATACCTCCTGAAAAGCTAAGGCTGGGTGGGACCTTTCCCAGAGGGTGGGTGAGATCACAAAGTCCAGACAAATGCCCTGTTATGTGGTTGTCTCTTCAGTCTATACCCAACAAAGGGCTTACCAGCCTCTATTTGATGGACAGTCATTCTCTCTCAAGGCAATTTCTGTATCTTCTATCACTGGACCTAGTTCCATCACGGGATGGATACTTTCTATAGAATATATCCATAGCATAGGTCTAAATGTTTTAACATAGAATTCAAGACTCCTTACACTTTGGAGACCACCTAAATCTCCAGTCTTCTCTTCATCTTCTGCCCTTTGTAACCTCCTTTTCATGCCTCTCACTTTTGTATACATTGCTCTTTCTGCCCTACCTAGAATTCTTTGTCACCTTTCTAAACCTAGAAAAGTTCTGTTATACCATAAAATGTACTGCAACTTCCCCAGGCAGAGTAGTTCATTTGCCCCTTTGTTTTCCTAGAGCTCCTCCTCCAAATCTTCATTATAGCCCACATTAGATCATATTGGAATGCTTCCTTAAATCCTCTGTTGCAGAAGAACTGCATCACCTATTTATCCAGCTCTCAGAACACAACCTAAAATGCAGTGCCTAAGATATATTGGTTTGGATTATTATACAACAACTGTATCCCCTCTTCTCCAAGATAGTCCTGAAACACACAAAAACAATGACCTTGCCCATCTTTAGTCATCTCTTCCCTGGCCAGCCCTTAGTACCTTCCACTGGTCTTTGTGTAGCAGGGACTCCATCCTTGTCTTCTTTACCTGAATATGTTCCTATTTCCTAACTCACTCTGATAACTGGGATTCAATGTCATGTTCCAGAGAGAGCTCTGCAGGGCCCCAAGGACCATACCTGAAAGAGATACATGATTGTGCTTAAGTAATTGTTCAAGATTGCATTCCCCTACTGGAGCAGTAGATGGTAGCTCAGATCAGGACCAGTTAGATCACTAGACCTACCTCAACAGGTGTACCATATAGGGCCCTCGGGTACACCTGCCCTGCACCTGGCTTCCTCCTGAGTCCTCACAGCTCTGAGCCGTCCTGTGCACCCTACTTTCACAACTGCCAACTTTTTTCAACTGTTTCTTAGATTTTTTAAATTGACTATTTAAAATTATTGCACAAATTAATGCACATTTATTATAGAACCTATAAAATACAAACAGAGCTTAAGAAGAAAATAAATATCATCTAAAACCTCACCCTTAGAGATAACACTATTAACATTTTGATATTCTTTCAGATTCATTTTCTGCATAGAAAGCTATTTACATTTTTAATCAAATTCTATCATCCCATACATGCCATTTTGTAAACCATATTTTTGTGCAAAAATTATGCTGTCACAAACACCTGTCCGAGTCATTAAAAATATATCTTACATAGGAATTCTTAGCATAGTGTCCCATGGACTGACTTCAGGAAAATTGAAGGACCTTCTGAAATTGTAAGTTGACATTTGTGTGCATGTGCATAGCTTTTTCTGGGGACAAGCTCTATGGCTCTTGAAGCCCCAAAAGGGTCCATGTGGCTGGGTGCAGTGGCTCATGCCTGTAATCCCAAAACTTTGGAAGCACGAGGCAAGAAGATCACTTGAGGCCTGAAGTTTGAAACCGGCCTAGGAAGTATAGCCAGACCTCATCTCTATGACAAAAAAATATTTAATTAGCTGGGCGTGGTGGTGCGCACCTGTAGTCCTAGCTACTAGGGAAACTGAGGTGGGAAGATCGCTTGAGCCCAGGAATTCAAGGTTTCAGTGAGCTATGCTTGCATTACTATATTTCCAGCATGAGTGACAGAGCAAGATCCTGTCTCTAAAAGCGGGGGAGGGATGTGTCTATGAACCAGAAATTATTAAGAACAAATGACCCATCATCATTTTTATTGACTATATAATATTTTATTTTGTAACTGTGCCATACTTTATTTTTTAATTTCCTACTAGACATTTAAGGTGTTTCCACTGCATCAAACTCACAAGAAATTCTGCTATGGCTATTCCCAGAAATACATGTGCTCAGACCCATTATGATCCCTTTCAGATTAAGCCCCAGATGAGGATTTACTTGCCTAATAGACATTAATTTTTTTAAGGTACTTCTTTGGTTCTTAATTGGTTTTATTTGGAGATTCTATTCTTTAGTCTTCTAAGTGTAACTTTGTAACCAAGTATCCCAAGTAGTCCCAAAAGCCAATTTTTTCCTATCTTGCTTTCAGCCTTGAAATATACTTTAAAATTCTTTGTTTCTCCCTTTTCCACCAGGTATGTTCCTGAACAGTACTCACTTATCTAATTCTGTTCTTGCTTAGAAACTCCACAAGCCGATTGTGAAACAAACCGGGAGAAAGACCCAGCTGTAGAATCATCCTGCTTAAGGGGAGTTACAAACATTTGGCCCACCACCTCCGGGCTAAAGTCAGGGTGACTCAAACCAGACCTCCAGATGGGCAATTACTGAAGACAGTCATTGGAACAACACGTGCAAACCTACACCTGCACCCTAGTGCACCACTCCCGCATGTTCCCCACACCTTTTCCTTCTTAAACCCCTTCACTCCGCCCAAAATGGTGGAATGGTCTTTTAAAGGCATGAGCCTGGCCATCCCTCAACTGCTAGCATTTGATTAATAAAACTGCTTTCCTTTCACCACACCTCACTTCATGTCTTTGGTCTCTGAGCAGCAAGCAGCCAGACTTGAGCCACAACTCTGGACCATTTGGGGCTCTGCTCAGAAGCCCCTCCTAAACTCAGCAGCGTGTCATCCCGTCAGGTCTGCTTTCACCCAATCACCTTCCACTGAACACTCAAATTAAGAGATTCCATAGCACATTTCTTCTGGCTTCTTTCAGGTGTAAGCAGCCTCATTGAATGGAACTGAGACAGAGCGTTGGACTTTGTCTCAAAACACTTGGGTTCAAGCTATGTCTCTGTCAGATATGATCTGTGTGATTTTGGGAAATTCATTCAACTCCTCCAGGTGACTGGGAAGATCATTCTTGCCCTAAGTATAAGTACCCCATATTACAGGCAAAGAAATTGACTCTGACTATATGATTTAACCAAATAATGACACTCTTTTCACCAGGGGCCTCATGGGGACAGGTGAGGACTTAGAAACAGAAGTATTCCCTGGAATTTCCTTGTGAATAATGTTGTCATTTCTCTACTTTCTACTGGAAGGATAATAGAAAGCTCCGATTTTCCCAAGAGGCATCTAATGGTGTGAAATGATTTGAGTGAGTCATACAACCACAAAATACTCAATTCTGGATTTATTGGCTGAGAAAAATTGAATTTTCTTCAAATTTTCTCAAAAAAGAAAAAAAAAAAAGATCAAACATTTTCAAACTGAAACTTTTAGGGAAAAATATCCATGTGGCTTTCTTTTCATCCCCTTCTCCACATTGAGTTATATCTACCAAAGTACTAACCAAAACCCATGGGGTGAGCTCTGATCCATATATACTTCATATGCTCAGAAATTTAACAGAAGAGACAGAAAAGAAATTCTGGGCAGAGCTTCACACATAATGGAGAGGCTCTAGCCTCAGCCTGGTCTCCTATAAACAATCCCAAGATGTCCTAAGATGATAATGGGATTACCTGTTTCATGATTTCACTAAATAGGCTATAGGTCTGGCTGATGAAACATGAATCCAAATGAACAATGAGTCAAAGTAGCATCTTATTTTTCTTTTTAGGGCTAGTATGGTGCTTCTATAATCATCCGGGAATCAGATTCCTTCTGCCTTGTTGTTCTGTCATCTTTAACACAAAGTTTCCATCTGGTGGCCGAGGATGGCTGCTCTGGCTCCCACCATCAAGCATGCATTCCAGTTAGCAGATAATGCAAACAGGGAGGGCATGACTCTTCCTATAAAGTGCTCAACCCAGAAGTAGTGTATATCTTTCATTTTCCATTCCATTAGCTATACTGAATTTTATGGCTGCATATACCTGCAAGGAGACTGAGTAATATAGTTTTATTTGGGTAACCATATGCCTACCTAAAATTCCTACCTACATTTAATTTTATCTAGTAACATATGAAATTAAGCTTTACAAGTATTAAATTTATTGGTATCTTCACTGAGTCCTTATTCCAGATAGTCATGTGTTACTTAGAACAACAAATCTTTAATGTAGATATGAATCACCTGGAGTCCTTGTTAAAATGCAAAATTATTATTCAGTAGTACTGGGATGGGGCCTGGGATTCTACATTCTCACAAGGTCCTAGGAAATGCCACTGCTGCTGATGCTCACACCCCCTTGAATAGCAAGGGGTCTTAGAAAATGTGAGGTGCCTCGAGCAAGGTGAGAACTCCACGGAGCAGAGGGGGATACAGCCAATGCCACCACCACCTCATTCACTTTCAGTGTACTAAAGCATGAAAGCATTTATTATGTCTAATTAAGGTGATTTATAGAGGTTAATATTTAGTTTTATCTAAACCAACTTTCACAAAGCAAGTAGCTTAAAATATTCCTGCAAAAAACAGTGGATTGAAGTTTTACCAATACTTGAAATACAGGACAGTGTCAGAATTGACATTTTTCCCTTCCAAGTACCAATTCTTTGTTAGCTACATTATAAGATAGAAACTGGGGCCTAATCAAACTGGAGAAGTCAGCCAAAAAATTGAAATTGACAAAACGGTTATCTGTAACAATACTTCCTCCATCTTTAGCAAGGAACAAAAGTCAAAGCATATTTTGGTCCTTATGATATTTGCTAATTAAAGTATTTCATATAAATGATTCATGTAAAATGATCCCATATAATGGGATACATGCAAGAAACTTTTATATTTATTCTAGATGCTTCCAAGGTTTCTTCTTTCACTTTCAGCAATTTTAATATGCTATGCCACCGTATAGTTTTCTTTATCTTTATTTTGCTGGAGTTCATAACAGTTTTTGAATCTGTGGATTCATCTCTCCGATTGATTTTTGAAAATTCTCGGCCAAGATCTCCTTAATTGTTGCTTCTCACCCACTCTTTCTTATTTCCCCTTTGAAGATTCCAACTGCATATATATCAGAGCTTTTCACTGTGTCCGCATGTCTCTTATGTTCCCTTTTAGTATTTTCCATCCTTTTTGCCCTCCATACTTCAGCCCAGGTATTTTCTACTAAACTCTTATCCAGGTCACTAATCCTCTCTTCTGCTCTGTCCAATCTTCTGTTGGATATTTTGGTTCTAAACTTTCTGTTTTTTAATGCACATTCTAATTCTCAAGTGAAAACCTTTGTTTTGCAATTTATTTTCTTAAAGATATTAATCACAATTATTTCACAACCTGTATCACAAATCAACAGAGTCATTAGTGAGTCTGTTTCTATCATTTTTTTTTCCTTATAGTCTTGTTTCTTGAGATATTTGGCAATTTTTTGTTGTTGTTGTTGAGCGTCATTGGCTACAAAGAAAAGTATAGAGTCTGAATGATGTGATCCTCCTCCAGAGAGGGTTTACTCTATTGCAAGCAGCCTAAATGGACTCAATCACATTCACTCATGCAGGGACTGAGCTCACAAAGTTGCTGCTCAAGATTAGGTTCCCCACCAGAAAAAAAGACTCTAAGAAAGAGGTTAACACAAAGAAGTTTACTAGGAAGTGATCTTAGGATAAGCACCAATGGAAAGTAAGGACTCAGGATTGAACAGAAAGATAGGTTGGGCTCTCATGCACTCTCAACCAAGGCCTCAAGCTCTCTAAAACTGGAATGAACCTTGAAAGCTGTCCAGCATTGCAGCAAGGGGGCCATGACTTTAGATTCCCACCTTAACTAGTCATTGGATGCAATCTACTCCTGGGAAGGCAGTGTGATCTGGGGTAGGGCAGTTCTTTCCTGCTGAGGGCAATCTCTGGAGATGGCTGACTGGTGAGTTCTGTCATTCAGCAGGATTCTTGGCTTCTGAGTAAATAAGTCCTTCCGTTCTGAAAGGAGAGCTGGGCAGCATATCACAGCACCCACCAGAGTCTACTGCTTTTGCCTCTTGGATCCACATCTTCATATTAGTTTGGGAAGCATTTCTTCAGGATCTAGAAGGTTGTGGGAAAACCATACCCTACCACAATACAGTTTGTAGTGGGGCTTTACATGATATTCATGCCCAGTTTTCTATGCATTCTAGGTCTCCCTCATCCTCAGCTAGAATAGCGGCTAGTCTTGGTAGATAATCTGATGACATGACCCAGATTCTCATTCCTAAAGTCTGAGGCCATGGTCACCAGGCCCTGCTTAGATAGTGACTGCTACACTTGTCCCTTTCCTGTCAAGATAAGGCAAAGGAACACTAAGAGGATGCCAAAGTGGATTATCTGGATAACAAACATTCCTTCTTACCTCCATTGAATAACAGCAGCCATACCTCTACCTTATGATCAGGATTAGTTACCCCTATCAGGATGGTGACTCCTCATCTTGCCTGATGGTGCCTTGGTACAAGGAGTTCAACATGCCCTGGAAACTGTTGTAATATATAATTCAATGTGTCTTCCCCTATGTTCATTTGAAAGCATTCCCCTCTGGAAACCAAGACCTCTAAACAGTCATGATTCAGATTCACCAGAATGGGAAGCAAAATGCTCCAAGTGAAGATACTCCCAATTTCACTCCCTTAATTACCAATCCATGTATTCTACCTGTTGAGGACACCGTGACATATAAAAGTAATTGATTTAGGGCACACACTGCATCTTGGAAGATGATAGTGCCTAAGCTATTTCTTCAACAAGCCATTCTGTGACTCTATTATGTTGGCAGTTTCTGTATGGGGTAGAATGTGATATGACAAGTAAATTTACTATGCCTTCTCTGCTATAAAGTGGGTCCCTTGGTCTGATACAATGTTATATGGGATCCTGTGGCAATGGACCAAACAGGCTGTAAGTACCCAGATGATGATACCAGCTGAGGTCCTACAGACAAGAAAAACAAGGCTGCAACTGAAATATGTGCCATTCCTGTCTAAATGAATCACTGGTCCTTTCAAGGTGAAAGAAATCCAGTGTAGTCAGCCAGGCGCAATGGCTCACGCCTGTAATCCCAGCACTTTGGGAGGCTGAGGCAGGCGGATCACGAGGCTAAGAGATCGAGACCAACCTGGCTACAGTGAAATCCCGTCTCTACTAAAAATACAAAAAATTAGCCAGGCGTGGTTGTGGGCGCCTGTAGTCCCAGCTACTTAGGAGACTGAGCCAGGAGAATGGCGTGAACCCAGGAAGCGGAGCTTGCAGTAAGCCAAGATTGCACCACTGCACTCCAGCCTGGGCGACAGAGCAAGACTCCATCTCTTAAAAAAAAAAAAGAAAAGAAAAAAAAAAAAAAAGAAATCCAATGTAGTCAATGTGCCATCCGTTGGAGAATTAGTGTCATCGAGGGATGGTGGCATGTCTCAGCATTGTTCTCTTTTGCTAGCAGGTTGAACGTTGAGCAACGGCTGTAGCTTGATTTATCTTGGTAAGCAGAAGCTCATGCAGCTGGACTTGTGTATAACTTCCTTCCCTGCCACCATGGTTCTTTCTATCATAAACCCATTGTGCCAGCATTGAAATGGCTAGTGACAGGCTATTGACACCAACCTCCTGAGTCAATTCTTCTACTTGGTTTTACATGTAATACAAAAATCTTCTTATTTCCTGCCATCTCCATAGTTTCAGCCTCATGATTCCACTCCATGTTTATCTTCCAGCGTTTCTCCTTCCTGGCCCCTAGCCAACTATCCAAGCCATTCCTACTGCCCATGAGTCTATAAGTATTTGAAACTTGAGTCACTTCTCTTTCCATTAAAAAGTAGATGACAGGTGTTCAGAACTCTTCAGAGTGATAGGCTTTTGCCCCACTGCTGTTTTCTAAGGCCATTCCTGGGTGAGGGTATAATGCAGTTGTTGCCTATCTTAGCTTGCTTCTGTGTACCAAGTCAACCCATCAGTAAAGTAAGACAAGGTTTCTGCTTCTTTCCTGAGCTTATCATAAGAGACTTCCTCATCACCATCCACCTGCCCTTCCGCATCCATAGGTGTAAACTAAGGGAGAGATGCTAATGCAATGAAGGTAGATGGTATGGGGATCTGAGTCACATGTTTGTGTAGCTTATGTGTAGGTAGACTCAGGCCTTAGTACTTATTATCCCAGACTTACTATTTCTGCCTTACAATTGATTGCTACTGGGTCCACACAACCTTATAACTTGGTGAGTCTGACAGAAATCAGGACCTCATTTCATGATGACAGTGCTGGCCACAAGGTCACTTGACCCACGGTAAAGTATACTATCTCTACATGGGCTTCCAAGTAGAAAAACAGGAACTGTCTTTCTAGGAGTGTAATTCTCCATTGCAAATGGCATAGTTGTGCTACACTATGATTCTCCTATGAAGTTTGCCGAACAACTCCACTCAGAGTCTTTTCCTGCCCTGTCTCCAGCACTATAAAGCCTGCTGGTGTTTATGGTCCAAGCATCAGGGTCACTTGCGCCAAAATCTAGACCTACTATAGAGCACTTTCTAGCGGCAAGCTCCCCTCAAACCCAGAAACCTTTTGTATCAGTCAGCAGTAATATTCCCAGTGTGGAATATATTGCCTCCAAAACCCAAAGAGGGCAGATATGTTTTCTTCTTTGTGGTGGTAAGTATGAGATGCAATCATTCTAACTATATTTTGGAGGGAATGTCTGAGCACACTCAAGAAATTAGGCCTGTAAGAATTTTTTTGATGTAGTGGGACTGTGAATCCTCATGGGATTTATGTCCTACTCCCTGGAGTGCATGTCTTATCGCCCCTCTAGTACACTTAACAGTTCTTGCTTATATTGCCCAATTATCATGACATCATAAATACACCAGTGCAATATTTTTTCTAATGTCCAGATGGTTCAGATTTCCTCAGACTTACATTATGACAGAGGTCAAAAGAGTTAACACAGCCCTGGGGCAAGACTAAACATATACTGTTTTATGTTCCAAGTGAATACAAACTGCATTTCATTCCTCTTCTAACAGGAATGGAAAAGAACGCGTTTGTCACACCAGTGGCTACATGCCATATATCGGACTTTGTTAATTTATTCTATTAAACATGCAGCATCTTGTATAACAGCTGAAATAAAGTTTCCTACTGTGCTGAGTTTGTAGTACTGTGTGTCATTCTCCAGAAACCACCTGGATTTTGTAGGGAACCACCTGATGAATTAATGTAGATATGATGGAGACCACCAAACCTGTGTCCTTTAGGTCTCTAAGGGTGACATTGATCTCTGTCACTCCCCACAACATGTAATATCGTTTCGATTATTCAATTGAAACTAGAAAGCATTTTGAATGAAATGATAATGAAACACAGCATATCAAAATTTAAGAGAAGCAGCAATCACAGTGCTTAAAGGTAGAAGCTTAGATTAATTTTTAATTTTTTTCTTTTCTAATGTTAACATTTATAGATAAAATTCTAAGTTATAAATCAAAATATTTTCTAGTTTCCTTTGTATCATCTTTTGGGACCCATGGATTGTTTAGAAGTGTGCCGTTTAATTTCCAATTATTTGGGTATTATCATTTTGTTATTGATTTCTAATTTAAATCTACCACTGACACATAATATGCTCTTACACTGCCTGATTTTAGTTCTTTTAAATTTATTGAGAATTATTTCATGGTCCAACGTACAGCCTACCTTAGAAAATGTTTCATGAGCTCTTCAAAGAATGTGAATTCCACAGTTGTTGGGTGGAGAGTTCTATTATTAATGTCAATTAGATTAATTTGGTTGATATTGTTCAATTCTATATTTGGTGATTTTCTGTCTTTTTTTGTCAATTACTTGAAAAGGAATGTTGGAGACTACAAAAATAATTGTGAATTTGTCTAATTCTTCTTCGAGTTGTGTTCATTTTTGTTTCATGTATTTTAAAGCTCTGTTAACTGGGTACAAATTAGGTGGTTACGTTTTCTTGATGTTCACATCATTATAAAATATCCCTCTTTAGTCCGATAATATTCCTTCCTTTGAATTCTACATTATCTGATATTAATATATCCAGTCCACCTTTCTTATGAATGGCATGTGCATATTGTATCTTTTTCAATACTTTTCGTTTTAACTTATCTGTATATTTATAAACAGTTTCCTTATAGGCAGCATATAGTTGGTCTTGCGTTTTATCCAGTTTGAAATCTCTGCTAAAAGGCAGAGATGGGAGTGTTTAGACTATTTATATTCAATATAATTATTGACATAATTGGGTTTAAACTTATCTTTTTGTTATATGTTTGGAATTCGTACCATATGCTCTTTCTTCCCCTTTTTCTTCTTTCCTACCTTTTTTTGGGTTAATTGTGTATTTTCTATCTTTCTATTTTAAATCCACTATTGACTTATAAACTACACTTTTTTGTTTATTTCTTTGTTTACTGGGGTTCATAACATGCAACTTAATTTCATCCAATCTACTTTTAATTAACATTATATCACTTCACATATAAATTTAAAACCTTGCAACAGTATTCACTCCCTAATAAACCTTGAGCTATTTTATTATACAACTTATTCTTTCATAGGCTAAAATTCTCAATATATTGGCATGATTTTTTGCTTTAAACAATCAATTATTTTTAAGAAGTATATAAATTTAACAAATAAAAAATTATTTTATATTTACCATGTCTGAAGCTTTTTATTTTTGTGTGTAGATCCAAGTTTTCATCACTTTTTTTCCTTCCATTTAAGGACTTACATTTTTAAAAAACATTTCTTGTTATGCAGGTCTCCTAGCCACAAATTTTCTGGGGTTTTTTTTCCCCCCCAGAAAAAAATTTATTTTGCCTTTAATTTTGAATAATGTTTTGGTCAGATATACAATTTTAGGTTTATAATTTCTTTCTTTTAGCACTTTAAAGATGTTTCTCCATTCTTCTGAAATACATAGTTTCTGAGGGGAAATTAAATTTGTATATTTGTTTCTTTATACATATTTTTTCTATTTTTAAGATTTTTCTCTTCATCACTTGTTTTCAGGAATTTAATTAATATGGGTTTTTTGTGTGGCTTTCTTTGTGTTATTTCGGCTTGAGGTTTATTGAGTATCTTGGATCCGTGAATTTACATTTTTTATGAAATTCATCAAATTCCTAGCCATTATCCTTCAAATATTAATGCTTATATAAGTAGTTAACATTTGATAAATGTATATTTTAAATCAGCAGCAAAAATATGCATATACATGCTATAAATTAAATGGTTTGGAATAATGAGCTATCCCTTTTTTCAAAAAAAAAAATTAGATTTCATCCTCACTCCATTCACAAAAATAAATTGGTTTTATATTAACAACCTCACGTAAACAAATGGAAATATAAAAGTTTTCAGTGAAAATAAAAGGATTAGTTTAGACACTTAGTATAAAATATTCAAGTTATTGATCAAGCAAACCCTGTATTTATACAAAAATTAACTAATGGTCAACTAGGTAGGCACTCCCTGATCATCACCCAAAATCAAATCTACCATATGTGATTGTGAAGTTTATGGTAGGCATGCTCAAAATATTTTTATTAGCTGTTCTTGAAAGAAAAATTATGAAAGTTGTGTACGCTTTTTTTGTTGTTGTTGTCTTTTTTGTTTTTGAAACTGTGTCACTCTGTCACCCTGCCTGGCATGCAGCAGTGCAATAATAGCTCACTGCAGCCTCAACCTCTTGGGCTCAAGTGATCCTCCTGCTTCAGCCTCCCAAGTAGCGGGGTCTACAGGCATACACAACCATGCTAGCTAATTTTTAAATCTTTTGTAGAGACAGAATTTCACTATGTTGCCCAAGTTAGCCTCAAACTCCTGGCCTTAAACAATCATCCCACCTCTGTCTCCCAATGCTGGAATTACAGAAGTGAGCCACTGTGCCCAGCCCTCTTTTGAAAATGTTCCCACGTATTAAGTTCAGCTACAACAATTTGTAAACCAAAAATAGAGGTGTTTTAAACAAAATAGAAACGTATCTGTCTCTCGTGCTTATGTTTACATACACAGTTAAAAGCCTGCATAGAGGCTTGACTATTGTCAGATAGCCTAGACACCATGCTTCTCATTGCACTGCTATTCTCAACATGTAACTCCATTTTGTGATCCAAGTTCCAAATATCTTACCCATTTATCCATTTTATCTTAGCCAGAAGGGGAAATTGGAAGGAGAAAATTATGTCCTCTCACTCTAAGATTATTTCCTGGGAAAAAAAAAAAAAAAAGTCAACATTAATTCTATTTACATCCCATTGGTCAGAATGTAATAGCATGAGCACATCTAGCTGCAAGGAAGTCTGGGAAATGAAGTCTGTTCTGCACGACTGTATCCAGGTGATTCTAGGTGCTACATTATTGAGGAAGAAGTGAAGAACAAATACTGGGGGACAAGCAGCCTTTCTGCATTATTTGTTCTTTCTTTCAACAAAACTCTTTGGGTCCCTACCTACAAGACACTAGTGATGGCCCCTAAGATGTAGGATGAACAAGCATACAGCCCACCCCTACCTGAATCTTACAGTCTAGTGAATGCATAAAAGTTGAGTAATTAAGAACACATATCTTCTGTGCCATTTCTGCAGCCTATTTTCAACCAGTTCTTTGTGGACATTCTGTTTAATCCCTGTAAATGAGTAACGCTATCATTAAGCCTCTACCTAGAACTTCACGTTACATTAGGCACTCAGTATTATCCTTGAGTCTTAAAACAAAAGAAAACTTCAGAGATCATTTAATTGTTTGTGGTTAAGAAAACTGAGGTCCAGGGACAAAGGGACTTACCCAAGGTCCCTCCTTTAATCTCTTTGTTGTCAACGACGCAGATCTCTGTCTGCAATCACCACAGAGTGTCAGGACCTTAAATTTCAAGAAATAAAAGCTGAGCTTTCCTCAGGATTTCCCAACCGTGTATGAGTAATAGGGAAAAACCCCTGGCAACAGCCGTCAACCCATCTGCTGTTTCAACAATGCAGCTTGCTAAACATTCTATTATAACTTCTCATTATGCAATAGGAACAGAGCCCACCCAGACTGCTGAAATACCTCTTGAGCCAACCTCTGTGTCTAGAAAGAAATCAGTGAGTTGAACATGCTAGATTTAACTTCCTACTCTAACACTTATTAGCTGTGTGTCCTTGAACACATTGCTTAACTCAGTCGAGTTTCAAATTTCTTATCTCTAGCTTGGGGATTGTGGATGAAAACAGTCAAACTCTGTAAAACTTGAAGAGATTTATTCAGAGCCAAATATGAGTGACCATGGCCTCTGACACAGCCCTCAGGAGGTCCTGGGAATATGTGCCCAAGGTGGGTGGGGTGCAGCTTGGTTTTCTACCCAGCATGGTATAAAACCTCAGGGAAGCATGAGACATCAATCAAATACATTTAAGAAATACATTGGTTTGGTTCAGAAAGGCAGAACAAATCCAAGGGCAGGGGATGGG
This sequence comes from Chlorocebus sabaeus, assembly GCF_047675955.1. Taxonomy (NCBI): domain Eukaryota; kingdom Metazoa; phylum Chordata; class Mammalia; order Primates; family Cercopithecidae; genus Chlorocebus; species Chlorocebus sabaeus. The sequence goes on along the minus strand of NC_132915.1, from coordinate 84,957,189 downwards.
GGGCTTCCAGGCTACAGGTCAATTTAAACATTTTCTGATTGACAATTGGATGAACTTGTCTAAAGACCTGGGATCAATAGAAAGGAAATGTTCAGGTTAAGATAAAAGATTGTGGAGACCAAGGTTCTTTTGAAGTCACATAGTAGCTGCCCTTAGAGACAATAGATGACAAATGCTTTTTATTCAGACCTTTAAAAGGTGCTAGACTCTTACTTAATTGCTTCAGAATTGGGAGGGCCTGGAAGAAAAATATCTGGGTATGTTAACAGAGATTCTTTACAGATGCACATTTTCCCCTACAAAGGACAGCTTTGCAGGACCATTTCAAAAAATGGCAAACAAAGTAAAATATGTTTACTTCCTTCTTTGTCACATAATGTTATGCCGGAGTCATATTGGAAAGTAAGTCACGATATATAGGATTAAATGTAAAACATCTGATGAGAATTTATGGTTTGTAGGGCATGACTCCACAGACTCCCTAGATAGGAATTTGGGCAAGATAAAAAAAACCAGAGCCTAGTCCTTAGGATGATTACCCGTATGCTATAGTACCAAAAGGATCAAGTAAAATATCATAAATAATAAGTTTAGTACAATAGCTTACCTGTAAATGTTATTTTCATTCACTTATATTCATGCATCATTGCTTCCAAGGAAACTACCTTCTCAAAAACTATTTTGATTTATTCAACTACTTGTAATCCTTCAATGGCTCCCAATCACTTACAGGAGAAACTCCAAACCCACTGGCATAATTTTCAATTTCTTCTCTATTTCTTTACAAAAAAAAAAAAAAAAAAAAAAAAAAAAAAACAGTGGGCCGGGCGCAGTGGCTCACACCTGTAATCCCAGCACTTTGGGAGGCTGAGGCAGGTGGATCATGAGGTCAAGAGATCGAAACTATCCTGGCCAACATGGTGAAACCTCATCTCTACTAAAACCACAAAAATTAACTGGGCATGGTGGTGCACACCTGTAATCCCAGCTACTTGAGAGACTGAGGCAGGAGAATCGCTTGAACCCAGGAGACGGAGGTTTCTGTGAGCCGAGATCGTGCCACTGCACTCCAGCCTGGTGACAGAGGGAGACTCCATCTCAAAAAAAAGAAAAAAAAGAAAAAAAGAGATTTGGCAAATCAAAGATGGAGCTAAAACATAAGTCAATTGACACCTGTTCTACTAATCCCTTAAAAATAACTATAGTAAAATGTAGAAAATTCTACAAGAGAGATTAATACAGAACACTGGGGTAAAAATGGGAGTGTTGTTTGTCATAAGGTTGTTTATACTTTCTTAGCCATTCAGTTTCAGAGACTGAAATACATCCTGAAAGATTTACTGTAGTTATTTCTAGGTGCAGAGTTGTAAGTGATTTTTAATAATTTTGTTGTCATTTTGAGTATTTTCCAATTTTTCTCTTCCTTTCTTTCTTTTTTTTTAATTTTTGTAGGGACAGGGTCTTGCTGTGTTGCCCAGTCTGGTCTCAAACTCCTGGCTTCAAGCAGTCCTCCCACCTTGGTCTCCCAAAGTGCTGCGGTTACAGGCATGAGCCATCATATTCAGCCCCAATTTTTCAACAGTAAAACACTTATTTTTCATCTAATAAAATAAAATATAATAATAGTAATAATATGTGCTTATAACTGAAGATTATCCCCAGCAGAAGAAATAATTAAGGGTAGGGTTTGTGAATGAAGTCAGACACTAGGAGATTTAATGACAAGATGACCCCAGTTGTCCATGGGGCCATAAGTGAGCATATATGACACACAGACTCACCACCAGGTTATGCCGTCTCAAGTCTCAAGGTCATTTTTCTTTTTCTGAGATTCGGTGGCTACCTGTTGAGGCAGGACCTGCAATTGAAAGGCAGTCTTCAGCTCTGATATAAGCAGTCATGCTCCAGCCAAATATGTCTCATTTAAACTGCAGTAGACCAATAATTGTTTGTTTTGTTTTGTTTTTGTTTGTTTACTTGTTTTCTTAAGAGCTTTATGGAAACATAACTCACATACCATACAATTCACCCAATTATTTTTACATTTCATATAAATGCATTCATACAATATGTGGTCCTTTGTGACTGGCTTCTTTCACTTAGCATAGTATAATGTTTTTAACATTTGTTAAACATTAACATTAACATAATGTTTGACCATTATAGAGAATGCTGCTAGGGACATTTATGTACAATTGTTTTTGTTGGCTATATGTTTTCATTTCATTAAGAATGCACCTAATTATGTATCTCCCCTCTTTTTCCTTTCCAATGGGAAGAGTTATTTTGGTTTTGTGGTCTCTGTATATTAGGCGTGTGAGGAGGGGAGCACAGAAAACCCTTCCTTTTAGTTTACAAATTACCAGAGTGAGAGAAGGCACATCCAGATCTAGAAAAGAGGCCACCTAGCATCCCCTAGTCTACTCGGGACTTCTAGCTGATTCCACAGACTGTATGAACTATTGTGTTTTCTCTCTGTCTTGGGGTGGCATGATTGTCTTTTGCATGTAAGAAGGTCAGTGAACTAAATATTTGCTGACCAGAATAGCAGACTTTGGTCACCATTAATGTTTTCCACTAACGATTTCCAATTCTCCTACCAGAAACATTGCACTTCCTCATCTTCTTGAAACTGAGTGTGACTATGTGACTTACTTTGACTAGAAATGTGAGTGAAAGTGACCCTTTTCACTTCTGAGATGGTATACTATTTGTACTTCTTTTTTCTTCTGCTGCTACATACATAATACTTCCATGAGGAAAACTTTAAAATAATAATAGATACAGAAGAACTGAAAAATGGAAATATTCTAAAGCCTTACAAAGAGGAACAAAGGTCCATGAATATTTAAGTCAACTTAAAAAAAGAGGAGTAAAGAAAGGGGATTCCCCCTACTAGATATGCTGTGCTATCAAGCCATAGTAATTAAAAGAAAATAGAATTGGTGTCAGAACAGATAGACAAATCGAACAGAATAGAGTTTAGAAATAGACTCTAAATTAGAGTCTATAGATTAAGTCTTCAAATGTACACGAAGTCTATTTAGAGTCTATATCTAAATACAGACTAGACTCTAAATAGACTTCGTGTGCATTTGAAGACTTAATCTATGACAAAGGTGACACCATAAATCAAAGGGAAAGACTAGTTTCTAGCAGATGATGTTGGGAAATAGCTCACTGTGCTGCCCCTGGGCCTGTTTGACCCCAAATATGGTTCTTGCCCTCCTCTGCTTTATATCACAGGCTGCGGGCTACATTCCCAGTCTCTCCTGTCACCTGCCCTTCATCCAGTGAGGCCAACGGAGAGGCAATGGAACAGATTGCAAAGAAAGAGGAAGAAATAATCCAGGCTATTCTCTCCTACTCTTCATGCATTTGAGGACATTTACGGCAGCAGCGGCATCTCTTTGTTCATTCCCATTCCCTCCAAAAACTCCTGCGTGGATTCCAATTCCACCAAGTAGTCTCGAGTTCCAATAACATTGCCACCTCCTGTTCTTTATTATTAAGCCTAAGAGTGATAGCGGCTTCTTGCTGCTGCTAAGGTCTGGGTTGCCTCAGCATCTCCTGGTTAACTCACCATCATTCATGTAACGAAGTACCTGCATTAAATTTCTTTTGTTTTAAACACTAAAAATGGCACGCATTTTTCTGGATAGATCTGACTGATATACTTACTATGTGGAGACAGATACATCTGAATCCCCACCTAACATCAAATGCAAAAGGTGGACTCTAAACGAATTCAAAATCTAAATATGAAGGCTAAAACTATGGTTGGTAGGAGAAAATATGGAAAAATGTCTTTGTAACCTAGGGATGGAAAAGCTAAAATTCCAAAAGCACAAACCATTAAAAAATTGACAAATTTGATTACATTGTAACAACGATTTTTGCTTAATGAAGAAGATAATTAAAGTTGAAGAAGACAAAGTTAACAAATAGATGAGTGATTGAAAAAATACATCTTTAAGGTCTAAAGTCAACAAAAGCTTAATATCTAAAATATATGAGAAACTTGCAAATCAGGAAGAAACAGATAGCTGCCCCAATATTAATAGAAATATGGTATAACAGGATATAAACAGTGAATTTACAGATGAGAAAGCCTCAAAAGCTAACAAGTTTATGAAGAGGTGTTCAAAATCATTAGCAATTAGAGAAGTGCAAATGATATTTTGGACCCAGAGAAAATGACATTTGCACTAGCCAAAAAGCTAAAGCTGCGTGAAAAAACTAGATTAGCAGCAACGCGGAATATCATGGCCACCATTTCCATGGTGGACTACCCGGAAAGCAGCCATCCTAGAGGACAAACTGTCAATATTTAGTCTCATTCCATATGCACATAGCAGCAATCTTTCTCCAGGGTATATAACACAAGCAATTCTCACGTAGGTTTATCAGAGGACATTCCTGGGGATGTCAATTGCTGTATTTCTTTTTTTGGAGTGAGTGGTGGGGGAGTCAGGGGAGAGATGGAAAATAACTTTGATAACCATGCCTGGAAGAATGAGTAGGTAAAAATCAGTAAAGCTGCATCATAAAATACCAGGCGTGAGTTCAAAGAAATGGCTTAGATTACTTTCATAGCAACATACATGGATCTTTAAAAAAAATTTCCCTTGGCCGGGCATGGTGGCTCTTGCCTGTAATCCCAGCACTTGGGGAGGTCAAAGCAAGCGGATCACCTGAGGTCAGGAGTTCGAGACCAGCCTGGCCAACATGATGAAACCCTATCTCTTTGTATTTAACCAAAAATCCAAAAAAAATTAGCTGAAAAATTAGCTGGGCCTGGTGGCAGGCACCTGTAATCCCAGCTACTGGGGAGGCTGAGGTGGGAGAATCACTTGAATCTGGGAGGCAGATGTTGCAGTGAAAGCGTCATTGCACTCCAGCCTGGGCAAAAAAAAAAAAAAAAAAAAAAAGCCGTTGATGAAAAAAAATAAAAAATGAGACAGAACACATGCAAAGAAAGAGAGTGACATAAGCAAAGCAGCATCTTTCAGGCCTCCCTCCCTCCCTCCCATGCTCCCTACACATCTATACTTTCCATGCCAACAATACTGAACTGTTTGTGGTTCCGTAAACTCAGCATGTTTTTTCTCTACCATCTGCATCTGTATGTGCTGTACCTTCCTCCAGCCTTCCCATCTAGTTCAATGAGGGATGGGCACACTGAATCTTTCTTACTGGGGAATCATCTGAGCTCACAGCTTATTTGGAACAGAGTAGTTGCTCAGTAAATATTGCTGACTTTAAACTCAGTTTGGACATACTCTGCAGGCCTCTCTTGCACCACAAACCCCTTCCATTCTCCCTCAATCTTTTTGTGAAAATAGCTACAGATTGTTAGAAGATTATACCTTCTAAAATCTCAGCATTATGCTACTAATCTGGAAGGCACACACTTGGAGGTCAACATTCTGGGAGCTCAAGAAGGGGAAGAAGACTAAAATGTAAAGTTTCCATATGTTAACTTTCATTTAATCGCCCAACCATTTTCTATAAAGTACCCCTTCTTCCAACTCTGCCTGGTGTCCACCAGTCCAGAGCTCTTTTGATTCACTGCCTTCTGAGGGTAAACCTCCAGCTACATGCCAGGGCAAAGGAGAAGACATCACCTGATGTAGTGGGTAGGGTGGGCCTAGAAGTTCTCTTGCTTTTTATACAGATTCTCAATCACTCCTCTTTTTAGGCCCTATTTTACTTCATTCAGAAGTTCCAGGATCCAGAACTTGTCTGGGGTTCTGGCGTGCAAATCCCCTTGCTCTCCAGCTTCTGCTGCTTACAGCTCAGAATTCTCAGGTCTATGGAAGCCAATTGGAACAGTTGCCTATCTGCTTTCTTATTTTCAATATTCTTATCACCCCTTCTACCCTTCTTTTTGTCCTTGAGGGTTTATGCTTCACATTATGCCAAAACTTTAGTTGCTAGCATTGTGTTGTTATTTAAGAGGGAGCAAGGATAAATTAATTTGTTCAATATATCATCTTTAAAAAAAAAAAAAACCTGCCTATTTTCAGACATTTTAAAATTGTTAAAAATGTCTTCCTTTGAGGGAGGCAAAATTGGCAGGTTGAAAAGATCTACTTCCTATTCTTGTTTTGACACACAGACTTCTGATATTGTAGAACACCTTGCTGTCCCTCTCACACTTTGATTCCTTTCTTCTCCAGGCTGTAGACAAGCTCCCCTCCAGTACTTATTAAAATTATTGTATTTGTGACCAGTGGAAAGTATACCTGGAAAACATGTGAAAAGTGGGGTCGGGATGAGGATGGGAGGAGGTGGATGCATTGGAAGAATACAGAGAGCTCAGTTACCTTCTCCTAGGTCAATGTTTCTCAATTTGCACTCCCTAGATAAGCAGCATCAGCATTACCTGGGAACTTATTGAAATGAAACTTCTCAAGCTCCACCCTAGACCTGCTGGGTCAGACACACTGGTAATGGGATCCAGAACTCTGTTTTAACAAGGAGATTCTGATGCACACTCCTGTTTGAGAACAACTGCCTTAGAATCAACTGTGGCCATGGGCACAAGGAGATAATAAGGAAATCTGGCCACTGCGTTACAGGGGCCATTACCTGAGAAGAAACAACTATAAACTGGAGAGCCAATGAGTTGATATGAATTACACTTCTATCCCGTAGTAATTAATGGTATTCCTATGGAAGAAACAGCTAACTTCAGGGTGGTCTTTGTTAAAAAATGATTACTCTCCATTTATATTTTAGTCTTAGGGTTTTACTTGCTTTCTCTACATCCTGTATATGAGTGTCTGTGCTAAGAGAGTGAAACCAGATCTAGAATATCCTCACAATTTGTTACCCTTGGTGCTACTCATACTTACAGGCTTGACAACAGCTTTGTGCTACAGGTGTTGCTGATGGCCTTCCAAAGAGCTTTGAGAGTTAATACTTTAGAGTTGACCTCAGGAGTTAACGCTTTAGGGTTTTTTAACCAAGAGGTAATCTACAACAAAGATAGTCAACCTCCCACCCTTGGTTTGATTTCATTCCAACCTTAGGAAATACAGAGGGGAATGCACCCCAAAGAAAAGTTTCGACATTGTTACTTAAGCTACTGTGATTCAGAAAAGTTTTTGAAAAGTTTCAACAGAAGGGTTGAAAAGTCAGGAATAGTACAAAACCCATTTTTTCCCACAGAGACACATTCTCTTAACCTCATCCAACTTTCCCAGAGTGCCTCTAAGACTCTAATAAAACTAAAGATGCAATATCTTGAAATGAAAATCGTGGTTTCAATTTTAGGGTCTACCATGTGCCCAGCAATGTACAAAGCTTTTATGTGTATTATCACAATTCGCCTAAAGTTTATGTTTCTGTGTTTTATCGTCCTTTTAAATATGAAGTGAGGACTCAGGTTAAACAGCTTGACCAAGGCCACACAACTAGCAAATCAGGATTAAACCCATATCTATCTGCCTGTAACTTCCATGATCTTAACCACCCACCACACTGTCTTAGCACAGAATTGTTTCCTCTATGAAGCCCTTCCACCACCCCAAATCCAAGTCAGTTACTTATTATTCTCTTCTGATATTTGTTTACTTGTCTTTCTCTCCTGCAAGACTTTGAGCTCTGGGAAAGCAAGGTTGGCTTGATTTCTTGCCTTGCTAGCACCTAGGAAAGGGCCAAACACAAAGGATATATTGAGTGGTTGTTTATTAAATCAAACAATAAATGAAAGGGTGAGCAGATAAATGAAAGGGTGGGCAGATAAATGAATGGATGAATAGATGGGTTTCAAAGAGAAGTTACAGCAGCAAATACATAACTCTAGTACCCATAGATCAAGTGTTAATTAGAGGAAAACCAAAAATATTCGTCTGCAAACAATGGCACCTACATCTACTGTATCTTACCTTTGCCGTGTCTTTCATATCTCTGCTAATTTTGTGTGTTTGCTACCTCCCCTTTTTTCCTTCCCTTCCTTTTCCCTCTCTCCCTTCCCTTTAAATACCTATAATATAGAACTGAAATCACAAGTATAATATTTTCGTTTGTTGTAATTTATGATTCAGATATAAATAATGTTTCCTCATTCTTAATTTCAAAATCCAGTTCATGGAACATTTTTGTAATGTCTAAAAATAAGATCCAAAACACAAACACCCACAAGTGTCCCTCTTGATTTAACAACATACAGTAAATTGATTTTTTTTTCTTTTTTCTTTGGTGAGTCAGTGACCGCCAACAGGAAAAATAAATTATCCAATCTTGTTCAATGATAGGAAGTAAGAAGATTTCAGCACCTACTAAGTGCCAGTGGGGTGTGTGTGTGTGTGTGTGTGTGTGTGTGTGTGTGTGTGTGTCCTCCATCTTCTTATTTGCATTTATAGGTAGACAATTAAGGCTCAAAGGTTATGTAACTGTCCCACCGTTACCCAGGAAGGAAGAAGAGAAGGTGGGATTCAAACTCAGGACCCATGATTAGTTCTCTCGCATGAAATTAAAGACATCATATGGTAGAAGAAGCAAAGAGAAAATGTGCCTAGTTGAAAACAAAACCCTAGGATTAAGGAACGCTTTTTCAAGGAGAGCACCAAGGCTACCAGAACACGGTTTTGTAATCATGGGTGTAGAGCTTGCATGCTGAAATTTCCTATGATTCAGCTCTGCCGTACTACTCGGCTCTTTACGAAATTAAACCACATTTTAGAAAAGGAAACAATATCAGACTGATAATAATTTCTGTTTAAAATCAGATAATTTAAAACAAAGATGAAAACCAGTGGAATGACATAGATTTTTATCTCACCTGCTAGTCACAGAAATGTTGAGTGTGAAAAACTTTGAATTCCAAATTCCAAAAATAAAACTTTCTTTGCTGGCTCTGGAGGTTTCTCATATTGTTTCACAACCTACATGCCCACGCCCCTACTCTCATGGTGTCTACTTCCTCTTCCTCCCCCAGCCCATGCCATGAACCCGAAGGCATGCGACAGGGAGGGGGTCTAGGGGAGAGAAGAGCCCAGGAGCCCTTCCCTGCAAGGGCACTTCTGAAAATCCCCAAACACCACTTCACCAAAATTCTCTCAGGCTGCTCTGGGCTGAGCAAGAGTGGAGGAAACCAGGCAGGATGTCAGCCTTGCTTATGTTCTCAGAATTGCTACTTGGCCACAGTTTTCTCTGGCTTGAACCATAGCAGTAGGCAGAATGGAAAGTGTATGAAAAGAAAGTGCAACTGATGGTCTTGGAGAAGTCCTCAGAATGAAAGCAGGAGGCGCCTGTGGGAGACTTCAGCCCTCGCTAAAGTCAAATGGGCCTAGCCAAGCTGCCTGGCCCAAGGTACCAGGTCCTACCCTCCTGTCCAGATTTTGGAGGATTCTTGGAGCATCAGTATTCTCCCCTCATACCTCATTAGCTTTCGATTGCATTTCGCGCCTTCATTCTTAAGAAGTCACTTGCCTTGTTAAATGTGAGTATTCCCCAAGGCCAATACTAAGTCTCTGTTCTTCTGGCTGCATCTCAACAAAGTTGTAGAATCAGAACACTATTGTGGTTGAACATGAGGCATGAGTTTAGCCAGATCTGACTTCCAGTGCGGGGCCTGCCAATTATCAGCTTTATGACCTTGAGCAAGTAATCATCTTTCTTCATGTCATTCTCTTCTTGAACTTCTCTGTGAGAACAACTCTCTAACCTGTTTTCATTTCCTACCTCTAATATAGCCAACTGCTTGCTAAACATTTCCACTTGGATGTTGCTTTATTGCCTCAAATATGACAAACGAAAACCATTATCTACTCTTCCCCATCCCACCAAAATCTTTCATATTCTTTCTGCTAAGACAACCATCAGGTTTTGTTCTATTTTGTTTTTGAGACTGGGTTCACTCTGCTGTCCAGGCTGGAGTGCAGTGGTGTGATCACTGCTCACTGTAGCCTCCACCTCCCCAGGCTCAAGTGACTCTGCCACCTCAGCCTCCCAAGTAGTTGGGACTAGAGGCATGTGCCACCATGTCCTTAACTGGTATTTTTGTAGAGATAGGATTTCACCATGTTGCCCAGGGTGGTCTCTAACTCCTGGGCTCAAACAATCTGCCCACTTTGGCCTCCCTAAGAGCTGGGAATACAGGTGTCAGCCACCATGCCCGGATGGAAGCGTTTTGGGGAACCACCTTTAACCTCCTATATTAAATCAGAACCAAAGTCCTATTGATTTTTCCTCTCTAAACTCTCTGCAATCCCACTCTTCCTTTCTCAAAAACTCTTGTCATTTCATAGCATCTTATTCCCTACATGTATACCCTTTTCAAACTAGCCTTCGTACCACAACCAGAGAAATTCTTTCTGAAATCCCTTTGATCAAAATACCTACCATCATCACCTCTCCCATCATTGAAAAATTACTAACAAGCTCCCAACCAGGAAAAAATTCACTCTCCTTGCCCTGAGTACTCAAGGCTCTTCATAAACCAGGATCAGTATCTCCCACCATCATCTCCTTGGACTCCCACCTGAGGCCTCTTCCTCAAACCATTTCACTCAATGTGTAGTCACTCATTTATCAAATATATGTGGAATACTCACTTTGAGCCAGGTGTGACAGATACAGTGGGTGAATAAACAGACACAGCCTCTTCCTAGCAGGAAAGCAGACAAGTTTTAGACCACTAAACACATACATAGGCTGGGTGTGGTGACTCATGCCTGTAATCCCAGCATTCTGGGAGGCTCAGGCCAGATTACTTGAGGTCAGGAGTTTGAGACCAGCCTGGCCAACATGGCAAAGTCCCATTTCTACTAAAAATACAAAAATTATTCAGGTGTGGTGGTGGGCGCCTGTAATCTCAGCTACTTGGGAGGCTGAGGCATGAGAACTCCTTGAACCTGGGAAGTGGAGGTTGCAGTGAGCCAAGATTGCACTACTGCACTCCAGCCAGGGTGACAGAGTGAGACTTTATTTCAAAAAAAAAAAGAAAAAACACATACATATAAACAAATTGTGAGGTTAAACACAACAGATAGGCCATAAGCATTTATATATTTTTTCTTCTCCCAATAAAATGAACCAAAAAAATATTTTAAGGTATAAATGAACAACAAATTTTAATCAAATTTTGAACGATGGGGAAGAGATACATGAGTAATAATCAACTTTATTGAAAAGTTGAGAAAACTTCAACTTAACGAACCTGGAGAGGAGAAAGTTGAACATAATCATTCTCATGCACCCTACACACACCTGCAAGGTGTGGCTCTTGGAGACCTGATGCCCACAGAAGCAAGTAGCAAGATATAAGGCTGCACATCTGAATGCAGGAAGAGCTAAACCCGTAGATTCCTTCCCTTGGCCCCACAGAGCCTGATTACCACCCGACAGAAGATAGGAGAGCTAGCATCTGGAGAAATTGTTTGAAGAAATTCCAGACTCATGTACATCAGACCCAGACTGGGACACAAGTGAGACATGAGACTGAAAATGATCACGCCAGGGTACATCATCATGCATTTCAGAACTCCAGGGATAAAGACATGTTCCTAAAACCTCTCAGACAAAAGGTTGGGGGCAAGCAGAGAAGAAGATCAAGATCATATACAAACAGGAATCAGAATGGTAATCAGTCATCTACCAGAAATGCCAGAAGTCAGAAAATAACTGAAGAAAGCCTTCAAAATTCTGACAAAATATTTTATCTGGAATACATTACTTAGCTGAGCTATCAAAAGACATAAGAAGAACATATAGACATTTCCAGACATAGAAAGACTCGGAAAATTTACCTCCCATTTACACCCTCTTTTTTAGGAAGTTACTTGAGAATATCCTCCAGCTAAACCAAGGAATGAAACAAGAAAGAGGAAGTGTGGAGGCCCAAGAAACAAGGGGTCTAAAACAGGAAAACAGTGGGAGGAAGTTCCAGGATGCCAGCAGGGCAGGACACAAAAAGAACCACCAGTACAGACAGAGCAACACAGGCAAGGTCTCCAGGACAGGGCTTCGGAAAAGTAAAGTATTACAAAAAATAATATCTGGTCTATTTTATCACTTTGATTAGGGGTTGGCAAACTGCAGTCCATGGACCAAATCCTGCCTATCACCTGTTTTTGTAAATAAAGACTTTTTGGAACATGGCCAGCCGCCTCCATTCATTTACATACTGTCTGCAGCTTAGTTGCATATTGCCCATGACTTTAACAGCTGAGTTGAGTAGTTACAACAGATGCTGTCTGGACCAAAAAGTCTAAAAATATTTACTATATGATCTTTTATAGAAAGAGTTTGCCAGCGCCTGATTTAAAAGAAAAAACTAGTGATCTGATGGAATGGGTGAAAAAAAGATAAGAAAAAATATAGAACAAACAACGCCAACTGGAGGTAAACAGGCAATCATTAACTCAGGAAGTATAAAGTTAGACAAGAAAAAATATGTTCCTAGTATACTACTTGGACTCTGCAAAGAATTTTTGTATGATCATAAAAACATAAACACTCATTCGGATTAATCTAAAAATTGTGAAATGAATATTAAAGCAAGAGGAGAAATGAAGAGATGTATAGAAGATCTAAATTTTCCTTTTAGAGCAGAAAACCAATAGAAGTCTAATATTAATAAATCAATATATAACAATATAAGCATATTTGCTAGAAATACTGAGGCATCTATTAGAAGAGATAGCTAAGACAGTTCCAAGTGATTTCTCTGGAGAGCAGGACCAAGTGGGGTAGAGATTCGCAGGCAGAGCACTGCTGTTTTCATTATAAACCTTCAGCATGTTTTTTCAACTTGATAAAGTGGCAATTCATTTCCAAAAACAATCTCAAAAATTATAAAATATGACAGGTATTAAGAAGTCCCAAAACAAGGTACCATGAGAGAGAATAATGGAGGTAGATAAACTATAAGCTTACTTTAGTCTGCAGGGAAGATGGTTCTGAGAAGATGACATTTAAACTGAGAACTTGAAAGCTAGCCAGTCAGTCAGTTTAGAGGAATGGGCCTCCAGGTAGAAGGAACAGCATGTGCAAAGGCTTGAGTGTGAGAGCAAGCTCCACAGGGACTTAAAGGATCTGAAGTGGTTTCCATCAGCTGAAGGGGAGAGTGTGCCTGCAGAAGCCCTCAGGAGCAAACTTGCAAAGACAGCAGGAAAGAGACCAGGAAGCATTTGTACCCTATCCAAAAAGCAATGCTGAGTCACTGGATGACGCCATAAACACAAGAATGTGTCGCAAGACTGAGACCAACATTTGGAGTATGTTTCTTCCTTTTAAGATTTTTGCATATAAACAGATTCCAATCCATAACCTAACAAAAGAAGTTACCATACTGTCAGAAAGTGGAGCCAGACTGTATGTGTTTCCTTTAGGATGACAAGTCAAGCTTAGACATAAGTCAGCAAGGGGACCTCCCCAATGTCCTTGCTGGATTTAGAAGTGGCCATGTGCTACTCAGGGATTGCCTGCTTTCATCAACTACGTGACAGCTTCTTCTTCTCAGGTAAACTCCTACTTTGCTCCTTATATATACCCATTACTTTCCCTTAATCCCCCCTGGAATTTTGGATGCAAGATTTTCTACAATCTCTCTTTGGGTTCCTATGGGCCTCTCTTTGAGTAAATCCAAAGTCTTGATCTTGGCCATCACTGCACTGGCTTCCTAAATGCCCTCTTTATCTGCTCCTAATTTTGTTTCAGATGCCTCAATACAGATGAGTCTCTCGAGGAAGGACCCAAGAGATACTCTCTCCCTACCTCCATGGAAAAGATGGACCCCAGGGAGAGCACCAAGCTGACAGCAGAATCAGGATCACAATGCAGGTTGCATTGCTTTGCTTGTAAGGAGACCTCCTTCAAGACTGCAGGAAAGAAGCTATCACATACCCTTGGCCAGAAGCCTGGCATAGTGAAATTCCAAGAAATGGAGTTCCTTTTTCATTTTGTTCTATTAATATATGATTTTCCTCTATTAAAGAAATAGCAATTAATATTTGAGAAATGTGTTCTAATTACAATTTGCAATCCATGCCCTTGGGTTAAAGTGTACCCGGATGTAATTATTCTTGTGAAATAGCTCTTACCTCTCTGCATATTAACTCTTGCTTCCTTTAAAAGCAGCAGGGTGCCTTCACATCATTGCTGTTGGCATTTTCTTATCAGAATTACTAAGGATTAATTACAAATTATTTTTATTGCACTGGGAGTAGGCAACACGGAGTCAATGTGTCCTAAATGTTAATGTAGTCAGTAGTTTTCAGTCATTTTGGTTTAAAACTCCTTAGCCTTTCAAAAATTGAGGACTCCAAAAAACTTGTGTGCGTGTGGCTTTATCTATGAATATTATTAGAAATAAAAACTGAGAAACTTTAAAAATCTGTACCTATTATTTTAAAACAACAGCAATAATCTTATTACAGTGGGATTAATGGATTATTGTTATTTTAAAATAAATTAATCGGTAAAGACTTACAGAAATAGTTTAACATATTTTTATGAAAAAATAACATTTAAAAAATGCTAAGAACATTTTTTAAATTGGTTTTAGAGTTTTGTAAATCTCTTCTATCTCTGGCGTAATATGAGACAGCTGGATTCTCACACCTGCTTCTTCCTTGAGTCTGTTGCAGATATCATACATCATGCAACCTCAGAAAAGCTCCACTTACACACATGAGAGAATGAGTCTGAAAACAAACCGTAACATGCTGGTATTACTGTGAAAATAGTTTTGACCTTGTGAGCTCGATAAAAGTGTTTCAAGGATACTTAGGGGTCTCGGGACCACATTTTGAGAACCACTGGCTAAGTTAAAATAATAAAGCAAAACTCATTTATGTATCCAAACATTATATTTCCATATGAGTGTTTTCATTTAATCCTCCCAACGAACCAAGGAGGAGACGTTATATCCCATTACATATGAGAAAGTGTGCACTAATAAGTTAGCGAAGCAGCTCTTAAACCTTTGAATGCATAAGCCAGGATTTGGGTGTGGAACTTTTCACGTGACAGCCAGTGGCCAAGGTGATGTCACTCAAAGATGATAGACTTACCTTAGTATTTCACTCTGTCCTTAAGTATTCATTTGTAGGTAATTCCTTTGGATCCATCATCCAACAACTTATCTCAATTCTATTTCATCTTCCTATAGTGTAAATGCCTATTCCATGTTGCAGGATGTCTTATTTTGGTGTTTCCTATTCCTTATTTGTACCACTTTTAGGGGAGGTGATGTCCTAAACGTGCCATCTCCTGAGCAAAATAATAATCATAGCAATAATCCACTGAGCAAATACCAATTTGCACTTTGCTGAGTGTTGGAGTTGAGGAGGAAGAGGGGGACTGTGGAAGAAGCAACGAGTGTGGCATAGACTGGGGTTGTATAATAAAATGGAATTAGCTTCCAGTTCATTTCTTCTACTTACTAACTATATGACTTGGGCAAGTCAAGGGACTCCATGAACCTCAGTATCCTTATCAGTAAAACAAAGATAACAATGCCATTCTCCCAGGGCTATTGGGAAGTTCCTATAAAATACTGCGTGGAAGGTGCCTACCACTGTGCCTGATACATAGTAAGAGCTCTATGGACAGGTGCTGTGATAATGCAGATTGTAGTAATGATGATGAAACAACACCCCTGACATTGGCACAGTCAGGTTGATTCAAGGACTCACAGAGGGCCCAGAATCACAGCCAGAAACTACAGCCTCTCCTTTCCTTCTCTGTAATCCAACCACAAGAGCCACCTTTCAGACCCTCAATCAGGCCAGACTCCTTCCAGCCTCAGGGTTTTTCTAAATGCTATTCCCTCTGACTGAAAGCACCTGAAACCCTCCATACCCATAGTCACCCAGCTGTTTGCCCTTCAGAGCTCATAAAAATCACCTCCTCTGAGATGCCTTCCTGAACTACCCAGATCAGTCACACCCCTGTCTCCCTCCATAGGCTTACAGAAAACCCGGTGTTTCTTCACAATATTGTCAGTTAATGAAGCAATTGTATAATTACTTGTTAAATGCCTTCTCCTTTCTCTCTAACATCCGTCTAGTTGCAAAGGAAAAGAACATGATAACAGCCTCTGAAGCTGCCATCTCTACTTGATGCCACATATATTAACATTTCTCCTTTTGGATTTGCTGAAAGCACAGATCCCAGGCACAAAATTCCCAAATAACTAACAGCCTAAAACCTTTTAAGGATAATAATAGCTGCTACTTTTTGAGATGTTCCTCTGTGCTAATCATTGTATACACATGACCTGTTTAATTTTCTCAGGACCAAAATTTGCAGATGAAATAACAGATTCAGAGAGGTGAAGGAATTTGCCTAAGGTCAAAGTCAGCAAAGAGCAAAATTCAAATCTAGGTCAGTTGACAGACCATTCTGGCTTGCCAAAGAGTCGGAAAGTTCACAATTGCTGAAACTCCTCAGTTCTGGGCAAATCAGAATGGTTGGTCACCTTACTAACCCACTTAGCTGCCTGCCTCTAGGAAGTCACATAATCTTCCTAAGTTCAGGCTTCTTCATCTGTAAAATGGCAATAACAGCCCTACCTGTAGAATGGCTTCAAGTCATGAATGGAATAATATATCTAATAATAAAGGGCCAGGCATGGTGGCTCACACCTGTAATCCCAGCACTTCAGGGGGCCGAGGCAGGCAGAGATCACCTGAGGTCAGGAGTTCAAGACCAGTCTGGTCAACACGGCAAAACCCCGTCTCTACTGAAAATACAAAAATTAGCCAGGCTTGGTGGCGGACACTTGTAATCCCAGCTACTCAGAAGGCTGTTGCAGGAGACTTGCTTGAACCCGGGGGTGCAGAGTCAGCAGTGAGCTGAGACTGTGCCACTGCACTCCAGCCTGGGCGAGAAAGCAAGACTCTGTCTCAAAAATAATAATAATAATAATAATAATAATAATAATAAAGGCACTTAGTAAACATTCATTAAATAATAGAGTAGGCTTTCAAGAAATGTTTGCTGAATGAATTGACAAAAGTAATAAATATATAGATGTGCTGATAAATTTATTAAGAAGCTAAATTTAGAGAAGGGAGACTGTTGTGAAGTGAGGGAATAAGAAATGGCTTCAAGAAGTGACTGCAGAGTGATTTTGGAGTCTGGCCTTATAGAAAATATAGTAAGGCCAGGCGTGGTGGCTCACACCTGTAATCCCAGCACTTTGGGAGGCCAAGGCGGGCAGATCACCTGAAATCAGGAGTTCAAGACCAGTCTAGCCAACATGGTGAAACCTCATCTCTACTAAAAATACAAAAATTAGCCAGGCGTGGTGGTGGGCACCTGCAATCCCAGCAACTCAGGAGGCTGAGGCAGGAGAATCACTTGAACCCGGGAGGCGGAGGTTGCAGTAAGCTGAGATCACGCCACTGCACTCCAGCCTGGGCAACAGAGCAAAACTCTGCCTCAAAAAAAAAAAAAGAAAGAAGAAAGGAAGCAAAGAAAGAGAAAGAAAGAAAGAAAGAAAGAAAGAGAGAGAGAGAGAGAGAGAAAGAAAGAAAGAAAGAAAGAAAGAAAGAAAGAAAGAAAGAAAGAAAGAAAGAAAGAAAGAAAGAAAGAAAGAAAGAAAGAAAGAAAGATTATAGTAATTATGTATGCAGGCTTAAGATAGGAGAGTATTCTATGAAAAAGGTCCAAAATGTACACATCACAAAACAAGTACAGATCCCATCGACAGGTTATTAATGGCAGATGTGAGTGAAGCATGGATGTATGTTCTAGAGGAATCACACACAAAGCAGGGAGGGAAAGAGCCTGGCGCATGAGGTCTGAAGACAACTCTATTCCCTTAACTAAAGCCAGTCACCAAACAGAATCCTCTACAGCGGAGGTGTCCAATCTTTTGGCTTCCCTAGAGGAAGAAAAATTGTCTTGGGCCACACGTAAAATACACTAACTTATGATAGCTGATGAGCTTAAAAAGGAAATCACAATAAAATCTCATAGTATTTTAAGAAAGTTTACAAATTTGTGTTGGGCCACATTCAAAGCCGCCCTGGGCCATATGCAGCCTGGGAGCTGTGGGTTGGACATGCTTGCTCTACAGGCTTCTTTGACATGTGACTAGGCACTTGTCACCATTCCAACTTGTGTGTGCCCATAAGTGCATGTGTTTTAAAGAGCATTATTGAGCACCTACACCATGCTCAGGACTACGTTACTCCCATCACTTCGATAACATCAGTTTGATAACTGAGAAGTTCTGATGAAGAAAGTGGTGAAGATGCTACCTCGACGATCCAAGAAAACAGAGAAGTCCATCACATGTGTGCCTCAGCCAGACTCTCCAGGCTTTGCAGAGAATCCATAAACAATGGGAATGGTTGTCCTTGACATCTCTAGCCTGTCTTCTCAAAGAAATACTGTCCACCCTGAAATATTTACTTGATACCAGCCAATCAGTTTACCCAGAAAATGTGCACACGAGATTCACTCCCTAGACGGCCGGCAGTTGTTTTTCCTCCTCCACCTCACCCCTTTCTCTTCTATAAATCTTATTTGTAGCCTTTATAGTAAAAGTAATTGCTGTGGTTTTTTTTATTTGTTTGTTTGTTTGTTTGTTTTTGAGATGGAGTCTTACTCTGTCACCCAGGAGGCTAGAGTGCAGTGGTGCAATCTCGCCTCACTACAGCCTCCGCCTCCCAGGTTCAAGCAATTCTCTTGCCTCAGCCTCCCAAGTAGCTGGGACTACAGGCATGTGGCACCATGCCCGGCTGATTTTTTTGGATTTTTAGAGAGACAGGGTTTCACCATGTTGGCCAGGATGACCTTGATCTCCTGATCTCGTGATCCACCTGCCTCGGCCTCCCAAAGTGCTGGGATTACAGGCATCAGCCACCGCGCCCAGCCTGCTGTCTTTTATCTACAAATAACCTGCTGATAATTCACCAGATTTCTCTGCGTGATCCTTTGACATTATTCTGAAAGTGATAGGTCTTTGTAAAATTTCATATTTTGCCCAAGTCAATATTTACAGAATAGACACTCTCCTCACTTTCAAAAAAAAATAAATAAATACACTGAAAAATAGCAGACCACAATTCACTTTTGTTCTCAAGACTTCTGTTTTATTGTTTTATTTTATTGAAGACTCCTGGCTTTGTTCATCAAAAATCAACATCATCATCAAAAGTTCGCATGGGAAGGTGACAGTAAATAATAGCACATTTTAGGCCACAGCCGTCATTTCAAAGATAAAACAGACCTTGTTAAATTAATGAAACCACAAAAGAGAGAACTGAACTTCCACAGTGTTTCTGATCACTGCCCCACACTTTCCTCCCTTGAATCTACCCAGCCTTGACATCATGCTAGACTATCTTTCTAACTATAGCTCTAATCTTGCCATTCTTTTAAAAAGAAATTCAATGTACCACCATTGCCCACAGCATAAAGTCCCAACTCCTTATCCTGGTATTTGTACCGTTCTGTGAGCTGGTTTGACTGCGTCTGCTTTACCAAATTTCTCTTTCTCTTCTCCTCTACCTCCTACCTACAAATGCCAGGTGGCCCACTGCAAGGCTGCCTTGGTGAAGAAAGCAATGTATTGATTTACATTCAAGCACAAGTTTTTTATCTCACTGAGACACAGACCAGCTATTTTGAATACCACTGCCTAATACAGTTCTCTCTATCTGTTCATTAAAGTCCAACTCAAAGTCCACCAACTCCAGAAAGTCTTCCCTATTATTTTCAGCTCAACTAAACACAGTGTCGTTGATTATCCTGCTTACACTCCCTAACAGCATCTACAAAGCTGGATGTGGCTGTTCTTATTCACTTCTCCAGCCTCATCCAGCACCACCTGTCCTTTGTCCCTAAATATAGGTTCCTCCTCTGCATGTCCCTTGAACATACAAAGTTCTTTCCATCCTGGGGGCCTTCATGCATATTCTTTCTTTCTTCTAAAACCCGCTTCCTCCCATTAATCATCTGGTCCACAACTTCTGACATTTCAGACTTCGACTTAAAAGCCACATCCTCAAAAAGACCCTCTTGGATATATGTCAGTCAGGACCTCGGCAGGAAACAGGTGTTGTATTCCAAATGGGGTAAAATGTTCACAAAGAAGCCATATATAAAGTTATGGACAGGGTTTAGGGACACCAACAAGAGATAGTGTAGTACCCCATGGCTACCATCAGCTGGGGAGACTGGACGCAGGAAGGAAGGGAATGTACCAGAACCTAGAGAGGGTGAGTGTAAGGGCCACCTTAAAGAATTGAGAATTGATGGCCTTCAGTGGAGAGTTTCAATCAAATAGAGATATGGCTTGGAAAGAGCCAGGAACCCAGCCTCATTCTTCACCAACCATCTCAGTGGCCAATCCCCACTGGAAGCAGAGGAGCCCTTTAAAGCAGTCCATGCAGAAAGGCTCCCAGGAAGGGCAAGGAAGGGTGGGAGGAGGGGCTGCAGGGACAAATAGAAGCTATCAAACACTCCACTCATTCTTAGGTAGACACTCTGATTATTCTTCCTTATACATACCAACCTATTTTTTTTTCTTCTTAGTAGTCAATAACATTTTTACTTCTACATTTATCTTTTTGTTTATGTCTATATAAGCACCTTCAGATTGTCAATTCCATGGCTATGGAGACAGAAACCTTATTTGGTGAGTTCACTGAAGCATTCACAGAATGTAGCATATAACAGATGTTGAATAAATACTTGCTAGTAAATGAGTGAACACACGGATCCATCAGATATGTAGACATGTGTCAATATGTGTGTGACACATATAATAATGCACACATACATCTCAGTTTCAAAGGAACAAACCTCCTCTGCAGAATTAAGAAATGCCAGAACATTTCACAACTAAATCAATTAAATGAAAACAAAATGCTGCCTAGCATAGAGACTCAAATTCTAACTTCAAAGAGAGCTGATCACTTTCTGAGATGAGAAAACCTTTCCCATTAACCTCCTGTGAAATACGCTGAGCCAGACTAGATAAGCTATCACTGTATTATACAAAATTGCTATCTTCCCCAATACACATTGCAAATTTAAATGAGGTTGAGTGGGAGTATTCTCCTTAAACTCTGTTCTTTAAAAATCCTCAGTAGCTCCCATACCCAACTTTTTAGCTTCAAAAGATGGAAAGTACTAGCAAAACCTGAGTCCCATTCTCTTGAAACTGGGGTTTTACACATCTTCCAAAAGCCCACATTTCTCTGAGATCTTGCAGTAACATTACAAGGAATCCAGACACAACCTCTTTAAATCAAATTTTCCATAAGTTCATATTACATGGTAAGTATATTTTATAGACTGTTACATTTAACATTCAAACACAAACTTCCACATTTCCTTCTCTCCTCCCTCCCCAACACATTCTCACTTTGATGGGAAAGGAGGAAGTCTTTTTCCTTTAGCATTGTACATAGCATAATTCCAAATACTTTCCTTCAGTTCCTCAAATGTGTCATATGCCATGTCTTCTCCAACCACAGGGTCTTTGTACTTGTTCCTTTTTGGTAGGAGATGCAACTCTCTTTTCTCCAGCTAGTTTTGTCTTTAAACAAACAAACAAACAAAAACAGAAAGGGGGTAATATTAATAACTAGATTGTAGAATGACTGTAATGCAAACTTGTGCAACCCATAGCCTGCAGACCACATGCAGCCCAGGATGGCTTTGAATGCAGCCCAACACAAATTTGTAAACTTTCTTAAAACTACGAGGTATTTTGCAATTTTTCAGCTCATCAGCAATCGCTAGTGTTAGCATATTTTATGCGTGTCCCAAGACAATTCTTCCAGTGTGGCCCAGGGACGTCAAAAGATTGGACACCCCTGCTGTATGAAATAATCAAGATAATACGTGCAAGGTTCATAAAACAGAGCCTGACACATAGTAAGGTCTCAATAAATGCCATCATCATTATCATCATCAACCACATCATCAATTATTACTTTACTTCCAAATTATCTTCAGATCTCTAAGCTAATGTTACTCGCTCCAGGAAGTTTTTACATACCCCAAATTGGATTGGATGCCCCGATCATGCCCATTCATATGACTAGTACCTTTTTTTCTTCATAGCACTAATTATAACCCATAATTAAGTATTATTCAAATAAACACAAAAATAATGTATATGTTGTCAACTAAGAGAAAAAATTCCTTGAGGATGTGTGCAGCAAGCATGTTTGTTATTGTCCACCCTTGTGTCTCTAGTTCTAGAATAATGTCTTGCATTTAGTGCTCAAAAAATGTGTTAAATGAATGAACAGACAACCACTCTCCCTTTGTGCCACAGTAATCACTTTTCATAAATTTCACAACCATTTTCATAAATTTCCTTCATCCTCCTTATTTCAAGAGCTCTAAAGGTAGGCATTTTAAGAGGCTGGTGCATCAGGAAGACACATGACCAGAAGTCCCAGCTCCCAGATTCACAGGTGGGCCACAACCCAAATGTGCATAGTTCCAGTTGCAGAGTATCCTGGGCATAGGAAAGAAATGAAAGAAGCTATCTGTTGTGGACTGTATGCTTGTGTCCCCCTAAAATGTATATGTTGAAGCCCTAACCTCCAATGTGATGATATCTGGAGGTAGGACCTTTGGGGGTAATTAGATTTACATGAGGTTATAAGGGGAAGGTTCTCGTGTTGGCATTAGTTCCCTTATAAGAAGAGACCAGAGAGCTTACTCCCTCTCATTCCACCACGTAGGATGCAGCAAGAAGGCAGCCATCTGCAAGCCATGAAGAGGGCCCTCATTAGAACTTGACCCTGCTGGCACTCTGATCTCTGACTTCCCAGTCTCCAAAACTGTGAGAAATAAATGTCTGTTGTTTAAGCACCCAGTCTAGGGTATTTTATTATAGCAGCCCAAGAAGACTAATGCAGTCTCCTACAGTGGATGGGAGTGGGGGTGGGGGACACTTTGCTGCACTCATGGATACTTCAATCTTACTTATATAGTTTCTTACACAATTGTTAAAGCATAGTTCTGAAAAAGTGTGCAAAGAAAATGCTTTATGTCCACCACATCATTTCCTCTTCCTGGACACACAAGAAGGACCACATTTCCCTTACCTGTACTTGGATGCAGGTCACATGACTGAATCCTGATTAATAGAATGCAGACAGCAGTGTTAGAGAGAGAAAGATTTTATATATATGTCATTCCCATGCCTGATCCAAAAAATACTCCATGTGCAATATTCCAGTCTTCCTCTCCATTACCACCCCGTAGGTTACCAGGGCTACTTGTCACCTATTATACTTCAAACAAGTGAGAAATACATTTTTATTTTATTAAGTCCCTGATATTTCATGGATTATTTGTCCCTGCTGCATATCCTAGTATTTTCCTGGCTAATGCAAAGAGGTAGAGTGGAACAATGGAAAAAGAAAGAGATCAAGGGTTTGAGGCCTGGTTCAAACATCGGCTTGTGATGTGACATTGGAACATCATCTCCTCTGTAACCCTGAATTTTCTTATTCATACTAATCAAATGTGAATAGATCACCATGAATGGTCTCTGATTTTGCCCATATCTACCTAGCAGCCAGATTCAATGCTTCATTATACCCCTTCCTCCCACACATACATACAGTTCTAAACACAGTGATAAATCACATTGCTTTTCACTGAAGAATTTCTTGAATGATAACAACAGGGATTATAGCTAGAATGACCTTATATGTCATGGTTTGGCTAGGAAAATCTCCATTTATGCCTGTTGTCTCAGTGTAATTCATTGTGGTTATTAATAAAAGAGACCCCCCTTTACCTCTTAGGTATCCTGGCTTAAACAATAAATTATAGGGTTAAGCTAGTTATATCATAAACAGTTCTTACCAGACACCTCTCTGCTCATTCTATTGTTCTCCCTCCACCTTGAGGCTTCATCATCCCCAAAAGTCTCCCCTGGAGTCCTTTACTAAGTAAAGTCTACTGGATCATCTGCCTGCAGCCATCTAGCTAGCTGAGAAATTGCTCAGAGAAATATCTAACTCACAACCACATTCCATGGCCTCAAACTGGCCACATGGCCTCACTCTAACTGCAAGGGAGACAGGTTATTGTAGACTTCCTGGTGGCTTTGTATGCTCACGAACTTAAAACAAATTGGTACATGTAAAGTTTTTGTTTTGTTTTGTTATTATTATTATTATATTTTATTTTCTTGCTATAAAGACATAGGTATAAGTCAAGTTTTAATAAAATGCCTTTGCTTTCTCTGTAGGAAAATGACTATGGGGTAACCTTATAGCACTATTCCCTGGAAGCTAGTCCCTGATAAAGGTAGAATGGCATTGTTAATGAGGAAAATGACATCTGATTGATAAACTGATTCTACACCGGGCAAACTGTGAATGAATATGAATACCTGGAGAGAAGACATAGATTGAGGCTTCCCACAGTGCAAGAACTGGATGCTGTTATAACAGATATTGGTTCCTATGGAGCTTTGAGTTTTTAAGCTAGGATGGTTCCCATATTTAATCCTGTAGTCTTTACAACAACAACACCTGTGTTGTTGGTGGGAGAAAGAGCCTGGCCCTTGGACTGCCATGAAGACTCACACCAAAAAGATGATATACTTGATGCTGCCGTCTTGGCCTGCTGTGTTTCCTCCGGAACACTCTTCTAAGTGAAATTGACCACTGTGGTCATGTGACTTTGATTACCTTTCCTTGCTATTCAAAGTACGCATCTTGGAGAAGCAGCATCAGCATTCTCCCAGGACTTGTGAGAAACACAGTCAACCTCCTCCCTACAGACCTTCTAAATTATAATCTACAGTTTAACAAGGTCTCCGCGTGACTCTTATGTACAGTTAAAGTTTGAGAGGCAGCAGTATGAATGAACCAGGACTGTGGCTAATCAATTAGCCTCCCGTCCCAACACAGCCTAGACAACAATTTCCCTCAATGTTTTAAGTGTATTAACATTTAGGCTTTATTACCTTCCCTCAAAAATGTTTAACAAGCTCCATCACATGAAAGCAAGAGAAAAAGACAATAAGAGAAAATCCATGTAGACTAGAACACAGGGCTCCCCTGGTCCCATGAAGTCCAGAAGAGCTGGGCCAGTTTTGCTCAGCCTGGATCCTCCAATAAACATCCACAGGGAAATTTAAAGGCAGGACTTCATGGGAGAAGCTCAAGGCCAAGAGAGTCCTTCCTGCTTTTCCAGCCATGCATGGGTTCCAGCACTCTGAGAGCAGAGGAACTCTCTTCTATAGTGCTGCCAAATTGGCACAGTGAGCCCTTCAGACTGATACTTTATTCTCTCCCAGTTCCCATTCTGTCCAGCTGTTCATCAGCTACACTAACATCTTTTGAAGTGAAGAACCGAATGGGGTATGCCGGAAAGCAACTTTTTGGAGAACACAGAAAAAGGCACACAGGGCTGGGTCAACTAATCCGTGAGCTGGCTTCAGAGGGAGAAATTTAATTTTATTTTTATATATTCCACATTCCCTGGAAAGAGGTAGTGAGAAGTCACACATGGTATTTAGATAAGGAAATACTAGATTTTCCTACGAGAAATAGGAAACCACAGGTATTAAAAATGAAAACAACAGTACAACATATATTCCGTATGGTCCCAAGATATTACTTATATCTTCTCTATGGGTAAGGATTAGAGTTGTTTCCAGTACCTCCTTTATAAAAAAACACATAATACAATATAATGCATTGTGTTATAAAAATAATACAATCATACTTTTTCATTTGAAATGAAAATATATAAAATGTAAAAACAAAAGAGATAAATACAAGAGGTCTTCAAAAATTTTATGAAAAATGCATATTGTGAACAAACTCCATGGAGTTCAAAAATGTTTTGCACCAAAATAAACTCATACTAACTTGTTATAACATGTCTGAAACAGATTTAGTTTGAGGCACTAAAAAGGAAATACAGTTTGAAAAGCTCCCATATCAGAATGAAGTAAATTCTGCTAGAATTGAAGCAAGAACAAACATCAAATTTTTGGTGAAGCTTGAGTGGAAGAATGGTGAAATCAATGACGCTTTACAAAAAGTTCATGCGGACAATGTCCCCAAAGAAATCAACAGCTTACAAATGGATAACTCAAGAGTGTGGAAGATGGGAGAAAAGTGAAAAGATTATCTTGGGTGATTTGAGAAGAAAGAAGGAAGAGTTGTTCTTGTCTGGAGATGTAGCCCAATGATTTATTTGGCTAGCTTGGAGTCTCACACTTCAAGTCAACATAAGAAAGGCTCACACCTGGCCAGGTGTGGTGGCTTACATCTGTAATACTAGCACTTTGGGAGGCCAAGGCAGGAGGATTGCTTAAGCCCAGGAGTTCAAGACCAGACTGGGCAACATAGCAAGACCTCCTCTTTACAAAAAATGTATTTTTAATTAGCCAGACATAGTGGCACATGCCTGCAATCCTAGCTACTTAGGGGACTGAGATGGGAGGATGGCTTGAGCCCGGGAGGTCAAGGCTGCAGTGATCATGCCACTGTACTCCAGTCTGGGCAACAGAACAAGGCCCTGCCTCAGAAAAAAAAGAAAAGGAAAAACAAACAGAAAAGGCTCAGATCCTTTCAACAAATGTAAATTAAGTGCCCGCTATGTATTATACAAGGAGATGTTTTAAGGTGTTTTAAACACACAATATCCATCCTTTAACCACTCTAAAAGTGAAAATGATTATTATCATGCTACCAGTGAAAACAACTGAGACTTGGGGTGACTAAGTGGCCCCCCTAAAGGCTGCAAGCACCTACCTTATTGCAGGGCTTCATAAATGTTTGGTTTGGAGTAGAAGGCGGAAGGGGAGTTGAAGTCAGATCTGCATTTCCTAGACACTTCTTTGAACTATTCTTCAAATATTCAGTCTTCTATAGCTTCACTGAATACAAATTTCCCAGAGAAATTTGCTCCACTCAAAGTCATTTTCAACACCTTTTGCATCCCCCACATTGACTATCCCCTCTCTGGCCCCTCTGCCCATGGGCATCAAGCAAACACCCACACCTGGGCAATTACTGTCTTCCAATCCTCCCTTTCTTTGCACAGCTGAAAGTTCAATGTTAAGAAGGCAAAGTAATTAAAAGTATAAAAAGAAAAAAAAATCACTGAAAAATGAATTGGTGCTCTATGCTGTGGTTCACCTGTTTCTCCTTTGCTTGTCTTTTCACAACTGAATATATGCACCACTGCACAGCTAATGTACCTGTTCGATCTGATATAGCTTACTCAATTGCCCTATCCATGCAGAGATACATTGATTTTTACTTCAAAACCAACACCACCAAGCCTTCTAGTTCATAGAAATTGAAAAAAAAGAAAATGTTAGCCCACTTTAAAGAGAAAAGGTCACTTCCTGATTTTGCTAACATCAGAAAACAAAGCTTTAGATCTTTCAGTACCTGCCTCCACCCCCAGCAAAGCCCATAAATCTAGCATAACCAGAGGACAGATGCCTGATTGATTGTACATGTGAAAATTTTCAGTAACTCAGAAATGAGCCATTCTTCTTTTCAAAAAACTTCAGATATTGAACTTCTAAAATGTACTCAGATTCAGATCTCTCTCTTTCTCTCTTTCTTGAAATAGCATTTGTTCATCCAAACTTTTTGCACACCGATTATGTTCCAGGAACCATTCCAAGAAGGCACCAGTCCCCAGTCCCCTGAGACATCTATGTGCAACATTTTCTGTCTACTTCTGTTTCAAAAACATGTGTGAGTACATGCACTTAGAGGCAAAAGGCAGGGTGGGGAGAGACAGATATTTGGAGGATGGAAGTCAGCAAGAGGGAACCAGAGAAAAAGCCAGGCCTGAGCTGAGATCTCTTTTCTGGGATGGTCCTACGTTTTTGGATTTCTGTAAAATGAGAAAAAGAAAAAACCTTAAAACAAATCGTGTTTTTCCTGATATTTTGTGTTTAAAATTACTAGGTAAATATATAGTTTAAACATTTATTGGGAGCCTGCTAGGCATGAACATGTACAAACCACATGCTGTATTCTCAAGGTGCTTACAGTGCATCTGGGGAGAGCCCTACATTGCTGCCTTAGAATACAGGTCATATAATTCCATAGTTGTCACAGCAACTTTCTCTGGAATCAGGCAGACCTGTGCAACAATGCCAATTCCATCGATTAGTAGCAGTAAAAACTTGGAAAACCTATTTTGCAACCCCAAGTCTCAGTTTCTTTATCTGCCAAATAAGAATAATAGCATTAACGGGAATATTGTAAAACTAAGTGAAATGAGCATCATGTGCTTAGCACATGAGCTCATAATACGAGCTCCCTAAAGGTAGGCAGTTGTTGTAACCGTAAAATAATAATTAATACTCTCATCATTATTGATTGCAGGTAGAAGCATGATATGAAACCCTACAGAGGAAAGAGGGATTTGTTTCTTACTAGAAGTAGAGGGAGGAAGCACAGAAAAGAGGCAGTATATGAGCAGTAATTTGTTTTTCCTTTTTTAATGAAAGATGTAAGAAATGGCATTTGATGTCGCAGTGAGGATGCCGCCTGCACAGAAATGGAGTCCGGCATTGGGGTTGGAATAAAGAAGTGTGCCTGGAGTCGAGGGAATGGAATCAGAGGCTGAAAACAAAGCTTAGGGGAAGGCCAGGGAGGCCTTCCAAGGAAACATGACCAGGATTTTGCGGGCACAGGGAAATGTTAAAAGATTTTAAACTGGAAGAGGAAGGGTGAAATGACCTAGAAAGAGTTTGGGGTGGAGTCTTACTCATCAAGTTAGTGTAGAGGTAGAAGAGTTAACCTCAATGAAGTCCCCTAGAGAATGACAGATCAGCTTAAGATTTCCCTACTGTGTACACATAACACCATGAATTGGCTATTACTATAAATTACGTTATGTAATAATTACTTATTTAATTTCTTGTCTTACCCACCTTACTGTAAGTTTCATGAAAGCAGAGATGTTTGACTTGCTCATTGTTATATGGGCAGCGCCTAGCACATATTAAGCTCTCAAATACCCAGTGGATGTCTCCTCCCACATCCATTATTAATCGATATGGAAGGACTTTCCCCAGCTTTGCAAAGAATGCAGACTCATCTCTCTTCTTTGAATGACAATGGAGTTATTAAGGACCATGTAACTAATAGAGTTTTCTAGCCATTCAGCTATACTGGAAGCCCCCAGAAGCCAGAAAAGTGATGTTCTTTTTTATTTTTTCTTTCCTTGAATCTCCTACTTCCCTAGTGTTAGTTTATCATTAGTTCTGCATCACTGAAAATCGTAAAATTACATTAAAAAAATTTCAGTATTTCCACTTGGTAAAATCTGCCATTATCCTAATTCATTGCAATGGCATGCTTTAAATTCATAGATTACATTCATCTGGCATTTTGGAATATGTTGTATATCTCAAAGCACTTATATAATCAGCAATGTATCCATTTCTCCTTTTTATGACCAAAGAGAGTTATGCAATCCAATGTATCTGCTTCTTTTCCCTGGTTACCCGGAAACTCATAAGTATACATGTTATGCTTAACTAACAAAACTATTATCAGACAGGATTTCTTAATACATTCACTTTACTCTCTACTTTTATATCTTGACTCCTACCTTTTACCTTGTGTTAATGGTTGCAGTATATACCTGTGCATTTATTTTACATTGTCTCAAAACTTTTTTAAGGTTGACAGGAAGATAGATAGATAGATAGATAGATAGATAGATAGATAGATAGATAATAGATCAATAGATAGATAGATATGATATGATTTAAACACACACGTATATATATCACCAATACTGGAAGTATATCTATCTAACTCCCAGATGGCTTCTGTCCCACCTTTCTATCAGTTCTGTCTTCTTCAGTAATCTATTTTTGTCATCCACCAACCAGAACACATAGCTTGTCTACAATTAGTGAATTCCAAAAAGAATCTTCTCACATGAAGCATGAGTTAACAATTTAGACATTAGGGAAGATTTTATAGAGGTGCCTTTTTTTTATTTGAACAAATTTATGGGCCACATGTGAAATTTTGTTACATGTATATAACGCATAGTGATAAAATCAGGGTATTTAGGGTGTCCATCTCCTGAGTAAAGTACATTTTTGTTTAAATATAGTCATACTACTGTGAATTTATTTTTTCTATCCTCTGTATATTCATACCCTTTAACCCACTTCTCTTTGTCTTCCCACTCCCCCAGCACTCATCCTTCGCAGTTTATGTTCTCCACCTTTCTACTCTCTACCTCCATGTGACACAATTTTTTAGCTGCCACTTGTAAATGAGAACACGTGATATTTGTCTTTTTGTGCCTGCTTATTTCACTTAAGATAATGATCTCCAGTTTCATCCATGTTGCTGCAAATGACATGATTTTATTCTGTGTTATGGCCAAATAGTATTTCACTGTGCATATATACCACATTTTCTGTATCCATTCATCTGTTTATGAGCAACTTAAGTTGATTCCACATCTTTGCTATTGTGAATAGTGCTGCAGTAAACATATGAGTGCAGGTATCTCTTTGACATACTGATTGTTTTCCTTTGGGTAGAGACCCAGTAGTGGGATTGCTGGATCAAATGGTAGTTCTATTTTCAGCTTTATGAAGACTCTTCGTACTGTTTTTCATGATGGCTGTACTGGTTTACATTCCCACCAATAGGGAATGAGTTCCCTTTTCTCCGCATGGAAGTGTATTAGGAAATAAATTTCTGTTCTTTTTCCCAAATCTCTTTCGGTTATCCTGCCTTGGGTCTATTTTAATACTCTAAACCAAGGGTCAGCAAGCTTTCTTTGTAAAGGTCTAAATAGCAAATATTTCAGACTTCACCAGCTATGAGGTCTCTGTTGAAACCACTCAGATTTACTGTTGTAGTGGAATTGAAGCCATAGATGTACACACAGATGGACATGATTACATCTCAATAGAACTTCAATTACAAAAATAGGTACCTGCCAGATTTGACCTGTAGTTCAGTTTGCTAGCCCTGTTCCAAATCTTCCTCCCACTGTCCCTGTCCTCACCGGGCCCTCTCAGTGAAGTGTCACTGTGGCTCAACTCCAGCGTCCAATCTCTTCAAGTTAGCCCCAGTAAGACAAAGAGCTCTAAAGTTAAAGGGACAGGACACTCCCACATCAAAAGGCCATTTAGTTACGCGTGTTATTGCTTGAATATAACCTGGGTGAGTCTGTCCTTGTCTCACATATACCCATAGTTAAAAATATATATATTTCTACCATGCACAGTGATCACCAAAAGAGAACCTTAAATGAATAAAATTATTAAGTTACTTTTAGTGGCAAAAACTGCAGTCACTTTTGCACCAACCTAATGATTTTAAATGCAATAAAATATCTCCATTCTACTCCAAATATATCTGCGTTCCAGAAAGGTTCTGAAAGTATTTCTAGAGCCTGCAGACATAGTCAAGGTTAGAAAGAGAGTTCAATCAAGGGAGCAGAAAAACCAGTCTGTAAACCAACATGACCCAGCTATATGACCCCAGACAATAACTTTATTATGCCTCAGTTTCCCTACCTACACAGTGGAGGTGGTAGTTTACCTGCCCAAAGGCTAAATTTTGGACCAGATGATCTCTTGGAGATTGTTTCCCTAAATCAGTGTTTTTCAAATGGTCTCAGGCATCTGCATGCCCTGGGGTGCTTTGTTAAAACAGACTACCAGACTCCAGCCTGAGTTTCTGCATTAGAGTAGGTCTAGAGGGTCTTAAAGTGCCACCAAGTTCCCAGGTGCTATTGCTGCCGCTGCTGGTGTGGGCTTACACCTGAGGGCCTCTAGTCTCTACGACAGAGATCTCCCAGTCCCATATACAGGAAAGCAATGTTGGAGGAATGGCTACTGCTGGCTTCTCTTTATTTTTCAAAACGGGGTTCCTTCTTGAAGGGATGAGAGGTTAGTTCTATTTTCCCACTGAGTCTTAGGCACTGCAGCCACACCTCAGAAGCAAATTCCAGGCTGAAATGAGGCTGGGGTGATCACTCTCATGATGCCATTCTCTGGAGAAGGATAGAGACATGGACTACAGTTGAGAAGAGAGAGGCAAGAACGCCACCACACAATTTCTTTACATAAGCCATCCTTCTAGAACTTTCTCTTTCCATAAACACAAAGCATAGAGTGAAGGTCAACCCTACATATATGCCCAGCAGCAAGAAATGCAAGGTGAGATGCAAAGACTTAGAAGACTAGGAAAGTGCAGACGGCCCTCAGGGACTCCCATCTCATGAGCCAGGCAACATTTACATGTGTTTACACACTTGGGTTCCACATCGAAAGAAGTAGAAAATTAGACAATTAGGTTATGTGGCATGAAAATAGAGGTGTTCCAGAGAGAGCGTGTTGGTGGACTTGAGAGATCTGGGCAAGCATTCCTGGAGACAGTGAGGCAGGTTGGCAAAGGCTAGAAGGGAGAGGAAGAACGGGAGCAGTGGAAAGCCAAGCAAAACGCGAGAGGAAGCCCGGATGCACCTGGAATATTAGCAGAGCTGGCACGAGAATGAGCAGAGGGGGCCGGGCATGGTGGCTCATGTCTGTAATCCCAGCACTTTGGGAGGCTGAGACAGGGGGATCATGAGGTCAGGAGTTCAAGACCAGCCTGGCCAACATAGTGAAACCCCATCTCTACTAAAGATACAAAAAAAAAAAAAAATTAGCCAGGTGTGGATGTGTGTGCCTGTAATCCCAGCTTCTCACTGCCTTCACTTTGGGAGGCTGAGGCAGGAAAATCACTTGAACCTAGGAGGCGGAGGTTACAGTGAGTCGAGATTGCGCCACTGCACTGCAGCCTGGGCGACAGGGCGAGACTCAGTCAAAAGAAAAAAGAAGAAAAAGGAGAGAGAGAATGAGCAGAGGGGACTCTTACATCTGTCTCTCTCCCTGCTGGTGTCTACTTCCTTTAGTTGTTCCCATTTCTGTGTCCCAGTTTCCTCCTTTTGTGGACTGAGGGATTCAAGCCAAATTTTCTGAAGTTTCTAAATTTTGTTCACCTTGGAGAGACCCCATGCCAGAAAAGGGCGAATGAGCAGGTGAAACTTAGCCCTTCTCTCTGTCCCACCTGTGCTTCAGCCAAAGCAACCCTGTTTTCTTATGTTTTTGTACTCCTTGTACAGCTTTGCTTCCGAAAGGGTTTAAAACTTACTCAACAAGAAATTCTACAAAGGCTCCTTCCATCTGCACATCGTATGGCTTGACTAGAAGACAGAAAGAAGCCAGTTAGCACAGGTCATGGATTTTTATGTTGGCCAGGCTAGGTTATAGAACAGCTAGAAAGCAGAGAGGGGCTTAGAGCAATGGGGGTGGGAAATAGGGAGCCATTGAAGGTTTGTGAGTAAAGGAGTGCCACAGCAAAAGAAATGAATTGAGCCCACAAACTACTGTACTAGGAACTGATCTGAAAATCTCAACTGCTCAGAAAGTTGAATAAAAACAAAGGGTGATTTTTCCCCCTTGTCAGCCTTCCCTCCCAGGACATTGTACTGTATGCAAAACGGGTAACTGTAAGACAAACATTTTTTTCCACTGCCCTTCTCAGCCCCACAGGCCTTCAGGAAGACCTGAACTTCAAGCAAAGCCTTTTTATTTTTCAACACCCACAGCTTCCATTCAACAATCAGAAGTTTTCCACTTTGATCAAAGAGGCTGAACAAGAGGGCCAAGGGAGCAACTGGTTCTCAGCAGCTCTGGGCAGACCACACAGCCCTTGCTACCCACTCACTGTCCGTGCCCACCAGAGGACACAGCCTTCTCCTGAAATCAGCCAGGCACATGCCCCAGAAAACACTGGCTTGCCTCTTTCCCACCTTAATTACAAGACCAAATGAATGTGAACACACTGTTTTCAAAACCAAACTCAACTTGGGATCACGGGGGTCTCGGTTTCCTTGACTGTAAAAAGGGTATATCTCCCCCACTCTATTTAGCCCAAGAAAACAATTTATCTCTTGATGTATCTTTCGTCTCCAGGATCTATGCGTTTACAGACTCACTGGGAAGAAATGTCCAGACCAACTCCTAAAGCCTGACCTAATTTGGGAGATGCTCAGAAGTTTTGGTTCTATGCAAGAACAGCAGTGGTAATAATCCAAGCTTGGCTTTAGACACAGGACATTTCCTTAGGGGCATCTGGGATCTCTGCTGGCTCAAAGTGATGCCCTGCAGGCAAAAAGTGAGCAGAAAGGAAAGGAGGTGCTACGCAGAATGAGCTTCTTCCAGAGTGATACCAAATGGAGCTATCAAAGACCCCCATCTGGGGGCAGCAGCTATGCGGTGATTAACATTTTAAATGGGGTTTTGAAATGGAGATCATTAGTTACCACAGATGTGACCTAACTCTGTCCCCCAGATAATCTCTCTGTTGTATCTAAATTCCAGACCTGGCCCAGTAGACCACTTGGGATGTTTAACAGGAATTGTCCAACACCATCCCCAAATCTATTTTTATTCATGGAGTACTCTGACATCATCTCGCTTGGTCTTCCTGATGACTGTAATGCAGATAGGGAACAGAGAAAGCTATAAAGACTTGGATGATGGCCCAAGGCTAAGAAGGGAAAGGGCTGAGACCACACTTCAGGTTTTTAGCTTTCAGTTACAGTGAAGATAGAATGACTTAGCACGAGCTTTCAGCCAGGCAGGCTGCAAAATGCACCCAAGTTCTTTCAGTGATCAACACTTGAGACTTGGGTTGAGATAGTTTTCATCCTCCCTGAGCCTCAGTTTTCCCATCTGTAAAAAATAAATATTGCCTGCCTCAGAGGGTGGAGGTAGAAGTGGAGTGAAGCCATATGTAACTCCTAATGCTGTGCCTGAGATGGTAGAGGTTCAATTATAGTAATCATATACACACACAACACATACACACACAACACACAACACACCACACACAACACATACATACACACCACACATGGCATGCATCGCAGATCACAAACGTACACCACACACACACTGCATACATATACCATACAGAACACACAACACATACACATACCCCATACCACAAATACACACACACCACATAGTACACCACGCAGAACACACACAGCCCCCACATTTCCACACCACACCACCTCACTGCCAATTCCTTCCCCTCTTCATGAGTTTTATCGCAGGCCCAGGTTCATCTGCCGGTTTAACAGATCCCAAAACATTCTGCAGGAGTGTTTGTTCAAAAGATCGATGTTTCCAGATTCCTGCTCTCTGACAGTGTCTTTGAACCCCAAATTTCCTACTGCCATGAGCCAGTCCCCCTTTGGAGAAATGTCTCCATTTGTGCGCCCCTTTTCCCCCAGGGAACCTGCAGCAGGTCCCTTTTTCAGCAGGAGCCAATATGATCAAACTGAACCCTTTGGAGTTATTCCACTGCAGTCCGAGGGATCCGGCCTCCCTGAGACCCAGCAAGGACTCATTATCTGGGGAGAGCTGCTGAGCCGCAGGCCTTGCTGAAAGAAGGTGCACCTCGCTGAAAGAAGGTGCAGATTCTTGAACAGGAAGGCGTTTTGTGGCCGAGTCTAAACTAAAGAGAAGTTGCTTTGTGTGTGTGTGTGTGTGCGCGCGCGCGCGCACACACACACACACACACACACAGAGAGTAGGGGAACTGTCATTTTCCTACGCGCCCTCTGACATCAGCCACCTTCTCTGTAGCTAGTTTCTCTGCACACAACTTAATCCCTGGCAATGAAAAATGAACCTCTCCCCCACCCTTGCTGCCGCCTCTCGCCTCACGCCCCCAGAGAAGAGTTTCTCCGCCAGGCAGCAGGTGAAGGGTTTTTTCCAAGTCACATGATTCAGGATTCAGGGGGAGAATCCTTCTTGGAACAGAGATGGGCCCAGAACCGAATCAGATGAAGAGAGATAAGGTGTGATGTGGGGAAGACTATATAAAGAATGGACCCAGGGCTGCAGCAAGCACTCAACGGAATGGCCCCTCCTGGAGACACAGCCACGCATGTGCCGGCGGGCTCCGTGGCCAGCCACCTGGGGACCACCAGCCGCAGCTATTTCTATTTCACCACAGCCACGCTGGCTCTGTGCCTCGTCTTCACGGTGGCCACCATTATGGTGTTGGTAGTTCAGAGGACGGTAAGTGGACTCCTCTTCCTCCCTTTCCTTTTCTTGTTGTTTTCCCTAGAGAAAGAGCCCTGGGAACAAACGATATTCGTTTGTTGGTTAAGAGCAAAAAAAAAAAAAAAAAAATTAAATAAATAAACTCTCTCTATATATATGTATACTATAGTATATACTGTATAGCACAATATATTTATGTTACATTATATATATGTTATACAGTATGTGTGTGTGTATGAGAAAGGGAGAAACGAAAGAGGAACTTAACTCTCTAAAATAATTTGGCTTTTTGCGAGAAATATTGTTAGACCATCATCATCCTAAAACTTTGCAGACCTGTCTGAGCAAAACTGAGGAGGGAAGCTATTGGCCTTTCAAAGTTAAGATTTAAATCTTAATGAGCCAGAGACCCATATCAAGGAAGGAAGCAATAAAGAAACCTGGTAACACATTTGCACAAGTTGCTATCGTGTCTTCAAGGACTTCAGACTGGATTCTGAAGTTCCGTATCCTAAGTCCGAGTGTCCTGGAGGTTTCTGAGGCCTCACCCATTGCCAAGAGTTTTTGGTTTTGCTTTTGTTTTATACAGGTAGCTAAGTTTCAGAGGCCAGGGTCTAGAAGGAAAGGAGGCAAAAGAGAAGACCACGGCTTCTTAGAGCTTTGGACATTTTGGTGTTACAGCCAGCAAGACAAATCGAAAGCTTCTTCTTAAGCCACAACTTTGAAGAAGTTAGGGCGTCACAAAAAAACAGCACATAAAAGCAGAAAGTTGAAAGGTTTTTAGCACCTGTTCTCTCTGAGGTTCCTCACAATACTAAGCAATTGTTGGGTGCACACTGTACAGGGTCAGACTGTCTTGGGAGATTTACTTTGAAGTAAATGGTAAGATTTGTTTCTGAAAACAGAAGAGGAGGAGAAAGAGGAAGCTTCTTCATATTTTAGGAAATTGGTGTTTACAGAGAATCCACCAGTATGTATTATGTAGAAAATGCTCTAGTAATAGCATATATTGCTCGTGAATTTTTTTTGATGAAGTAAAGCTGTTAATTTGGGTAATTTAAGAACTGCGCCCACCCACATGACCTGCCAAAGTGAGAATATTTCTGTTTCTTACTTCATAGCTCCTGCTTTTCATGGTACTATAATCCTGCAGAATTTGTTCTGGTTTTTCTTCAGTTTTCTTAGGCCAAATACTCTACAGCTTATCAATTGCTGGAAAGAACTAGGCTTTAAAAGGCTTTGATATCTATTTCTCAAGGGTCATCAAGCTTTGAAATTAAATGGAAGTGTTGAAGTTCATGTCTCTACAGAAGTGAAAAGAAGGAGTCACAAATATTTGATTTAGATAGTTGAATTCTTAAAACTCATAATTTAATGGGTTTATCTACATCTACTAAGTATAATAATCTTGAAAACACTTTAGGGCATGTTTTCTTCTGTAGGGGCTCTGCAATTTCTGTAATTTGAATTTGGAGTAAACCAAGGGTGTGTCATTTTATAGCAATGACCAAAGAAAAGAAATTGAAGTGTCCTTTAAGAAGTTCTTTAGTTAAAGGATCCAACTAAAACTGCTGAGAGAGAGATGGTGGAAAAATGGTTGGTGATGGTGATATATAAAGCTAGAGAGAGCTTCAGGGCTCATTCCTATCCAACTTTTAGTTGAATTGATTTCTTCTATAAAAGAACCAGAGCAGATCTTTCTGCCTCGTTTTTGTAAATGTGGAAAATGAGGAGCAGAGAGGGAACAGGGCTTGAACTACGTCACCGTGAGAAAGTGGTAGAGCCAATACTGCTTGATTGTTTGATGCCAGCAGCATCCCCTTTGCCGACACAGACAGCCACAGAAACACTAAGAAACATTGCACCCACTCTTCTGTTGGGAGCTTTATCTTCTCGTGCATCCATTTCCTTGACTTACCCCTCGTGTTTGGATATGAAAAGATTCACTGCAAAATCTGATTGTACAGTTTGGTGTGCTGTGATTTCTTAGCCCAGGAAATATCAGTTGCTTCCTTAAAACTGAGGCCTGCCATGTTAATAGCAGCTGTGATATATTAAGTGTCAAATGCATTGCACATATCATTTTCAATAAATTCCTCAGACATTAACTGTTGTAAGACCTAACAAGAAAAAAAAAAAAAGCATCATTCCCATTAACTTGAGTTATCAGGAAGGGTTTCCTATAGGAAGATGGAATGTAGACTGACTTGAAAACAGGAATAACTTAGACAAGTGAAGAGACTGTAAAAGAAACTCTAGGAAATAAATCAATAGAAGAAAGCCAGGGAGCTTAGATTCACATCCCCATTATTAAAAATGTAGTGAGTTAATGGTCAGTTAGCACTCTGTATGTGATGGGAACAGGGGTGGAGAACCATAGAATGGTTTTACTGGCATAAGAAGTCACACAATTCTTATCCCAAGTCACATGTATGGACAAAATTTAAAACAACTAAGTCATCAAATATAATAAGTGATGAAAGGGATACCATGAGAGCACAAGTTAAGGAGAGAGTGTATTTTTCCAGACAGGTTTAAGAAAAACTTTCCTGGGGACTAGAGTTTCAAGTTGGCTTGAGAAATGTGAACTATTTCAAACAGGCAGGGAAGGGAAAGCAGAGGAGAGTCACTTCTAGCCAATGGAACAGCATGAGCAAAGAGACAGAGGAGAGAAGATATAGAGAGTGTAGGGAAATCGACAAAGCTTGCCTTGAGGTTTGACTTGAAGATCAGATAACTCCAAGCTTAAACTCCTTGGGAAAGACAAAGGAGGAACTTAGGTTTCTATCTCATGTATTTATTAAATATCTACTGTGTGCAGGACATTGTTCCAAAGCCTTGAAAAAAAACCAACGAAATCCCTGTCTTTGAGTTACTATGGAACTTACTTTCCAGTGATATTTTTAAAGTCGCAGTGGTGGTTGTATTTTGTTTTATTTACATTTAAGCCAGCATATTTATAAAATAAATATTATTTTATATTATATAATAATATTACTTTATATTATAAAATAAATACTATTTTATATTATAAAATAAACACTATATTATAAATATATTATAAAATAAACATTTTATATATCATCATATAATATTATATAAAATATAAAATATATATTATAATATATAATATGATATAAAATATAAAATAAACATTTTATATGATAAATATATATATTATATGATTTATATAATCATATATATCATATAATATATGATAAATATGATATTATAAACATTTTATATGATAAATATGATATAAAATAAACATTTTATGTTATAAATATATTATAAAATAAACATTTATATTATAAATATATTATAAAATAATATTTATTATATGCTATTTAATATTTTATAATATAATATATTGATATATTTTATAATACATTATAAAATACTATACTCACATGGTTTAAGAAAAGTAACTAGCAAATAAGAGAAAAGGAAGTAAAAATCTTCACACTTTCCCCACCCACCCACTAATCCCTCTTCGCCTAGATAACCACCATTGACAGATTCTTGTGTCCTTCCAAAAATCTGTGCATCTACAAATACACAGTACACACATCATTATAATAAACCCATAATTTTGCATCTTGCTTTATTCACTTGACAACACACTGTATATCTTAGAGATCCTTCCATCTCAGTACATAGAAGTTCATTTCATTCTTTTGAAGAGTCGCATAGTATGAAGTGTAAATGTTTCATAACTTATCAGTGCCTGGTGAGAGACATCAATGTTTTCTCTAGAATTTCTGCCCTCTGTGCATGTCTGCAAGTATATCTGGGGAATAAATTTTTAGTGATAGAAATGGAATGCGCGTTTTCTTTCTTTCTTTTTTTTTTGAGATGGTGTCTCGCTCTGTCACCCAGGCTGGAGTGCAGTGGCATGATCTCTGCTCACTGCAAGCTCCACCTCCCGGGTTCACGCCATTCTCCTGCCTCAGCCTCCCGACTAGCTGGGACTACAGGTGCCCACCACCATGCCCAGCTAATTTTTTTGTATTTTTAGTAGAGATGGGGTTTCACCGTGTTAGCCAGGAGCAATGTGCATTTTAATTTCAATAAATGTCAGTCTGTCTCCAAAGAGATTGTACTAGTATACCCCTGAGGAAGTAAAAGTCCTACCAACAGACTCCTCTTTACATCAATATGGAAAGAAAAAAATGATTTACTGTTGAGTAAGCACAAGAGTACATGCAAATAGGCAGCCTGCAACAGACTACAAAGTCAGGATGAAATTTCACACAATTCATCTAGCAAAGCAAAAGAACAAAAAATAAAACTTCTCTTATCTCTCAAAGGACAGGAGAATACATAAGGAGATAGACTCCTAGGTTAACACCAGAGGTAGGTGTTCACATTTCAAAAAGGCTCTGAGGCCCTTAACCTTAGAGACATCTTTGTTTTGTTAACCAGGAGACTGGGCTTCTCTAGCCCCAGGGGAGAATGTAAAGGGTTACATTCCGAAAGGTTAGCGTAAAGGGTTCATGACTGGTAGGCTTTCAAGAAAGCAGCTGCCTCTTTTCCCTTTATAAGCAAAGAAAATTCTTTAAAAATAATAATAATAATACTCTTTTTAAATTATTTCCACACACCAACAGCGGAGCTGAGCACCTGTTTAAGGGTAGTGATTATTGGTGGTTGTGTGGTATTTTGCTTTTATTTTTAAGCTCAGATACAAAATAGAAGTGTAGGGTAAACACACCTGATATAGCAATAACTGAAGCATACCCTTAGAATAACCATGTATGGCAGACACGTCTGAATGGGTGTTCCAAGCGAGAGAATCCAGGAGTGGTCAACCTGGAGACTCATTCCTTGTCTATGAGGAACATCTGAGTCCCCAGCCCATCCCGTGGAACTTGGGTCGTACAAGAGATTGAGGCCTGAGTATGAGAGATTGGCCGTGGAACTTGGGCCATACAAGAGATTGAGATTGAGGCCATTAAGGGGAGGCTGTTAAGTGAGCATGCTGTAGAAACTGCATGCTATATGAAAAGTGGTTGTGGTTTTCCTGCCCAGCCCACCACCACTGGACTGTATATAAGGTGAATATGTCGTCCACCCTGCTGCCATGAGATCATTTCTGTCCATAAAGCAGTCTTCCTGTTCAGCTCGCTGCCACTGGACTCCTCCCCTCTATGTAAGCCCCCAGTGAAACCCCCATGTCTTGTTTGCTGACTCTACACCTCTTCTTTAGCTTCTTGAACATGGTGCCTTCCCTGTTGAGGCTAATAGGAGTTCGGAACAAGAAGAAGTTATTTGGAATGCCCCATGACACTTCCCTCTACCCAAGGTACTCCCTCCACCTGATATTCATTCCATTTAGCAATCCAGAAAAATCCACTGTATATCTTCCCAGGTGTGAGCCCTGTGTGAGGTTATGTGGAGAGTCCCAAGTGGACTGGGCAAGACCCTGTCTTCTGGAAACTCTGTTAAATTGAGCAGATGAAGCCCAAACACCAAGTTCTTGGATTCTGGGCAAAATGGCACAGAATGCCACAGAGCAAAGGAGAAGTCATTTCTGCTTGGGATGAAGGAGGGGTTTGCAGAAGAGCTAGAACAAAAGCCAAGCTTCCAAGAATTACAACAGTCATGGCTTATTCCCAAAGTCTTATTCTGAAAATGTTCAAACCTACAGAAAAGTGGAATGGCAAATGTTCATATAACCTTGCACCTAGATTGGTGTGTCAGTATCTTGCTGTATTTTTGCTCTCTCTAGCTAAGGATATGAAAGTAAGCTGTAGGCAGCATGACCTTTCACTCACATGAACTTCAGTACTCATCTCTTAACTAACTGCAATGCCACTATCATAGCCAAGAGAGTTGATATTAATTCAATAATATCATCAAATAATAACAATATATGGTCCATATTTTAATTTCTTTACTTGTTCAAAAATGTCTTATATGTATGGCTGTTGTGTTTTCATTTGTTTGAACAAATCTAGGGTCACATACTGTGTTATGATAATATCTGTTTTAATCTAGAACTTTGCTCTTTAAAGTGTGGTCCTGGGTCTTGTTAGAAATTCAAAATCTCAGGGCTCACCCCAGATCTTCTGAATCAGAATCTGCATTTTAACAAGCTCCTCAGGTGATCTGTATGCACATTAAAGTTTGAGAAGCACTGAGCTAAAATCTCCTTTGCCCTTTGGTGTTTGTCTTAAATAACATTGACCTTTTTTTAAGGGTCCAGACCAGTTCTGTTGTAGAAATCCATTCATAGCCTGGATTTGTATCGGTATTGACTTATGGTTATACTCAGATGAAACATTTTTGGTAAGAATAGTATATAGGTAATTCTATACACTTCTTATTGTAGCACAGCTAGAGGCATATGTCAGGTTGTCCCATTTTTGATGACTATAGGTTTGGTCACTTGATTAAGGTGGTGACCACCAACTATCGCCTTTGTAAAACATTTTTCTTTCTCATTAATAAGTAACCTGGCCAGGAGCAGTGGCTCATTCCTGTAACCCCAACACTTTGGAAGGCAAAGGTGAGTGGATCACTTGAGGCCAGGAGTTTAAGACCAGCCTGGCCAACATGGCAAAATCCTGTCTCTACAAAAAAATACTAAAATTAGCAGGATGTGGTGGCACACACCTGTATTCCCAGCTACTGGAGAGGCTGAGGCAGGATAATCGCTTGAACCCGGGAGACCAAGGTTGCAGTGAACAGAGATGGCACCACTGCATCCCAGCCTGAGTGACAGAGTGAGATTTCATCTAAAAAAAGAAATAGAAAGAAAGAGAGAGGAAGGAAGGAAGGAAGGAAGGAAGGAAGGAAGGAAGGAAGGAAGGAAGGAAGGAAGGAGGGAAGGAAATCTATGTATGGGATAATACTCTGAAGACATAAATACCCTTCATTTGGTGGTTTTGCCATTTCTTAATGATCCTTGTCTGAATCAGCTAATGCACTGAGGGTTAAAAAAAGGGAATGCCTAAGTCTGTCACTCCTTCCAAATTTATTAGCTGTCATTGTTATTCTTCTGTAGAGAAGAGCTCACCATTGGAAAGATGGTGGCAGGAGGAGGAGGAGGAGCAGGATATTCCAGGTGAGACAAAAAAAGAAAGCAGTGGCACAGCCCATAGGAAGGAAAGCCCAGGTGTGAGGAGAGGAGTGGTAGGGCCAGAAGTCAGTCCAGATTGCACAGAGGAGAAGAAATGGAACTAGGTGACAAAAAGATTTAATAGAAGAGACTGAGAGGACAGGATACCACTGCCATCTTCAAACTAGGAAGATTTCCTAAGCCCATATCTGAGCCCAAATCTACACTCAGCCTCCTACAGCCATCGCTCAAGACCTCAGGTGTTCTGATTGCCTACTGAGTAGTGTATTTAAGACCTTGTTACTCAAGGTGTGGTCCATGGCCTGGCAACATTGGCATCACCTGGAAGCTCATCAAAAATGCAAAACCTAAGGGGCCCTCCCTACTGAGTCAGAATCTGCTTTTACCAAAATCACCAGATGCTGGTCAGTCTTTTAAAGTGGGAGAAGCACTGCTTTAAGCAACTGTGGTCCAATTCTCACTTTGGCAGACCATGTGATCCCAGTAAAAATAGTCTTCCCCTGAGGATTTTCCATGACTTCTATTCACTTTTCCACTTTAGGAGATTTTGCTGCTCAGCTTTATCCTGCCCTCATCTAGAGAGGCAATGTAGCAGGACATTGAAGAGCAGTGCCTTCAAAGTCAGACTCACCTAAGTTTGAATCCTTTCTGTGCTATTCACCACCTGTGGGACCTTCTGTAAACATTATCAAATTATGAAATCACTTCTCTAAGTCTTGATGAATCCCTAACTCTTGGGGTCAAGTTAAAGGCCAAATGAAATAATGCATATAGAGTAACCCTCATTAAGTGCTCAATGAATTAGCTTGAAAATAAGAGGTATTCTTGGCAAAAGTCTCTGTGGGCCATGAGCCAGATCCCACCTTACAAGACTATGTGAGGGCAGCAAGGAAAGGAATGTGGACTTCCCCCTGACATTTTCCAAACAGAGTTGCCTTTAATCATTTTTGGTCCAAGAGGGCATTTTGTGTCCACAGCAAATGTGGGAGCTGATTGCATCTGCTGATCATTCCTCTCTGAAAAGAAACAAGTCTTTCAAGGTATTGAGGCAAATTAAGCACATCGTTAACATCAAGGCAGTGCTCAAAATAGCTATGCTTTTCAAGTACTTGCTAATACTTTATAATATCTTATGATGTCCACAATAACCCAGTGGAAAGACGGATTATTAGCAATCTAATCACTGATTAAAGGAGAGGAAAACACTCCTAGGCAGGGAAGATGATTGGGATGGGGTTCATTTTACCTGGAGACAAATAGGTTAAACATGGCCATTCCCCGCCTCCATACATGAAAAGAACTTTATTATTGTTGGGAATACTCATCAGACATCTACAGGGGCCAAAAAAAGAGGAAGTACACTTAAGAAGTGTAACTGGTTGATAATCACGGAGACAGTTTCCTGAGCTACTCAGTGGAGCTGAGAATGAAAACCTGGGAGAGTCCATTTGTTTGTGCCTGTGTTCAGCCTAGGTACTACCTTACTCAAAGCCAAGTCATCGAGCAAAAGAGTTCACATTTCCAGAGCTAGGACCCAGATCCCCAGACAAGATTAGGAAGAGAATTCTAGGACTGGGGGACATCTTGCCAAAGAGGAGTTGGTGAACAACACTTAGTATAATACCTGTTTATGAACAGTCTTCATTGAATTTCAACAGTCATCATCTCCTTAGACCCTGTTTCTCCACCTCCAAATAAGGACTGCTTATGGGAGAGGGGAGGAGGTAGGAATGAGCTCTTCTATCCTAGGTTTCTGGAAACAGCATCTCTCCTGGGTCAGTGGAAAGGACACCAGAGAATTTCAGTCCAAGATCTGCCTCTGACTCATGAGTGCCTTGG
Source organism: Chlorocebus sabaeus (assembly GCF_047675955.1). Lineage (NCBI taxonomy): Eukaryota > Metazoa > Chordata > Mammalia > Primates > Cercopithecidae > Chlorocebus > Chlorocebus sabaeus. The sequence continues at coordinate 84,912,217 of NC_132915.1, read as the reverse complement.
TTTCCTCCTCCATAAAATTAGCCTGATGGACTGAAAGATGTCTCAATCTCCCTCTGGCTTTGATTGTCTAATCTTGACTACCATGGTAGCTAGGAGAAGCTGTAAAGACCCTGTCCCAAGAGCTCTTCAAAACAGGAATAGTCACGCTTCTGTCGTGGATTTCCTGGGCCCTGGGTGAAGGTTTAAGCAACAGGCTTCTTTCCTGTTTGAAGTGCTCTGCTTTTGACATCCCCTGTCTGAAATTAGGCAACCAGAAAGCATTCAAGTGTTAGAGAGAAAAGAGGCCCTCCTTGACCCCCATATAAATTAGGTCCTCCTCTCTGATATTACTTCTCTAGCTGTGCTATTCAAAGTGTGTTCTGTGGGCCATGAGTATCAGTATTACTCGAAAGCTGCCAGAAATACAGAATGTTGGCCGGGTGCGGTGGCTCACGCTTATAATCCCAGTAGTTTGGGAGGCCCAGGGGGGCAGATCACTTGAGTTCAAGACCAGTCTGTTCAACATAGCGAAACCCTGACTCTACTAAAAATACAAAAATTAGCCGGGCGTGGTGGTAGGCCCCTTTAGTCCCAGCTACTGGAGAGGCTGAGCCAGGGGAATTGCTTGAACCCAGGAGATGGAGGCTACAGTGAGCCGAGATTGCGCCACTGCACTCCAGCCTGGGTGACATCTCAAAAAGAAAGAAAGAAATACAGAATGTCAAACTCTCCCCAAATCTGCAGAATCAGAAGTTGCATTTTAACGAGACTCCCAAGTGATTCGTATGCACGTTGAAGTTCCAACAGCATTACCTTAAAGCACCATGATTCTTTTCCTCCGTAGCTCTTGCCACAACCTGCAATTCTAATTACACATTTATTTATATTTTTTAAATGGCTGCCTTAATGACTAAAGCATAAAATCCATAAGATGTCTTTTAATGACTAACGTAGTTCCTACCACAGACCAGGTGCTCATCCAAGGTGTGCTGCATGAATGATTCTCTAGGACTTCCCGAACTGCTAGCAGCCTCTGCAATGATGGCTCTACCAGGTTTGCTATTCTAGCCTTTCTCACTGTCCCTGTATATGTCCCTGGGCAGCTGATGAATTTGATGATTGTGGTAAGACATTTCAATGCGTATATTTTTCTTAGTGCATTTGCACATCACACTAATCAATGGTCATGCTTGGCAGTAAGTTGTTTATTAAATTTTAAAATGTTGTGTGTTGTCTCACAAGAGCAACATAAAGGGGAATTTTGTGATACAAGTTTTCCTGCAAACTGCATGCATAACTGAAAGACTACAAAAACTTACAGCTTTGTTAGGTTAAAAGCTTTCAACTAAGGCAACAAAGTCATAGACTATTACAGTAGGAAGGGCCTTCCAGGACAAGTTTGCCTCCCTTCCCTTGAGAAGCTGGGGCCCAAATGTTTAAACTGACTTACCCCATCTCCAGATTGGTGCTGTGCCAGGGCTTTGCCTTCAGGAGACCTCCTTGACTCACTACCATACTCTTGCACTAGAGAAGAGATCCATGCATAAGAAAACAAGCTTTCAGCGGAAGGCAAAGGACAGAGCTCCCAGGGAAATGTTACAATAGTAGGGGAACTCCAGATGGTCCTAGTGTTCATACAGAACTCTAAGAAAATAAGCTGTGGGCAGCTGCTAATTTCTTGCTTTGGTAGAGGTTAGGAAGTTGGTTTTTTCGCATACACATGCTCACACCTCTCTAGGTCTTTATTAATATTTTAATTCAATGCAATACAGGAGATTCCAACCTGGGCAGGTCAAAAGATGAATAAGATACTTTATTCCTTCTCGGCAGAATGTTGTATGGATGTCTTCATGGCTGGGGAGAAAGGGGAGGGAGAATCAGGGTGCGAAAGTCAGTCTCTAAAGAATTTATTAGGGGAAAAGAACTGTGCCTCTCTGCTTCTGTTAACTCCTTGTTGAGAGCCCTTAAACTAGAACCTCCCTTAAATCACCTTCAATCCCCAGCCCAAGATTCCCTCCTTCGAAAGACAATTTGTTTCTCTCAACCTCTTATTTGTGTAAATATTTACATATATATTTGTTTGTTGCAGAATAAATAATACATAATCTAATGTAAATGTTTAAATGTATAATATGCATTTGTATGTATGTATACTACATGTATATAAATATTTGTATATTTAAATATAAATTTGTAATAAATCCATAAGGGTGGGGACCCAATTTAATTATGGTGTCCTCACAATGCTTAGCGTATAAACACACAATTAATTCAGAATTTCCAACCACAGGAGAGATAGAGATGTACCTTCCCAGGTATGTTTACAACATACGTTCACAGATGAATCGAACATGGAAAAAAAAAAACCATATATACGTTTATAATATACTTGCTTATTCTCATGTTGACCAAAAGGAAAAAGAAAAAGAAAAAAAAAACCCAAACGTGTGGAGAGGGGAAAAGCACCAGATTGGGAGTTGAGTCCCAGCTCTAGCCTAGTGATAGCTCACACCTGAAATCCCAGCACTTTGGGAGGCTGAGGAGGGTGGATCACAAGTTCAGGAGTTTGAGACCAGCCTCGCCAATATGGTGAAACCCTGTGTCTGCTAAAAATACAAAACTTAGCTGGGCGTGGTGGCGGCTGCCTGTAGTCCCAGCTACTCTGGAGACTGAGGCAGGAAAATCACCTGAAGCTAGGAGGTGGCAGTTGCAGTGAGCCAAGATAGTGCCACTGCACTCCAGTCTGGCAACAGAGCAAGACTCCTTTTATAAATTAGCTGAATGTAGTGGTGTGCACCTGTACTCCCAGCTACTCATGAAGCTGAGGCGAGAGGATTGCTTGAGCTCAGGAGGATGAAGCTGCAGTGACCCATGTTCATACCACTGCACTCCAGCATGGGTGACAGAGTAAAACTTTGTCTCAAAAAAAAAAAAAAAAATAGAGTCCCAGCTCTGGTCCCTGATCTTCTATAAATTAACTATGTGGCCCTGGGCAAGTCATTTTATCTCACTCAACCCCATGTCTCTTGCCGGTGAAATGAGGACAGTATTGCATCTTGCATTTCTAGTAGTCAGAGTGTCAAACAAGTGAATAGAAAACCCATTGGAAACCACATCAGTGAATTAATTTTTAAAATTTGAGAGGCAGGCAGAGGGTAAATGGTAAATTGCACAGTACTCTAAGGACAACAAAATGAAAAAGAAAAAAAAAGTTGTTTCAACTGAATGGCACACCTCATGTTGCTTTTTTCTTTCTTCTCTTCCAGGACTCCATTCCCAACTCACCTGACAACATCCCCCTCAGAGGAGGTAAGATCTTGGAATTCAGTATAAATGAGTAGTAAGTCATCTAAATGAATGCCATAAAGTGTGAAACCTGATTATCAACCAGAAACAACTCTATGACATGGCCCAACAGTAAAGTGTGTAGGGATGGAGGCAAGGGCGGCTCAGGACTGAGGTGATGCACCTGAATTCATCTTAGTAGCTCCTGAACTCATCCCCACAAGTCTCCTACCAGCCCTTGACACTCCCACTAATGAAAATTCTACCTCTGACATAGGCAGGACTGCAAGGCAGTGTTTTGTTAAAAGCTTGAAACCTGAAATCAGATAACTGGGGGAATGAATCTTGGCTTGACTTCCCTCCTGGGAGCCTCAACTCCTCATCTATATAATGGGAATAATAATACTCACCTCATCAAGGTATTGGAGAAGCCATTCAGATCTCATCTGTAAATTGCTTGGCATGGCAACCAGCACATAGTAATCATTAAATAACTAGTAGTAACTAAAATGCAGAATGAAGTCAAGGACTTGTGAAAACAGACTTCCTCCTCACTCCTATATTTCCAGTCATTGAAGTCACTAATTAACACGTCGTCTCTACTAGCCTCAGAGGGATGATATGCCGAGTTCAGTTAACATCAATGATGAGAAATTTTCAGATGACCTGATTAATGTTTTTATTGCTCAGAGAAGGAAAAGGAAGACCCAGAGAGGGAAAGTGAAGCATCTTGTCCAAGGTCATACAAAACCAAGCCTAGAACCCAGATGTCCTCATCTCTAATACAGTGTCTTTTCCACCCAAGAACACCAACCCCCATCTCAGTCCTATAACCTTTAGAACCTAGATGGCAAACACAGCTGGATAACCAGAAAGCTCAGAGCAAAAAGTAAGGAAGTGAGTTGATGTAGACACCAGGGTAAGGGCACAAGAGTGTCCTTGAGTCCAGAGGACACAGATGAGTGGACACAGCTCCTCACACTCACAGCATCACACTTGGAGCGTCCTTCAAGTTTCCCTTGGCCATGCCTTTCCTGCGGTTTATCACCCAGAGACTTCAAAAGTAGGGGCAAAAGTCTCCAAAATACAAGAATTCTGGATCTTTCAAGGCAGACTAATAATCACAGCCTTGTCAACAATCTCTCATTTTGGCTGGAATGACTTAGCATGTGACCTCAATTCCAATCATGTGTATGCAAACAGTCACATTAAGATTAAAAGGAGCATGGTAGAATGCAGGGGTAGGCAAACTTTTTCTACAAAGGGCCAGATAGTAAACGTTTAGGCTTTGGGGGCCACTATGTCTCTGTTGCAATTTGTCAGCTCTGCTGTTGTAGTGCTGAGCCCGCCTGAGTACATGCAAATAAGTAGCCACAGCTGCATTTCCATAAAACCCCATTTATCAAATGAGGTGGTGGGCTGGATTTGGCTTATGAATTGGAGGAGTCACTGCAGGCTTTGGAGTCAGATGTTTCAGTTAAACACGTAATGCATGTTCACATGGAGCTTTGGAAAAACCAAAAGACTCTGAGTGAACATAACTTGCCCCTCCCCACTCCCACTGTTCCACCACCACCTCCACCCAGACTTTCCAAGAAAGATGGAAACTTTTCGGTTTTTGACAGGGAGAAAGGATTTTTAACACAAACACAGTCTCAGTGACTTGGATAGTTTTGATTAGGTAATAGGACCTTAGCCATTCTGGATCTCAGTTTCCTCGCCTAAAGAGCACTTCAATGCAAAGTTGCCAAGCGCAGAGGCTCTAACTAATATTCTGGTCCCATAATAAAGTTGATAAAGTTTTCATCAGTCCAAAGTGGAGTACAAAACATAAGGACACAGTAGCCTCCTTTTCACAGGGCCAACTATATCTAATGTAAGAGGCACTCTTCCTCTGAGATGGTCCTTCAGTTTTATGTGTCAAAATGTCCTTTCTTTTACAACATGAAGTTGATATAGACAGGAGTTAAGTTGGCTTGCTTTTTGCCAGAGTTATTTTGTTTTGTTTGAATGATCACAATAGGCAAAATAAAAAGCTGTCCACTCCATATTGGCCTCTGAATTTTCATTTTGGGGACAAATTTCCTGGGTCTATAAAGTCCAAACTTTTGAGAACCATGGACTAAATTACTTATCAGATTTCTTCTTATCTGGACCGTGAATGGGAATATCAGAACACAAAGTAATCACAACCAACCTCAGTTTACAATTCAATGTTTCCACAACCAGATTTTTTTAAATGCTAATAATATTAGGTTGGTGCAAAAGACATTGCAACTTTTGCCATTATGTTCAATGGCAAAAACTATGATAACTGTTGCACCAACTCAATAATCCCCACTGGGACCGTGAAACTTTTGTTAAAGACCTTCCCACACTTCCTTTGGGTTCATTCTCACCTCAACCCTGTGAGCAAGCCACAGCAATGTGGGGAAGAGTCTTCCCATTTTGCAGATGAGGAGCTGAGGCCCAAAGAAGCCAGGTGATTTGCCCTAGGTTATACAAGGAGGGAATGGGCAAGTGAGAATCCAGGGCTCCTTCCTCTTCTCCCTGCATGACGGGCTTCCACCATGAGATGCCAGTGACCTGCTGGAGGTGGTACCTGACTTTCTCTTGCTTTTAATGCAAGTTGACATCCCTTTAACTCAGCAATCTGCAGACGCTGTAGTAGGGTGAGGTAGAAAAAAATATTCCTGGGCTCCAGAACTCCACACCAACAAGTCTTTTCTCCTCTCTGAGCCTCATCTGTAATATAACAGCAACGTACTAAATGCCCTGGAGGAGTCTCTCCAGCTTTGATGCTTTATGAGACTATAATTCTCTTGTCCAATATATAAAAATAGAAGAAAAAAAGCCTAACAAAAATCTCAAGGAAATCTGAAGCCACAGCTTCCTTCCTCAACGAATCCAGCTTAAACAGGCACAGAAGCAGTAAATTGTCCCTTTTGAAAAAAGTCATTGCAAGACATTCCAGGCAGAGGGGAAGCATCTTCCAGGTACTCTTGGGAGGAAGCTTCAGGGACAGCATGTGGTTTGTCACTAGACAAGAAAAGGGCAGAAGCCAGACACCTTCTAGGGAGCCAAAAATCTTCCACCGTCAGCAGAAAATCAGCAGTGGCTCAGAGCCTGGGATGTAGAGCTATGTGCACACGCTAAAGAGAAACACAAGATACACTTCTCTACAGAGGAACCACTGAAAACCAAGTCCTTTTTGGTAATGAAAGGATTTCTAAGTCCTATCACAAGCTTCCCATTCCTGGCCAGGATAGCCCCCAGCCAACTACCACCTCACAGGCAGTAAACCAGGAAAAGCGCCTGGGAGGAGAACCTTTCCCCACACCCTCTCCTTTCTGGGTTTTAGTTTTCTCACCCAGAAGACAGAATTAATAATGACTCTTGCATGAAGCCACCATGAGGATGAAATGGAACAGCAAATGTGACCCTCATCTGATACCTAGTTGAACCTATGTCCTTTGGGCATAGGATCTACTCTATTCTTTCATATGTAGATAAAATGTTCCCATCTCATTTCACAAATGGCATGGAACCAAGGAGAATGGTGTAAAGAGAGTGAAGCTCATCTTTCTCCTCATCACTCCTTGTTTCACTTTTCTGCTTCCACCAAATTTTGAATCTCGTGTCTGCACATGGTTTGTGGCTTATTTGCCCAAATCAGAGAAGACAGCCACTTTTGCCTTGATTTCACAAGTTTGAATAGTAACCCACATTTATGAATAGCGACATCTACAGAAGGATTTGGGGTATGCAGAGAAGCTGGTAGGGCAGTGTAGCACATCCCAGTGCAGCCCAGCAGATGATGCAGAATTGAATATTAGGTACCTCTGTTCTTGCAAGGCCTCAGCTATTCCAGTCACTGGGAATTTCTCAAGGCCCAGCTCTCCTCCCTGGGATTCAGCCCTCCAACACCTGAGCTGACTCACTCTCCTTCCTATCTGTTTTAATGTCCTTCTCCCATTTCCCCTCCGCTTTCCACTTCCCTCACAAACTCTGCAGAAATTCAAATTGTACTGACTTTAATTTGCAGAATGATTCTGGTCCTTTGGTCTCACCTCTGGGCCTTCTCAACATACCCTGGCCCTTTTTATAATAAATCATCCCACCAAATGATAGCTCTTACCTGCACTAGAAGAATTATGTGGGCAGTGTTCTTTCTTATACTCCCTCGTTGCATCCATATAAGGCCATGGCAGAGTGAGAATAATGAACATTGACAGGTATCACTATGTGCCAAGAATTGGCTGAGTACTTAGTAATTCACTCATGCAGTTCTCACAATAAGCCCCCAGGAATCATAATTAGCCCCATTTTATAGGTAAGGAAACTGGAGCACAGAGAGGCTTGTTGCCTTACCTGAAATTTCAGAGCTGGTAAGGAGGGACAAGACCTCAAATCCAGAGTATCCACCTTGTAGCCCTTACACTTAGCTGGAATTGTATTGTAGACCATCTGAGAAAACTCACTAATGAGCATCCTTGCAGTGCGCCTACCTGCTGGTCCAGTCTAGGGACCCTTCCAGGGCTCTTTCAGCTCTATCACTTCCTCAGCACCTGCTGCCCCCAGCTCTGGCTTTCATGTCTCAGAAGTGTACTCTCTGTTACCAAGCTCAGGGTCACAGAGGGCCACTTGTGGGGGGCCACACGCATGGGTTTGAATGAGGTGAAGTGCTGAGGGGAAACATGGTCCATGGCGAGGGTTCTAGAGGCTGAATTTCAGCTCTGGCTTTGCAGCTGAAGGGTCATGTGCCTTGGGACAGTTCCTTCCCCACTGCCTACCAGTTAAAACAGATCTGCCTTTCCTACAAATGTAATGTAGCCTCCAATACCCAGAGGTTCCTGGAGGCCTTAAGGAAGTTGGAACAGTGGATAGACCTCATGTGGGTCCTGACAACTCCACCCTCACCTGAATTCAGTCTCCAGCCAAAGTTGGGGTACCAAATGCAGAGGACCGGCCAGGAATTTGGAATGCTGACATTCAAGTCTTGGGACTTGAAGCAATTCACTTTCCCTCTCAGGGCCTTGGGTTTCCTGTTTTGTAAAATATCAGAAGTGAGGGAAACAAGCCAGATGTCCTAACCCTGAGATGGATTTTGCTTTGATTATAGCATTCCATGAATCAAATAAATATCTTAGGATACTTTGACCACCTTAATAATCTAACATTTGCAATTTTATAAGGTGTAGCAGGCTACCCTCCTTCCCCTTCCCCTTGCTAAAAAGAAAATGGCATTAAAGAACATGAAGTGAGGTTGGTTCTCTAATTTTACCAAATGAACCCACCCCAAAGAAACAATAAAAGCTGCACCTTGAAGGTGGTGACACTAAACCAAGAATAGGTTCTCAACAAGACCCAACTATCCCTCATGTCCCATGGTCACAATGCAGACAACAGCAGCCCTAGCGGAACACCACACTGGAAGCAGTCAAGAGGCAACATGCACTTTGGGAGGCCAAGGCAGGTGGATCACGAAGTCAAGAGATCGAGACCATTCTGGCCAACATGGTGAAACCCCATCTTTCACAAAAATACAAAAATTAGCTGGGCATGGTGGCACACGCCTGTAGTCCCAGCTACTCAGGAGGCTGAGGCAGGAGAACCGCTTGAACCCTGGAATCGGAGGTTGAAGTGAGCCGAGATCACGCCACTGCACTCCAGCCTGGCAACAGGGGAAGGAGCTGTCTCTTCCTGACAGCTCCTTCCCCTAGAAAGACAAAAACTAGCAAGCAGAAACATTTCTGGATCTAGAATGCCCAGTTCACCTCTCTCTCTCTCTCTCTCTCTCTCTCTCTCTCTCTCTCTCTCTTTCTTCACAGCAAGAGAGAGTGCTCCTGCTCAGAGGGAAAATTACTTTTCAGATAAGTCACAGATTTCAAAAGCCTATTTGCTTCTCCATTTACTTTAAACACACTCACTCAAAATCTACTCTTAAACTCACTTTTTCTTAAAGCAGAGCTAACAGGAATCAGAAATCTCTCACGAAAAGAAAAGAGAAGGAAGGAGTGAAGGAAGGGAGGGAGGAAAGAAGGAAGGAAGGAAGGAAGGAAGGAAGGAAGGAAGGAAGGAAGGAAGGAAGGAAGGAAGGAAGGAAGGAAGGAACTAGACAATGAGCCACTCAAAATAAAGTGGAATGGGATCCTGGAGAAGCCTTCAGAGTTCTAAAGCCATCTGCCCCTAATCCCCACACCCCTGCGACCAAGAGAAGAGAGAGAAGAAGAGAGGAGGTGCAGGGGAGGGGAGAGAGCAAGAATAAAGAAAAGGAAAAAAAGAAATCACTGAGTTACATGTGAAAATTTATACTTGAATTTAGCACATATAAATCACAAGTCTTTGAATCCAGAGGAAATTTCAGAGTTCCTCACAATTCAGGTAACACTTTGGAGAAGGAGGGAGAAAAGGAAGAAAAGAAGGAGGGAGGGAGTGAAGGAAGGGAGGGAGGGAGGAAAGAAAGGAAAGGAATGGAAGGAGGGAGAGAGGGAGGGAGGAAGGGAAGGAGAGAGAGAGGGAGAAAGGGAAGGGAGAGAAAGCAGGCCCATTCCTTGAAAATTTTTTGTTATGCATTTCATTCAAACTATCTAGACACAACATGTGTTGGCTTAAGTTTCTACATTTCAAGCAGCACAAACCATGGACTAGGGCATAGGGCTCAACCATTGTTTAGTATACTTTGGGTGGTGGACACCAGGCTCATTTTTATGCATTACCTCATTTGATCCTTTCAACAACTCTCCATGATAGTTGTTTTATTATTCTCACTTTTAGGAAGAAAAAAGGAAAATTCAAAGAGGCTACATGGATTTTGCAAAGCCACACAGCTAGTAATGGCAGAGGTGGAGTTTGAACCCAAGTCTAACTTTTTTTTTTTTTTGAGATGGAGTCTTGCTCTGTTGCCCAGGCTGGAGTGCAGTGGTGCAATCTCGACTCACTGCAAGCTCTGCCTTCCGGGTTCATGCCATTCTCCTGCCTCAGCCTACCGAGTAGCTGGGACTACAGGCATCAGCCACCACGCCTGGCTAATTTTTTGTGTGTGTGTGTGTTTTTAGTAGAGACGGGGTTCCACCGTGTTAGCCAGGATGGTCTCAATCTCCTGACCTCGTGATCCACCCGCCTTGGCCTCCCAAAGTGCTGGGATTACAGGCATGAGCCACCGCACCCAGCCAAGTCTGTCTAACTTTGTAAACTTGATTTGAACCCAAAACTAACCTTCTAAAATTGCTGCCATACTTTTGCATTTTTAACAACTAGGGAGTTGTTTTTTTTTTAAGGTTATTAAAATGTTAGTGAATTTTATCCTATGTCTCCAGATTCAGCTTTCCTTTTAAATTATAGACTTTAAAGGTGCTTCTTACTTATCCACAGTACTGTCAATTCAACTTGTGTTTAGTATAAATGAATTCCAAGGAAATGCCCATAGAGTCAGATAGGTTTACTGACTGTTGCAGATACACTGAAACAAGTCAGGACTGAAAAGACCTTAACATCCCAAGGAAACTAGGTGGGGTGGAGGTGGAGGGGGGAAGGCAGGATTTAAATTATTTAAATTAATTCCAACTTGATCTTAATTTTATTTACTGATCACTTCCTATGTGCTCAGTCAGCACTAAGCAGGCTCATATAGGCATTCTCCAAATCCTTTTGGAAATCAGGGTCACCTAGTCATCATTTGTTTAACAAAAGGTCTGTCCTGCAGTTTATGTCTCCATTACCAGTTGGCTTATTGATATCAAGGAAATGGTCAAAAGCCTCAATTACTTTTGCACCAACCTAATAGTTGAAATTACCCTTGCTCAGGTTAAGGACTCACTTTGAATCCAAATTGTATCCAGAGAAGAGAGACTGTCCTCTAGATGTCACTGTTGGGACATCTAGATATTCTCCCTCAAGCCAGGAACAAAGAATCCAGGGCATGGTAGATGCAGAGTCATTAGGATAATCCCTTTCCTTCTTGGAAGGATTAAAACATTTTTCAATAAATGTGAAGAGGATTCGGCACACATTCCTGGAAGCATCAGATAGCCTTAAACACTTAGGTACTTAATTGAGAAGCTCCCATCCATCAGATAATGTCACGAGCTTCATTTTAATGAACATTTCATCTGCCAATTCACTCTGCTAAGTGGCATTGCTAAACTGTGCCACTATAACAACAAAGAAAAGAGGAGTAAGGTAGAAAGAATCTACTTTACTGAGTGTCTCTTCTAGCCACAGGCCACACTGATCACTTGACATCCACAATCTCATTGCATCTTCATGATATCCATACATTTAGGTTGATTGTTTTAATTCTCACTTAATGGATATGGCAACTGAGGCTCAGTAAGGGGAAATGACAGATCCATAGCTAAAAGCTCTGACCAGAACTCAGGTGCTCTTTTTGCGATGCATCGTATCTTCCTTGTTCTTATATCTAAGGTTCTGTACGTCTGGAAGGTACCTGGCACTCAAACCACATACCATCTGGCCAGGATGGTTGGCTTGGTTTGTTTTGCTATGGTAGAGCTGCCTTGAGCATACTTGCTTCTTTACGTGCCCATGTTGTAACTTGGCAGTGTTCAGCACATGGACCTGAAGTCATCTGCTGGCATTCTCCCACAAGACGGAACCCAGGAGCTCATTAGTACTTGTTTACCCTGCACCTCCAGCTGTCTTGTCAGTTTTCAGTTCCAGTGTCTGTAGTGGCTGCAAACCCACTTCTTCCTGCATTTAGCCCTTCCTATTCCACAGGAAGACTGAAAGTCAGAGAAGAGTTCTGGATTAGGAGTCAGAAGCCCTGTGTTCTGAAGCCAGCTCCACCATTTACCTACTGTGGGGTCTTGGGCCAGACTCTAGTCTCTCTGGGTTCAGTCTCACCACTCCTAAAACTAAGATCTCTGTTAGCATGGCATTTAATGACCCTTTCTATCCAACGTTGTGAAATCTCAAGGTGAAAGCTAGTCTTAAGGTTGCCATAATCTTGACCTTCTAGAATATGGTCCTTTCAACCGCCTCGAGCAACCTCTCTCTCTCTCCTCTGTGTGAAACTGGCCAGGAGGGTTTTGTTGGCACATCTTTCTCTTCACCCTCTCAAACAAAACCACAGAAAGTCCCATGATCTTCCTAGAAGAGGCTAAAGCTTGGAAAGATGATTTACAAAGCCAATGCATCTGAAGGCTTTGGTCCTCAGGGAAGTTCACGCAGTGCTAGGGTTGTCTGAAAGATAGACTGCCCTACAGAAGGAGTAAGGAGTCCTGGTCTCTGGTTCTCTCTCTCACTAACTCTCTGGATGACCTAGGGCCAGCCTGCCATAGGGGCAACATTGAGGAGCACATGAGTTATGTGTTTACCAAGCCTGAACCAGGCGATCTCAGGGAACTTTCATTTCTCCAAACTATGCAAGTCCTTACAGAACCAGACTATTCATAACTTAGATTGTCCTCAGAGCTAAAATGTTCTGTTCTAGTACTGCAGGTGTCTGAAAACCTGAATGTGTGAAGACACAGTTTCCTACCTTGGGTAATGCAACATGCCCACAAAGATAGACAGGTGCAGCTGGGACTGACTCCCCATCTCAAACCTTCCCACCCCTACCACCAGCAGATCTGGCAGAGGATGGCTGAGTCTCTACAGCCTGCTAAAATAAGCTAGGTAGGCCCTTTTAGATAGATCGTCAAATCCACACTGCTCTTCATCTATTAGATTGGTGCAGAAGTAATTGCCGTTTTTGTTATTACTTTTAATACCAAAACCACTATTACTTTTGCACAAACCTAATAGGGACACTAGAGACCAGAGAGGAGAAATCCCAGAATTCTAACTCCCAGGTCATCAGCTCAGCCGTGACTTGCAGATAGTTCTCATTTCCCCCACTCTGATGCTCTGTTCTTCAAACTAAACCTCTCCAGACATCACTTTTTGTTCCCTCTGCTCGCAGTCTTCAGAATTCCAGGGACATTGCAGGATTTCAGCTGCATGTAATGCCACCATTTATAAGTCACGTTTTTCAGTCTTCATAACCAAAAAAGAAAGTTACATCATAGACTCACAGGGTGATGAGAAGACTCAGGCCACATGGCTGATGACCTGTGAAATGTTCATCTAGCTCTTGACAAGAGCCTCATGACCTCCAAAGCAGCCTACCTCTTTTGAGTAGCACTGACTGGTCAACTCTGTGAGCTGCTGGCACTGTGACTCACAGTGTAACGTAGGTGTTTTTGGTGTAGATCTTTCCATTGCTGCATCTGAGAAATGGGGATTAGCAGTGTTAGCTGTTAGCTGAGGGCTTCATCTCCTTCCTCTTCCACTTGGAGGTTTAGTGCTTGGGACCCGCGGTGTGCCCACAGCTTCGTCAAGCATTAAAGGACAGAGGCTGTGCCCTCTTCTGGGGTCTTCTCCAAATTTAACAGCCCATTCCCTCAACAGCTCCTCTAGCTTCCTGCTTTTAGCTCCTTTCTGAACCAGCTCTGGCAACATCATTCCTAAAAGGGGCTGCCTGTGTTTTTCCCTTTAGCTAGAAACCATCTAAATGAGTTTTAAAGAAAAACTAAAATATACCATGCCATTTGACTTCAGGAAATGCAAATGTTTCAAAATAAGGTGCTTTTTTTTCTTTTTTTTTTTCCATCCTCGGGTTTCTCAGAATTACAACTGAGGTCACCCCACTAAACATTTGAAGACCAAAGGGGAAAAAACAACAAAAGAACCAGAATGTGTGAGAGGCAAGCCTGGGCTTGCACTTCTCCAGCCACCTGTTTACAGCTCACCTGCCATAAGGAGTAAGGGGCACAGTGTGAGGGGCCCTTCGGCCAATGAACAGAGCCTGTTCTTGATGTTATGTGCTGGCCTCAGCCCAAGGCATTAGTCTTATCTTCCCATCTAATCTAGCTGACCTGCAAAGCCAGTGGGAGAATGAGGCCCCATGTTATTCTAGCCCTCAGGCAAAAGGCAAGCCAAGCATCCTGGTTCACCTCTCTGTTGCCTTAAGTACTTACTCAGTATCCACAGAGGGAAACAAGAAAGATGAACTAGGTGATTCAATTCAACAAACATTTACAGAGCATCTGCTAGGCTGGGCAGTGGGGGTTTATAAACAGAAGTCTCTGCCCTGAGGGTTCACTGTCTAATAGAAGAGGCAAATAGGGAAAGGGAAGTATCCTGGAGGAGTTGACTGCTAGGCTGTGTTTCAAACGAGGAATAACTTGTCTGGTGAAGGAGGCAGTTCAGGTAGAGAGCCCAGCAAGTGCCAAGGTGTAATGATAAATCAACATACCTAAATGGTATGTTTAGGGGGACTGCAAAGCCCCAAATTCCAGGAGAGTGGTCAGGAATCCACTCGGGCAGTGGTCAGGCAGCCTGAGTTTGGATCTCTACTCCACCCCTGACTACCTGTGTGAATGTGAACAAGTCACTTAACCTTTAAAAGAGTCCATTTCCTTATGTACAAGATAGAATTAATTATGGTATCTCTCTCATGGTGTGGTTGTGAGAATTAAATAAAGTAATGCATGCTTAGCAGAGTACCTGGAAAATGGCTGTCACTCAACATGTATTAGTTATGATCATTCATATTATTATCACTGCTCCTCCTCATTATTATTACTATTGGAACATAAAGGGAAAGGGGAGGAGGGAAGGTGAGGGGTGAGACCAGAGAGTTCAGTAGGTTCAGAGTGAGGGACCATGAAAGCCATGCTGAGGAATTTGGGCCTGATCCTGCAGGCAAAAGGAGTCAGAAAGGGCTTCCATGCAAACAGACTCAGCCAGATCTGTCTCCCTGACTTAATGTTCTACAGCTTAGAGTAGGAGGTTAGGCCAGGAGGACTCTCTAACCATGGTCACAATCCATTAGGAGCATAAGCAGCCATCAGTGTTGGGGTTCTGACTACACACCCCAAGAGCATGGGCTGTGGGCTGCAACAGGCAGGGCCAGAGCACTGATCAGAGTATGCATGAGGATGAAACCAAGAGAATGACAGCTGACCCACTGGCCCTCACCACCAAGAGAGCTTTGGACCAGAAGCTCTATGTGGATGCAGCAGATAAGGAGGAAAACTGCCCCTGCTTCTGCTGGGGATGCCTCTCGCAGTGAGCTTGTTCAGACAGCAGAGGGAACTCTTCATTTAACTTTCAACCACTCCAAAGCCCCCATGAAGCTATGAGGGTGGCCAGGAGGGACTTTCTCAGGGCTGGGCAGAGATTGCAATGGGAAAGGTTGTAAGCCCAGCAGGTACTACTACTCGGCAATGCAGTGAGCAAACATCCCAGGGTGTGGTTTCTCCATTGAATGGGCCTTTGGTTGCCTAGTCTCTGATGGATGGACCGAATGGTCATCTCTGGTGACATCTTTGAAAAGATGTGCATGTCAGGTCAAAGATTGCCCAGTTTTACACTTGGAGAAACCAAGGATCAAAGAAGAGATTTGCTCTGAATAAGTTGAATTCAAGAGTCATTGCAGGAAATGTATAATTTGAATCTTTGTCTACAAAATATTAAGTAGTTACTATGATTAAAAAAAAGCTAAGCCACCATCACTAGTGAATATACGAAAAATATTTTTATTTCTTAAATACAATAATAACATAATATTATATTTGCCTCTGCCAAGGAAGCTCCAAATAGTAGGACTTCTGCTAAGATTTACTGAACCCTGTGTCCTCTTAAAATTGAACACCAAGATGTTTTTATCTTTGTTGTCTAGCATAATAGCCTAGAACAGGAAACCTGGCCTCTGGAATTAGCCATGGGCAATTCCAGCATTTACACAAACTTGCCTGAACTTAAGTGATAGTATTGACCATCTCTAGGCATCAAAGTTAACCCTGTAGGATTAGTCTGAGAACTAGATTAGCTGATACATTACCCAGCTGTAAAAGTACCCAGACTAGTTTCTGGCGTGTGGTGGGTAAGTTGACAGTATTTACTATCAGTATTATCATTCTCACTACCACTGCCTGGCAAGGCGCCATGAAACAATGTATTTCACCTGCCTGGTCCCCAGATTTTTTCCCATCTGTAAAAGGGACTTAATAATACTCCTGTCATAGAGTTTCTGCAAAGATTAAGGAGATGAAATATGTATAGTGGCAGAATATGGCACCTGACACATTGTAGGAATGGATGTCATGTTTGCTTCCTTCCCCGATGTCCACCGTCTTCCATAAAAGCCCAAGTGGTAGCAATCAATAAAAAAGAATTTAAAAAATTAAAATCCTAAAATACCTGATGGCAAAATGAGAAATAAAGAGCTTTTCTCCTTATTCTCAAAATGGAAAACAGAATGGTAATTGTCTCCATCAAAGGATCATAGAAAAAAGATCTGGTATCTCCAGATCCCAGAACAGCAAAAGACATTTTAATATATCATCTCCTTATTTTTAGGAAATTGCTCAGAAGACCTCTTATGTATCCTGAAAAGGGCTCCATTCAAGAAGTCATGGGCCTACCTCCAAGGTCAGTAACCAAACCCGGGAAACCTAAACATATGAAAATCGCTTATGTGGCTTTTCAGCAACAGAAGTCACAATTAGAGTCCCATGGTCAAATGTGACCGGCAGATGTGTACTGTTTAGTCAACAGGATATTTTTTTGTAATTTGAATTTGAGTGTCTTAGCGGGAAGAGTGTTATTCTCCAAAGCTACAAGTTTCTCTTTCCTTGCCCCATTCACTCCTTTATGTTGCCTACCTGGCCTCTGTGGGCATTCATGCTCCCCACCATCACTGCCACCACCAGCCCCACCCCTCACCCCTCACCCCTTATTCAGCTACCTACCAGTTTCAGCAAAGTACACAGTCCTTTTCCTAATGCAACGGAGACAGGCACTTAATCTCTGCCTCTATGAAATTATTCACAAGGGAACCATAAAATTGCCTTGTCCGCAGATTGACAGCTTAATGAACATGTCAGCACAGGGCCAATTTGCATATTGCAGTGTGCTTCAGGTAAGAGATCCCTTACAAATGAAGCAATAAGAGGCACTTTAGACTGCAGGATGAGAAAGAGATGGCCAAGATTCTTTGAATAGCCATCCTGCTCATTTTAAAAATTCAATTTTGCAGTTAGATTAGTTCTCACTCTCCAGTTGAATTGCAACAAGGTTTAAAGGGAAAGTATGGAAGCAATTAAAACTAGCATGCCAGCTTCCCAGCCCTGAAAGTCACCCTTACCAGTCAGTGCTAATTTTCATGTGTTAGGACTCAGAGACTCACCCTCCAACACAAACTTGTCAGTTTAGAGGGTCTGCTAATTCTCTGCTTTTCAATAAATTCCAGATGGCAAGAGCCCCTTAATAGGCACATGGGGGACCTACACGATTATTTTTGGCTGCTCTTTGAAGGAAAGAAGGCATTCAAAAATTCAGACAATGAATCATTTGAGGATACATCTTAATGTGAAAATTCATGGCGATTCTCCTGGAAATCTTCATACCTAAAGTAGTTATTAACTGAATAATATTATTGAATGTCCTACCTTGCACTTTCTGCAATGCCTATCAAACTCAATATTATTGAATTTCCTATCTCTGATACCTTCTGCAATGCCCATTCATGATAAATGAACAGGATAGTTCCAACTTTGTGGAGAAGAGAGTCCAGGAGCTTATAGTCTGAAAAGGGAAAGATCATCATCATCATCATAGAATAGTATAATATGATAATGATTCAGTGGAAAACCATTCTATAGGAGGTAGAAGTAAAGTACCATGTGTGTTCTGACCCTCCAGCTTTGAGTGTTGAAGAAAAGGAAGAGGGGTGGTTTTATACCTGTGCCTTGAGTAATAAGTAGACTCTAGAGGGAGTAACATGGAAGATATTCAGATGATTGGAACATTACAGAAAACATGGGTCTTGAATGGGAAACTTTGAATAAAGACTTAGAGTTTTGCAATGCATACCTACAATCTTCTCAATAATTCTGTTTTCTGTACTTCTCTTTCTAGTGGCAAAGCATCTAAACAAAACCAAATTGTCTTGGAACAAAGATGGCATTCTCCATGGAGTCAGATATCAGGATGGGAATCTGGTGATCCAGTTCCCTGGTTTGTACTTCATCATTTGCCAACTGCAGTTTCTCGTACAATGCCCAAATAATTCTGTCGATCTGAAGTTGGAGCTTCTCATCAACAAGCATATCAAAAAACAGGCCCTGGTGACAGTGTGTGAGTCTGGAATGCAAACCAAACACGTGTACCAGAATCTCTCTCAATTCTTGCTGGATTACCTGCAGGTCAACACCACCGTATCAGTCAATGTGGATACATTCCAGTACATAGATACAAGCACCTTTCCTCTTGAGAATGTGTTGTCCGTGTTCTTATACAGTAATTCAGACTGAACAGTTTCTCTTGGCCTTCAGGAAGAAAGCGCCTCTCTACCATACAGTATTTCATCCTTCCAAACACTTGGGCAAAAAGAAAACTTTAGACCAAGACAAACTGCACAGGGTATTAAATAGTATACCTTGCCTTCTGTCTCTTGGAAAGATATAGCTCCAGGGTTAAAAAGAGAGTTCTGAGTGAAGTATCTTTCAGATAGCAGGCAGGGAAGCAATGTAGTGTGGTGGGCAGAGCCACACATGGGAATCAGAAGGGATGAATGGATGTCCCAGCCCAACCACTAATTCACTGTATGGTCTTGATCTATTTCTTCTGTTTTGAGAGCCTCCAGATAAAATGGGGCTCCAGTATCAGAGCAGCTAGCAACTCTGCCCTAATGGGAAATGAAGGGGAGCTGGGTGTGAGTGTTTACACTGTGCCCTTCATGGGATACTTCTTTTATCTGCAGATGGCCTAATGCTTAGTTGCCCAAGTTGCGATCAAGGACTCTTTCACACAGGAAACTTCCCTATACTGGCAGATACCCTTGTGACTGAACCATGCCCAGTTTATGCCTATCTGACTATCACTGTGGCACTGGGAAGCTGACCTTGTGCTCCACATGACCCTGCCCCTAGGAACCCCCAGGGAAAACCAGGCCTGGGACAGCCCCCCATTCCTGAGATGGAAAGCACAAATTTAATACACCACCACAATGGAAAACAAGTTTGAAGACTTTTACTTACAGATCCTGGACAGAAAGGGCATAATGAGTCTGAAGGGCAGTCCTCCTTCTCTGGGTTACATGAGACAGGAATGAGAAGTCAGAGAGAGAGAGCAAGGCAGTTAACAATGTAGGTAAATAAATAGGGTGTGGTCACTCTCAATTCACTGGCAAATGCCTGAATGGTCTGAAGGAAGCAACAGAAAAGTGGGGAATCCAGTCTGCTAGGCAGGAGAGATGCCTCTAGGTTCTTGTCTTGGCTAGAGGTCTGGTATAGAACTGGAAACCCATATCAAGGGTGACTAAGCCCAGCTTCTGGTATGAGAAAATTAAACTTGTATACAAAATGGTTGCTAAGGCAACAAAAATTATAAGAATTCACTATACCTTCCCCTCCCTGGAACTCAGGATCCAAGTCTAGAAAATGAAAGGACTGGGTTTGAATTGCTTCAAAACCTCTTCCATCTCAGAAGAGCAGCCCCTGGGAACTGAGATTCTGACACAATTTTGGAAGCTCTTCAACCAAAATAAGGCCACCCTACCCCAGTATACAATTGAAGACACTAGTAGCACCGGACTGCATCTCATCTCAGCAAAGCCAGAATATGGGAACAAAGTTCAGGGTGCCCTGCTGAATGGTATCAACAGCAGGATCTCAAGGATGTAATGGAAAGAACTACCATGCTGACCATCCAGAATCTAAGAGACCATCTGGGTGTTTGGGAAACCATCTGACGAGGCCTGACTCTATTCCAGTTAGGTTGACAATAATTGAGCAGCAGGCATTTTTCATTTCTGGTCAGGATAGCGTTGTGCCTTTAGCAAACAAACAATGTGCAACAGTGATGTGGTCATCTAGCCGGGGAATGGCTGCTGCATCTCCTGCAAATTATATTCCTGCTTCAAACACCTCTCAGAAAACCAGTTTCGTGAGGGTTTTTAAATCCCCACAAAGTTGTTAACAGACAATGATGACCCTAGAAGTGGGGAGGAGGACTTCTGAGAAACAGCAACCTCTCTCCTGATTGGGGTAGCCATGAGATTTCTCTAGCTATATCCAACTTGGCATCTGTATATCATCTTTGGAGGAACATCTTATTCATGGAAGGACCTTGACAAGCCGTTTGAGATGGAATGTAGGCCCTGAGGTTATGCTTCAGTGAAAAAAAAGATGGAAGCTTCCCTGCTATACTAAAACATGGAGCAAAATTCGCATTTTTCTCAAGAAGGAGAGAAAAGGAGTAGGACTCCAGCAAAGTTTGTCAGAAGAAAAGCTAGAAAAGATTTACAAGAAAGAAAGAAAGAACAAATCAGCAGCGGTGTTATGGATGAGAGGGACTTGAGAGAACAAAAATGGCTAAGGGAAAAATTTAAGTCATCTGCTGAGCAGTGTGCTATGTCAACCTCCTCCTAGGTCTCCTCTTTGAAATATTCAGTAAAGTCTACATTTCTCTTTAACTCTTTCTGTGAGTAGATTTTTTGGGAGAAGCAGGCATTGGAAGAGGTGTTGAAGACTCAAAGCTAAAAAAAACAGGGAAACGTCTGGCATTTGAGTTACACACTAACTGCGTAGGACAAGTGAATCTTGCTTAAACAACTCATGCATTCTTGAAAAGGTATATGCAACCCAACTGTGTGTTAATGAAGCAAATTTTCTGCCTTCTCACATTCTAACTTGAGAAAGATTGCATTTTCATTTTTCACCAACTGTTCTCTAAGCAGAGGTACCTGACTTTTGCACTGTGAGTGGTTTCTAATCGCAGTCTCTGTCAAGCAATGCTTAGAAAGCCAACACCTAAAGACACAAGGGGTACATCATTTAAATGAATAATGTAACCAAACAAAAAAAAAAAAAAGAAAGAGAATAATCATTCATAAATCAACTGATAGATATGTAGGAAGTGGGCAACCCAGGAAGTTTAAAACTAGATTCTGTTACTCTTGAGGGTTAACCAGCCCCTGGGAATATTATGAGCAAATGATACTCTGCGAGTAAAATGATATCTATGCAAGTAAAATAAATAATTTATTTAACTGGGAACCCAGGCTACCTAAAACATATGCCTCTTTGGTAAAAACTCAACTTGAGCTCCTTCCCTTCCTCCTACCCTCCAAACCCCACCTCCTCACCACACACAGACACTCAGTGTACTTGCAGAACTTGTAGAGGAAGATAGTGAGTGAGCTGATAAAAAAATAACAAGTCAATGTAGATTCATCCAAACTGGAGTGCAGTGGTGTGATCTCGGCTCTCTGCAGCCTCCTCTTCTTGGGTTCAAGTGATCCTCCTACCGCAGCCTCCTGAGTAGCTGGGACTACAGGCACACACCACCATGCCCAACTGATTTTTGCATTTTTAGTAGAGATGGGTTTTCACCATGTTGGTCAGGCTGATCTCGAACTCCTGACCTCAAGCAATCTGCCCACCCTGGCCTTTCAAAGTGCTGGGATTACAGGCGTGAGCCACCACACCCGGCCTCTAACCCTTTTCTGAATCATATATTGACCATGTACTGAGTCTATAGAGGATAGAGACCACCTGTGTCTCACATTCAAATCACCATCCTGGAGTCACCAGGGTGAGAGCAGGGAAGAGCAGAGTAAACCTCTGAATGTGGGGGGCTGTCCAATGTAAGGCTGGAAAGACATGACCTGAGGTTTTGCAGAAAGGCTACAGGAGGCCCTATCAAGGCTGGTGGGAAATAATGGAGATTGGCATAGGAGACTGGGCTCAAATACCAGCTCTCTCACTAACCACACTCGAGGACTTCACAAGTGTCTGCTCCCTGCTGGGCTTCCATCCAATGGGACTTCCATCAAGTCTGGCAGATCCCTCAGGAGTGTTCTAGAGATGATACAGGCTGACTTCTCCATCCTTTTAATTTAAGGGGTTTGTCCCTTCCATCCCAGAGTAAGTGGTATTCCTGGGATTGTAGGAGGCTCCCTTGTTCGGCAGATTCTGCCAGCTTCCCTCAGCACTTCCTCCTTTAGTACTTGTTCACATCAAAACCTCTTAGGGCACTAGGCTATTGTCTGAGCCATCCTTTATGTGACTGCGGATTCTGAGAAGGAATTAGTAGAGTTACGGTAGAGTAACTGCTATATATTTAATTGTTTGAATATACCATAGTTTGTCCATTCTTCTATGCTAGAACATTTAATTTGCTTTTAGGTTTTTGCTGTTACACACAAAGCTACAATAAGCACATCTTCTTCTTGCACACCTCGCACCCCTAGCTGCCATTTTTCTATACAGCAAAAATGCTCTTGGAAAATTATAAATGGTGTCACAAAGATACTGAGTTAACCATGACTCGTGATGGTTTAGACCCCTCTGTGATCAGAGCTCATGACCTGGAGCTTAGTCTCTGGAATCTGAATGGCTCCTTCCATACTTACTAAGTACTCCTCTGCTCTGTACATTCATTCAACACACATATCTGAAGTGCCAGTGAGTGCCAGGTCAGTTTACAACCCAACATGGTGTGTGCTACAGCTCTACCAAGCCACTGCAAAATCAGCCCTCATTAGCATGGGTTTGAAATATGCCTTTCAGTGCACTCTGGGGCTTCCCTGGATCTAGCTCTCTTCCTGGAGAGTAAACAAACACCAGAAAGCACGAAGGACAAGCACAGCTCCAGAAGATTTCTCCCCCAAGATCAAATGTCCATATTCCTCATGGGCTCCTCTCACAGTTCTCTCCTGAAACTCTGCAATGGAAGATTGTCACTCAATGTCTAGTATAATGACTTTCCAGGTTTTTTTCCTACCATGACGCATGAAGAAGAAATGTCATGTTGCCAACAAGGACTAAGAAAAAAAAAAAAGAAAAAACTTACTGTAACCATCTCAGTTGATTTTATGATGCTCTCTTAAGTTACAACCCTCAGTTTCTAAAACACTGTTCTAGTGTGCCTTCTGCTGCTCCACATGTTGGAATGCTAAAAATATACTTTCCTTATTCTTTTGCAGCTCGGGCTCTAGTACTATTTAGTCTGAAATGGACAGAATTTTGGAATGTTTGTCCATCCAGCCAGCAAGCACATCTGTGAAGGTGTTTGGTTTTTCTGCAGCTTCATTTGCAGAGGTTTTAATGTTCAAATACGAGCTTAGTAGTTGGGGTGAGCCTAGGTGGTGGGGGAGAAGCATCCATTCTGCTGATGTAGTCTGTTGCAGATGTGCACTGGTTCTGGAGCCCGGCAGCAGTAGCAGCTTCCTGATTGTAGTGGTTTCCTGTTCGCGGCAGCAGTTTTGTGGTTCTAGAGGGGCAAACTTCCTGATTGCAAGATTACTGAAGAGACAACAGCTACTATAGCAGCCCAGTTCCTAGGTGTCACATTATAGGTTGCTCCTAAAAGCTCAATCCCGATTCTGTTTCCTCAGACCTCCTGACAATTCTACAAGCCATTTAATATCCTGTGATAAACCCCTTACTGCCAAACAAGCTAAAGTGAAGTCTCTTCTCTGCAACTGATTCCTCATGAATACAATAACAACATGTACAAACTGACCTCACCATTATGTACAAACCAACCCCACCATACTCATCCTGAACTTAACACTATTCCTACATTCCAAATATCAAGGACTATCTCAGTCTCTGAAGATCCTTCTTCTCATGTCCTACTCAATTAACATCCAACTAATTCCTCCAGTTTCCTAGTTCCAGCCACCACTCTGGATACCTCCTAAGCCAGAGCATTGCCTCCAGTCTTACTCTTTAAAAATCCCATCTTCAGACAGCAATAGTATCTCCCCATTGTTCTTGGAATTGATAGTGATAATGACCGTTTATCAAGCTCTTACATGTTATGACTTTTCCTGCACTCACTTATTTAATCTTCAAAGCAACCCAATGAAATAGGCATCATTGAGCCGGGCGCAGTGGCTCACACCTATAATTCCAGCACTTTGGGAGGCTGTGGCGGGCGGATCATGAGGTCAGGAGTTTAAGACGAGTCTGGCCAAAATAGTGAAACCCCGTCTCTACTAAAAATACAAAAAATTAGCTGATCATGGTGGTATGCACCTGTAATCCCAGCTACTCGGAAGGCTGAGGCAGGAGAATCACATGAACCCAGGAGGCGGAGGTGGCAGTGAGCTGAGATCACGTCACTGCACTCCAGCCTAGGCAACAGAACAAGACTCCATCTCAAAAAAAAAAAAAAAAAAGAAAAAAGAAAAGAAAAAGAAAAAAAAGAAAAGAAAAGAAAAGAAAAAGAAATAGGCATCATTATCCCCATTCTTCATATAAGGACATTGAGAGTCTGAGACATTGAGGAGCATGGCCAATGTCCCACAGCCAGTGGATGGTAGAGTTAGGATTTAAGACCGAGTTTGCCTAACTCCACACCCCATGCTCCAGTCACTATGAACATAGCCTTCCTAAACTCTAAGCTCTTTCTGCCAGGCCTCTCCCTATCTATCTCCTGAATGTCTCTCTAGTTTTGTGCTCAGCCCCACCTCCTTGTGCTCTATTATCAAACCACATTGCACTCCTTCCAGTTCCTCCAATCTTCCATGCTCTGCCTGGCCACCAGAAGCTTGCAGATAATTTTTCTTCTTCCTAGAATACTGCCTGATTAACTCCTATCATTGTTCTGATTTCCATTTCAATGACACCTCGTCAGAGAAGTCTCCCTGACTCTGCCAGCTTCACCTAATGCCTTGCTGTCTCCTTCCATATTTCTCCGTCCTTAATTGCATGACACTTTACCCTTCACCCCTGGTTCTTTCTATCATTCCTCTCCAACATTCAAATTCCCAGAAGGCAGGGACCCTATCAATCTTATTCAGCACTGGGTACTCACAACCCAGCCCAATTCCTAGGACATAGTAGATGGCCATTCAATAAATATTTCTTAAATGAATTATTAAAGAAAACCACTTTCAACGTAAGTTCATTTTAAGGAAAAGATATCAAATAAGCCATACCAAAAAAAAAAAAAAAGAAAAAACAGTTATTTTCAAAATATGGAAATGTTCATTGAAAGCTCCTATTTTTCTTAGAAATAATTTTCAGGCTGGGGAAGGTGGCTCATGCCTGTAATCCTAGCACTTTGGGAGGCCGAGGCAGGTGGATCACTTGAGGTCAGGAGTTCAAGACCAGCCTGACCAACATGGAGAAACCCCGTCTCTACTAAAAATACAAAATTAGCCAGGCATGGTGGCACATGCCTCTAATCCCAGCTACTCAGGAGGCTGAGACAGGCGACTTGCTTGAACCCAGGAGGAGGAGGCTGCAGTGAGCCGAGATTGCATCACTGCAACTCCAGTCTGGGCAACAAGAGTGAAAAACTCCATCTCGAAAAAAAAGAAAGAGAGAAAGAGAGAATGAGAGAGAGAGAGAGAGAGAGAGAGAGAGAGAGAGAGAGAGAGAAAGAAAGAAAGAAAGAAAGAAAGAAAGAAAGAAAGAAAGAAAGAAAGAAAGAAAGAAAGAGAGAAAGAAAGAGAGAAAGGAGGGAGGGAGGGAGGGAGGAGGGAAGGAAGGAAGGAAGGAAGGAAGGAAGGAAGGAAGGAAGGAAGGAAGGAAGGAAGGAAGGAAGGAAGGAAGGGAAGGAAGGAAAGAAAAGAAAGAAAAGAAAGAAAGAAAGAAGAAAAAGGAAGAAAGAATTTTCAGCACTCAGGAGATAAGAATGCCTATTAGAGAAAGGTGAAATTTTTAGAAAGCAGAATCTACCTGCGCCGTCTGAGAACACGGAAGGAAAAAAAAATTTCTGAGCAAACTGTGGTATATTTGCTGTAGATTCCATTTCCCTTCCTACCTCTGAGATATCTATATGCTATTCTAGTCATTTTGTGATTAGAAATAGTGAGATTAACCTTAGAAAGTTTTTTAAGTTTTATTTTATTTTTGATTGACACAAAAATAGTGTACATATTTAGGTAGCACAATATGATATTTCAATTCATGTATACATTGTGCAATAGTGAACATATCCCTTACTTTATTGAACATATCCCTTACTTTAAACAGTTATTTCTTTGAGGTGAGAACATTCAAAATCCTCTCTTCTAGATATTTGAAATACACAATATTGTGTATTTGAAATACAGAAAGTTTAAAACAAACCTTGGTATACCTGAGAATCCTGAAATCCCAGGCCACTTCCTAGAGCAATTAAATTAGAATCTGGATTTAGAACCCAGGTATCAGGATTATTTTGAGCTCCCAAACTTAAGCCAAGTATAAGAGTCAGTGGTTTAAATCTTTGCTAAGTTATGTCCTGGTGCCTGGTATCACCAGAGAGCTTGTTAAAAAATGCAGGCGTCTCATACATACCTAAAAACTGGAACAGAATCTGCATTTTAATATGATCCAAGAGATTCAGGTGCACCTTACAATCTGAAGAACACTAGTTGGATGACTTTTCTGGTAAGTGGAGAAGATTGCTGATAATCTGGTATGTTTCTCTGTTTCCCCAAGTGGACTTTCACGAATTGACCTTGTCTTCCTTGTCTGCAGCTTATGCAAACGTGAGGGTCTAAACACCACAAAACCATCAAGTCAACATGATGGTATTCATTTGTAATGATCACCAGTGAATTTTTAACAACTGCTTGTGGTTCAACTCTCTCCCTTGGGAATATTGGACAAGCACTAGGAAGATTCTGGACAATATGTTGAAAGCTTTGGATGCAGTTTAGAAACTTCTATGGGGGCTGTACTTTCCCTATAGCCAAGGAAAGAGAAAAAGCAAGTCTGAGGGTGGCAGATGGGAAAGAACAGTGGTCTTGGCAGTTGGAAACCAATTTGAATCTGAGCTCAAGCAATTACTAACTCTATGACCTTTGCAAGTCACAGGGACTTTCTAAACTTAAATTTTCTCAGCTGTACAATGGGATGCATAATCCTTTCCAAAACTGTTGGGAGAACAAACACATAGAATAAGCTTGGAAAGTGTTTAACTCTTGGGGTATTTTATCACATTCAGTATCTGTGAAGGAGTTAGACCTTGGAGAGAGGAGTAGGAAAAAATGAGTCAATGCAAGTTTGAGAAAAGTGAAACTTCCTCAAATTCACTGAAGCGTATTCCCAACTGCATTCAGAAAAGCCAGTCATTGGATCAACAAAGGTCTCTATGAGGCCAACTCTCAAAGGATGGTTTCATCCTGCAGGGAAAACTGGACTAGATAACCAACTGACTGTTTGGGAGATGCAGTATCAGGGTCCTCTCCCTGTGCCTCTCTAGAAGCAGCACTGATTGCTCTGGCAATGAACACTTTTCCCGCTTAGAAATGCGCACTTAGAAGACAAGAAGAATCCATCTCCAAATCCCAGCACCCAGATCAGTGTCCTACACACACAGTGAAGAATGATGTGTGTCAAGAACATGCTGATTTCAAGGCTGATCCTCCTTCACAACCAGGAGGCTCCAAGCAAAAACCAGCTGAAGTATTTCATCATTTCATTTCCATTGCTAGCGATGCAGATGACCTAATCTCCTTGACATTCTGACTATGCCTTCCATTCTCACAATGAGTCTCATTTTACCGGCTGGCCGGATGCAGTCAGCATACGCCACAGTACTCAAGGGAAGAAAGGCCACAATCCATCACAGGATCAATACAATGGGATGAGTCAACAGCAAGAAAACACTGAAGGAGGTTTCATTTCTACCACCAACATTACATTCATACACTCACACAGTCCTCAATTGCATCTGGTCTTTTCATCCTCCTCATGATGTGTTTACTTAAACCGCTTTATATTACATAAATAGATATAATTACTAACACTTACTGAATGCTCACTCACCAGGTTTCAGGCACCACATGGAAGTCTTCAAATACTGTAGTCTACTTCATCCTCACCCTTATGAGATAGAGATGAACATTCCCATGTTGCAGATGAGGAAACAGAGGCTCGAAGAAATGCTTAAGTATCTCTAAGTTTCAGCAGCTCATGAGCTGAAGAGCTAAGATGTAGCCACTGCAGTCTGGCTCCAGAGCTATATTTCTAACCACACTACACTGCACTACCCTGAGGCTACTTCACACGGTCCCTGCTGATTCCTTTGTCCACAAGGTCCTTGCCCTTCATTCACAGCTCATTAATTTGACCTCATTCATAAAATCTCAACTCAGACATTATTGCTCAAGAACCACTCCCAGACTGAATTAGACATCCAACCTGGACCTTGATACTCTCACTTCTGTCTAAAAACCTATTACACTGACTATGATGGCACGATTGTATGTTTGCCTCCCTGCTAGACTGTGGGCTTATGAGTAAGAACAATGTCAAAGTGTGTTACATCTCTTCTGCCGGTATCTAAAAAGTAAAGTTATTCTTTCTTACAGATTATTGTGGCATGATCCTCCACCATTCTCACTCTACCCTGGCCTCTGGGAAGGGATACTGCTGCCTTGAGACTCTACAACCCTGAACCTTGATGCTGGTTGCTGCAGACACGAACTGCTTCTACCCTGGGTCACTGTCACTGCTAAGTGGAAAGTCATGAACTTAATGGTACCAGTCACTCTGGGCCTAAACCGACATAGCCAGGAAACAAACAGAATCATCTGGACCTGTCCATGATTTGAAATCGTGGCCCAACACTTCCTGGCCCCAGAGAGAGAAGTCTGACCACTCAAAGTGCCAACTCATTTCCTTCCCAGAATTAATCACTTCCCAAAACGTGTGACTGTGTGAACATCAATTCCCTTCGGAGGAAAACCCCACTCCCACCTCTCAGGCTGTCATCTTACCCTATGACCCCAACCTGACAATCATGCAACAGCCCAGTATTGGTACCTTTTCCAAAGTTTAGGTGACTCATTCTTATCTACAATCACTTTGTTGTTCTAGGAAAGTTTTTGACACAGCAGGCATTTGGTATATATTTCTTGATTAAATGAAAGGTTAAATGAATACCATCTTAGATGTCTGCATAGTGCTTTAAAGTTTACACCACTATTCTTTCAAATAGTACAAGAGAGAACTAAGCTGTACACTCAACTGGGAAGAAGCAGAACTGAGAGCGGGAGCCCCTGCTATTCTGATTTCTTGTCTAGAACTACACTATATTCTGAGGTCACTAAACTACAACCTCAGGGGACTCTGCATACTTTTTAAATAAAGTTTTATTGGAACACAGCCACATTCGTTCATTTATGTACAGTCTATGGCTGGTTTTATGCTATAATGGCAGAGTTGAGTAACTGCCCCAGAATCCAGGAGCTGTTTACATAAAATGTCTGATGGACCTACTATATATTGCTGGTGACTCTAGGTATGTTTAGATATACACACTTACAACACACACTCACACACACATACATCATACATTCTCCCACAAAGAGAACCATATGATCACTGTCTCTATCTGAACTTTTCAATATTGTCAGCTGTGAGAGGGGAGTACAAACTTTGTTGGAATCATGTATAGAACATGCCTCTGAGTGCTAAGAGATTCCATGGGCTAAAGCATGATTTTTGATCATGGACTTGATAATATCTATCCTAACAATATGAAGAAGTAGTAAACTTAAAAAAGAAAAGGACTCAGAGGCAAGTCCACCAAAAGCAATGAGAAAGGAACAGCTTCCAAAAAGATCATGTTTTAAAATAAGGAGGTTAGAGATGTGAGGATTTTTTTTCTTTACAACCAGTAAACCAGAGATGTTTGAGGATTTGAATGTCTTCATAATAATGAAAATAATTTTAATCAAAATGTCTCTTTCTAAAATATAGATTTAGAATGTACTGTTCTAGGAAAATTATTTGTTCTTAGATGCTTTTCTTCAATCAACCACTCAAGGGAGTTTAGAAGAGATCAGATTGTGCCTTAGAAGGATATGAGGCCAGGCACTGTGGCTCACATCTGTAATCCCAGCACTTTAGAAGGCCGAGGCAGGTGGATCACTTGAGGTCAGGAGTTTGAGACCAGCCTGACCAACATGGTGAAACCCCATCTCTACTAAAAAAAAAACAAAAAAAACAAAATTAGCAGAGCATGGTGGCACACACCTGTAATCTCAGCTACTTGGGGGGCTGAGGCAGGAGAATCACTTGAACCCAGGAAGTGGAGGTTGCAATGGCCAAGATTGTGCCATTGCACTCCAGCCCAGAAAACAAGAGCGAAACTCCATCTAAAATAAAAAATAATAAGAAGAAAAAGAAGGATATGAAAAAAGGGAACTTAAGTGGATTCTAATGAATCACAAAACCTCATATATGGCTATTCTCCAGACTGAATTACCCAGACTTCTGAAAATATACTATCAGACATAATTTTAATATTCACAGGTATCCTATGAGTTTGGTCCCTGCTCAGACATAGGGCCAAACCACAACACTATAACTTATACAACACTGTGAGTGGATAAGTATGGGATATGCCCGATAAGGCAAGGTATCATTATTATTCATCTAACATGGTGGATACTTATGAAATATTTACTTTTTAACAGATTTTGTTTATATATTTGTTTTCTCTTTTTAAAATTTTTAGTTGTTGTGGGTACATAGTAGGTGTATGTGTTTATAAAGTATATGAGAAGTTTTGACACAGGCATGCAGGTGAAATAATCTTATCATGGGAAATGGGGTATCCAGCCCTTCAAGCATATATCCTTTGAGTTACAAACAATTCAATTATACTGTTTATTTTTAAATGTACAGGTAAGTTTATTATTGACTAAAGTCACCCTGTTGTACTATCGAATAATAGTTCTTATTCATTCTTTCTATTTTTTCTTTTTTTTACTCATTAACTATTCCCCACCTCCCTTTCAACCCCTCACTACCCTTCCCAGCTGCTGGTAACCATCCTTATACTCTCTATGTCCGTGAGTTCAATTGTCTTGATTTTTAGACCCCACAAATAAGTGATAACATGTGATGTTTGTCTTTCTGTGCCTGGCTTATTTCATTTAACATAATGATCTTCAGTTCCATCCATGTTGTTACAAATGACAAAATCTCATTCCTTTTTATTGTTGAATATGTTTACCACATTTTCTTTATCCATTCATCTGTAGATGGACAGAAATCCCTTTCCAAAGATAGGGGAGCCCCACCCCAGGCCACGAGGAGTACTGCCAGACTACTGCCGAAGTTTTCTTAAGTCAGCTTGTGGTGCATGCTGCCTGGCCTGGGACTCACTCATCAGGGCAGTGGGCTCTCCTCTGACCCAGGGCAGGTCCATAAACACCATCCAAGAATCAACTCCTGGAATCAGGGACCCCAGGAGCCCACTTGGTGCCCTACCCAACTGCTGGTATCTAAGGTGCAAGACAAAGTCCCCTTTACTTTTCCCTCTGCTTTCCTCAAGCAGAAGGAGTTTTGCGCCATATCCACCTCAGCTGGTAATGTGCTGAGGCTCACCTGAAGCCAGCAAGTCCCAGAGGCTTACCCAAGGCCCTCAAAGTAGTACCTGGACATCACTGGTGGTTATTCAGGGCCCAAGAGCTCTTCAGTTAGCAGATGACGAATGCTGCCAGGACTGTGTCCTTTCCTTCAAGGCACTGGGTTCCCTTCTGGCCCAGGGTATGCCTCTAAATGTCATCTGAGAGCTAGGGCGTGGGACAAGGACCTCACAACTCTGTCTGGTGCCCTCTCCTGTTGTGACTGAGCTGCTATCCAATATGCAAGACAAAGTCCTCCTTATTCTTTCCTCTCCTCTCCTCTCCTCAAGCAGAATGAAGGGGTCTCTTCTGGAGCCAGGAGCTTTGCAGCCTGGGTCTAGGGGAAGGGTGATGCCAGCAGTCTCTTGGCTGATGCAGCTGGTGTCTCAGTATGTCACATGCCACCCAGTCCACTGTCCCTGGCCCCAGTTCGGCACTAGGACTCACCTAAGAGTTGCGGCCCTTATGGCCTAGACTGCCTTTCAAGTTTATTTGGAGACACAGAGCACTGTAGCCCTCAATGGTGAGGTTTGCAGGAACTCAAGTTTGGACTTCTGGGATTCGTGATTCCACTCTGGCTAGGGCTGGTTTAAATGCTTCCTCGGTGGGTGGACATCAGCTGAGTTTTGTCCAGTTTTCCTTTCTGCTCTAAGAAGACAGCGCTGAGTTCAATTGCCTCACAATTGCTGTGCTCTCCCTACCCCAGCACCCAGAGACACTCTCCACACCATGGCTGCTGGAGGGTGGCGGAGGGGTGGCATCAGCAATTCAGAGCTGTTTTTTCTGTCTCCTCAGTGCCTCTTTCAGCAATTTGAAGTTAGAACCAGGTACTGTGAGTGCTCACCTGATTTTTGGCTCTAATGAAGGTACTTTTTGGTGTGTAGATAGTTGTTAAATTGGTGTCCTTGTGGGGAGGACAACCAGTGGAGCCTCCTATTCTGCCATCTTGTTCCACCTCCCTTGATTTGAATAGAAGCAGCAATTACCTTTAAAAAAAAATTCTGTCTGAAATTTTGTCCTCTTGGTTCAAGCTCTTTTCCAAGCAAAAATATTGTACCCAAATACTCTTTAAATGCTCTATGTAGTTATACATTTTTAAATAACTCAAGCCCTCTTTTAAATAAAGGATTAACAAGAATAGTGTTCTATTTGAGAAAATATGTAGTATAGGGAAAAATTGTGAGACTTTGAAATTTAGTGAGAGTACTGACTAGCTCATAAATTTTGGTTATTTTATGCTTTCATTGGCTCTGAGATTTGTTTTACAGCCCTGAAAGTTGCAGAAAGTTGATAGTAATGCAAATAATTCTTTTCCGTAAAAATGCAAGTTGTGTCCCATGTGATGCAACTGATTATCACTCTGTACATATTGACCAGTTTTGCAAGTTTCTGTCTATTTATAACACCTATTCCACCCAGCAGCATCTATTAGTATCTATAGAGAACCTTCTTTTGGTCCACACTGTTTTGTGCAGTTACTAATTCAACAATGTCATATACACACACGTATACAAGCACATGCACACCAGTGATTACAAAGTCAATGTATAGTGTAACAGTGGTCTATTTTTAAATAGTATTTTTATTAAGTAAATACAATTGTTTTGGTATTTTAATCTGAATATTGAAATGCAGGAGAAACCTAAATGCTGCATTAAAAATGAGACATTATTGTTTCCATTTCATTGATGAAGGGAAACAGAATCAGAGATGAAAATCACCTACCTGATAAATAACTGCAGTAACCAGGACACTAACCCAGATTTTCAGAGACCACATTAGTTACATTCTATTTTTTTAAGGGAAGCTTTCTTTATCTCTTTCTCCAAATACTCAAGTAAAATCTCTGTATGATAAAGATAGATCTATTATATCTAGAATATCAGCACTTCAAAAATCATCAGACTAATAGTATTTCAGAAACACAGGTTAAAGAAAACACTGAAATTTCAGTATTATTGTTTTGCTGTGGTATTGCCCATAGCAAATTCAACTAGCACAAAGGAAATGCAAGAAAAGCACAAGACCCAGGTGTGTTTTTAATGAAGCTTAAAAACTAAGTTAGAAAATATGTCACGTTTTATCACAAAACATCCTGATTAAAGTATAAAATAACATATTTAAAAGCCCAATAAATGCAATAATATGAGCTAATAAGAATAACTAACATGTAGTAAGAGTTTACTGAGAGCCAGGCACTGGTCTAAGTGCTTTTACATTCCAATAACTCTCTCAACATTCACAGGTATTCTACGAGATTGATCCTATTATTATTCCCAGTGCAAAGATAAGGTAAAGAGGACCTGAGGGGCTAATTTAATTCAAGGAATGTAATGGGAATGTCTAAGTGGTAGAACTCCTGTGGTAAGTCCAAGGAGCAATCCTGTGGGGTTTGGCTTTGGAGGACTTCACCTTTGGTCAGCCAGGGAAGAAAGATCTGTAGGAGAAATTAGCCGTGCAGACCTGATGGTGCTGAGAAAAAAGTCTAGGACTTCAAAGAGGGAAGAGTACTGCATAGCTTTCTGTCAGGGATGAAGCTTGGCTAAGGTATAGCAGGAAGAACATGGAGAAGGAAAGGGTAATAGAAAGAGAGCTGGATAAGCAGAAGAGGAAGGAGGCTTAGATGGCCCATGAAGATCATACTTTAAAAATATATGTCCTTGACAGATGTTAAAAATTCTTTGTGACTAGTTTGTTTTATTTAAAATTTGTTTTATTTTAAAATACTGAATATAATGCAACTAAAAAGAGTAAAAGTATCTCTTAATACCACTATTAAAGTTTCAGAAGTGGTGAAAGCCACCTCTTTCTGCATTCAGGCTCTTGAACAAACTGAAGAGTAAAACAAATATTAAGGCAGATAGGAAATTAAAATATCAACTTCATGACTATGAAAGATTAAGTTGGAAGATGCAGCTTAGCTTCATAGCCAGAAAGACCAGCTTTGCTAGCTGAATCTCAGATCTAGATAGGCTTGCCTGTAATAGCATCACTGAATCCTGGGCAAGTATAGGGGATTCCTAAGAGGAAGATAAAGAGAGCAGTTGAAAGGAACATGCCTGCTCTTTTCCTCCCAGATTCATGAAACAGATAAGTTATTCCACCATCCCTGTGACAGAGTGAACAAAAGCAAAGAAAGACATAGAGTTAAACTAACTGAGCTTCCTTCATGTGAAAGAAACTGCTAGAAAATCCAGAAGAAGTGTTTCTCATCAACGGCCATCCCTCTTTAAATATTTTATACTAAGAAACAAAAGAATCATATTTATTAAAAACTTACACTGAAATCACACTCAGGGGTGAAATATAGAACATTTTCCCTCTGGTTAGGAATAAGACAAAAATGTCCGTTAGCATCAATCCTATTCAGCATTGAACTGGAGGTCCTAGCCAGAGAAATAAAGTAAGAAAAAGAAATAAATTACATAAAGATAAAAGAAGTAACACTTTTATATTAACAGATGATACAAATATTATAGTTAAAAAATTATAATACAAAAGATTTATAAACAAATGAATTTAGCAAAGTTGCTAGGTACAAAGTAAATATACAAAAATCAATTCTGTTTCTTTTTTCACTTTTATTTTCATTTCAGAGGCACATGTGCAGGTTTTTTATGTAGGTAAATTGCATGTCGTGAGGGTTTGATGCACAGATGGTTTTATCACCCAGGTAATAGGCAAAGGTAGTTTTTAGATCCTTACCCTCCTTCCACCCTCCACCCTCAAGTAGGCTCCAATGCCCATTGTTTCCTTTTTTGTGTCAATGTGGACTCAGTGTTTAGCTCCCACTTATAAGTGAAAACTTGTAGTATTTGGTTTTCTGCTCCTGCATTATTTGCTTAATTCTATTTCTTATACTATCAACAAAGAACTAGAAAATAAAATTTAGAAAAATAAGCCATTTACAATAGCATTCAAAAATATCACATACCTAGGAATAAATCTAATGAAAATTGTAAAACACTCTACACTAAAATTTATACAATATTGCTGAGAGAAAGTAGAGACCTAGTGGAGAGAGATGGCACACACGTGAATTGGGAGATTAAATAAAAAATAATGTAAACCCTCCCCAAATTGATCCATGGAATCAATGTTATCACAGTTAAAATCACTACAGGTTTTTTTGTATGGAAATTGACAAAATGTTTGTAAAGTCTATTTGGAAATAAAAAGAACCTAGGATAGCCAAAATCGGTTTGAAGAAAATGAGTAAATTGCAAGTCTTACTGTTACAGTAGGTAGCTCATCGGGCATGAGCAGGGTAGAAGAGGGCTCTCCCCAACTTCACACTCCCCCCCTACCCCCTGCCACATACATCAGGAATGTCAGATGACAATCAGGTAATGGTCAATAATGGTCAGGTTGTTGTTAACTGTCTCTCTAAAATAATAATTGGTCACAGCCGGTGCCAAGGAAAGGCCAGCTCCTGATACATAGAAAACACCTGAAACTAGTGATCAGCAGCTTCCTGGAGTCGGGAAAGTGTACTCAAGCATGTGCATGCAGAGAGCCCAACCCAACGGAAGAATCAAAGGAGAAGTGACGCAAGACCCTGGAAATATGCCAACATATAAAGCCAAAGTTAAACATAAAACCAAAGTATGCCAAAGCAAAACAACTTCAAAAGGTCAAACCATGCGCTTGTCTTTCAAGTTGCCAGCTTGGTCCTCTTCCAAGTGTACTTTTTTCCTTCCTTTCATTCTGCTCTAAAGTTTCTTAATAAACTTTTACTCTTGCTCTAAAACTTGCTCTCCTGCTTTTTTTTTTTTTTAATTTATTTATTATTATTATACTTTAAGTTGTAGGGTACATGTGCATAACGTGCAGGTTTGTTACATATGTATACTTGTGCCATGTTGGTGTGCTGCACCCATCAACTCATCATTTACATCAGGTATAACTCCCAATGCAATCCCTCCCCCCTCCCCCTTCCCCATGATAGGCCCCGGTGTGTGATGTTCCCCTTCCCGAGTCCAAGTGATCTCATTGTTCAGTTCCCACCTATGAGTGAGAACATGTGGTGTTTGGTTTTCTGTTCTTGTGATAGTTTGCTAAGAATGATGGTTTCCAGCTGCATCCATGTCCCTACAAAGGACACAAACTCATCCTTTTTTATGGCTGCGTAGTATTCCATGGTGTATATGTGCCACATTTTCTTAATCCAATCTGTCACTGATGGACATTTGGGTTGATTCCAAGTCTTTGCTATTGTGAATAGTGCTGCAATAAACATACGTGTGCATGTGTCTTTATAGCAGCATAATTTATTCGGTATTGATGGAACGTATCTCAAAATAATAAGAGCTATTTATGACAAACCCACAGCCAATATCATACTGAATGGGCAAAAACTGGAAGCATTCCCCTTAAAAACTGGCACAAGACAGGGATGCCTTCTCTCACCACTCCTATTCAACATAGTGTTGGAAGTTCTGGCTAGGGCAATCAGGCAAGAGAAAGAAATCAAGGGGATTCAGTTAGGAAAAGAAGAAGTCAAATTGTCCCTGTTTGCAGATGACATGATTGTATATTTAGAAAACCCCATTGTCTCAGCCCAAAATCTCCTTAAGCTGATAAGAAACTTCAGCAAAGTCTCAGGATACAAAATTAATGTGCAAAAATCACAAGCATTCTTATACACCAGTAACAGACAAACAGAGAGCCAAATCAGGAATGAACTTCCATTCACAATTGCTTCCAAGAGAATAAAATACCTAGGAATCCAACTTACAAGGGATGTAAAGGACCTCTTCAAGGAGAACTACAAACCACTGCTCAGTGAAATAAAAGAGGACACAAACAAATGGAAGAACATACCATGCTCTCCTGCTTTATGCTCCTCAGTTGAATTCTTTCTTTTGAGGAGGCAAGAATTGAGGATGCTATAGCCCCACATGGGTTCACTGCCAGTAACATTACTATCAGATGTCAACTTAACTATACAGCAAAGGTAATCAAAGTACTGTGGCTGTTAACATAAGAATAGAAAATGTAGTCAATGGAATAAATCAACACAAGTATTATCATCTGAATTGTGACAAAAGTCTCAGTGTAGAAACAATGCCCTTTTAAATAAATGATGCTGGAATAATTGTATCTGTAAAAAAAAAAATCAACTTTGACTCCCCCACCTTACACCATACATAAAAAATTATTTGAGATAGATTATAGACATAAATGCAAACAGCATGACAATAAAGCTTCTGAGATAAAGTATAGGAAAGTACTTTCATAATATTGAAATAGATACAATATACAGAATATGAAAGACACAAACCATAAAAGTAATGAATTGCTATTCACTACAATTAAGACCTTCTGCTCATCAAAAGACACCATTATGAAAGTGAGTAGAAAAGTCACAGATTGGAAAAATCTTTGTTCTGTGACAAAGGAGTCATATTCACAATACTATGTATAAAAATTCCTATAAATCAATTAAAAAGACAAATCAACCTAATTTTAAAATGAGCAAAACAATTGAAGAGGTCTTCCAAAAACACACTATCTGTATGTCCAGTAGCTAATGATTCCCTGATGGTATCATTAGTCATCAGGGAAATGCAAATTAAAGCCATATAACCACCAAATTAAAACTACTATGCACCCACCAAATTGCTAAAATTGAGATGACCGACAATATCAAGTGTTGGTGAGGAAGTGAAGCAACTGGAAACCTCATATATTGCTGGAGGAAGTGAAAGTGGTACAGTCATTTTGGAAACCTGTTTGGCAATACCTGCTAAAGCTAAACATATGCTTGCCTTATGATCCAACCATGCTACTCCTAGGCATATTTGTAGAAGAAGTGAGGTCATATGTCAACAAAAAACATCGGTAGAAGAATATTTGTAGCTTCTTTATTCATAATAGCCCCAAAATTAAAACAACCCTAATGACTATCAACAGAAAAATGAATAAAGAAATAGTGGTATTTTCATACAATATAATATTAGGTAGCAACAAAGGGGAAAAAGCTACTTTTACACACAATAATATAAATGAATCTTAAAAACATTGTGTTAAGTGAAAGAAGCCAGAAAAAAAATACATTCCATTTGATAAAAGGAATTCTTGTATGATTATATAATGTTTAAAACAGACAAACTAATCTGTGTTGATAAAAGTCAGAATAGAATTTATATTGGGGAGATGAATATTGACTGGAAAGGGATATGAAGGAAACTTTCGGGTGATGGAAATGTCTTAAATTTGTTCTGGGTGGTGGTTATACAAGTACAGTTGGCCCTTCATATCTATGGGTTCCGCAACGAACCACAGATCAAAAATATTCAGAAAAAAATGAATGGTTGTATCTGTACTGAACATATACAGATGTTTTTCTTGTCATTACCTCCTAAACAGTAGAGAACAACAACTATTTGCAGAGCATTTACACTGTACTAGGTATTATAGGTAATCTAAAAATAATTTAAACTATACAGGAGGATGTACATGGGTTATATGCAAATACTACACTATTTTACATAAGGTACTTGAGCATCCATGGATTTTGGTATCGGCTGGGGGCAGGAGGTGGAGAGCTGGAACCAATCCCCCACAGATACCAAAGGCATTTACATCCATAAAACTGATTTTCATTGAATTGTGTATGTAACCATAAAAATTAATCTAGCTCTTCACTCAATATTTTGATATTTTTACCTCAGTTAAAACACTAAATTAAATTTTAGAATATTTTAAAGAAGGCAAAAAGAGCACTCACTGTAATTTCGATCTTAACCCCAAAGACAACTTCTAGTAACTATTTAATGGGTATCCTTGTTCCTATGCTCATACATTTTAATACTTTTTTCTTTGTCTCTATTCATCTATTTACCTACCATATTTCAACACACCTAAGCCTCTTTCAATCCTAAAATACACCATAAATTTCTGTACCATCAAGAAATAAAGAAAAAAACTATTATCAATTAAACTATTACACATCACACATTGTAAGATACTTTCAGATTTCAGAGACATGAACATATGACAAAAGTATGTCCTAGAATTGATGAAATATGGTATCTCTTTATATATAGATACAGATATGGACCTTGATATACATATATAATATACAGATTTATATATACACATATAATAATATACATATGTATTTTCTTCAATAAAAATTCAATCATGTTATATATATTAGTCTGTGATTTTATTTGCTCAGTTATATAGCAAAGACATCCTTTCATGTCAATATGTACAGATCTGTCTTTGTTTCTCATTCTTTCAAATGGCTGTCTAGCATTTCTTTTCATTATTTTTTTTTAAGAAGGCAAGGTAAGCAAATAGCTTAAGTATTCTATTTGTTTGCAACTAAGCTTGTTAACACTATATAAATGAAAATGTACAAAGAATAATGTTGCAGTTCTTGGTTAGATTTAAGTCAAAGACATTCATTAATAAGGAATCTTTGAATGTGAATATTCCAGAAATTTTTGTAAGTCATCTGAGCAGAACAACTGTCTCTGAATATTATCTTATTTTGGAAGGTGTTGGCATACATGTGAATTAAACTCAGAATTTTTCAAAATCAGCCCTAATTTAGAAGACTATTCCATATATATTCTATATATATTCAAAGTAAAACAATATTAATAGAACTTTCCTTTGCAGAAACAATAAAGGAAACAAGGCATTTTGGAAAATGTTGTCCTGAACAAGTCATAGTAAAAAATAAATGTATACCTAACTTCCACCTCCTCAAAACAGAGGCTACTTTCTGTTCCACAGCTTTGGAAACAAGGTGAAGAACAGCCTATATGTAACTTCGGACAGGGGGTTACCAAAACAAAGCTGAAGCAGTTGACCATAGACACCTCAAAAGAATTTCAGAGAACCTGACCAAAGGATCCAAATTCTATGTTGTTGTTGTTGTTGTTGTTGTTGTTGTTGTTGTTGTTGTTTCCTGAGACGGAGTCTCATCTTGTTGCCCAGGCTGGAGTGCAGTGGCGCGATCTGGGCTCACTGCAACCTCCGCCTCCCAGGTTCAAGCGATTCTCCTGTCTTAGCCCCCCAGGTAGCTGGGATTACAGGCACCTGCCACCATGCCTGGCTAATTTTGTTGTATTTTTAGTAGAGATAGGGTTTTACCATATTGGCCAGGGTGGTCTCAAACACCTGACCTCAAGTGATCCACCTGCCTCGGACTCCCAAAAGTGCTGGGATTATGCGTGTGAGCCACAGCGCCCGGTCCAAATTCTGTTTTTAATAACGAATACAAAGGTGAAGTGGCTCCTCCCAAGTAGCACTGCTGCTGGGGCCTGGCCCAGGCCTAGCCCCGAGCTCGACCCTCATGCTCCCAAGCAAACCCTGGTACTCCTGCTCCAAGGTAGACCTTTTCCCTTTAGAGGGTCAGTGTCCAGGGAGCTCTGTGATTGTGTGAATGAGGTGAGCACCTACTCCATGTGAGTATTTTAAGGCTTGGAGTCAAAGTATTTTCCTAACACGCCTAGGCAGAGTCCATGGCCCATCTCCAGTTTGTTCTAATTTCTCACCACGCATCTGTAGATCTAGGACCACAGACCTTCATCATGATCACATCTAATGTCCATCCTAACTTTTTTTTTTTTTTTTTTTTTTTTTGAGATGGAGTCTTGCTCTGTCACCCAGGCTAGAGTGCAGTGGTGCCATCTCGGCTCACTGAAAGCTCCGTCTCCCAGGTTTGTGCCATTCTCCTACCTCAGCCTCCCGAGTAGCTGGGACTACAGGTGCCCGCCACCACGCCTGGCTAATTTTTTTGTATTTTTAATAGAGATGAGGTTTCACCATGTTAGCCAGGATGGTCTCAATCTCCTGACCTTGTGATACACCCACCTCGGCCTCCCCCTCCCAAAGTGGTGGGATTACAGGAGCGAGCCACCACACCTGGCCCATCCAAACTTACGATTCATATTCTGGACCTGGAAACAGTTCCTGTATTTAACGATAATACCTAAACATAAAAACAATCCACTGTTACAACTTATATGGTCACAAAACATTAATGATCTTCTGTAGACCAAGCAAATGTTCTTTTACCATAATTGTCATGCATCAAATTCTTGTCTATCTAGCATTTCTCAGTAAAGACATAATTCTAAAACCATTCCTCCGTTGATAGACACGCAGGCTATTCTCAATTTTTCGCTATTTCAACAGTACTATAAGCAACATTCCCCAAAATATAGCTTTATGCACCTAAAATACAATAAGAATTTTTTTGTAGATTAGATTTCTGAAAGTGGAATTCAGTGTCAATGGATATGGGCCTTTAAAATTGTAACAGATGTCACAAATTATCTTCCACGATTTTGAAACAATTCACTACAAATCCAGTAGTATATAGTGGAATCCATTTCCCACACCTTTATCAGCAATGGATGCTACCAATCTTTATTACTTTTCTAATCTAAAGGGAGAAATGGTGTTTCACTGACATTTTATTTGGCCTTTTAAAGATAACGTAATAATATATTTATGCTGGAAATTGTCAACGCTAATATGAACTACACTCTACTAATAATGTCACATTAATTAAATATGTTTAAACACAAGATACTGACCATGCTATAGAGAAAACTTCTGCTTTGAAAAGGGGTTGGAACTGGTTACATTTTGCAGTGGAATTCATTTGCCCTAGGAGTACCTGCCCTGTCCACAACCCTTGCTGAGGGAAATAGTTCTGGGTAACTTCCTAAGTATAGAAAGCCACACTCTATATTCACGTCATCACTGCCTGACTTTTAGAGAATTTGACCAGAGACAGATTACTCCTAACCAATCTTACAGAATGGCCAGGTACCCATGAGTTAGTCTAGTTTGTAAGCTTGGTTCCACAGTGAAAACAATGAGTAAGTGGACTCATATCTTCATGCTGCTTTGTAACATCCTCTGACCTAACTCTAACCTAACCCAATTCCTCCCCCTACAAATCCTTCCACTGTAACCCTCTGGATGCCTGCTCTGGGGTCGGCAAACACCCTAAATTTCCAACCTTTTCTTAATAAGTTATTTTTACATATTTTGCCTTAGTTGAAATCTGGCTGTTCTCTGAGACAGCATTTCTCCTACAGCCCTTTCAAAAGGAAGGTGGTTTGTTCTCTCATAACACAACCTCATAGTCTTGAGATGGAGTCGCTGTCTGTGCTCTCCATTTCTTCTTCCATGCTGTCTCTCCCCCTTGCTCTTATAAAACACACAAGCTCTTACAAACTCACAGCCTCTCCTTGTTTCTATAAACTACTGACCTCCTGACCACAACCCCTAATCCTGACAACCTGAACTCTTGGCTCAGTTTTCTGTCCACCCCAACTCCTGTCATCATCATCACTAGTCTCAACATCCAGCACCCTGGTGTTGCCACTGCCACTTCACCTTTTCCTCTACTCTATTGCATCTGCCCACTCCCACAGTCACACCTTGAATTTTCTCATCAACAGAAACAATATCATCTGTGAAATGTCAGCTTAAACACCCCACTCCCTGACCACCACCTTCTGTCAGTCCAGTTCACATGCTCCAGAACAGCCCCACCACTCCCACCACAAGTCTTTGATGTCATCCTCCCATCCCCACAGTTTTCTCATGGCTCTCCTGACTTCCTTTTCCTCTTGTCCATCCTAGATTTCATGAATAATCATTTCAGTTACTTCCTGGCAAATCCTGCCAACTCATTCACTTATATCCTCCTCCATCATACTTTCCTGCAAACACCAGACATCTTCCTCCTTGAGGCTGTCCTCAAGCAGCTGTAGGTTGCTAGAGGACACAACTGCACAACTGAGATGATGGGTTTCATGTTAATGTGGTGATCCCAAGAATTAGTAGGGATCTGCCCAAGAGCTGATCATCTTTCTCTGACAGGCTCACCTTCCCACTCCCCAAGGTGAATAACTTCTCTCTCCCACACCTCCTCCTACATATATCATTTCTTTCCTCATACTTGAGAAGAAACAGAAGTCACCAGAAGCAAATTCTGAGCTTCTCACCACCCATGCTCATGATTACAATATCTGTACTCACCTTCTCTTCTTTTTAACCTGTTGTGATGGAGGAAGTGTCCCCAGGCCTAATGAAGGCCAACTCTCCTCTTGGGCTCTGAATTCCATCCCATGAATTCATCCCTGCCTTCTAAAAGACTGTACCTCCTTAGTTCTGTTCTCTCCTGGAATAGAGTCAGTCCTTCCTTTCTCCCTACTAAACCACTCCCATCAGCAAGCAAACATGCTCTACTGCCTACCTCTTTGAAAAGGCAAATCTTCACCCCTCCAGGTTCTGTATCATCTCTCTATCCCTTACTCACAGCCAAACTTACCAAGAGATATCTCTACATAATATAGGTAAATTCTCACTTCACCTTATTCCTCTTTGGCTTACTATGTTATTCTAGAAAATTTAAAAATACAGAAGGAATTGGGTATTTATTTGTGTATTTTTTGATAAATTTTAAAAAGACACACAAAATGCTCAACAGAGGTTGCCACTATGATAGGCACAGCAGAATAAAACTAGAAGCATGACACAGAAGAGAACTTCGACATCATCCTTTCATTCTCAGTGATGCTCTCTGCTCTGCCTTCCACCTCCACACCCAATGGAAACTGCTCTTGTTACAATTATCCATCAACAAACCTCATGTTTTCAAATCCAATGGACATCACTTGGTCTTTGTTTCACTCAGCCTCCCAGTGTCTGTCACAGTGCCTAGCACATGCTTTTCTCTGGGCTTCCATATACCACCTCACTGGGACACCTTTCTCAGTCACTTGGCCATTTCCTCTTCATCTGCCTGAACTTAGTGTTCTTTGGAGGATTTTTCCTTCCATTGTCTCTTCTATGATCATGGCTTCCAGTGC
This sequence comes from Chlorocebus sabaeus, assembly GCF_047675955.1. Classification (NCBI taxonomy): domain Eukaryota; kingdom Metazoa; phylum Chordata; class Mammalia; order Primates; family Cercopithecidae; genus Chlorocebus; species Chlorocebus sabaeus. The sequence goes on along the minus strand of NC_132915.1, from coordinate 84,867,721 downwards.
CATCTATCTGTTATAACTGCTGCATTAGTCCATTATCACACTGCTAATAAAGACATATCCACGACTGGGTAATTTATAAAGGACAGACATTTGATTGACTCGCAGTTCAGCATGGTTGGGGAGACCTCAGGAAACACAACCATGGTGGAAGGGTAGGCAAACACATCTTTCTTCACATGGTGGCAGGAAGAGAAGAATGAGCAAAAGGGGGAAAAGAGCCTTATAAAACCACCAAGTCTAGTGAAAACTCACACTCTATCATGAGAACAGCAGTGTGGGGGTAAACACTCCCATGATTCAATTAGCTCCCACCAGGTCCCTCCCATGACATGTAGGGACTATGGGAACTACAATTCAAGATGAGATTTGGGAAGGGACACAAAGCCTAGCCACATCAACTGCCAAACTTACATCTCCATTCCAGATAACTACTCTGAGCTCCAATCTGCCTAATTCAACTATTTAACATTTTCTGGTGGGGCACAGTGGCTTATGCCTGTAATCCCAGCACTTTGGGAGGCTGAGGTGGGAGGATCACTTGAGGTGAGGAGTTTGAGACCAGCCTAGCCAACATAGTGAAACCCTGTCTCTACTAAAAATACAAAAATTTGCCAGGTATGTTGGTGTGCACCTGTAGTCCCAGCTACTCAGGAGGCGAAGTCATGAGGATTGCTTGAATGCAGGAGGCAGATGTTGCAGTCAGCCAACTTTGCACCGCTGCACTCCAGCCTGGGCGACAGAGTGAGTCTCTGTCAAAAACAAAACAAAAAACAAAAAAACTACTTAACATTTTCTTTCTGATATTGCCAATTTTAAATACCCAAAACTCATTATTTTAACATCTTCTCCCACTTACCTCGCTTCCTCTGGGTTTCTGCAGTAACTTTTATCACCATCGATTCAGTTGATCAAACCAGAAATCTCCCTTTTACTAATATCCAGCATCTAAGCGACCAGTAAGTGACTTGTACTACCTCCTAATATGCTCTCTCATTTTTCCTCTCTTCATCATCTCTACTGCTGGCACTGTAATCCACACCACCATTCTCACCTGCACTGCTGGAATAGTCTCCTACCTTTTCTCATCTCTTTCTTGCTGCCTCCTGCCTGACTCCTGGTGTATTTTTTATACACCAAGAAGAATCTTCTTAAAACAAAAAACTGAATTACGTTGGTTTACTGGTTGGTCTCTCTCTCTCTCTCTCTCTCTCTCTCTCTCTCACTCTCTTCTCTTTTTTCTCTTCTCTGTTATCTCTTACATACTCTAGGACCGACAATTCTCTCACTATATGTGGAATCCCCAGAACCTAGCTCAACATTGACACTTAAGAGGAGGACTTTAAATATTAGTTAAATGAATCAATGAAGTGGACAAATTAGGGTATCCTATCATCATTTAAAATCCGGACACAAAGGACTAAGAAATCAGTAAGAGCCAGAAACCAATGCACATGAATAAAGAAAGCTAAAATAACAGCCAAGGAGGAGTAGAAAATATGAAAAATAGAGAAAATTATTAGAGTTGAAAAGTGTTTGACATAGTGTCTGAGCCTTAAGAGAAATTGTTGCTGGTAGCTGACACAATTGCAGTAGTCATGTAGTGTTCTGGAAAGGCCTTGAAGCTTCCAGTGCCCCCATATGATCCAGTCTTTTGAGGTATAGTTGTTTGAGATTCTATTCCTCCTTATTCCTTTGTTTATCTTTACAGGAGGCTGAAGGATCTTCTGAGTTCCTTGGTATATCAGTTGTCTACCCAAACAATACTCTAATGTTGATTATCTCCTGAGTTGACTGGGAGGGTCTCTGTTCTTACAACTGGAAAAAATGACAGATTAACAGTCTCTCATCCCTCTCAGGGCTGGTATTCTGTCTTGTTCATCATAACTCTGTATCTGGTGCTGGCACACACTAAGAACCTGAAAAATGTGTGTTGAAATGAATTCAACAGATCAGAACTCTCCAGTGAATTGAAAATTTTCTGGACTTTTTATGGCCTTCTCCTTTCTTTTAGCAGAAAAAGAGGATCAATTCTAGTGAAGTCCATTTCATGGCTAATGAAGCTTTAGCTGCAATGTGTCCAAGTGTGAAGACAGTATTAGAGTATGATATGGTTTGGCTGTGTCCTCACCCAAATATCATCTTGAATTGTATTTCCCATCATCCCCATGTGTCAAGGGAGAGACCAGATGGAGATAATTGAATCATGGGGGCAGTTTTTCTCATCCTGTTCTCATGATAGTTAGTTCTCACAAGATCTGATGGTTTTATAAGGGGCTTCACCCTTCGCTGGGCACTCACTTTTCTCTCCTGCTGCCATGTGAGGAAGGACTTGTTTGCTTCCCCTTCCACCATGATTATAAGTTTCCTGAGGTCTCCCTATAGCCTCCTAGAACGGTGAGTCAATTAAATCTCTTTCCTTTATAAATTACCCAGTCTCAGGCAGCTCTTTATAGAAGCAGGAGAATGAACTAATACAGTAAATTGGTACTGGGTAATGGGGCATTGCTGTAAAGATGCCCAAAAATGTGGAAGTGACCTTGGAACTGGGTAACAGGCAGAGGGTGGAACAGTTTGGAGGGCTCAGAAGAAGACAGGAAAATGTGAGAAAGTTTGGAACTTCCTGGAGACTTGGAGGGCTCAGAAGACAGGAAGATAAAGGAAAGTTTGGGACTTCCTAGAGACTTGTTGAATGGCTTTGACCTAAATGCTGATAATGATATAGACAATGAAGTCCAGGCTGAGGTGGTCTCATAGAGAGATGAGGAACTTGTTAGGAACTGGAGTAAATGTCACTCTTGCTATGCAAAGAGACTGGCGACATTTTGCCACTACCCCAGAAACCTGTAAAACTTTGAACTTGAGATAAATGATTTCAGGTATCTCACAGAAGAAAGTTTTAAGCAGCAAAGCATTCAAGAGGAAGCAGAGCATAAAAGTTTGGAAAATTTGCAGCCTGGCAATGCAATAGAAAAGAAAACCCCATTTTCTGGGGATAAATTCAAGCCTGCTGCAGAAATTTGCATAAGCAACGAGGAGCCAAATGTTAGTCACCAAGACAATGGGGAAAATGTCTCCTGGCCATGTCAGAGACCTTCACAGCAACCCCTCCCATCACAGGTCCAGAGGTCTAGGAGGTAAAAATGGTTCTGTGGGCCAGGCCCAGGGCCCCACTGCTGTGTGCAGCCTAGGGACTTGGTGCCCTGTGTCCTAGCCACTACAGCCATAATCAAACGGGGCCATGGTACAGCTCAGACCATGGCTTCATACGGTGCAAGCCCCGAGCCTCGGCAGTTTCTATGTGGTGTTGAGCCTGTACGTGCACAGAAGTCAAGAATTGAGATTTGAGAACCTCCACCCAGATTTCAGAGGATGTATGAAAGTACTTGGATGTCCAGACAGAAGTTTGATGCAGGGGCAGAGCCCTCATGGAGAACCTCTGCTAGGGCAGTGTAAAAGGGAAATATGTGGTCAGAGATCCCACACAGAGTCCCCACTGGGGCACTGCCTGGTGGAGTTATAAGAAGAGTGCCACCATCCTCCAGACCCCAGAATGGTAGATCCACTGATAGCTTGGAACATGCACCTGGAAAAGTCACAGACACTCAATGCTAGCCCATGAAAGCAGCTGGGAGTGGGGCTGTACCCTGCAAAGACACAGGGGTGGAGCTGCCCAAGACCAGAGGAGCCTACCTCTTGCATCAGCATAACCTTGATGTGAGACATGAAGTCAAAGGAGATCATTTTGGAACTTTAAGGTTTAGTGACTGCCCTATTGGATTTTGGACTTGCATAGGGCCCATGCCTCCTTTTTTTTTGGCCAATTTCTCCCATTTGGAATGGGTGTATTTACTTAATGCCTGTACCCCCATCGTATCTGGGAAGTAACTGTCTCGCTTTTGATTTTACAGGCTCATAGGTGGAAGGGACTTGCATTGTCTCAGATGAGACTTTGGACTTGGACTTTTGAGTCAATGCCAGAATGAGTTAAGATTTTGGGGGACTGTTGGAAAAGCATGATTGTGTTTTTAATTGTGAGGACATGGAATTTGGGAGAAGTCAGAGGTAGAATGATATAGTTTGGCTGTGTCCCCAACCAAATCTCATCTTGAATTATAGTTCCCATCATCCCCATGTGTCATGGGAGGGACCAGGTAGAAATAATTGAATCATTGAGGTGGTTTCCCCATTCTGTTCTCATGATCTCATGATAGTGAGTGAGTTCTCACAAGAGCTAATAGTTTTATAAGGGGCTTCCCTCTTTGCTGGACACTCACTTTTCTATCCTGCTGCCATGTGAAGAAGGACATGTTTGCTTCCCCTTCCACCGTGATTGTAAGTTTTCTGAGACCTCCCCAGTCCTGCAGAACTATGAGTCAATTAAACCTCTTTCCTTTATAAATTACCCAGTCTTGGGTAGTTCTTTCTAGCCGCATGAACATGGACTAATACAGAGTATTACTTGGATAAAAACAACCCAAGCTCCAGAGATGTCTTAATGGGGCATGTGTCCAGAGTACCCTATGCACGTTAGTGCAACCATACCATGATGGAAGGAGGCCTTTTCTACCAGAAACAAGTAACAACTGTCATACACCAGGAAAACTAACCTGTCCAAAGCACCTCTCAATGCTATTTTCCAAAAACGGTCTTAAACAATCACCTATTGTTGTTCCCTTGTCTTATACAGGAGGGGACTAGCATTCCTAAAACTAAACCAAGTGATGCCAATCAAATCAAGTTAAATGTAATTGTTTAGGCTTTTCCATTCTTTCATTCCTATTCTATAACCCATGGACTCTCAGTCCTATAGCTGAATATTTCAGCACCAGTGTGATGAATCGGAAACCCCATAAGCATGAGAGCTAAAATTCTAATCACACATCTTTTATTTTGTTTTAAGGTCTTGAACAAGTCACTTAACCTTGCTGTGTCCATTTTCTCATCTGTAAAATGAGAGTAAGTAGACAATAATGTGCAACTTTGAATTTTATTTGGAAGGATTAATCATAACACGGGTAATCCTGCTGCTTGGCTGACAGCAGACGCTTGGTACTGAGACAGTTGGGAATCCATTGTATACTGGAGACTACTTTCCTAAACTTGACTATAAGACCTCTGAGAATAATATACTTTTTGTTTTTCTGATTTCTTGAGTAGACTTTAGTTTATCCAGGTTTCGTACATTTATTTCTGTTTTTAAAAGGTTAGTAATGAAAGTAATTAGAGCTCTTAATTTTCTTTTGGGTAAATGCCATATATTTTGATATACAGTCATGCATCACATAATGACATTTTGCTCAATGATGAACCGCATATACAATGGTGGTCCCATAAGATTATAGTGGAGCTGAAAATTTCATATTGCCTAGTGACATTGTACCTGTTATAAATCTCAACATATTACTCACTTGTTTGTGGTGATGCTGGCATAAGCAAACCTACTGTGCTGCCAGTCATATAAAAGTATAGCACACACAATGATATAAAGTACATAATACTTGATAATTATAATAAACAACTAAGTTACTGATTGATGTATTTACTATACTATACTATTATCATTATTTCAGAGTGTGCTCCTTCTATTTATTAAAAAAAAAAAAAAAGTTAACTGTAAAACAGTGTTAGGAAGATCCTTCAGGAGGTATTCCAGAAGAAGGCATTGTTATCACAAGTGAAGGCAGTTCCATGCATATCACTGCCCCCTGCAGACCTACCAGTGGGACAAGATGTGGAGGTGGAAGACAGGGCTGTTGATTATCCTGACTCTGTGAAGGCTTAGACTGTGTGTATTTGTGTTTTGGTTTCTAACAAAAAAGTTTTAAAAGTTAAAAAAAAAAAAAAAAAAAAAAAAAACAGAAAAAAAGCTTATAGAATAAGGATATAAAGAAAGGAAATATTGTTGAATGGCTGTACAATGTGTATTTTAAGCTAAGTGTTATTACAAAAGAGTAAAAAAGTTTTAAAAAATTAAAAAGTGTATAAATTTTAAAAGTTGCAATAAGCTAAGGTTAATTTGTTATTGAAGAAAGAAAAAACATTTTTTATAAAATAAATGTAGCCAAAGTGCACAATGTTTATAAAGTGTATAGCAGCGCACAGTAATATCCTAGGCCTCCACATTCACTTACCACTCAGTCACTGAGACACCCAGAGCAATTCCCAGTCTTGCAAATGCCATTCATGGTAAGTGCCCTAGACGGGTGCACAATTTTTAAAAAATGTTTTTGTTTCCATAGGTTTTTGGGGAACAGGTGGTATTTGGTTACATGAGTAAGTCCTTCAGTGGGATTTGTGAGGTTTTCATTCACCCATCAACCAAGCAGTATACACTGAAACCAATGTGTAGTCTTTTATACCTAACCCCCCTCCCAGCTTTTCCCCCCAAGTCCCCAAAGTCCATTGTATCATTTTTATGGCTTTGCATCCCATAGCTTAGCTCCCACTTATAAGTGAGCATATAAGAAGTCTGGTTTTCCATTCCTGAGTTTCTTCACTTAGAATGATACTCTCCAATTCCATCCAAGTTGCTGCAAATGCCACTAATTAATTCCTTTTAATGGCTGAGTAGTATTCTAATATATATACACACACACAGTATTCTAATGTATATATATTATAATATATAGTATTATAGTTTATATATACACATACATATTTTATATATATGTAATATTCTAATATATATATACACATACACCCCACATGTTCTTTATCCACTCATTGATTGATGGGCATTTGGGCTGGTCCCATATTTCTGCAATTGTGAAATCTGCTGCTGTAAATATGCATGTGTAAGTATCTTTTTTTGTATAATGACTTCTTTTCCTCTGGGTAGATACCCAGTAGTGGGATTGCTGGGTCAAATGGTAGTTCTACTTTTAGTTACTTAAAGAGTCTCCACACTGTTTTCCATAATGGTTGTACTAGTTTACATTCCCACCAGCAGTGTAGAAGTGTTCCTTTTCACCGCATCCATGCCAGCATCTATTTTTTTTAAATTTTTTTATTATGGCCATTCTTGCAGGGGTAAGGTGGTATAGCACTGTGGTTTTGATTTGCATTTCCCTGATCATTAGAGATGTTGAGCATTTTTTTTATATGTTTGTTGACCATTTATGTAGCTTCTTTTCAGAATTGTCTATCCATGTCCTTAGCCCCATGTTTTTACTGTACTTTTTACACTTATGTATGTTTAGATACAAATATTTACCATTGTATTACAATGTCTACTGTGTTCAGCACAGTAACATGCTGCACAGGTTTGTAGCCTAGAGCAAGAGGCTATACTACATAGCCTAGGTGAATAGTAGGCTACACCATCTGGATTTGTGTAAGTGCACTCTTTGATGTTTACACAATGACAAAATCACACAAGCACACATTTCTCAGAACATATCCTTGTTGTTAAGCAATGCATAACTATTTATTATTTCCAACCATATTTACTTCCCAGATATTATGACATTGCCAGTTTTGCTTTGCATCCTCTTTGACACAAAAAGATTTTGTTTTGTTTTGTTTTGTTTGAGATGGAGTTTTGTTCTTGATGCCCAGGCTGGAGTGGAATGGCACGATCTCAGCTCTCGGCTCACTGCAACCTCTGCCTCCCAGGTTCAAGTGATTCTCCTGCCTCAGCCTCCCAAGTAGCTGGGATTACAGGCATGTGCCACCATGCCCAGCTAATCTTTGTAGTTTTAGTAGCGACAGGGTTTCTCCATGTTGGTCAGGCTGGTCTCAAACTCCTGACCTCAGGTGATCCACTCGCCTTGGCCTCCCAAAGTGCTGGGATTACAGGCGTGAGCCACTGCGCCCGGATGACACAAAAAGATTTTTAAATGAGAGTTTATAATTCACATTTTTGTTTTTTAATTTCTAAGAGACCTGAGATTTTGCTATTATACCTTATGCTTTATTACATTGTAGAAAAGAAATATGACTCTTTAAAATGTTATCCAATAGAAATATAATGTAAACCACAAATGTGAGCCACACATATAATATTAAATATTGTAGTAGTCATACTTAAAAAGCAAAAGAAACAGATAAAATCAAATGTCATATTTTTATACAATCTAATATGCCAAAATGTCATTTGAACATTAAAATATTAATGAGATATTTTACTTTTTCTGCACCAAGTTTTTTTTTTATTATACTTTAAGTTCTGGGGTACATGTGCAGAACATGCAGTTTTGTTACATAGGTATACATGTGCCATGGTGGTTTGCTGAAACCATCTACCTGTCACCTATATTAGGTATTTCTCCTAATGCTATCCCTCTCCTTGCCCCCCGCACCCCTACAGGCCCTGGTGTGTGATGTTCCCCTCCCTATGTCCATGTGTTCTCCTTGTTCAACTCCCACTTATGAGTGAGAACATGCAGTGTTTTTCTGTTCTTGTGTTATTTTGCTGAGAATGATGGTTTCCAGTTTCATCCATGTCCCTGCAAATGACATGAACTCATCCTTTTTTATGGCTACATAGTATTCCATGGTGTATATGTGCCACATTTTCTTTATCCAATCTATCATTTATTGATGGACATTTGGGTTGGTTCCAAGTCTTTGCCATTGTGAATAGTGCTGCAATAAATGAGTCTTTATAGTAGAATGATTTATAATCCTTTGGGTATATACCCAGTAATAGGATTGCTGGGGTCAAATGATATTTCTAGTTGTCGATCCTTGAGGAATTGCCACACTGTCTTCCATAATGGTTGACACAATTTACAATCCCACTAACAGTGTAAAACTTTTCCTATTTCTCCACATCCTCTCCAGCATCTGTTGTTCCCTGAAGTTTTAATGATAGCCATTCTAACTGATGTGAGATGGTATCTCATTGTGGTTTTGATTTGCATTTCTCTAATGACCAGTGATGATGAGCTTTTTTTCATATCTGTTGGCTGCATAAATGTCTTCTTTATCTTGGTGGGGGGAGGGGATAGAGTCTCGCTCTGTCGCCCAGGCTGGAGAGCAGCGGCGCGATCTCGACTCACTGCAAGCTCCGCCTCCCGGGTTCACGCCATTCTCCTGCCTCAGCCTCCCGAGTAGCTGGGACTACAGGCGCCCGCCAACACGCCTGGCTAACTTTTTATATTTTTAGTAGAGACGGGGTTTCACCATGTTAGCCAGGATGGTCTCAATCTCCTGACCTCGTCATCCGCCCACCTTGGCCTCCCAAAGTGCTGAGATTACCGGCGTGAGTCACCGCGCCGGGCCATAAATGTCTTCTTTTGAGAAGGGTCTGTTCATATCCTTTGCCCACTTTTTGATGCTTTTCTTTTTTTTCTTGTAAATTTGTTTAAGTTCTTTGTAGATTCTGGATATTAGCTGTTTGTCAGTGGATAGATTGGAAAAATTTTCTCCCATCCTGTAGGTTGCCTGTTCACTCTGATGATAGTTTCTTTTGCTGTGCAAAAGTCCTTTTGTTTAATTAGATCCCAATTGTCAATTTTGGCTTTTGTTGCCATAGCTTTTGGTGTTTAGACATGAAGTTTTTGCCCATGCCTATGTCCTGAGTAGTATTGCCTGTGTTTTCTTCTAGGATTTTTATGGTTTTAGGTCTTATGTTCAAGTCTTTAATCCATCTTGAGTTAATTTTTGTATAAGGTGTAAGGAAGGGGTCCAGTTTCAGTTTTCTGCATATGGCTAGCCACTTTTCCCAACACCATTTATTTTATTATTTATTTATTTATTTATTTATTTATTTTCAGATGGAGTTTTGCTTTTATTGCCCAGGCTGGAGTGCAATGGCTCAATCTCGGCTCACTGCAAACTCCACCTTCCAGGTTCAAACGATTCTCCTGCCTCAGCTTCCCAAGTAGCTAGGATTATAGGCATGTGCCACCATGCCCAGCTAATTTTGAATTTTTAGTAGAGATGGAGTTTCTCTGTGTTGGTCAGGCCGGTCTCAAACTCCCAACCTCAGGTGATCCGCCCATCTTGGCCTCCCACAGTGCTGGGATTACAGGCATGAGCCACCTCGCCCAGCCCCCAACACCATTTATTAAATAGGGAATCCTTTCCCCATTGCTTGCTTGTGTCAGGTTTGTCAAAGATCAGATGGTTGTAGATGTGTGGTACTATTTCTGAGGCCTCCGGCTCCATTGGTCTATGTATCTGTTTTGGTACCAGTACAATGCTGTTTTGGTTACTATAGCCTTATAGTATAGTTTGAAGTCAGAAGCATGATGCTTCCAGCTTTGTTCTTTTTGCTTAGGATTGTCTTGACTGTGTGGGCTCTTTTTGGTTCCATATGAAGTTTAAAGTTGCTTTTTCCAATTCTGTGAAGAAAGTCAAAGGTAGCTTGATGAGGATAGCATTGAATCTGTAAATTACTTTGGGCAGTATGTCCATTTTCACAATATCGATTCTTCCTATCCATGAGCATGGAATGTTTTTCCATTTGTTTGTGTCCTCCCTTATTTCCTTGAGCAGTGATTTGTAGTTCTCCTTGAAAAGGTCCTTCACACCCCTTGTAAGTTGTATTCCTAGGTATTTTATTCTCTTTGTAGCAGTTGTGAATGGGAGTTCACTCATGATTTGGCTGTCTGTTTCTCTGTTATTTGTGTATAGGAATGCTTGTGATTTTTGCACATTGATTTTGTATCCTGAGACTTTGCTGAAGTTGCTTATCAGCTTAAGAAGATTTTGGGCTAAGATGGTGGGGTTTTCTAAATATACCGTCATGTCATCTGCAAACAGAGACCGTTTAACATCCTCTTTTCCTATTTAAATACCCTTTATTTCTTTATCTTGCCCGATTGCCCTGGCCAGAACTTCCAATACTATGTTGAATAGGAGTGGTAAGAGAGGGCATCCTTGTGCCGGTTTTCAAAAGGAATGCTTCCAGTGTTTGCCCATTCAGTATGATGTTGGCTATGGGTTTGTCATAAATAGTTCTATTATTTTGGGATACGTTCCATCAATACCTAGTTTATTGAGAGTTTTTAGCATGAAGGGTGTTGAATTTTGTCAAAGGCATTTTCTGCATCTATTGAGATAATTGTGTCGTTTTTGTCATCGGTTCTGTTTATGTAATGGATTATGTTTATTGATTTGCCTATGTTGAACCAGCCTTGCTTCCCAGGGATGAAGCTGACTTGATTGTGGTATAAGCTTTTTGATGTGCTGCTGAATTCAGTTTGCCAGTATTTTATTGAGGATTTTTGCATCAATGTTCATCAGGGATATTGGCCTGAAATTTTCTGTGTGTGTGTGTGTGTGAGTGTGTGTGTGTGTGTCTGCCACGGTTTGGTATCAGGATGATGCTGGCCTCACAAAATGAGTTATGGAGGATTCCTTCCTTTTCTATTGTTTGGAATAGTCTCAGAAGGAATGGTACCAGCTCCTCTTTGTACCTCTGGTATAATTCAGCTGTGAATCCATCTGGTCCTGGACTTATTTTGGTTGGTAGGCTATTAATTACTGTCTCAATTTCAGAACTTATTAGTCTATTCAGGGATTCGACTTCTTCCTGGTTTAGACTTGGGAAGGTGTATGTGTGCAGGAATTTATCGATTTCTTCTAGATTTTCCAGTTAATTCGTATAGAGGTGCTTATCGTATTCTCTGATGGTAGTTTGTATTTCTGTGGGATCAGCGGTGATATCCCCTTTATCATTTTTTATTGCATCTATTTTATTCTTCTCTCCTTTCTTCTTTATTAGTCTGGTTAGTGATCTATTTTGTTATCTTTTCAAAAAAATAGCTCCTGGATTCATTGATTTTTTTGAAGGGTTTTTTGTGTCTCTATCTCCTTCAGTTCTACTCTGATCTTCATTATGTCTTGTCTTCTGCTAGCTTTTGATTTTGTTTGCTCTTGTTCTCCAGTTCTTTTAATTTTGATGTTCAGGTATCAATTTTATATCTTTTCTGCTTTCTCTTGTGGGCAGTTAGTGCTACAACTTTCCCTCTACACACTGCTTTAAATGTGTCCCAGAAATTCTGGTACATTGTATCTTTGTTCTCATTGGTTTCAAAAAACATCTATATTTCTGCCTTCATTTCGTTATTTACTCAGTAGTCATTCAGGAGCAGGTTGCTCAGTTTCCATGCAGTTGTGCAGTTTTGAGTGAGTTTCTTAATCCTCAGCTTTAATTTGATTGCACTGTGGTCTGAGAGACTGTTACGATTTTCATTCTTTTGCATTTGCTGAGGAGTGTTTTACTTCCAACTATGTGGTCAATTTTAGAATAAGTGCAATGAGGTGCTGAGAAGAATGTATACTCTGTTGATTTGAGGTGGAGAGTTCTGTAGATGTCTATTATGTCTGCTTGGTCCACAGCTGACTTCAAGACCTGAATATCCTTGTTAATTTTCTGTCTCGTTGATCTAATATTGACAGTGGGGTGTTAAAGTCTCCCACTATTAATGTGTGGGAGTCTAAGTCTCTTTGCAGGTCTCTAAGAACTTGCTTTATGAATCTGGGTGCTCCTGTATTGGGTACATATATATTTAGGATAGTTAGCTCTTCTTGTTGCATTGATCCCTTTACCATTATGTAATGCCTTCTTTGTCTCTTTTGATCTTTGTTGGTTTAAAGTCTGTTTTATCAGAAATTAGGATTGCAACTCCTGCTTTTTTTGCTTTCTATTTTCTTAGTAAATATTCCTCCATCCCTTTATTTTGAGCCTATGTGTGTCTTTGCATGTGAGGATCTCCTGTATACAGCACACCAATGCATCTTGACTCTTTATCCAATTTGCCAGTCTGTGTCTTTTAATTGGGGCATTTAGCCCATTTACATTTAAGGTTAATATTGTTATGTGTAAATTTGATCCTGTCATTATGATGCTAGCTGGTTATTTTGCCCATTAGTTGATGCAGTTTCTTCATAGTGTTGATGGTCTTTCAATTTGGTATCTTTTTGCAGTGGCTGGTACCAGTTGTTCCTTTTCATGTTTAGTGCTTTCTTCAGGGGCTCTTGTAAGGCAGGCCTGGTGGTGACAAAATCTCTCAGCATTTGCTTGCCTGTAAAGGATTTTATTTCTCCTACACTTATGAAGCTTAATTTGGCTGGATATGAAATTCCGGGTTGAAAATTCTTTTCTTTAAGAATGTTGAATATTGGCCCCCACTGTCTTCTACCTTGTAGAGTTTCTACCAAGAGATCTGCTGTTAGTCTGATGGGCTTCCCTTTGTGGGTAACCCGACCTTTCTCTCTGGCTGCCCTTAACATTTTTTTCCTTCATTTCAACCTTGGTGAATCTGATGATTATGTGTCTTGGGGTTGCTCTTCTCAAGGAGTATCTTTGTGGTGTTCTCTGCATTTTCTGAGTTTGAATGTTGCCTATCTCACTAGGTTGGGGAAGTTCTCCTGAATAATATCCTGAAGAATGTTTTACAACTTGGTTCCCTTCTCCCCATCACTTTCAGGTACACCAGTGAAATGTAGATTTGGTCTTTTCACATAATCCCATATGTCTTTGAGACTTTGTTCATTCCTTTCATTCTTTTTTCTCTAATCTTGTCTTCTCGCTTTATTTCATTAAGTTAATCTTCAATCTCTGATATCCTTTCTTCCTCTTGATTGATTTGGCTATTGATACTTGTGTATGGTTCACAAAGTTCTCGCACCATGTTTTTCAGCTCCATCAGGTCATTTATGTTCTTCTCTAAACTGGTTATTCTAGTTAGCAATTCGTCTAACCATTTTTCCAGGTTCTTAGCTTCTTTGCATTGGGTTAGAACATGCTCCTTTAGCTTGGAGGAGTTTGTTATTACCCACTTTCTGAATTCTACTTCTGTCAATTTGTCAAATTCATTCTCTGTCCAGTTTTGTTCCCTTGCTGGCAAGGAGTTGTGATCCTTTGGAGAAGAAGAGGCATTCTGGTTTTTGGAATTTTCAGCCTTTTTGTGATGGTTTCTCCCCAGTGTCATAAATTTATCTACCTTTGGTCTTTGATGTCGGTGACCTTCGGATGGGGTCTCTGAGCGGATGTGCTTTTCCTTTCTGTTTGCTAGTTTTTCTTCTAACAGTCAGGCCCCTCTGTTGCAGGTCTGCTAGAGTTTGCTGGAGGCTCACTCCAGACCCTGTTTGCCTGGGTATCACTAGCGGAGGCTGCAGAACAGCAAAGATTGCTGCCTGTTCTTTCCTCTAGAAGCTTCATCCCAGAGGGGCACCTGCCAGATGCCAGCCAGAGCTCTCCTGTATGAGGTGCCTGTTGGCCCCTACTGGGAGGTGTCTCCCAGTCAGGATACATGGGGATCAAAGACTCACTTGAGGAGGCAGCCTGATCCTTAGCAGAGCTCAAACACTGTGCTGGGAGGTCTTCTGCTCTCTTCAGAGCCATCAGGAAGAGACGTTTAAGTCTGCTGAAGCTGCACCCACAACTGCCCCTTCCCCCAGGGGCTCTGTCCCAGGGAGATGGGAGTTTTATCTATAAGTCCCACTGGGGCTGTTGCCTTTTTTCAGAGATGCCCTGCCCAGAGAGGAGAAATCTAGAGAGGCAGTCTGGCCACAGTGGCCTTGGTGAGCTGCAGTGGGCTCCACCCAGTTCAAACTTCCTGGAGGCTTTGTTTACACTGTGAGGGTAAAACCGCCTACTCAAACCTCAGCAATGGTGGATGCCGCTCCCCCAGCCAAGCTCGAGAGTCCCAGGTCAATCTCAGACTGCTGCTGTGCTGGCAGCAAGAATTTCAAGCCAGTGGATCTTAGTTTGCTGGGCTCCATGAGGGTGGGACCCACCGAGCCAGACCACTTGGCTCCCTGGCTTCAGCCCCCTTTGCAGGGGAGTGAATGGTTGTCTTGCTGCCATTCCAGGTGCCCCTGAGGTATGGGGAAAAAAAAAAAAAAAAAAAAAAAAAAACTTCTGCAGCTAGTTCAGTGTCTGCCCAAACGGTTGCCCAGTTTTGTGCTTGAAACCCAGGGCCCAGGTGGTGTAGGCACTGAAAGGAATCTCCCGGTCTGTGGGTTGCGAAGACCATGGGGAAATCACAGTACCTGGGCCAGAGTGCACGGTTCCCCAGGCTCAGTCCCTCATGGCTTCCCTTGGGTAAGGGAGAGAATTCCCCAGCCTCTTGCACTTCCCCGGTGAGGCGACACCCCACCCTGCTTCAGCTTGCCCTCCATGGGCTGCACCCACTGTCCAACCAGTCCCAGTGAGATGAACTGGGTACCTCATTTGGAAATGCAGAAATCACCAAAATTATCAAAAGTTTATTCTCTGTTTTTAGGGCTCAATTTATTTCTATAAAAATATCTTCTAAATTATATATTCACTTTCTCTTTATCTTGGTATCCACTGGATTTGCCAAAGTTCCAAAAAGCTGTAATAAATGTTTCCACTACAATATTGATTCTGTCAAATTTTTCTTGTATTTTCTGAAGATTTTACTTCTAATATTTTTGTGCTATATTCATTGGTGCATAACTATTCGTGACAGTTATATTCCATTATGAGTCACAAGCTCTATCACTATACAGCATTTCTTTTTGACCTATTCAACACCTTTTGCCTTGAATTTAGTTTCCTGATATTAATTCTGTGATCTTTCTATATTCTCTTGGGTTGTCTTAGCCTGTATGCCTCTGCCCCATCTTATAATTTCAACTTTCCATGTTTCTTTATTTTAAAGAATTTCATGTCTCTGAATCACTTTACTGAACTCAGTTTTGAATCTGTGAGTATAAAGAATCTGACTAAAGAATCTTCTCTTGGAAGGGCACTGTGGCTCACACCTGTAGGAGGCCAAGGCAAGCAGATCACCTGAGGTCAGCAGTTCAAGAACAGCCTGGCCAACATGGTGAAACCCTGTCTGTACTAAAAATACTAAAATTATCCAGGTATGGTGGCATGCGCCTGTAATCCCAGCTACTTGGGAGGCTGAGGCAGGAGAATTGCTGGAATCTGGGAGTCAGTTGCAGTGAGCCAAGATCATGCCATGGCACTTCAGCCTGGGCTGACAACAGCAAGACTCCATCTTAAAAAAAAAAAAGAATTTTTCTCTCTTCAACAGTCACAATATAATTGAGTCTTAGAGAACTACATGTTTACTTAGTGTATATTCCTTTTTAATAACATCAATTCCCTATATATTTATAGCATTTTGTAGCCTGAAAATCACTTTCTTATCTATTGTCTCCTTGATTTTTGCAGCCACCTTTGAAGTAGAAAGGGCAAAGATTGTCATTCATCCTGATTCTGAGCATAAGGTAGTGTAATCTGCTCAAGTATTACAGTCATAGGTATAAATTAGCTCAGGTAGTTAAGGGACAAACTAACAATTCAATGTAAGGAAGGTGGTTCAGGACAAATATGCAGTTTGGGAGAGTGGAGCAACCCCTGGAGTGCTGTACTTTCTTCTGTTTTTCTAAGTAACAAAATTTGGCCTTTTATTTTAAAATAAAAAAGCATTCATTGATTATACTATATGCTTTTTAAAAATTTTTTCTTTTTTATTATACTTTAAGTTCTAGGGTACATGTGCTCAATGTGCAGGTTACATATGTATACATGTGCCATGTTGGTGTGCTGCACCCATTAACTCATTTACATTAGGTATATCTCCTAATGCTCTCCCTCCCCACTCCCTGCACCCCACAACAGGCCCCGGTGTGTGATGTTCCCCTTCCTGTGTCCAGGTGTTCTCATTGTTCAATTCCCACCTATGAGCGAGAACATGTGGTGTCTGGTTTTCTGTTCTTGCAATAGTTTGCTGAGAATGATGGTTCCAGATGCATCCATGTCCCTACAAAGGACATGAACTTATCCTTTTTTATGGCTGCATAATATTCCATGGTGTATATGTGCCACATTTTCTTAATCCAGTCTGTCATTGATGGACATTTGGGTTGGTTCCGAGTCTTTGCTATTGTGAATAGTGCCGCAGTAAACATACATGTGCATGTGTCTTTATAGCAGCATGATTTATAATCCTTTGGGTATATACCCAGTGGGCAAAAGATATGAACAGACACTTCTCAAAAGAAGACATTTATGCAGCCAACAGACACATGAAAAAATGCTCACCATCACTAGCCATCAGAGAAATGCAAATCAAAACCACAATAGATACCATCTCACACCAGTTAAAATGGTGATTATTAAAAAGTCAGGAAACAACAGGTGCTGGAGAGGATGTAGAGAAATAGGAACACTTTTACACTGTTGGTGGGACTGTAAACTAGTTCAATGATTGTGGAAGACAGTGTGGCGATTCCTCAAGGATCTAGAACTATAAATACAATTTGACCCAGCCATCCCATTACTGGATTCTACTAGATACTAAACTATGTTAACCAGTGAGAATACAAAGTTGAATAAGGCATAATCCCTGTTTCATAGCACATAATAGTTTAATGGTTCTCAAATCTGGCTGATCATCAAAATTGACTAGAATTTTTTTTTAATTATGGTTCCTTTTGGTCCCCTTCCAAGTACACTCAACAATCTTGGGATTAAAATGCAAAAATTGTATGTTTTAAAACTCTACAGGCCCAGATGAATTGAGAACACTGACATTCTATTAAGTTGGTGAAAAATTAATTGTGGTTTTTGCCACTGAAATTAATGGTAAAACCACAATTACTTTTGTACCAGCCTAACAGTAAAACAAAATTTTTGGCATATGTATCAATTTTTATAATATTTTACTTATGTCATCTCATTTAATTCTCATAGCAACACAGTGAAGCAAGATTAGATTATATTCACTTTATAAATGTGAGAATTCAAAAGCAAAGTGGTTTCCCAAATCACAACCAGTGATTGATAAAGTATAGTCAGGAATTGCAATTCATTTCTCCCAGTCCTATGCTCCTTCCTCTTCACCTCCACTTCATAAAATCAAAGGAAGGAAAGCAGTTCATAGATAAAGAGCAGAAGAGGAAAAAGAGAGAGTCCTATTCTTATTACTGAGAGCTTGGCCAAGAGCCTAGCACAGTGGCTGGCTTCCAATAGGAGCTCAATGAATTTTTGCATTTAACTAAGCTCCTATGTGTACTACCAATGGCAAAAGGCCAAGATAGGCTGATGTTGTAACTCCCAAGCCCAGAATCCCAGCCCTGGGATGATGCAAACAGTCAACCAGTGCTCACCAAATGTCAGACACTGTTAGTGTGACATCAAATGTATATAATCACATGCACACACACACACACACACACACACACACACACACAATTTAGTCCTCACAACAACTTTATGAAGTGGGAACCATTATCAACCCCAATTTATTGTCTAGGTGAGGAAGCTGAGAGACAGAAAAGATAGTTAACTTGCCCAAAGTCACAAATAAAGCAAATGTTGGTTTTTGGTTTGTACCAGAGATCATGTTTTTAACAATTTCACCATAGAGCCACTTTGTACCATACTGGATTTCCAGCCTTTGTCTCTGTCTAGAACTGAATTATGACTCTTTGTGTCCATATTTTTTTGCAGTTACACCATATTCTCTACAGCCTTAGAATCATTACTCAGCTGGGAAAATTATACCTTGCCACAGCTCTTAGGCATTGCCCTGATTTCAGCACACACTAGGCTATTTCACACATGCGGACAGGTTCTTACTTATGTGTGTCATGGTGCCTCTGCTTTTCTGCCTCAAGGATTTCTCCAAAACCATGGAAGTCTGCTCAGCCCTAATGCAAGTGTAGCCTGGAAGTTTGAAAATAGTGACATTTCCAGAGTCAAACCTGACCCAGAGATGGATGGCAGTTGATGGATAAATGCTCCAGGCTCATCGTTCTTCAGAGGGACAATTCTCAGGCATGGGCTACAGTTTTCTCAACCTTGGCAACATTGATATTTGGAGCTGGATTTTTGTTGTTGTTGTGGGGTGGGGGCTGTCCTGTGCATCATAGGATGTTTAGCAGTATCCCTGGATGCTGTAGCATCTCCCAGTTATGACAACCCAAAATGCCCCCCACGCATTGCCAATGCCATCAGGAAAGAAAAACCACTCCCACTTAAGAGCCACTGAACAATACAGATTGACAGAGGGTCCCCAAAGGGATTGAGCTCCAGTTTCTCATAATAGTGATCAATTCAGTGACACACTCTTAATATTGGAGGTAGGGCCTGGTGAGTGGTGTTTGTTTGAGTCATGGGGGCAGATTCTTCATGAACAGCATGGTGCCTGGTGCCATTTCCACAGAAATGAGGGAGTTCTCACGATGCATTCCCATGAGGTCGATCATTAAAAAGTCCTTTCCCTTCCCTTCTCTTCCCTTCCCTTCCCTCCCCTCCCTTCCTTTTCCTTCCCTCCCCTCCCCTCACCCTCTCCTCCCCTCCCCTCCCTTCCCTCTCTTCCCTTCCCTTCCTCTCTGGCTATATAATGCTGGCTGTACTTTCCCTTCTGCCATGAGTGGCAGCTTCCTGAGGTCCTCACCAGAAGGGGATGCTGGAGTCATGCTTCTTGTACAGCCTGCAGAACCATGAGCCAAACAAACTTCTTTTATTTATAAGTTTCCCAGCCTACAGTATTCCTTTATAGCAATGCAAAACGGAGTAAGACATCCTTTATTGGCTTTTTCCCTTCCCCCTCTTCTACTCCCTGGGTTACCTCTTAAGGAAACATCTCATCTAAGTCTTGCCTTAGGCTTTGTTTCCAGGAGACCCTAAATTCAGATAGTAGATATTAGCAAGCAGCTCTTAATCACATGCAGATATACCAATTGATGGAAATGGATGTCATTAACCTCCTAACAGTGCAGAAAGAGCTCACTTTTGGTTCCATCTGAAGCCTTCAGGCAGATCTTCATGGCCCACTGGAGACCTATAGGCAGAACCGTGGGCCTGGACAACAATCTGTGCAAGAAGAAACTTGCTTAAATCCTCTCACGCTCCAATAGGTGGGTGAATGGTGCCACACAGCACACATGGAAGACATCTAGAATTATCTGCGCAGTTGCCTCAGGTCAAGAACAGTGATTCACAACTCGTTTTGGATTTATCTGACCTAGAATCTCTGACAGTGAGGTCTGGACCTGTATATTTTTAATAAAATACCCTTAAGAAGTCCTAATATATGGAACTACACATCCATTCTAACCTGTTGACTCAAAGGTCTGGGTTTGATGAGGCAAGTGAGCTCAAGGACCCAGGGAGAATAAGAGGCTGAAGAACAAGCACCAGACCCCAAGCCCTGACTCCCAGACCTGACATATGGTAGCTATGTGGCAGCTCTGGACTCCTCACTGTCACTGCTCAATTCCAAGGGACTGGGACTGGGAAGATGGAGGAAGAGGGAAGAAAAGGCCCAACTGTTGTCTTCTCTGGGAAACTTGCCTCAGAGAGAGCCCAAATGTTCTTGAACCTGAATGATTCAGGCCAAGGGTTTGCACAAAATGTTCTTGTTCAGGAAATGTAGATCATAAAGCATAGCACGTGGGGGTGGGGGAGTGTAATCCCTCATGCAGAGACCTAGATAAAGAAAATGATCTTAGGGAATATTTCATGAACCCAAGACCATACCACCCAGCAAGGAGCTGAATCAGGCATTCCCATGTTCACTGCAGCATTACTCACAATAGTCAAGACACAAAAACAACTGGCTGGGCACGGGGGCTCACGCCTGTAACCCCAGCACTTTGGGAGGCCGAGGCGGGTGGATCACCTGAGATCAGGAGTCCGAGACCAGCCTGACCAACACAGAGAAACCTCATCACTACTAAAAATACAAAAATTAGGTGGGCATGGTGGCACACGCCTGTAATCCCAGCTACTCAGGAGGCTGAGGTGGGAGAATCACTGGAACCCAAGAGGTGGAGGCTGCAGTGAGCTGAGATCACGCCATTGCACTCCAACCTGGGCAACAAGAGCGAAACTCGTCTCAAAAAAAACAAAAACAAAAAGTAAGTGTCCATCAATGAAGGAATATATATTCACATAATGGAATATTTTTAACCTAAAAAAGAAAGAAATCCTGCCATTTGCCACAACATGGATGTACCTTGAGGATATCATAAGTGAAGTAAGCCAGACACAGAAAGACAAATGCTTCATGACCTTACTTATATGTGAAATCTAAAAAAAAAAAACCAGCAAACTCATAGTAACAAAGAGTAAAAGGGTGATTGCCAGGACCTGGGAGATGGGAGAAAAAGGGAAATACTGGTCAAAGTATACAAACTTTCAGTTTTAAGATGAATAAGTTCTGGAGACCTAATGTACAGCACAGCAACTATAGTAAATAATACTGTATTGTATACTTGAAATTTGCTAAGAGATCAGATCTTAAGTGTTCTCACCATACCAAAAATAAAATGGTAACCATGTGAGGTGATGTATGTTAATTGGCTTGATTATGGTAATCATTTCACAATGTATTCATATATCAAAACATCAGCCGGGTGTGGTGGCTTATGCCTGTAATCCCAGCACTTTGGGAGGCTGAGCCAGGTGGATCACCTGAGACCAGGAGTTCAAGACCAGCCTGGCCAACATGGCGAAAACCCATCTCTACTAAAAACACAAAAAAAGTAGCCAGGCACTGTGGCAGATGCCTGTAATCCCAGCTACTTGGGAGGCTGAGGCAGGAAAATTGCTTGAACCCAGGAGGCAAAGGTTGCAGTGAGCCGAGATCAAGCCAATGCCCTACAGCCTGGGTGACAGAGGGAGACTCCATCTCGAAAGAAAAGAAAAGGAAAGGAAAAGAAAAGAAAAGAGAAAAAAAAGGAAAGAAAAGAAAAGAAAAGAAAGATCATATAAAAAACATTTGTCAATCGTACCTCAATAAAGTTGGGAAAAAGTATTTTAAATTTTAAAAAGTAAACACTTAAACAGGCAAATAAATAAACAAAGGTCAAGCTTCAGACCCTTCCTCTTTTTCAATATATCAGTTATGGTTTCCTGAATGCTAAGGGCTGTTTTCTAAGTCCCTAAGCAGATCCTGTTCAGTTTGGCCACATAGTAAGTATAGTTTGTTCTTTTTTTTGTTTTTTAAGCTGGAGTTCAACCATTCACCCTTATACACTAGGTGTCCTCTGTTTAGGAAGATGCCAGAACAATGTTATGACAGAGTCTTGTATTTTTGCAATGATCTAGGTGGAAAGGGCTCAACAGACTAAAGCATGCCTTTCTTTAAGCAGATAAGGAAGCTGAGTCCCAGAGAGAGCAGGTGACTTGTGCATGGATCACACAGCCAGCCAGTGACAGAGGCAGCCCAAATTTCATGTCTCCTAGTGTCTTGTCCAGATTGCATCAGGAAGAATAAAGAGAAAGAGACAGAGAAAGCAGGCAGTAGAGCCAACTGACCTCTCAATTGTCTTCTGGCTCTGTCACCTCCCCCAAAGTTGGAGTCCAAGATTTCATAAATTGAAAAATACAAACACTTTCTTCAGTGAAAATTTAGTTGATGGCCGGGCGCAGTGGCTCACACCTGAAATCCCAACACTTCGGGAGGCCAAGGCAGGAGGATCACCTGAGGTCGGGAGTTTGAGACCAGCCTGACCAACAGGGAGAAACCTCATCTCTACTAAAAGTACAAAATTAGCCGGGCATGGTGGCGCATGCCTGTAATCCCAGCTACTGGAGAGGCTGAGGCAAGAGAATCACTTGAACCAGGGAGGTGGAGGTTGTGGTGAGCCGAGATTGTGCCATTGCACCCCAGCCTGGGCAACGAGAGTGAAACTCCATCTCAAAAAAAAAAGAATTTAGTTGGTTTTCCTGTGGGATCAAACAGTACATACTTTGCATTTACTCAGAAAGTTATCTGGAACAATGAAAGCCCTGGTGTGATTTTGTTTCTCTGCTTCCTCTCCAAGTTTCCAGTTCAGTGGATCCATGAGGGCTATTTCCCACGTGTCCTTTGTGGGCTATTCTTAGCCTTTGCTGTGACCTGGACACACGTTTACAGCCCAAAGCAACTATGAATGTTTCCTGTTTTATTTCCAAAGCAAGTAGTCACTCTGCTGCTTCCCCCACCGCTAGTAATCACAGCCCTAGTTCACAATGTTGCATTCTTGGCATCTAAAAACTAGAAAAACACCGGGCGCGGCTTGAAATTTTGGCCGGGCGCGGTGGCTCAAGCCTGTAATCTCAGCACTTTGGGAGGCCGAGACGGGCGGATCACGAGGTCAGGAGATCGAGACCATCCTGGCTAACAAGGTGAAACCCCGTCTCCACTAAAACAATACAAAAAAAAAAAAAAAAAACTAGCCGGGCGAGGTGGCGGGCGCCTGTAGTCCCAGCTACTCGGGAGGCTGAGGCAGGAGAATGGCGTAAACCCGGGAGGCGGAGCTTGCAGTGAGCTGAGATCCGGCCACCGCACTCCAGCCCGGGTGACAGAGCAAGACTCCGTCTCAAAAAAAAAAAAAAAGAAAAAGAAAAACACCATTAATAAGGCCAGATGTGATTTTCCTAGCTAAGTAATGATTCTGGGGGTATGGAGAACATAGGGCCACTAAAGGAACAATTATAGATCAAAAACTTTTATAATTTAATTTTGATTATTGAGAGTTTATCTTCATTTTTATCATTCTGTTGTTGTTAAATTAGGTCACTGTGGGTAGAGCCTAAGCAATGGTATTTTTTAAAGTTTCCCAGAGTGCAGCCTCAGGGCTGGTAATGGGTTGCAATAGTATTTCCCAACTTGCCTGTAATTTTTAAAAAAGAAAATTACCTAGAGTGCTTGATAAATATACAGAAACCCAGGCCTCTCCCCTGATCACTGTTTCTGGAATCTGGGGCCCTGGAATCTGTGTCTCTAAGAAGTACTTCCAGATAATTCTTGTTATTTGGGAAAGTTGAGGATCTGGCAAGTTCGGAAAACACTGGGTGATAGCATAGACTTCCAAGCACACCCAAGAGAGCTGCTTTCCGGTAGCTTAGAAGACGTAATGAATGTTTCAGTTACAGAAGAAAACTCAGCCTTAGACTACAAGCTCCTCACCAGAATCCTCCTTCTCCATACAGGCAGGCCCCTAGATCCCTACACAGTGAGCAAAGATCTCATTTCTACCAGCTTTCTCATCTCTTCCCACACCTAGCCTGGCCTCTTCTACTCAACTCAACTCTCTTAAACTTGTCTGTCCTTCTGAGTTTAATTCCAGTCCCAGAAACCCTTCTCATACTGGCCTATGCTGATTTCTGCATCCTCTGAACTCCTTCATCCTGAGAGCTGTGCACAGTAATATCTGAGCTGTGTTCATTCCTCTGATTTGTTTAAAGATTCCACACCAGTGTCTTGCCTCCCTAGATTCAGAACTCCTTGGGGCAATACAACCACTGAAGGGAGAGCTGCAGGAGTGAATGTCACAGCCAAGCTCCATGAGAGCGGACTTTCTTCCCATGGTAATTCCAATGCTTAGTCCAGCATCTGGTGCACAAGTGCTCATCAAATATCCATCAAGTACATGAATAAAATGTCAAGCTATATGAACTAACTAGGTAAACTACATTTCAAGCTATAAATATTTCAGCACATACACAGAATTGAAATTATGGTTTCAGAAACTAATCTAGATACACCTCATGACTTGGATTTGTCCTAGTTTCTCCGCACGTGCAGTTCTCAAACTTTTTGGCTCCTTCACATTCTTGCAAATTATTGAGTATCTTAAAGAACTTTGTTTATGGGGGTTATGTCTATCAATATTGACTATATTAAGAATTGAAAATTCCAATTTTAAATAACTATAGTAAACTCATCATATGTTAATGGGTAATGCAAACAATGTACTTTTACGAAGAATAACTCTCTTTCCAAAACAAAATAATTTAATAAGAAAACTGGCACTGTTTTACATTTTTGCAAACCTCTTTAATGTTTGGCTTCATAGAAGTCAGCTAGATTCTCAGATCTGCTCCAGCATTTAACATGTTAACTGTATTATACCTTAGGTGGCCTCTGGGAAACTCCACTGTATACTTGTGAAAGAATGAGAGTGAAAAAGCCAGACAAAATCTTTGGGTTATTATGAAAGTAGTCTTGGCCACATGGACTCCCTAAATGGGTCTTAGGGATCCCCAGGGATGCACAGACACACTTTGAGAACTGTTGTTCTACACATTTCAGAATACAAGTTCTAGATGGGGTAGGTAAAATTAATCAAAGTCTTTGGTTTTCTGCTTTGAAAGAGATACATAAGGGTTTATCAGACTAGGATAAATCCTTGGATGTTAGAATGTTACGGCAGAGAAATTAGAATGTATATCCTCATGAAATGACATCATGGATGCTAAAATTCACAAATCATTTATCTTCATGAAACAGAATATTTATAGTAGCAGCACAAAACCTTAGACTCTGTAATGCTCCTTCTAATTTGTATCTTATCATTTTTCTGGATCTTTGGCTGTGCCTTTCAGATCAGCAGGTATTCTAGCAAAGAGACTACTAGTGACACACGATGGTAGAAAATGATCATTGTTCCTATCTCTTAGAGGTGTTATGAGGATTAAATAAATGCATATAAAGTGTTTAGAATAGTACCTGACACAGAGCAAATTGTCTTGGTTATTATATTATATGTCTTTTAAAGTTTCTTAAAAGCAACTAAAAAAGTAAATTTCTACGTTCGACTTCATTCCCCATAATTTAGTATGATTTATACAGACTTGTCTGTAGTAGTAATTTTAAGGCTGAATTCATTTAAAATAGTCCTCCCACAAAAGGACCGATTAATTGAGGTATCATTACAGAGTTGTCTTCTGACAAATCAAAACTAAGACTTGAAAATCCATATGCAAACAGATGATGGAAAACACTTCTTTCCCCCAAAGCTTTTGTGCATATAGTGGCAATCAGGCTTGCTCTAGAAACTGCTAAATGGCAATTAAATTTAAGTTGCCCCCTGGGTTAATTGTACACCAGGAGGAATTGTTAATGTCAAACATTTACTGAGCACTAATAGATTCAACAAGCACACACTGAACATTCACTACATATGAACCCCAGGAGGGAGGAGGACGCAAGCATAAACAAAAGTCCTGTCCTCAGGGCATGACAGAGAGCTCCACATATATGGAATAGTGATACAGGCAAGATGTCTCAAATACAGAAACACAAACAGGAAAAAATGTTGACAGAGGGAAAAAAGAAGGTCATTCTGACTTGAGGCATCTAGGAAGACTTTGCCAACATGGTAGTTTTTGAAATGACCATTGAAAAATGGGTGGGATTTCACCAAGGGGACTTGGAAGGAAGGAAAATAGAACTAGCAGAAAGCAGGATTGGGCATGGTCATTTGATATAATGAGAACAAAAGGCAACAGTGAAAAGAGTTGTTTGGAAATGAATGAAATGGGCTTACATGATAGGATAAGAAGTTCAGACTTGATTTAGCAAGCAAGAGGGCAGCCTGAGCAACAATGGGTACAAAACTGTGTCATCCACAGCTTGGTGTTTTGGTAACATTAACGTCACCTAGGGTCTGCAGGAAGAATGAAAAGGAAGGCACTAAGGTGAGAAAACCAATGAGGAGGAGGCCATGGCAACAGTCCAAAGGGCGAAGTGATGGGGGCATTTGCAATGGAGATAGGAAAAAAGAATGAGACATTTATTTTAAAAGAATAATCCAGAAGATTGGAGGATGACTAGTTAGTCAGTGAGTAACTATTCTGTGTTGGACCAAGGCTGTGTGTGTTTTTAGAGAAAGTTTTTGAGACATGTCCAAGAAGGTAAATTCGGAAGGTAGGTGTGAGAAAAATAAAGAACCCAGGATTACCTTATTCAGAGTAAAGGAATGAAGAAAGAAAAAACAATCCCACTAGAAAAATAATAAGGGCTCTTGCAAACCAACAAGAAAAATAAGCATATAAGTTGACAAATCAGCCATGGACACGAGCGGCCAGCTCACAAAAGAAGAACTAGAAATGGCCAAGCAACGTGGGAAAAAATGCCCAGCTGAATTATAAAGCAAAAAATTAAAAATATAAGATCTCACTTTTGCCTGTAAGATTGGCAAAAAATATATAAAGATTGGTGAGGCAGACAATGTCAGTTGCCTACCCATCAGTGTCCTTCCTTGCCAACAAAGCCCTAAATTTGGTTATCCAGGCTTTTTCAGTTTGCTTTGTTTTTCTAGGCACCAGCCTAGCCCCAGCCCAGTAGGGAAGAATCTTGATTAGTCTGAACCAAAATTGGTGATTCCATTCTTCTTATCAGTGATTGACTTGGGAAAGGGGATATGTTCCAATTCTGGCTAAGATATGTAAGAGAAAGCCTCCATGGAGAAAGATGAAGAAGGTTGGAGGAACAGTTCTTAGGTTTTATAAGAAGAACTCTAGGTATTGCAATACCCACTTTATTTGACCCTAGATATTGATGCATGAGGGTGCAAGGCCTGGAGCTGCTGCAGCTCTATTGAGAACATGAGGATACTCAACTGCTGAAAACTACAGAAAAGAAAAGTAGAAAGAATCTGGTATTTTATATGATTCACTAGTTGAATTAACCTATTCTGGAATCTCCCTGTCTTGGGATACCCTGTTATATAAGGATTTTTTAAAGTCTTATTATTTAAGCTACTTTTGAATTTGGATTCTTAGTTTCTTTTCTTATTATTTTAGGATCAGGGAATACACATATAGGTTTGTTACATGGGTAAATTGCATGTTGCTTGGGTTTGGTGTACAAATGATTTCATCACCCAGGTGGTGAGCATAGTACCTGACAGGTAGTATCTCCCCTCAAGTAGGCCCCAGTGTCTATTGTTACCTTCTTTGTGTCCACGTATATTCAATGCTTAGCTCCCACTTATAAATGGCAACATGCAGTATTTCGTTTTCTGGTTCTGTGTTAATGGATAATAGCCTCCAGCTGCATCCATGTTGTTGCAAAAATCATGATTTTGTTTTTTTATGGCTGTATAGTATTTCATGGTATATATGTACTACGTTTTCTTTGTCCAGTCTGCCACTGATAGGCATCTAGAGTGAGTCCATGTCTTTGTTATTGTGAAAAGTGCTGCAATGAACATATGGATGCACATGTCTTTTTAGTAGAACTATTTATATTCCTTTGGGTATATACTCAGTAACGGGTTTGCTGTATCAAATGGTAGTTTTGTTTTAAGTTCTTTGAGAGATCTCCAAACTGCTTCCCTGAACTAATTTACCTTCCTACCAGCAATGTATAAGTGTTCCCTTTTCTCCGCAACCTTGCCAGCATCTGCTATTTTTTGACTTTTTAATAATAGCCATTCTGACTGGTTTAAAGTAGTATCTCATTGTGGTTTTGGTTTGCATTTCTCTAGTGATTAGTGATGCGGAGCATGTGGACTAGTTGTGAGAAAAATTTCTACCTATGTAGGACTACTCAATAAGTATTTGTTGAATTAATGAATCAATTAAAGAATGAATGGCTGAGGCCTAAGAGGATGACAATGCCTAGAAGGATTATAGACTTTGGGTTGGAAAGAATCTGGGGGATAGTATAGAGTTGGAGTATATTCAAGTTTACCAAAGGAAACAATGAGAAAATGGAAACTTGAGCAGATTTTGGACTTCCCCAGACCGGTCTCCACAAACTCACCACCCTACTT
This sequence comes from Chlorocebus sabaeus, assembly GCF_047675955.1. Lineage (NCBI taxonomy): Eukaryota > Metazoa > Chordata > Mammalia > Primates > Cercopithecidae > Chlorocebus > Chlorocebus sabaeus. The sequence goes on along the minus strand of NC_132915.1, from coordinate 84,839,287 downwards.
TCCTCCAAGTTAGTTGCTCCAGAGGTCCTAGTTTCCATTTGGCACCAGCTGAGCTACAAAAATTTGCAGTCATGATATTTCCCCATGGGTCCCAAGATTGGCGACTTGCCTCAAAGACACTGAAGAGAAAACGGACTTCCACCCAAGAAAATTGAGCAGGTCCTCAAGAGAATCTCCTGCTTTGTTCTTCCCTGATTGTTGCAGCAGAACGAGGTGACAGAAATCCAGCTGGGAGTGTCCGGTAGAAGTGGCCCTGAGGGTTTCTTCTTTCATTGTATAAGTTATTTGTTCACATCAATTTGTTAAAAGCTGTGGATTCCACTGGTGAGATCATGAGCACATTCATTTTCTCCTCCCAGAAGAAACTTTTTCTTGTGTCATCCTCAGCATTCTCGCCAGATGAAGCATCTTTTCTGTTGTCATTACTGCATAATTACTCCCCTTGGATTCTGCAACTTGACATGAAATATTCTCTTTCTTACTGCCAAATTTAAAATTCATGTGTTAGCTAACTACTGAGAAAAAAAAAAAAAAGATCTTACCTTGTGTCATAAGTCAATATAAATCCTATGAGATTAAAAATTTAGGGTTAAAAAATAAGCCACAAAAGCAGTAAGAAAAGTATAAATGAGTATTCATAACACCTTATAGTAGTGTTGTAACTTCTAAATATGGCACTAAAGGTAGAAGCCACACAGGAAAAAAAAAATGAATGGATTCAGCTATAAAAAAAAATTAAACTTCTGGAGTGAAAAACTGAAGACTGGGCATCAGAAGTGAGGAGGTGATCAACTTGTCATTATGCATCTTTTCGTACTGCTTTTGTGACTATGGATTTCAAATCCATAATTTTTTAAATTTGAAATTATTTTCAAATGAAATAATCATGTGAAAAATGTAAACTTCCATAGTCAAAACAATAAAAGACAAACAATAGAGTAAAAAGGAAAATGCAACATCTATCATAGACATAGGTTACTACATTTAATATGTGAGGAGCTAATAAATATTAACAATGCCATGTAACCTTGTGTTCAGAAATGGTCTTGGCAGACAGACAAATCAAGTCAGCCCCAGTGCTCCTTCTTGCCAACTGTATGGCTTGGGCCATGTTCTTTCCTTGTCTCCTTCCTTCTCTGCAGAATGAGGGAAATGTCCTCCATGGTATAATAAGAAAAATAACTGGTCTTTGTCCCAGTTGCTGGCACAGAGATCCTTAGAATCCTGGGATTTCCTTAGTGATGAAGGTGGTTGGAACAGTTTCTGTTCTATAAGGTGACCCTTGGTGGGCTCCTAGATAGCTTTGGGATGGGGGATGTTCACCAGGGAGACTCACCCTTGACTAAAAGATTGGAATTTTCAACCCAGCCTCCAGGGAGGGGAGAGGAGCTGGGGATTGAATCAACGGCCAATACATAATGATTTAATCAATCATGAGTACATAATAAACACCTCCATAAAAACTCATAAACAGTGGGGTTCTGAGAGCTTCCGAGTTGGTGAACACATCCACATTTCAGGGAAGTGGCACCCCGCAACTCACATGGACAGAGGCTCCTGCCATCTGGACCCTTCCAAACCTCATTCTATGAAGGTTTGGCTGCTGAATTGTGTCCTTAAAATAAACGAGTAACAGGCCAGGTACGGTGGCTCATGCCTGTAATCCTAGCACTTTGGGAGGCCAAGGCATGTGGATCGCTTGAGCTCAGGAGCTGGAGACCAGCCTGGCCAACATGGCAAAGCCCTCCACAAAAAATTAGCTGTGCATGGTGGTGTGCACCTATAGTCCCAGCTACCTGGGGAACTGAAATGGGAGGATCGCTTGATCCTCCTTGAGCCCAGGAAGCTGAGGCTACAGTGAGCCATGATCTTGTCACTGCACTCCAGCCTGGGTGACAAAGTGAGACTCTGTCTCAAAAAAAATTAAAATTAAATAAACCAGTAACAGTGAATAATGTGTTTTCTTAGGGGGAATATAGGAGAAAATAAAACTACAATACACTGTTACAAAAGTATAGGAGAGAGAAAAAAATAAAGTTTTAAAATAATAAAGTGCTTTCCTGAGTTCTGTGAGTCATTCTAGCAGAAAACCAAACCTGAGGAGAGGGGTCATGGGAACCCCAGTTTATAGCCATTGGTCAGAAGTACAGATGGCCCAGTACTTGCAACTGCCATCTAAAATGGAGGCAGTCTTATGGGACTGAGCTCTTAAACCTTAGAGTCTGACACTAACTTCTGGGAGTTAGTGTCAGAATTGAATAGGATTATAGGACTCCCAGGTGGTGTCAGAGAGTAGAAGTGCTGTTGGAAAAGACACCACATACATAGTGTCAGGAGGAAGTAAGACCCCTCCTACTTTTTCACACAGTTACTATAAGGATAAGATAACAGAATTTAGCAAACAATGGGCCCCAGTATTAGTATTATCATTGCTACTAGAAAAAAAAAAAAAAAAAACACCAATTGGAACACAAACAAAGATAATTAATAGGTAATTCACAATAGAAGAAAAGCAAATGATCAAACAGCAGATAAGATGTTCAATGTCATCAATCATTAAAGAACTGCATCTTAAAGTTAGATACCATTTTCTACTCATCTAATAATTGCCAAATATTAAAAATAATGGCAATGCCAGGTGCCAACAAGGAGTCACTTCAATGGGAGCGTAAATGGTATAGTTTCCTTAATGGCAAAGAGGCCATTTGTATCAAAAGTCGTGAAAACTATATGTATGTCCTTTGACCTCACTATTTTATTTCTAGGAATACATCCTAAAAAGCAGAAGAAAAACATAAATTTGCACAAATATTAGCTGCAAAGATGCTCCTTATGGCATTACTCATACCAACAAAAGGAAAAAAATTGGAAGCCATCTAAAAACCCTATATCCAGGGAAATCATTAAATAGAATATGTTTTGTCTTTAGTAGAATATCATGCAGCTATGAAAACAAAAATATTTAATGACAGGAAAGATTTTCATGATATAATAGGTGATTAAGGGAGGTTATAAAATAGTTTGTACAGTATTTGAAATTGCATATATTCATATTTGTTTGATGAAATGTAAGCAAATATGTCAAAATATTCAGTGTAGGTTGTCTCTAGGTGCAAATTTACAGGAGGTTGTACTTTGCTCCTTACTTATCTGTAAATTCTAAAGTATCTACAATAAACATTCATTACTTTTGACATGATTGTTTAAACAATAAACTTTTTAATGCAATTTAATTACCCTATTATGAAGACTGAAAATCTATCAAGAAAATTTTCTCTAAAGTAGTCTAAGAAACTAAAAAAAAATTATTCTAGTGTGCCTTCTCAGCCTACTCTCAGTTATTTTATTCACTAATTCATTTATTTATTCTTCCAATCTCTACACAACCATAGTGACTGGATTACAGACACAATTCCAGTGGGATTTCTGTCCCAGTGAGCTCCCAGGTTAGTGCAAATCTGAGAACTCAGGACAATAGAGGCAGGCAGAATCAAAGAAAGTCAACTGCTGGGAGGAAAAAGGTGAACAGATGGGGAAGACCACAGAGAACAGCCCAGCCTGAGCCTATTACAAGGAACAGCCAGTGTAGGAGCCAGACTGGTGGAGAAGAGCAGGTAGCAGAGGGCAGTCCAGGCAGAGGGCCCAGCTTGGACAAAAGCAAGAAGACTTGAAAGTACAGGCACATGTTAATTGACATGGCCAGGACATGGGGTGACTTTAAGGGAATAGCTAAAGAAAGTTGGTTTGGTCAAGATCTGGTTTGGCATTTTTCTTAATTTGCAAAAAAAGAAGTAAGGAAGCCATGCAGAGTTCTTGCCACCCCATTCATATTTGATGATAGGGTGACCCTGATCGTTCTAAATATAGTAGACTGGCCCCTCTGCCCTGAGCTGATGGCCACAATGACTTCCACAAAAGAGCCAGGAAGCCTAAGAGGTCTGAATTTCAGTAGGAACTGGATGGGCCGGTTGTCCCCGGGGGTTCCTTCTTTCTTGTAAAGGTTAAAGGCATAAAACTTTCCCTCTTGTTAAACATTGTACACACCCCAGTGTCAGCCACTCAGCTGAAAAGATAAAAACCACAAGTAGAATTTTTGGCAGAGCAGTATTGCATTGAATGAAGAACTGTTGCACAACACTCCTTCCTTACCCTCCCTCCTTACACAAATACACATTTTTACTTTGACGGGTGAGAAGGTCGGGGGGAGTGGGGAGATTAAAATTGGAACAAGAAATGAAAGTGGGCTGCAAGAAGAAATGTCTGAAATTTCTCAATCAAGAGGGAGAAGCATCTCCCAATAAGGACCAAACATCTGCAGATTCTTCCCGTCTGTTTCTCTTGAGGTTCATCCCTGTGGTCAGAACCCAAAGAATAACCTCCCTTGCCCTTCTGCATCTATCCTTTGACTGTCAATTATGTGCCAGGCACTGTGTCCAGCCAAGGATCTCTCCAGTAAGGACTCTGGGAAAATTCAGAGAAGAATTTCCAAAGCCTCCAGCTGCAAACAGTGGTTAGGTTACTAACCAGCACATTAACGATTCAAAAGTGATGAATGATAATCAAATCTACCCTTTACTCAGCTCTTACTATATACCAAGCATGGTGCTGGGTGGTCTACAAGTTTATCTCATTTAATCCTCACAGCAATGCATGCATCAGGGTCTATTATTATTGTCCCTACTTTAAGATTTAAGAAAACCTGAAGCTGGGAAATATTAATCCCAGTTTATTCAAGGCTACTGAGTGGCAGACCTAGGATAGTTATCACCTCCCCACCTCTGCTACCCGCCCCCCCCCCAATTCCAATCTGTTTTCTGGTCTAACTGAGCAATTTGTATTTTCCTGAAGGGACCAGGCATCCACTTCCTCTGAACCTTTGTTCAGGATATGGTTCTCACTCAGAGAGCCCTGCCCCTCTTCCCCCTGATTAGCTGGCAGTCACCCCTATCTCTTACCCATCAGCTCAACTGTGACTTCCTCCAGGAAACCCTCCTAGACCTCAAAGGCTTCAGATTACATTACATTCAGCACAGGGATCCCCTTGTCCTTCTCTGAAAGTAAAACAACCATGCTTATCTCTAGGCTTTTTGGACATGGTTTCCATGGTTTCCCTTCCACTTAAAATGATCTTCATTCACATGTACACACATGCACACACATATATACACACTTGTTCACATGTATGCACATAAACACCTCTTTCCTCTAATCCCACTCATCCTTCAGGTAGCATAAAAGTCAACAACTCTGAGAATCCTGGTCTGAACCATTCCCACAGCCCATCCCCTCAAGACGGAGGTGCCTCTGCTCCTCAGCCCTGCAGGACACAATGCTTGCTGTGAATCATACTCTTCACACCATTTTGTCATTGTTTCCATGGCACAATTAAACTTTAGGGGAGCAAATGCCTCTTGCCTCAGAGCCAAGCACATAATAAGTACTCAATAACTACTTTTTTAATAAATAAATGCTTACCCTGCCTACTTCCTTCTTGTCTGTGCCACTCAAATGTGGAAATAATTACGTGCCCTAATGTCTTGACTTGGCTTTGGTTGATATTTTCATTGTAACCAGAGATCCCATGATTCTATGACAAGAAATGAAGAATCCTGGAAGAATAAAAACAAATCCTTGCTATACGTGTTTTTGAGAACAAACCACATTGGGGTATGTAATATCATTTTTCCAAAGGTAAGAAGTAACTTGGGGTTGGGGAGGGGAAGCCATTAGTTAAGAGGAGGAAAGACTTTACTGAAAATCAAGGCTCTCATCCTATATCCAAACATTATGAAAATGAGTCAATTATTTGTAAGGAATTCTCACAAGATATACTTTCTTTTGTTTAAAGTGACATTTATTTAGTTTAAGAGGTCTATATTCAGATAGGTCATTCCTATCTCTATTCTTATCTACTCCATTCCATTCCCGAAGCCTCATTTTGGTAAAAACTTACATAACTTCCTTTAGTATCTGTCCAGTGTTTCTTTAATGTAAATATAAGCATAAATTTATTTGTTGGTTCCCACCCAAACTCTTTTTTTTTTTCTTTTCTCAATTTTTATTTTAGGTTCAGGGGGTACATGTCCAGATGTGCTGTGGGTAAATTGTGTGTCACTGGGGTTTGATATACAAATGATTTCATCACCCACGTAGTGCGCATGGTACCCAACAGGTGGTATCCCTCATCAAGTAGGTCCCTGTGTCTATTGTTCCCTTCTTTTTTTCCTTGTTCACAAAATACTTTATTATCTAGTGGTGCATACTGAGAACATACAGAAATCTGCATGGCCCACTTCACACGCAGTAGAACAATCTTCACTTTACAAGAAGTGAGTGTCAACTGTTTTATGCAATAGACAACACTTTAAAGTCACATTCTTAAAGAAAAGCTTCATTTACAAAAGAAATAAAAAGTAAAGCAGCAATTACTGCTTGTAAAAAGCAGCTGCTTTGTTCAAGAGTGGAAGGTTTATGCTTGTATTGAAAGACAACATGATCACAGATAATGAAAACAATGAACACATGAAAACGCTTTTACCATAAAGCAGTACACTTTCAAAATGAGATATACATAGTTAAAAATTTCATTACACTGTCTATCTAACCTTTAAATATGAGGACTTTCAGAATTAGGCCTCAACATTTGTAATTAGTAAATGAAAACTATGCAGCGGTTCTATGTCACTAGGAACTGTATTTTACAAAATGTATATAAAGTCTATAGCAAGTTGATTTTTAAAAAGCAAAGTTAATAAGAAACAGTACACTGAAGGTGCTCTATCCATTAAGCGCATTCTCTTCCAATTTTAAATGTGATGAACAGAACAAAAATTGTAACTATGCCACAGTTGCAATGCCAAAAAAAAAAAAAAAAAAAGATCAATGATCACACATGCAAGTAATTCTGCCACAAAGCTAACATTCCCCATTTGTCAGTTGTTCCAATAAAATGACATCTTAAAACACCAGAGCTGTCGATGGTGTAGCTTACCTTCAGTGTACTGAATGCGGTACACAACCTGCTTTTTTTTTTTTTTTTTTCCTTAGTTTTACTTTACTTGAAGTCTGGGATATATGTGCAGAACGTGCAGGTTTGTTACATAGGTATACATGTGCCATGGTAGTTTGCTGCACCTATCAACCTATCATCTAGGTTTTAAGCCCCGCATGTATTAGGTATTTGTCCTAATGCTCTCCCTCCCTTTGTCCCCCACCCCAACAGGCCCTGGTGTGTGATGTTCCCCTCCCTGTGTCCATGTGTTCTCATTGTTTAACTCCCACTTATGAGTGAGAACATGCGCTGTTTGGTTTTCTGTTCCTGTGTTATTTTGCTGAGAATGATGGCTTCCAGCTTCATCCATGTCCCTGCAAAGGACAAGAACTCATTCTTTTTTATGGCTGCATAGTATTCTGTGGTATATATGTGCCACATTTTCTTTAAGGAGACCATCCCTGCAGGCAGGCTCAAGAAGGAACAGACCCCTTTCGGCACTGAATACATCAACGGCATGCGGCACCTAGGAAAACATGAATATAAACAGCATTTATGCTGGCCATTTTGTCTGAAGACCAAAATGAAGCCAAGTCTGCTAAAAACAAATCAACCACCCAATATTGCTACTCATTTTATAACAGATGCTTTTGTCTTTAGTGTGAACTGCAACCATATACATTAGCACTGTAATTTTCTTCAGTCTTGGCAATTTAAAACAGTTCCGTGGTGAAATTTCACATAAGACACAAAACAGATTAACTAACATTTCTAAAAGAAATTCAAATATATCATGCTTCCTCAAATCTGCTGGAGAAATATTTATAAGTTTATATTCATTAATAAAGTGCTGTGAAATTTCTTCAGTCCCTGTATTTACTCAAACCCTTGGAGTTTCTTCATCTTGCTTAAATTTTGTCCTGGATGAAGGCATGCTGTAGGGCCTGGTTGATGCTAATTCATTTAGCTAGGCCCAACATTAGAATCTGGTCCAACAAGTCCTTTAACTGGTATACTTTTTTACATCAGTCTTCAGGAAGTGTCTGGCACCCAATCAAGTCAGCCAATAGGTCCTTAGTTGGATTAATGGTGCTCATGACAATAACTTTCTCCCTGTCTGTTACTTTATCAACTTCTATGTACATGAAGTTGAGATTTTGATCAAAATGCTGATCTTTGAATGCACCTTTTGAATCATCGTATTTGGCATCTTTCCTTTGAGATTCATCACAAGCTTCAATATACGGTTATTAGTTTTGCCAGGAAATAAAATTTTTCCAGTATAGAGTCCATATAAGGTGCAACCTACTGACCACATATGTATACCATAGTCACAGCTTTTACCTATAATGATTTCAACAGCACGATAAAATCTACTGACAAGACAAGGTATAACGTCATTATCTGCAACATGTGAAGCCAACCCCAGATCACAAACTTTAAAATAGTTTCTGATGATTAACCAGGATATTGTCTGGCTTGTTGTCCACATGTAGGATATCGCATATTTTGAGGAATTTCAATGCCAGGAAAAACTGCTGACTATGGGATCTTACAGCTTTAATATGAAAACCAGTATCTTTATCATATTTTTTAACACCTCTTGTAAGTTCATACTGAGAGGCTCGAATATGAGACAGAGATGTTTGTGATTGAAAAACCTGAAGAGTCGCAGACAATGAAGTTTGTCATCAGGATCGGCATCAAATTCTTTCGAGAACTCTAGTTCTTTTAAACCAGTCTTTTGCATGAGCTCATTGTTTCTGATGACCTTGACAGCCACTTCTTGGCTGGCTCTTGCATTATCTCTGGCTCATAAAACATTACTGAATATACCTTGCCCAGTGTAGCCATACACATTGTAACATTTATCTAGGACTTCACCTATGTTCACATGATAATAGCCTTCTGAATCAGTCCAGTTATCTCTGAGGTTGGGATTCTCTTTGAATCTTATCCATTGCCAGCAGCCCAGAGACAAGCACTATCAAAATCGTCAGCAAACATATCATCAGATTCTTTAAAACATATCAAGTACTAACAACTTCTTCTGAGATGAACCATTATTCTGTTCAACTGTCATTAGATTACGCTTGGCTTTCACTGAGGCCTCAAATGTATCAACATTTTCCCATTCATACTCTTTAACAACAGCAGCTACTCGCTCCAGAAGGATAGGTGATCATGTTTTCGTACTGCTCTGAGGGATGCTTGGTTCAGATGACACAGACATATTGCTATCTTCAGCAAGATATTTATATTTCTGAACAATTGCCTGCCTTTGGATTCTTCTCTGTTCTATTAGGGCTTCTTCATCTTCTTCCTCCACATCAAAATCTTCAAGGTTATCATCAGACAAATATTTCTGTTCAACTTTCATTTCTTCAGAAACACTTCCTTTAAATTTATCTTCCTTTACTTTGCTTCTGCTCCTTCATCTACGACCACCCCATGACTGAGACCACCTTTTCAAGCATGATCTGCTCCTCCAACCTCTGTCCCTTTTCCAAGGAGACCTGCATCTTCTTCTTGGAGACCCGACTTTTTGTGCTACATCTGAGTGGGGAATGAGACCTCCTTTTAATGGGAGATCTACTTCTTCTTCGAATTGGAGACCACCTATTGATGGGGCTGGCATCTTTTGATCTTTCATGTCTATTGAGGATATCATCTCAAGGTCGTGTTCTTGAAGAAGAAAGTTGTCCTCTCTCTGGTTCTCTTCATTTTCCTTCTAAGGATCGGCTCAGCTGTTCTACCAGGAGACAGTGTTCAAGAGGGAGATTTGCTCTGCTTAGATCTTCTATCATTTAAAAGTGGAGACCTACTTCTTCTTGATTTATCACGTGGTTTTGGAGACAAACTTCTTTTAGGACTACAACTAGGTCTTCTACTGGGTGACCTATTTTCTTTCGCAGATGAAGTATCTTTTTTTAATTGGGTTCTTTTCTTTATCAGCTTCAGACTGTTTTCATTTTCTCTTTCTGGACTGTGACCTTCTGTCTTTGGATTTACCTCTTAAATCAACTGGGGATCTCGATTTTTTACCTTGATCGTGACTTCTACTTTCATTTATAATTGGGGATTTGTCTTGTTTTTTTATTTACTCTTATCTTCAGTTTTAACCTTATCATCAGCAGGAGATCTGGCCTTACCAATTTTCTCTTAAGATCATCTTCTAAGGGTAGGGGATTTTAATTCTCTTGCTTGATTTTGAGACTTACTTCTTTTGATTGGCTTTTAGACTTTTTCCTCTCCTTTGACTTGCTCCTAGTTGTTTTCTGTTTAACGATTTCAATACCCCCCTTACTTTTCTTCTTATCAGACCTACATCTACTCCATTCTTTGGATCTGCTTTTACTTCGTTTTTTGTAGTACTTTTATTGTCCACAGTTCAAGTTTCCCCTTTGTACTTGAAGATCTAGTACTAGATCTATTTCCATTTCTTGCCTTTCATGAATCTCCCCCTTTTCTTCAGAGCCAGACTCATAATCTTGTAAAATGAACCCCATACCAGATTGGACCTTTCCTTCCATTAACTCACTATCAAGTTCAGCCTTAATCAAGACTCTCTGTTTTTCCAAGTCTTCTAGCAAAGCTAAATCATCAAGTTTAGTTCTTTTTGTTGGAGACATACCCTCTTTATCAGAAGCATCCGTAACCTCTTTTCTTTTGTGTTTCTTGCATTTATGCTTATGTTTATGTTTTTTATCCTTGTCTTCTGAGGAATGTTTATGTTTCTTATGTTTACTTCTGTGTTTATACTTTTTTTACTTATTTTGTTCTTATTTTGAGATTGGTCTTCTGATACTTCTCCATTTTCTTCATGTATACTCTTTTCAGAATTATCAGCATCTTCTATCTCCGGCTGTTCCCACAGCGTCTGGGTCTCCGCAGGGGCCATCTTGAACTTCCTGACTCTGCCGCCACTGTGATGATGACTTCCTGGACCATGAAAGGCAGTGGAAATGGAAGAAGGAAAAGAGCTGCCGCACGTGTGCCTATTGTTCCCTTTTTAGTGTTCATGTGTACTCAATGTTTAGCTCCCACTTATGAATGAGAACGGGCAGTATTTGGTTTTCTGTTCTGCATTAATTCACTTAGGATCATAGCTTCCAGCTGCATCCATGTTGCTGCAAAGACCATGATTTTGTTTTTTATGGCTTTATAGTATTCCATGGTGTATATGCACTACATTTTCTTTATCCAATCTAGGTTGAGTCCATGTCTTTGTTATTGTGAATAGTATTGCAATAAATATACGGGTGCATGTGTCTTTTTGGTAGAATGATTTATTTTCCTTTGGGTATATACCCAGTAATAGGATTGTTGGGTCAAATGGTAGTTCTTAGTTCTTTGAGAAATCTCCAAACTGCTTTCCACAGTGACTGAATTAATTTACATTCCCACCAGCAGGGTATAATTGTTCCCTTTTCTCCTCAACCTTGCTAACATTGTTGTTTCTTGACTTTTTAATACTCGTCATTCTGACTGGTGTGAGATGGTATCTCATTGTAGTTTTGATTTGCATTTCTCTAATGATCAATGTTGTTGAGCATTTTTTCATATACTTGTTGCCACATGTATGTCTTCTTTTGAGAAGTGTCTGTTCATGTCCTTTGCCCATTTTTTAAAGAGGTTGCTTGTTCTTCATTTGTTGATTTAAGTTCCTTATAGACTCTGGATATTAGACTTTGTCAGATACATACTTTGCAAATGTTTTCTCCCATTTTGTAGGTTGACTGTTTATTCTGTTGATAGTTTATTTTGCTGTGCAGAAGCTCTTTAGTTTAATTTGACCTCACTTGTCTGTATTTGCTTTTGTTGCAGCTGCCTTTGGAGACTTCATCATGAAATCTTTGTCAAGGCCTATGTCCAGAATGGTAATTTTTAGGTTTTCTTTTATGGTTTTTATAATTTTAGGTCTTATATTTAAGTCTCTAATCTATTTCAAGTTGATATTTATGTATGTGGTAAAAGGAAGGAGCTTGGTGTCAATCTTCTGCATATGGCTAGCCAGTTATCACAGCACCATTTAATCAATAGAGAGTCCTTTCCCATTGCTTGTTGTTGTCAGCTTTCCCAAAGATCAGATGGTTGTAGATGTGTAGCTTTATTTCTGGGTTCTCTAACCTGTTTAATTCGTCTATGTGTCTGTTTTTATACCAGTTCTATGCTGTTTTGTTTACTGTAACCTTGTAGTATAAAGTCGGGTAGTGTGATGCCTCCAGCTTTGTTTTTTTACTTATGATTGCTTTGACTATTCAGGCTCTTTTTATTCCATATAAATCTTAGAATTGTTTTTTCTAATTCTGTGAAAAATGATTTGGTAGTTTGATACAAATAGCACTGAATCTGTACATTGCTTTAGGATGTATGGCTATGTTTTTTTTGTTTTTGTTTTTTGTTTTTTGAGACATAGTCTTGCTCTATCACCAGGCTGGAGTGCAGAGGCACAACCTCGGCTCACTGCAACCTCTGCCTCCTGAGTTCAAGAGATTCTCCTGTCTCAGCCTCTCAAGGAGTTGGGATTACAGGTGTGTGCCACCACCCCCAGCTAATTTTTTGTATTTTTAGTAGAGACGGGGTTTCACCGTGTTAGCCAGAATGGTTTCAATTTCCTGATCTCGTGATCCACCCACCTCGGCCTCCCAAAGTGCTGGGATTACAGGCATGTGCCACCCTGCCCAGCCGGCCATTTTAACAACATTGATTCTTTCTATCTATGAGCACGAACCATGATTCTTTCTATCTATGAGCACGAACCATTTCTTCATTTGTTTGTGTCATCTCTGATTTCTTTCAGTGGTGTTATGTAATTCTTGTAGGATATTTCACCTCCTTCTTTTAGCTGTATTCCCAGGTATTATTCTTTTGTGGCTATTGTGAATGGGATTGCATTTTTTATTTGACTCTCAGGTTGGACATTATTTGTGTATAGAAATGCTACTGATTTTTGTGCATTGATTTTGTATCCTGAAACTTCAGTGAAGTTGTTTATCCATTCCAGGAGCCTTTGGGTAGAGGCTATAGGGTTTTATAGGTATAATAGCATCTATGAAGAGAAATAGTTTGACTTCCTGTCTTCCTATTTGGATGACTTTTATTTCTTTCTCTTGCCTGATTTCTCTAGCTGGGACTTCTAGTACTATGTAAATAGGAATGGTGAAAGTGGGCATCCTTGTCTTGTTCTAGTTCTCAAGGAGAATGCTTCCAGTTATTGCCCATTCAGTAGGATGTTGGCTGTGGGTTTGTCATAGATGGCTTTTATTCTTTTGAGGTATGTTTCTTCCATTTTTAGTTTGTTGAGGAATTTTAGTATGAAGAGATGTTGAATTTTATCAAAAGCCTTGTTGTTTTTAGCCTTGTTTATATAATGAATCACATTTAGTGATTTGCATATGTTAAACCAAACTTGCATCCCAGGAATAAAGCCTACTTGTTTGTGGCCAATTAGCTGTTTGATGTGCTTCTAGATTTGGTTTGCTAGTATTTTGTTGAGGATTGCTGCATCTATGATCATCAGGAATACTGGCCTTAAGTTTTCTTTTTTTATCTTGTCTCTGCCAGGTTTTGGTATCAGAATGATGCTGGTCTCAGAGAATGAGTTATGGAGGAGTCCCTCTACTTCAACTTTTTTGGAATAATTTCAGTAGGGTTCATACCAGTTCTTCTTTGTACATCTAGTAGTATTTGGCTGTGAATCCATCTAGTCCAAGGCTTTTTCTGGCTGATGGGATTTTTTTTTAATTACTTATTCCATTTCAGAACTAATTATTGGTCTGTTCAGGATTTCAATTTCCTCCTGGTTCTATCTCAGGAGGTTGTATGTTTCCAGGAATTTACCCATTCATTTTTCTTTATTGTTGTCTGCCTGCATTGATTCAAAGGAACAGTCTTTGAGCTCTGAGATTATTTCCTCAGCTTGCTCTATTTTGTTATTAATGCTTCCAATTGCATTATGAAATTACTGTAATGAATTTTTAATTTTCTGAAATTCAGTTTGGTTCTTTCTTCAAGTGGCTACGTCATGTTTCAACTGTTGGACTGTTTTACTTGGATTCAGTTTCAACTTTCTCTTCTATCTCATTGAGCGTCCTTGTTATCTGGATTCTGAATTATATGTCTGTCATTTAGCCATTCCACTCTGGTTAAGAACCATTGCTGGGGAGCCAGGGCAGTCATCTGGAGGTAAGAAGACACTGGCTTTTAGAATTGCCATAATTCTTGCACTAGTTCTTTCTCATCTGTATGGGCTGATGTTCCTTTAATCTTTGAAGTTGTTGTCCTTTGAATGGGTCTTTTTGCTTGTATATTCTTTGATGTCCTTAAGGGTTTTATTGTGGCATAAGTTGGGTCTAATCAATTGGCTTCATTTCTGGATGCTTTCAGGAGGCCAAGGCTCTGCTCAACAGTCCTGAGCTTCATGCTCTCATCCTGAGGAGCAGGCATCAAGCCTACAGCTTTGCTCTCTGGCCCCTCTAGGTCAAGCACCTGTTGCATTGGAGAAGCTGAGGTGTTCCCAGTGTGCTAGCAACAACATTCAGATGGGGGCTGCCAACAAAAGTGCTGTGACAGGACGGTGGTGGGTACACAAGAGAGTACACTGTGACAGGGGAGCCATGGATGACAGGGGAGCCATGGGCAGCAGGGCAGCAGGGCAGCAGGGAGCTGCCAGCAAGTGCACACCAACAGGGCAGCAGGAGGCCATGGGTGAGTGCCCACCAACAGGGCAGCAGGGGGACTACATATGCGTGCATGCTGGCTGGGCAGCAGTGGGGCTATGGCAACATGGCTGGGAAGAGTCTACAGGTTGGTATGTACTAGTGGGAGTCTCTGCAAAAGTACTCCAGTGGGAAGGAGGGGGCTGCCAGTGAAAGAGATTTGATGGTGGCTGCTGGCAAGCATTTCAGTGGGGCAGCTAAGGTTGTGCTGCAAGTGGGTGTAGCCAGGCAGGGACCCTAGGAGAGGCTGGCAGATGGGACATTCATTTGAGACTGGCCCCATCCCACAGGAAAGATAGCCCTGCTGTCTCCAGATCCAGCAACTAACAAAGGCTAAAGTCACCTAGAGGAATATGGGTGCTCATGGGATGGGTGACCATGGCTTGGGATGGGTGCTCATGGCTGTGTGCTCCACTGCAGCCTTTTCCATGCCAACCCTCTGGGCTCCACACAGACAGGAGTTCTGTCTCTGCTAACTCTCTGGACAGTTCTCCCTGCCAACTCAAATGTCTGTAAGGGTTGTGGGTCTCTTGTAGCTAAGATCCCAAGGTCTGTGGCAAGAGTGGGCCTCTTCATGCCTATTTCATTCACCCTTCCCCTAGGAGCCCCTCAGGGCCAAGAACAGTTCCAGTGGTCAGCAACCCTGTGCAGGTTTCCCAGCTTCCTCCCCTTTCAGCCCCAGGGCTTGCATCTTCCCTGTATCCACTCTCAATTCCTTCTTTTCAAAGATCTGTTTGGAGTATGCCAGTCTGCTTGATGTTCTGGTTGCTCTTGGTGGGAGAAGCTCTTCCTGGCTGTGTCTAGTTAGCCATCTTGGCTCTTCTCCCTGAAATACTCTTTCAACGCTAATGGTTCATATTTGATATAATCTTTACCTTGAAACGAAGATGTTTCCTTTTTTGTTTGCATTGGGAAATTGTATTTACTGCCTGTTGTGGTTTCAATGGGCTCTCCAAAGTTCATGTGTGGGAAACTTTATTCCTAAACCAACCGTGTTAAGAGGCGGGACCTTTAAGAGGTGAGTAGGTCATGAGGGCTCTGCCTCATTAATGGATTAGGGCTGTTATCATGGGAGTGATTTCTTATAAAAAGATGTTTTCAGCCCCCTTCCCTCTCTCTCTTATCGTCCATCACATGATGCTACAAGAAGGCCCTTACCAGATGCCAGCACCTTGATCTTAGACTTTCCACCCTCAAGAAATGTGAGGAAATAAATTTCTTTCCTTGAAAAATTACTCAGTTTTGAGTATTCGACACAGAATAGCAGCACAAAACAGACTAAGAACTCGCCTTACATTTGTTATGAGAAATTAAACTTATTTATCATGCTTATAATAGTTAACCCATTGACTTAAAATCTCATACATCTTCATGCATTTAATCCAAGTAACAACTGAAATGGTACAAGGTCCCTGGGATTAGGAGAATATATTTGTAAGTTTATCCCCCATTATATAGTTTATACAATTAAAAATAGAGTTTTATATAAGATTCATTTTAAAATCCAATGCAAGTGAAAATCAACAATGATAAGTCATGTTAATAGCATGTACCCTTGATATAATATACTAAAAACAAACCTCTGTGGTCTTCGCCCCCCAAACGCATAACTCCAGTCTAATAATGAGAAAAACATCAAACTCCAATTTAGGGAATTTTACAAATTACCTGAACAGTATGCCTCAAAATTGCCAAAGTCATTGGGGGGGAAAAAAAAAAAAAAAAAAAAAGTCTGAGAAACAGTCACAACCAAGAGGAGCCTATGGGACATGACAACTAAATGTAATATGATATCCTGGATGGGATCTTGGAACAGAAAAAGGATATTAGGTTAAAACTATGGAAATCTGAATGTAATTTATATCTTCCCCACAATCCTAGTTGAACCAGCCTAGTTCAACCAATAGTCAGCCTACTCCTAGACATGTGATAAAGTTTATCCAAGATAAACATAGCTACATAACTGACTCATAGCTGTCCACAAACACATGAGCGAGCCCAGCCAAGACCAAGTCTAGTCCAGATCATCTGAATCCCACTGAATCCTAAGTTAAATAAATATTTTGTGGTTGTTTCTTACACAGTATTTTTGTGGCAATCTACAGTGGATTGCCCAACTAGAACACGATTATTGGTACATCCTAACAGGAAAAAGATATTTTGGTGAAGAAGAAAGAGGGGGAAAATTCCAGGAGATATGGAGGTTTATGTACTCCAAAAATCTAGTATACTCACTAAACTCTAGTATAGTGATTAAGCATATTGAGCTCTTGCGTAAGACTACTTGGGTTCAACTCACCATCAACTACTTGGTTCTGTGACCTTGAGCAAGTGACCTGAACAACTCCTTTACATGTAAAATGGTGATAACAATAGTATATATCTCCTATGTACAGAACTGTAAAGTTCAAAAGAGTTGTAAGTATAAATTTATTACAACAGTGTCTGGTACATATAGTACATACTCATTAATGTTATCTAGCAGTAGTGATACTAGCAGTAGTAATAAAGTAGTAGTGGTATTCTCAAGCGAATCTGTCTACCCAAAATGTCCTTCCCACACTTCTTTACCTGAATAATTTCTAATCCTCATTAAAACTCTTGTTATCTCCCCCAAGGAGACTTTCCTTTATATCTTTCCTTTGGATTTGCATAGAACCCAGTACTTTTCCCTTTCCCTGTAGCTTGGGACATAATTTTGAAATTTTCTTTCTATGTATTTGCCTTTTCCTGTAGACTTTAAGTTTCTTGACGATACATTCTATACCTTGTTGTTCTCTTTGTAACCCAAATGTGAGCTTCATGCCACAAGCATATGCCCCTTAAGATCTAGACAAGATAAAAAATGAACAGCTAAATAAAATGTGATCAACGGACCAAGATGGCCAATTAGAAGCAGCTGCAGTACATGGCACTAACGAAGAGGAATAAAAGTAGCAAGTGAATTCAGCACCACCAACTGAGATATCCAGTTTCTTGTACTGCGACTGACTAAGCAAACAACTCAACCCACACATAATGAAGAAAACCAGGGTGGGGCAATGGCCCAGCCAGAAGCTGCATGGAGCCAAAGGAACCCCCACCCCCAACCAAGAGAAGCAGTGAGTAATTGTGTGACCCCGCCTGAGAAACCACAATTCTCACACAGAACTTTGCAACTCGTGAATCAGCAGATCCCCTCGTGAGCCCATGCCACCAGGGCCTTAGGTCTGACACACAACGCTGTGTGGAGTCTTAGCAAAGCAGCTGCTCAGGCATGCACAGAGACCTAGGAGTGTTACATACTCCAGCCCTAGGATCCAGAGCAAGGCAGGATACCTGTTCATACCCCTAGGAAGGGGGCTGAATCCAGGGAGCCAAGCAGCATCATTCTGCAGGTCCCTCTTCCATGGCACCTCATACTGGCTTGGAATTCCAGCCAGCCAACAGCAACAGGTTGGAGTCTGCCTGAGACAGGACCAAGTTCCTGAGGGGAGGGGCAGCCCATCTCTGTGGTTCAGTCACCTCAGCCATTCCAGCCTCCTGGCTGTGGAGAATCCAAACGGTCTAGACAAGGAAGGGTCCCCCTATGACACAGCACAACTGTTTTGCCAGATCGTGGCTAGACTACTTCTTTAAACAGGGCCCCAATCCATTCCTCCTCACTGGGTGGGACCTCCTTGTGGGGGTTTCAGCCACTCCAGCCAGGGTTATGCAGACACAGCTCTGATCTCTCCCTGGGATGGAGCTCCCAGGGGAGGGGCAGCCACCCTCTCTGTGGTTCAGGCAACTCAGCCATTTCAGTCTGCCAGGTTTTGAGAGTCCAAATCGTCCAGACAAGGAAGGGTCCGCCTCAGTGCAGCACATCTGCTCTACCAAAAAGCAGCCAGACTGCTTCTTTAAATGGATCACTGATCCTGTTCCTCCTGACTGGATGAGACCTCCCAACAGGATTCTCCAGCCACCTCCTACAGGTACATTCAGGCTGGCAACAGGTCAATTCCACCCTGGGACAGAGCTTTCAGATGAAGGAGCAGGCTGCCATCATTGCTGTTTCACAGCCTTCACTGATGATACCTCCAGGTACAAAAAACACTGAGGCAACTAGGGTCTGGAGCGGATCCCCAGCAAACCACAGCCACCCTATAGAAGAGTGGCCTGACTGAAAAAAAAAAAAAAAAACGAAAACAACAACATCAACAAAAATGACCCCATAAAAACCCCATTCAAAGGTCAGCAACCTCAAAAACCTAAGGTAGATAAGCCCACAAACATGTGGAAGATTCAATATAAAAATGCTGAAAACTCAAAAAGCCAGAGTACCTCTTCTCTGCCACATGACCACAACACCTCTCCAGCAAGAGCACAGAACTGGATTGAGGCTGAGATGGCTGAATTGACAGAAGTAGGCTTCAGAAGGTGGGTAATAATGAACTTCAATTAGCTAAAGAAACATGTTGTAACCCTGTGCAAAGAAGCTAGGAATCATGATAAAACAATACAGGAGCTGATAGCCGGAATAGCCAGTTTAGAGAGGAACATAACTGACCTGATGGAGCTGAAAAACACAAAAAGAGAATTTCATAACCTACAACCAATTGGCATACCTGAAAGAGATGGGGAGAATGGAATCAAATTGGGAAACATACTTCAGAATATCATCCTGGAGAACTTCCCCAACCTAGCAAGACAGGCCAACATTCAAATTCAGGAAATGCAGAGAATTCCAGTAAAATACTGCACAAGAAGCTCAACCTCAAGACATGTAATCTTCAGATTCTCCAAGACTAAAATGAAAGAAAAAATGTTAAGGGCAGCCAGAGAGAAAGGCCAGGTCACCTACAAAGGGAAGCCCATCAGATTAACAGCAGACCTCTCAGCAGAAAGCATTTAATCCAGAAGAGATTGGGGGCAAATATTCAACATTATTGAAGAAAAGAATTTTCAACCCAGAATTTTTTATCTGGCCAAACTAAGCTTCATAAATGAAGGAGAAATAAGATCCCTTTCAGACAAGCAAATGCTGGAAGAATTTGTAACCACTCAGCCTGTTTTGCAAGAGCTTTTGAAGGAAACACTAAATATGGAAAAGAAAAACTATTACCAACCGTGACAAAAACACACTGAAGTACACAGGCAAGTGACACTATAAAGCAATCACATAAACATGTCTGCAAAATAGCCAGCCGGTATCATGATGACAGGATCAAATTCACACATAACAATACTAACCCTAAATGTAAATGGACTAAATGTCCCAATTAAAAGACACAGAATGGCAAGCTGGATAGAGAACCAAAACCCATTAGTACGTTATCTTCAAGAGACCCAATTCACATGCAAAGACACATGTAGGCTCAAAATAAAGAGAAGGAGGAAAATTTACCAAGGAAATGGAAGACAGAAAAAATCAAGGGTAGCAATCCTAGTCTCTGACAAAACAGACTTTAAACCAACAAAGATTAAAGAAAGACAAAGTAGGGCATTACATAATGGTAAATGGTCCAATTCAACAAGAAGAGCTAAATGTCCTAAGTATATATGCACCGAATACAGGAACACCCAGATTTATAAAGCAACTTCTGAGAGATCGATCTACAAAGAGACTTAGATTTCCACAGAAAAATAGTGAGAGACTGTAACATCCCACTGACATTATTAGACAGATCATCAAGGACAGAAAATTAACAAAGATATTCAGGACCTGAACTCAGCTCTGGATCAAGCAGGCCTGATAGATATCTACAGAACTCCCCACCCCAAGACAACAGAATATACATTCTTCTCATTGCCACTTGGCGCTGACTCTAAAATTGATCACATAATTGGAGGTAAAACACTCCTCAGCAAATACAAAAGAACTGAAATCATAACAGTCTCTCAGACCACAGTGCAATCAAATTAGATCTCAAGAAATTCACTCAAAACCACACAATTACATGGAAATTGAACAATCTGATCTTGAATGACTCTTGGGTAAATAGTGAAATTAAGGCAAAAATCAAGAAGTTCTTTGAAACTAATGAGAACAAAAAGGTAATGTGTCAGAATCTCTGGGGTGCAGTTAAAGCAGTGTTAAGAGGGAAATTTATAGCACTAAATGCCCACATCAAAAAGCTATAAGGATCTCAGGTTAACAACCTAACATCACAACTAAAAGAACAAGAGAACCAAGAGCAAATAAATCCCAAAGCTAGCAGAAGACAAGAAATAACCAAGGTCAGAGGGGAACTAAAGAAGACAGAGATACAAAAAATGCTTTAAAAAATTAATGAACCCAGGAGCTAGTATTTTTTTTAATTAACAAAATAGATGGACTGCTAGCTAGACTAATAAAGATGAAAAGAGAGGAGAACCAAATAAACACAATAAAAAATGATAACGGGGATACTACCATTGACCCCCCAGAAATACAAACAACTGTTGGCAAATTCTATCAATACCTCTATGCACATAAACTAGAAAATCTAGAAGAACTGAATAAATACCTGGACACCTTTGCCCTCCCAAGACTGAACGAGGAAGAAAATTGAATCCTTGAATAGGCCAATAACAAGTTCTGAAATTGAGGCAGTAATAAATAGCATACCAACCAAAAAACAAACAAACAAACACAAGTCCAGGATGAGATAGATTCACAGCTGAATTCTACCAGACATAAAGAAGAACTGGTACTATTTCTACTGAAACTATTCTAAAACATTAAAGAGAAGGGACTCCTCCCTCATTCTATGAGACCAATATCATCCTGATACCCAATCCTGATAGAGATACAACAAAAAAGAAAACTTCAGGCCAATATTCCTGATGAACATTGATGCAAAAATCCTCAGTAAAATATTGGCAAACCAAATCCAGCAGCACCTCAAAAAGCTTATTCACCACAATCAAGTTGGCTTCATCCCCAGGATGCAAGGTTAGTTCAACATATGCAAATCAGTAAATGTGATTCATCACATAAGCAGAACTAAAGACAAAAACCACATGATTATGTCAAAAGATACAGAAAATGCCTTCAGTAAATTCAACATCCTTTCCTGTTAAAAATTCCCAGTAGGTATTGAAGGAACATACCTCAAAATAACAAGGGTCATATATGACAAACCCACAGCCAATATCATACTGAATGGGCAAAAACTTGAAGCATTCCCCTTGAAAGCCAGCACAAGACAAGGATGCCCTCTCTCATCACTCCTTTTCAACATAGTATTGAAAGTTCTGGCCAGAGCAATCAGGCAAGAGAAAGAAATAAAGCATATTCAAATAGGAAGAAAGGAAGTCAAATTATCTTTGTTTGCAGATGACATGATCTTATATCTAGAAAACCCCATCATCTCAGCCCAAAAACTTCTTAAGCTGATATGCAACTTCAGCAAAGTCAATGTGCAAAAATTTCTAGCATTCCTATACACCAAGCAACAGGCAAGCAGAGAGCCAAATAATGAATGAACTCCTATTCACAATTGCTACAAAGAGAATAAAATACATAGGAATATAGCTAACATGGGAAGTAAAGGACATCTTTAAGGAGAACTACAAACCACTATTCAAAAAATCAGAGAGGACACAAACAAAAGGAAAAAAAATTCATGCTCATGGATAGGAAGAATCAGTATTGTGACAATGGTCATACTCCCCAAAGTAATTTATAGATTCAATGCTATTCCCATTAAACTACCATTGACGTTCTTCACAGAATTAAAAGAGAGTGTTTTAAAATTCATATGGAACCAAAAAAGAGCCCAAATTACAAGATAATCCAAGCAAAAACAACACAACTGGAGGCATCACGCTACCTGACTTCGAACTATACTACAAGGCTACAGTAACCAAAACAGCATGGTACTGGTACACAAACAGACACATAGACAAATGGAACAAAATAAAGAACTCAGAAATAAGGCTGCACACTTACAACCATCTGATCTTTGACAAACCTGACAAGATAAGCAATGGGAAAAGGATTCCCTATTTAATTAATAGTGCTGGGAGAACTGGCTAGCCATATGCAGAAAATTGAAACTGGACCCCTTCCTTTCATCATATACAAAAATTAACACAAGATGGTTTAAAGACTTAAATGTAAAACCCAAAACTATAAAAACCCTACAAGAATGAAAACCCAAGAGACAGACTAGAGGAGCCCTAAGGTATCCATTAAACATTATTCATTAACTTCTCTCCTCTGCATCCACAATAGTCCTAGTTATGAACCACCCGTGGGGGAAATGACAAAATAATCACTCAAATTATTTTCTGTGTCCGTGGCTCAGATGAGGCTCCCAGCTGAGAAAGACTGGAATAGATTGAGGCAGGTCTAAGGACATGGAGTCTGGGTTCCTAGAAATATGATATGAGAAGGAGGGTTTCTTGGCTATTTCAGGCCTGGGAGGAAAAGAATGACCCGGAACTTTAAATATTAGAAGACTCTTTTGATCTCCTTATGTGGCCTTCTCCTATGGTTTCTCTTTTCTCAGGAAACCACATCAAGGTCCCAACAAAGGGGCCTCATGTCCATGGAAGACTCAACATTTAAACGTTTCTACCTTAATTCTAATTGTGGTTATACATCACAGACTTGTGATGTCAGGACTGAAAGAAGCATTCATCATACACCTTTAAGCTTGTGTCCATAACCAAACAACATCTCCTAGAAAGTCCAATGAATTATATGTATGCCCAAATGTAAGCCAACTCTATATGTAGTAATAAGTCCCATTTTTCCTATCAGAATACCAATTTTAAGAAAAATTCTTGGCCAAGCCAAATATTAAAGCTTTTAGGAGTACACATAAACTAGTCATATTTTTATTCATAGTATTTAATATGGCCATTAAGTTATACAAATACATCTAAAATAACCTAATAAAAACTATATTATGCAGAAATACTGCTTTTTCCCATTCTCATGTATATTGCAATGTTTATTCAAAATCTTTATTGTGTATCTTCAACATCTTTATAATCATCAAATCAGTTTTCCAGAGTGTATCATCTATACTTCGGTGTAAGTTAACCCATGAATTGTACTCATACTGCACATGTAATCTCAAGCAACAGGTGCCCATTTTTATAACATGCAAAGATTTTTTCATTTGTCTTCTGGTGCATACTTGTGATCTTCAAAGAGTAACCACTTAAATTTATCATTTTATAAAGCCATCTGTTAAAAACTTATTTACACTCCTACCTACCACTTATATTTGGGAAACTGTGCCTACCCCAAGAAAAAGATTGAATCTGGGTTAGAGACCTTTGCTGCATTCTGACTATACCATGTTATTTCTGTAATCATCTAAAACTAGTGTTGCTTGAGATCATTTCAGGTTAGTTGTCTTCCTCCAACATTATACTGATGATGGAAAAAAAATTGTTAAGATAGCACATAATCAGACACTCCACAAGGATTTGAATATGAAGAAACTCCCTCTTCTCTTTGAAGTAACAACAAAGTGAATTGAGTACAGAACTTGCCTTATATTTGGACATGGAGAATAATACTTTTTATTATCTGTTTCAGCCTATGAATATCACAAATATACTGCAATGTACTTTTAGTGTTAAAAGTTTTAAATTGTAAGTTTTTTTCATTTAAAATAATACATATAAATGCTATATTTTATTTTGTTGATTTTTACGTAAACTGTAAGGCTCTCAAAATATAAATGAAGCCTGCTTACATTAGTTCCTCTCTCCATATATAGAGATCTCCATCCTTCTTGTTTTGTCTGTAAGCTTTCTCATTCACCATCCTGAAATCCATTTATTTACTCAAGGAACACTTTGTAAGCCACAGCAATCATCAGGTTCTATTAGTTCATGAACATCAAAGGGCACAGAATGATCTCAAGTTGTCAAAAGTCAATGGTATAGAACACAAATTCATTTCAAAATATTTGTTGTTTTCCTTAAATTTACACTTTCTGTTTTAATTTGAGAAGAGTTGAGTAGTTTCTTTGCTGTCTTTACTGAGTTTAATTTAAGTTCCTTTATTTGTCTCTTGACTTTTCAAATAGCTCTCACCATGACCAAAATATGAAGGCTTGAATGAACCAAATATTGAAGGGGATTCCAAGAGTCTGACCTGGCCCAAGCAGCAAGTTCATTCTAGAAAATGGTGAGAAGAATATACAACAGGAGAACTTGACCAGGTATTTCCTTTTAGATAATGTAGAGTCACTGAATATTTTTTAGCCAACAGCTGATGCTGTGGTTTGAATGTTTGTGTCTCCTCCAAAATTCATGTTGAAACTTAATCCCCAATGTATCTGTATTAAGAGGTGAGGCCTTTAGGAGGTGATTATGCCCTGAGGGTTCCACCCTTCTTGATGGAATTAGTGCCTTACAAGAGGGCTTGAGAGGGCTTGAGAGGGTGACTTCAGCACTTCTCTTTTTCCATATGAAAACACAGTACAAAGGCACCAACTATGAATCAGAGAGTAACCCCTTATGGAACATCTAATTTGCTAGCACCTTGATCTCAAACTTACCAGCCTACAGAACTGTGAGAAACTGATTTCTTTTGTTTATAAGTTTATGCTATTTTGTTGCACTTTAAGGAACTAGAAGAATAAGAACAAACAAAACCCCAACTTGGCAGGAGGAAGGAAATAATAAAGCTCAGAGCAAAAGTAAACAAAATAGAGATTTTTTTAAACTCCAAAAGATCAATAAAATGAAAGTTGTTTTTTTTGAAAAGATAAACAAAACAAACCTTTAGATAGACTAAGAAAAAAGAAGACAACTCAAATAAATGAAATCACAGATGAAAAAGATATAACAACACAGAAATACGAAGAATCCTAAGAGACTATTACGAAAACTATATGCCCACAAATTTAATAACATAGAAGAAGTGGATACATTTCTGTACACACATGGCCCATATTAACTTATGAAGAAATAGAAAATCTCAGTAGATTGATAACAAAGGAGAAAATTGAATCAGTAATTTAAAAGTCTTCCATCAAAGTAAAGCTCAGAACATGATGGTTTCACTGCTGAATTCTACAAAACATAAAGAATTGATACCAATTCTCAGCAAACTATTCCAGAAAATCGAAGAGGGGGGAATTCTTTCAAGCTCATCTAATTAATGTGGCGTTACTCTAATCCCCAAACCAGAAAAGGACATACCAATAAAAGAAACTACAGGCCCATTTTCCTGATGAACATAGGTACCAAAATTCTCCAAAAGATACTAACAGACTGAATCCAACCACGTGTTAAAAAATCATGCCAGGGATGCAAAGTGGGATTCATCCCAGGGATACAAAGATAGTTTAGCATACACAAAACAATAAATGTGATACACCACATTAACAGAAATAAAGACTAAAATTATATGATCATTTTAATATACGCATAAAAAGCATTTGACAAAATTCAACATCCCTTCATGATAAAAACTCTCCACAAATTGGACAGAGAACATATGTACCTCAACATCATAAACCCATATTTGAAAAGCCCACAGCTAATATCATACTGAATGACAAAAAGCTAAAAGCTTTTTCTGTAAGATCAGAAACAAGACAAGGATATTCACCTTTACCACTTATATTCTACCTTATATCAGAAGTCTTAACCAGAGAAATTAGGCAAGAGAAAGAACGCAAAGGCATCCAAATTGAAAAGGAGAAAGTCATATTGTCCTTGTTTACAGAGGACATAATCTTATAAATAGAAAACTCTAAAGACTCCACCAAAAAACTGTTAGAACTAACTTAAAAATTTGATAAAGTTGCAGGATACAAAATCAACATATAAAAATCCATAGCATGTCTATATGCTAATAGTGAAATGTCTGAAAAATAAATCAACAAATCAGTCCCATAGTATAATAATTTAAAAAATGAAAATAAAATATCTAGGAATAAACTAAACTAAGAAGGTGAAATATCTCTACACTGACAACCATAAAACTTTGAAAAGAATTGAAGAGGACACAAATAGAAACATATCCTATGTTTATGAATTGAAATAATATTGTTAAAATGGCCATAATACCCAAAGTGATCTGCAGAATTAATGCTATCCCTATCAAAATACCAATGGCATTCTTCACAGAAATAGAAAAAACATATGTAAAATTTATATGAAACCACAAAAGACCCCAAATAGATAAAGCAATCCCGAACAACAACAAAGTAGGAGGCATCACATGACCCGACTTCAAAATATGCTATAAAGCTACAGTAACCAAAACAGCATGATGTTACCATAAAAACAGACCAATGAAACAGAATTAAAAGCCCAGAAATAAATTCACACACTCATAGCCAACTGATTTATCCAAGATGTCAAAGACACACACTGGGGGAAAAATAATCTCTTCAATAAATGGTGTTGGGCACGAACATAAGGAAGTGAACAATAGACACGGGGGACTACAAGTTGGGGAGTGAGTTGGGGGGGAGCAAGAACTGAAAAACTACCCATTGGGTACTATGCTCACTACTTGGGTGATGGGTTCGATTGTACTCCAAACTTCAGCACCACGCAATAAATGCCTATAACAAACCTGCACATGTACACCCTGAATCTAAAATAAAAGTTGAAAGCAGAAATAAATAATCAGTAAATTGTGCTGGAAAAATTGGGTATTCACATTCAGAAGGATGAGGCTAGACCCTTACTTCTCAGCGTATACAGAAATCAACTCAAAATGGATTAAAAACTTAAATGGAAAACCTAAAACCAAACTACTAAAGGTAAACATAAGGGAAACACTTTATGACACTGGATTGGGCAAGGATTTTTTTTATGTAAGACCTCAAAAGCACAGGTAACAACAACAACAAAATAGACAAATGGAATTACATTAAACTAAAAGGCCTCTTCGCAGCAAAGGAAACTGTTAACAGAGTGAAGAGACAACCTACAGAATAGGAGAAAATATGTGCAAAACATACATCTGGCAAGGGGTCAGTATTTAGAATATATAAGGAACTTAAATAACTCAACAGCAATGCATAAATAAAATAAAATAACCCAATTAAAAAATAGGCAAAAGGCCCAAATAGACATTTCTCAAAAGAATACATACAAAAAGCCAAAAAGTCTTTGAAAAATGCTCAACATCATTAATCATCAGGGAAATGCAAATCAAAATCACAATGAAATACAACTCCACTCCAGTTACAATGACAAGAAAGAAAGAAAGAAAGAAAGAAAGAAAGAAAGAAAGAAAGAAAGAAAGAAAGAAAGAAAGAAAGAAAGAAAGGAAGGAAGGAAGGAAGGAAGGAAGGAAGGAAGGAAGGAAGGAAGGAAGGAAGGAAGGAAGGAAGGAAGGAAGGAAGGAAACAAAACAAAAGAAAACAAACGTTGGTAAGGAAGTTTGTGAAGAAAAGGGAACAGTTACACACTGTTAGTGGGATTGTAAACTAGCACAGCCATTATGGAAAACAGTATGGAGAGTCTTCAAAAATTAAAAATAGAACTACCATACAACCCAGCAATCCCACTACTGAGTATATATCAAAAAATAAAATGATTATGTCAAAGAGTTATCTGTACTCCATGTGCACTGCAGCACTATGTACTGCAGCACTATTTACTGCAGCCTAAGATATGGAATCAACCTAAGTGTCTAGCAGTGACTGAATGCATAGAGAATATGTAGTGTATAAACACAATGGAATACTCTTCAGTCATAAAAAAAAAAAAAAAAAAAAGAATGAAATGCTATCATTTGCAACAATGTGGATGAACCTGGAGAATATCATGTTAAGTGAAATAAGCCAGACACAGAAAGATAAGTGCTATGTGATTGCACTGATACATGCAATGTAAAAATATATATATTGGTATCATAGAACCAAACAGTAGAATAATGGTTACCAGAGAATGGGGATGAAACGGAGAATGAAAGGATGGGGAGAAGTTTGTCAATGGGTACAAAGTTACCATTAGATAGGAGGAATAAATTTTGATGTTCTATTCTACAGCTATGGGAGACTATGGTTAACAGTAAAACGTTGTATAATACGAAATAGCTAGAAGAAAAGCTTTTGAGTGTCTTCACCACAAATGATAAATGCATGAGGAGATGGATACACTAACTACTCTGATTGGATCATTATACAACATAGATATGTGTCAAAGCATCAAATGGCATTTCTATAAATGTGTTCAATTACAATGTGCCAATTAAATAAATAAATATACTGAGTTTTGTTGGGCAGTAGAATTGTATAATATTAATAGTAAAACTTTCTCTGATGGAGAAGAGTTGGGGTCTGCTTGTGGAAGCCAAGGGAAGAGGGATTTCCAAAGTTGTGGATGCAGTCAAGAGCAACAAAACGGTTAAGAAGTCTGTAGAACAGAAGCACTGCCACTCTCTGCATGTAGTTCTAGCTTGAGGAAACAGCCCAGTTGGCCTAGATTACTAAAACAGGACCTCTTTTAGGGGCTCTTATCAAGGAGGATCTAGCCATGTTCCTAATGGAAGGGAGAAGGCAGACTGAGGAGGAAAACCAGGTTAGCTCAGATCACATCTGCTTCTGCAGCACTTCCCTGCCAGGTGGGGACTCTCCATGCTCACACCTCACCAGCTCTGCGGGGTGCTTTCCTTTGTTTCATTTCTAGATTTCCAGCCTGGCATTTTCTAGTGCCAACGTGTCATTCTCTCGCCATCCCACTGGAATGAACGCCATCTTCTGGGCATACTTTTCAAGTACAATCAATACCTACCTCCCTTACAAACATCAAGAGGAAGAAAGAAGGCAGACATGGAAAGCCCAAATCTTCAGATGACCAAAAAAAACCATATTTGAATAAGCTTATGGTCAGATATGTTCAACAATCAGGTTTCCCAAGGGACTTTCCTCTGTAGGCATCCAGCCTTTTCAAGAGGTCTCTACTACCATCACAATATGGGGAATAACTCTGGCTAGCCTCAGGAAATCAACCTTATGTAGATCGAAGTAACTGCACCTCTTCCATCTGCCAAAAGAGTTCTACTGTCTCTCCCAGGCAAAATATAGACTTCAGGAAATATTGCCATTAGGCAATCTGAGGGTGGCTGCAGTAAAGCATTCTAGAATGCCTGAGATTGCCCTTGAAAAAAAAAAAAAAATACTACTAGCTTTGCTTCCCCTCCCTGGAGACAAGGATGAAATAATAAACCAGACATCCCTGCCCCTCTAACATCAAAATGTATTTCAGAGTATGGAATGAACCCACCTGCATGGATTCACTGGTCTGTGGCAGAGGTGGCTGCCAAAATTAGGGATTTAAACCAGAAACCCAAACAGAAAACCACACATTGAGAAAAGCATGTGCACATCCCTCTCCCAATCCTCTTGCCCCAGAGGGGGAAACAATCTGTGGACAGTGTCCAGCACCACTTTTCCTTCTCTGCAGAAGTAGCAACTTTGACAACTGATAATCACTCTTGTTTGAAAGAGGGGAGAGAAAAGGAGTTTTGCTAACCCCAGAGGCAGAGTTTGCCAGGCCCAGGCAAGGTCTGGTGACAGCAGAACACATGATTCTTACCCAGTTTGCGGGGTATTCCAGTCATTCTAGAATGCTTTACTGCAACCACACTCAGATTGTCTATTGGCAATATTTCCCAAAGCCCATATTTTGCCTGGGAAACAGACAATAGAACTCTTTTGGCAGATGGAAGGGGTGCAATTATTTTTATCTATGTAAGGTTGCTTTTCTTAGGCTAGCCAGAGTTATTTCCCATATAGTGATGGTAGTAGATTAATTTTAACAAAAGACTTCTGGCATATCAGCAATGAAAGCACTTTTGGAGAAGGTAACAAACGTGCAGAGTTGGTCCATAGAGTTCTGATGACTTCCTCTCCCACCAGCATTTCAGAAAGAGCACTGATTTTGGATTGGACAGATCTGGTCTCAAAGCCTGACTGGTAAATTCGTTCTGGTAAACATTCTGGTAAATCCCAGATTCTGGTAAATTCAGGCAAGTCATTCCACCTCTCAGAGCTTCAGATTTCCACCTGTAAAATAGGAACAATAATGTCTTTTTTTTTTTTTTTTTTTTTTTTTTTGAGAGGGAGTCTCGCTCTGTCGCCCAGGCTGGAGCGCAGTGGCCTGATCTCAGCTCACTGCAAGCTCCGCCTCCCGGGTTCAGGCCATTCTCCTGCCTCAGCCTCCGGAGTAGCTGGGACTACAGGGCCCGCCACCTCGCCCGGCTAGTTTTTTGTATTTTTTAGTAGAGACGGGGTTTCACCGTGTTAGCCAGGATGGTCTCGATCTCCTGACCTCGTGATCCACCCGTCTCGGCCTCCTAAAGTGCTGGGATTACAGGCTTGAGCCACCGCGCCCGGCCGGAACAATAATGTCTTATATGGCTTGTGTGAGACTTAAACAGACAGGGTAAGTAAAACGCCTAATACATCACCTGGTCCATAATGGTCTTAAGTGTCCTATATCATTGCTGGTATTGTCATCACCACCAAGGTGGAGGAAGAGAGAACAAGTAGTGAGTTACCTCCTGATGTCTATTATCTCCATTCTTCTCTAGACACCCTTCTGCCTTCTGCCTAAGTTCATGCTGGCAGAGAACCAGGCTGGGCATTCAGGAGTCTAGAGGCCCAATTACCGTAAAGCTTGATGTATCTTAGCCCGTGGTTGGCTGGTAAATGTTTAATGAGGGAGAAAGAGGACCTTGATTTGTAACTTTTGCTGATTTTC
This sequence comes from Chlorocebus sabaeus, assembly GCF_047675955.1. Lineage (NCBI taxonomy): Eukaryota > Metazoa > Chordata > Mammalia > Primates > Cercopithecidae > Chlorocebus > Chlorocebus sabaeus. Next base: position 84,807,931 of record NC_132915.1, on the reverse strand, counting down.
ATGGTGTAAATATTCTCTCTGTGGCAAATTTCAAGCTACCAATGGGATGTCACTAAAAATAGAGTGGGAAAGAGATGAGCGACAACAGAGCATTATATGGCATTTTCCTCTTTTGGATACAATACATGGGAATAACTTCAAGAGTATATTAATTACAGTAATAGTAAAGTCTAGCAAAATAAGAAGTAATGAGTTTTTAATATCCCTTACCTTTGTTTTCAATATAATTCACTTGATTATAAGCTTAAATAATTTTCAGTAATGGTTGTATTTAACAGCCAGCTCAAAAAATTCCTGAAATTTTAACCAGCAAGCCAGTATATGTGAGCTCCAGCTCGCTGCTGATTCTAGCCTGCTGGTTTGTACCCACAGTATCAGTATCATCAGAATGGAGTTTGAACATAGGCAACAGGGTTGGCCATTAAAAGATTCAAATGACTTAGGATGGGACTTCCCCAGAATTCAAGACAACTGTCAGGGAGACAAATCCTCTTTTAACTCTAAAAATCCCTCCTAGAGAAAGTAGCCACCTTGGGGTCCTTAAATGAGGGGATCACTTGGTTTTCAACATTCAGGGCAAATCCAGTGCAAGTCAGCACACTGGAATGCCAGGGATTTAATCTGTAAAGTTGGGGTGGTGAATGGAGAAAAACCCATGGGCCATCATTGTGCCTCTGCCCCCGCATGGCTATGTGACTTTAGGCCAGTGACTTCATCTCCTTTAGGCTCGTTTTCATCATCTGCAGAATGGGGACAGCACCTACCTGCAAGTGTGGTTATGAGGTTGATGAGATAATGTATTCCAGCTGGCATTGTGAACTGCCAACCATTATAAAAATGTAAGGTATGGCTTCTATGTGGGGAATGAGACAGAAACCTGGAGTGAGAAAGATCTAGGTGGGGAAGGAAGGAGGAAGGAGGTAGTCAGCTTAGCTAAAGGACAATGGAAGAAACTGGGGAGAAGAGGTTTGGAGTAGGAGGAGGATAAGGGAAGTGAAGGTAAGAGAGGGTAGTACACAGTCCATTGCATTTCAAGTCATGGCCTCAGTGTTTTTCCAACCCTCTGGTCACACTCACTGCAGCAATTTCTTCCTTATTTCTTAACAGCTCCCATGTACATCCTAGTGATTGCGATCATACATTCTAATGATCATGAGTTTATGCTTGTATTCATGCTTTGACATCATCCCCACCACCTAGAATAGATTCCTGTTTTCTCAGACTCCACCTTGTGCCCCTCCTCCCCACTATGGCCTCCTCCATGAATGGAACTATCTCAACTGTACTGTTCGCATTTTATTTACCTGGCTATCAGAGCTCCATTTGGACAAAAATCCTTCTTGAGCTCTACCATGTTTCTGTCTCTGTTTGACACGCAGCTTGAAATACTATTGGGCCTCAAATGAGAAAAATTGAAAATCAATTTCAATCAAGGTGATGACTTGCCTTTTTCATGCCTTCATTTACTGGGTATTTTTGTGCAAGGATTCTTAATATAGTCTCTTTCAAAGACACTTTTTCCTCTGGCCAAGGTGGAGCAAAAATGGGACAGAGGTGTTGATACGCAATTTGAAACTTCTCAGCAGTGGAACACGCTATCCAGGAGGCAAAAGTCTTCTCATTACAGGAGAGATCCGGAGACTGGACAGTCTCTTGGTGAGCAGGTTGTAGAGGTGTTGAGAGCACCCAACAAGTTGGCTTCCAAAGCTCTTCCAACTCTTGCCACCATTCAAATATACCTAGCCTTAGAACCCATCATTCAAGGCCCGTAGCACGTTCTTCACCATTTAGGAGGACTATTATAAATATTGAAACACTCACTGCACACCCCCATGAAATATATCTAGCCAATAAAATAATAGGGAGTCTACAAAATCTTATTCCAGGAGTCCACTCATTCCCCAGGGCATCCCAAATCCTAGTTGTAGTTACACTCTATTCTAGCTTTGAAGCCATCATAGAAACTTTGGTTCTGAAATATTCAACACAGATAGGGAATCTGAGGCCATGATAGATCATATTTCTTAATGTTATTTTCACCTATTCCTCCACCCCATCTATCTGGCCCCTGCCTTAAGCATCTCTCACCTGGACAAAGGCAACTTCCCTCCATGGGGGGCCTTGCCTCCAGCCTCTCTTACCGCCAACTCACCTTCACACAGCTGCCAGAATGATTACTCTGACATGCAGATGTGATCAAGTCCCTCCTCTGCTGACAATCTACAATCACACGTATAAAGTCCCAGTGAGCCTGGTTTACCAGGTCTTCATTATTCTTTGTGCCCTCCTTTCCTCCCGTTTCTTCTCCAGGCAGCCTGTACTCTAGCTATACCAAGTGGATTACTGTGCAGGTGCTTACTCCCCTTGAATGCTTTAGCCCTTTTCATCCTCTGCTTGGTTCCACTCTTGCCAGTCACTGAGGACCAAAAGAATTGGGCTAGATTCAGTTCTGACTGGCCACACCAAGTCAGCCTTTGTCAACCAAACACCATGGTGATACCAGGTTATAGATAATGCTATATACCAGGTAACCTAAAATACCTGCTGCCAAATCTCTGTGTGAAACTGGGGAGTCCTTTCCCTTTCTTGGGCCTCAGTTTCTCTTTCGGAGGCTAGGTGGGTATCAGTCCAAGTGAGTATTTTGCACTCTAATAGGCTAAATATTTCTGGACCCATATTCATTTTCCCAGTAGGTATTTGTTGAACACCAGATATCACCTGTCACTGTGTCAAGTGATGAGGACACAGCTGTGACTGAGACAAATACAATCCCTACCTTCACAAACTGATTATCCTGCATTTCTCATTGAAGCACAATAGTTCTTTTTCTCCCAAAGGTTGTTTATTCTAGCCAAGAAGAGCAACTTATGGTTCTGCTATGATTCAGTAACCATCCGCTTAGACCAAACTCAGCAATGCTACGTGCTTTCATAGGTAAGACATCCTTAAATCTTCACAACGATCACATTGCTGTTCCCCATTTACCAATAAGGAAACTGAGGCTAAGAGGGGTTCAGAATAATATCTTAATATAACCTAAGATCAAAGAACTAATAAGTGCTGAGATTCACACCCAGGTCTGTCTGCCTCCATCGCCCCTGCTTTCATGCCATAGGCAGTTTTCTGTTTTTCTTTTTAACCAGGCATTTATCAGGGCCTACAGCTTGGGGCACTATATTGGGTCTTATAGAGACAAAGAGAAAATGAGCTTTCAGTCTGATAACTTTGATCTGAAATATGTAACTCTGACCTCACCCAGCTTTCCCATACTTGCAGACATAGCTTCGGAGAGAAGAAATATTTGAATCAGATGAAGACAGAGCTGGACTGGATTTGGAAATGCCAAGCAGAGGAGTAGGGGCCTGCCTGGCTAAAGGCTTCAGAGGGTCCAGGAAGCTGTGAGTCACAGGGGGCTTGAAGAGGAGAGGATATGCTGAAAAATGAGATCGGCCAAGTGCTTTGGGGCCAGATCATTAACAACTTTAATTAGATCTCACTCCAGTTCAGCTGAAGATTAGTCTGAAGTCCCTGAGGAGGTATTAGGTACACTGGAAGAGGGATGGAAACAAGACTAAAGTAGAAATTCACCAGGAATAAGCAAGAAATGACTCCAGCATCCTCAAGACTTAATAGAACTCAGATGGTTCTCAAGGTACCAGCCTCCTGAACAGGAAAACATCTACTACTTAAGATGAGAGCTTGGTTTATTTTAGTTTGTAAAGGTGCAAAGCATGCTAATGGGATAACCTAGGGCAGCTGAGATTTTCTGAAGGTTTGAGTAGTTAGAGGCGGTGAGCACGGCCCAGGGCCAAGAGTGTAGCTTTGGAGTTAGCCAGGTGTGAATGCAAAAGTCCTCAGTCTGCCATCTTCTCCCTGTTTGAACTTGCACAGTTTCCTTCCAGCTCTCTGTGCCTCCATTTCTTCAGTGAGGATATGAAGTAAATAATATGAACTTCATGTTATTTTTGTGAAATGACAAATGTAAGCTCACTTAGCAATGTGCCTGCACCAAGCTAGCACTTGTTAAATCATAACTGACAATTAGCTAACTTTAACAGCTTGTGCTAAAGAGAGAAGACTAGGTATCTATTAAACAGACACTTGGTGCCACGTACTATGCAGGCATTACTTTATTTAATCCTCAGAGCAGTTTTTCTAAGGAGGTATAATCCTCCCAACTTAGCCTTCTAAGTAACTGAAGTTCAAGAAAGTTATGCTATACCTAATCATTTTTTTAAATCTGATTGTAATCATTTATAATCCTGAGCCAGATTGCTTGGGGTTCAAGTCCTGGCTCTGATACTTTTAACTTTGTTCCTGAATGTAGTAACTTTGTGTCTTAAACTGTCTACCACTTTGTATTCTCTTTCATAAACTGTAAACCCTTCTTCTCGCAGTCCTTGTAAAGTATATTAAAGTAATATATAATATAACCAGCCCACAGTGACTATTTAAAAATGTGGTGTTACCCTTGTGGTGAATTCACATAGCTATGAGATAATGGAGCTGGAATCTGAACCCATGTCCAAAGCCCAGGCCCTTCCCTCCAAATCACATGATGGGAAATAACCCCAGTGTGTAAACCTATAATGGTAGACTAGATGGCTTCCAAGAATGGGGGAGTTTCCCAAAAGGGCCTAGCTGCTCCAAAAGTCTTTCTAAACCTAGCTAAGTGCCTCAAAGTCTTACCATTAGTTTCGCTTCATTGGATTAAAACTCAATTAAAAACCAAATGTTGAATTAGAGATGTAAAGTAAGCCCATTATTTCTTGCTAAAGTGTTACAGTCCTACTTTCACATAAGATGGCTATCACCAAGCAGAAAGCAAGATGCAGGTAGTGTAAAACTAAAGACATGTGACTTTCAATGAAATAAAAAGAAAAATCTACAATTAAAAGTTCCACCAAGACATGGGAGTGGGCTCCCACAGTTAGGTAGCCCAGAGCAAGAGAAAGAATACCACACTGTGAATTTTAAAACTTGGATAAATAAGGGGTCTTACTCTACCTCACTATATGACCTCAGCCAAATCTCTTCCCTCCTCTGAGCCTCAGTTTACCCTTCTGTAGCAAAGGGCTGATATCAAATGTTTCTAAGCACATTTCAGCCCTGACAGCCTGAGCTGTTAGAAAAAAAAGGGAAGCCCGGAAATGACTGGGTGAGACAGAGTCCTCCCTGGGACATCTGGAAAAGCCCAAGGAAGACAGCAGAGCTAGCCTGTGGAGACAAACCATCTGGAGCCAGCAGGAGCCTCAATCTTATCATCTGACTGTGGTTGCCAGGCCACCAATTCCCATTCTGAGGTCTGAGTTCACCCATCCCCGAGATCAGTCTTAAGATGAAAGCTGAACTCAGAAGTATCAACAATATTCTGGACTTGCATTATTCTATTACCTGAGATGAGAAGGCTTTATCCAGAGTCACACAGCCTGACCTTGAATTCAGATAGAACTTAAAGAAAACATCTTCACTAAATGGCAGAGTTCGCAATGGACTTCAAACTCAACTCTCATCCAGTGCTTCTTTGGTTCAATTAGATGGGCTCCAATTCCTCTAGGACAGTAATTCTTAACCAGGGTTGACTTTGTCCCCACAGGGCAATGTCTGAAGGCATTTTCAGTTGTCACAATAGAAATGGAGGGAGTTCTACAGACATCTAATGGGTAGAAACCAGGGATGATGCTATGCATACTACAATGCACATAGCAAGTCCCCACAACAAAGAATTATCTGGTCCAAAATGTCAGTGGTGTCAAGGGTGGAAAATCCTGCTCTAAAGCATAATCCTGCTCAAAAGCTCATCCTGTTTTTCAAGTTACCCCAACAGAGAGTCTTGTTAATAAATTCTTTAACATCCCAGCTAAGAATGAATCATAGGTCCTATAGCTCCTGGTTCTTGAACTTCCCCATCTGACATTCAGATCACACAAAAGGAACACAGCTTTCTTGTCAGGTGCAAAGATGTTTTGGTTTTGGTTTTGTTTTCTATTTTTCTTTTTCAACTTTTATTTTAGAATCAGAGGGTACATGTGCAGGTTTGTTACAAAGGTATATTGCATGATACTAAGGGATTTTTTGTTTTTTTAAATCTTATTTTTGGAAGTCACTTTATTTTTTTAATTTAAAATTTTTTATTTTTTATTATATGTTAAGTTCTAGGGTATATGTGCACAACGTGCAGGTTTGTTACATATGTATACATGTGCCATGTTGGTGTACTGCACCCATTAACTCGTCATTTACATTAGGTATATCTCCTAATGCTATCCCTCCCACCTCCCCCCACTCCACAACAGGCCCCGGTGTGTGATGTTCCCCTTCCTGTGTCCAAGTGTTCTCATTGTTCAGTTCCCACCTATGAGTGAGAACATGTGGTGTTTGGTTTTCTGTTCTTGCGGTAGTTTGCTGAGAATGATGGTTTCCAGCTACATCCATGTCCCCACAAAGGATACAAACTCATCCTTTTTTGTGGCTGCATAGTATTCCATGGTGTATATGTGCCACATTTTCTTAATCCAGTCTGTCATTGATGGACATTTGGGTTGGTTCCAAGTCTTTGCTATTGTGAAGAGTGCCACAATAAACATACGTGTGCACGTGTTTTTATAGCAGCATGATTTATAATCCTTTGGGCATATACCCAGTAATGGGATGGCTGGGTCAAATGGTATTTCTAGTTCTAGATCCTTGAGGAATTGCCACACTGTCTTCCACAATGTCTTCCACAGTCCCACCAACAGTGTGAAAGTGTTCCTATTTCTCCACATCCTCTCCAGCACACTGTTGTTTCCTGACGTTTTAATGATCACTATTCTAACTGGTATGAGATGGTATCTCATTGTGGTTTTGATTTGCATTTCTCTGATGGCTAGTGATGTCGAGCATTTTTTCATGTGTCTGTTGGCTGCATAAATGTCTTCTTTTGAGAAGTGTTTGTTCATATCCTTTGCCCACTTTTTGATGGGGTTGTTTTTCTCTTGTAAATTTGTTTGAGTTCTTTGTAGGTTCTGGATATTAGCCCTTTGTCAGATGAGTAGATTGCAAAAATGTTCTCCCATTCTGTAGGTTGCCTGTTCATTCTGATGGTACTTTCTTTTGCTGTGCAGAAGCTCTTTAGTTTAATTAGATCCCATTTGTCAATTTTGGCTTTTGCTGCCATTGCCTTTGGTGTTTTAGACATGAAGTCCTTGCCCATGCCTATGGCCTGAATGGCATTGCCTAGGTTTTCTTCTAGGGTTTTTATGGTTTTAGGTGTAACATTTAAGTCTCTAATCCATCTTGAATTAATTTTTGTATAAGGTATAAAGAAGGGATCCAGTTTCAGCTTTCTACTTATGGCTAGCCAGTTTTCCCAGCACGGTTTATTAAATAGGGAATCTTTCCCCATTTCTTGTTTTTGTCAGGTTTGTCAAAGATCAGATGGTTCTAGATGTGTGGTATTATTTTTGAGGGTTCTGTTCTGTTCCATTGGTCTATATCTCTGTTTTGGTGCCAGTACCATGCTGTTTTTGTTACTGTAGCCTTGTAGTACAATTTGAAGTCAGGTAGCATGATGCCTCCAGCTTTGTTCTTTTGCTTAGGATTGTCTTGGCAATGCAGGCTCTTTTTTGTTCCATATAAACTTTAAAGTAGTTTTTTCCAATTCTGTGAAGAAAGTCATTGGTAGATTAATGGGGATAGCATAGTGTTGGAAGTTCTGGCCAGGGCAATCAGGCATGAGAAAGAAATAAAGGGTATTCAATTAGGAAAAGAGGAAGTCAAATTGTCCCTGTTTGCAGATGACATGATTGTATATTTAGAAAACCCCATCATCTCAGCCCAAAATCTCCTTAAGCTGATAAGCAACTTCAACAAAGTCTCAGAATAAAAATCAATGTGCAAAAGTCACTAGCATTCTTATACACCAATAACAGACAAACAGAGAGCCAAATCATGAATGAACTCCCATTCACAATTGCTTCAAAGAGAATAAAATACCTAGGAATCCAACTTACAAGAGATGTGAAGGACCTCTTCAAGGAGAACTACAAACCACTGCTCAATGAAATGAAAGAGGACACAAACAAATGGAAGAACATTCCATGCTCATGGATAGGAAGAATCAATATTGTGGAAATGGCCATACTGCCCAAGGTAATTTATAGATTCAATGCTAAGGTTTGAGGTATAACTAAATCCATCACCCAGGAAGTGAGCATAATGCCTAATAAGTGTTTTTTCAGCCCCTGCTTCCCTACTCTCTCCCCTTTAGCAGTCCCCAGTGTCTATTGTTCTCATCTTTCTGTCCCTGTGTACCCAATGTTTAGCTCCCACTTGTAAGTGAGAACATGTGATGTTTGATTTTCTGTTTCTGCATTAGTTGTTGTTGTTGTTTTTTAATTTATCTTAATGTCAGAGATAAGGTTGCCTTGAGTCACACTTCCACAAATAAGATAATTTACCTGTTGAATTCCTGGAGATTTCAAAATGGGGTGAGGGGTTGCTGAGCCAGTTTCAAAACTGGTCACAACTGCTTGTTTGTCAGAGTCCATAGCTTCCTGCCTTCGTTTCTTCCCACCTCCTTATGCTACTCTTTAAGTCATGCAACACCACCTATCATCCATTTGTGCTACCAACAATGATCATAGCAATGCCTGTTCTGGGGTCTGCGGATTGTAGAAAAAGACATACTTGCTTCTCTCAAAAAAAAGAAAAAAATCTCAGTCTGGTGGGGGATACAGACATGTCAATGGATGGTTATTGGCACACAAGAGTAACTACCTTAGTGGGGAAGCCCTAAGTAGATACAGTCACACGCCACATAAGGACATTTTGGTCAATGACAGACCACATGTATGATGGTGGTCCCATAAGATTTTAATGGAGCTGAAAAATTTCTATCACCTAGTGACATCATAGCCATCACAACGTTGTAGCACAATGCATTACTTACATGTTTATGGTGATGCTGGTGTAAACAAACCTACTGTGCTGCTAGTCATATAGCACATGCAATTATGTGCAGTACATCATACTTGATAATGATAAGAAATGAATATGTTATTAGATTATGTATTTACTATACTATACTTTTTATCATTATTCTTCACATGTACTCCCTCTTCTGAATTTAAGTTAACTGCAAAACAGCCTCAGGAGGTTTTCCACAAGAAAGCATTAGTATCATAGGAGATGACAGCTCCATGCATAGTATTGTCCCCGTAGACCTTCCAATGGGACAGCACGTGGAAGTGAAAAAACAGTGATATTTATAATTCTGACCCTGTGTAGGCCTAGGCTGATGTGTGTATTTGTGTCTTTATTTTTAACAAAAATGTTTAAAAAATAAGAAATTTTTTAAATATTTTAAAATAGATAAAAGCTTATAGAATAAAGATATAAACAAAATATTTTCATACAACTGTACAATGTGTGTTTCAAGCTAGGTGTTACAAAAGAGTCAAAAATTTAAAAAATAAAGTTAATAAGTTAACTTTTTAACTGAGTTAAAAAGTTAAAGTTCATAAAGTTAAAAAGTTACTGTTCACTAAGGTTATTATTGAAGAAAGAAAATGTTTATGTCAATTTAGTGTAGCCTAAATGTAGAGTGTTTATAAAGTACAGCAGTGTACAGTAATGTCCTAGGCCTTCACATTCACACACCACTCACACATTGACTCACTCGGAGCAACTTCCATTTCTGCAAACTCCATTCATAGTAAGTGCCCTATATAGCTTTTCCATTTTTTAAATCTTTTATACCACATTTTTACTGGACATTTTCTATGTTTAGATAGACAAAATTTCCCACTGTGTTACAATTACCTAAGTATTCAGGACAGTAGCATGCTGTACAGGGACACAGCCTAGGAGCAGTAGGCTCTACAGTATAGCCTGGATGTGCCGTAGCTGTACCATCTGGGTTTGTGTTAAGTACACTCTATGATGTTCACACAACAACAAAATTGCCTAACAACACATTTCTCAGAATGTATTTCTGTCATTAAGGATGCATGACTGTACTTGACCCATGTTGAGGGATCAGAGAAGGCTCCCAAGGGGAAGTGAACTCTAAGCTGACGCTTAAAGAGTCATCTAAGCCAAAGCAAAAGCAGCAGAGAAGAGCTCTAGGCTGGACAAAAGTATATTCCGATGGCTAAAGAGAAGAGAGAGCGTGGTGCCTTCGAGAAACTGTGAATGGTCCCCTAGGACTGAAACAGAAAATTAAGGAGAGAGAGGCTGAAGAGGAGGGTGAACAGAAGACAAAGCCAGAATGAGAGGGATTTTATGTGCCAGGTAAGGAGATAAGTTTTATCTCGGGACAAGGAGGCAGGGACCTGGTCAGATTTCCAGAGGAGAAGGATTGTTCTGGCGGCATGGTCAGTATAGATGGTGAGGGCACTGTCAGGATAGATGGTGAGGGCAAGAGGGGAGGCAGGGAGACTAGTTAGAAGGCACTTTCAGCAGTCCAGGTGAGGGGTATGGCAGCCTGGCCCAGGGAAAAGGCCACAGGGATGAGACACGTAGACAAATGCCAGTGGGGCTGACTAAGTATGGCGGACACTGCCTGGCTATGGAAGTGAGGTGTTGGGAGAAGTCAAGTATGACTCCCAGAGTCCTGCCTTGGGACCACTCTGGTGGTCACTGAGAAAGCTACAGGGGAGTTGCAGATTGGGGGCAATGTGCCTATTTCAGTTCTGGTTATATTGAGTGTGAATTTTCCAGCAGCCCACTGTCTATGCTGGTACGGGGCTCGGAAGAAAGCCTTCAACACCCAAGGGACAGTGGTACCAAGATGGGGGTGACACACTGTGTCATGAGGTCTTCATCTACCCCAGGAGAGCTGACACCAAATGTGGGATGGTGGGGAAGGAACAAAAGCAACGTTCACAGAGCTCTCCATTGTTGTCAAGCATATAGTTTAGCTGGAGAAGAGCCTGATATGTCTGGTGTCCTACAGCCTTATTCTATCCTCCAACAGTCTGCATGGCTGGTATTACCCCCAATTTAACAATGGCAGAAATGGGGGTCAGCGTGGAGAAAGTGATAAGCTCATCAGCATGGAGTTGAGATTCCAAGTCAGGTCCGCATGGTCCCAAATCCTATGCTTTTACTACATCAAACATTTTGCCTTGGTCTTCAAAAGACCACCCCTGTATTTCAAAATTTTCAGAATGGTGAAGCTCACGGGCTCTGAAGTCAGGAAAACACAGATATAAATCCCAGCTTTGTGATTTATCAGCAGCTCATCACCCTCGTTTGCAAAGCAAAAGATAATTACTGACTTTACAAGGATGTCATGAGGATTGATTAAGATTAGGACATGGAAATCACTTAGCACAGTAGCTGGAATAAAGAAGTACTCAGTAAAGGTGTTCAGCATTGCTATGTTTAAGTACTCTTAAATCATGGTTTTCAACCAAGGCCATTTGGCCCTCAGGGGATATTTGGCAATCTCTTGCCAAATTTGTGGTTGTCACAACTCAGGAGAAGGTTGCTACTGACTTCTAGTAGGCAGAGGCAGGGATGCTGCTAAATGTCCTACAGTGCACAGATCAACAAAGAATTACTTGGTCTGAAATGCCAGTTGTGCCAAGATTAGATGAGAGGCACACATTTTTTTCCCCTTTATTGACACAGGGCCTCACTGTGTTGCCTGACCTGGTCTCAAACTCCTGGGCTCAAGCAATCCTCCTGCCTCAGCCTCCCAAGTAGCTGGGATTACAGGCACATGCCACTGTACCCAGAGATAGATTAGGAATGATCTAATCTAATTTATTCATTTTACAGAGGAGAAAATGGAAACCCAGAAAGGAAAAGCGGCTTGTGTCTCAAGGAACGTTTGGATGGAGAGGAAGAAGACCCTGAAAATTGCAAGCTGGCTGTCTGGAACCTTATCAGTAAGGAAGTTTCTGTATCCTTCTTGCTCTTTATTCAGGGAGAGTTGCTGGGGCGACTATTTTCTAACCACTTTCAAGGGGGAAGAGGCCAGTCAGCGGTGCCCTGGGTGAGGGCATCCTGGCCCACTCCTCCTGGCAGTCATACCCCAATCCAGCCACGTCTGACCCAATGAAGGGCAGTAATCAGGAATGTGAATTGCACAATGTATCCAGGACTTTATGAGCATCATGTCACTTTTTCTTCATAACAAGTAGTTCTGTCATCCTGTTGTAATCTATGAGGACTCTGAGGCCTAAGGAGGTTCCATGGTTTGCCTGGGGTTACACAACAGAGGGACACGTGGAAACCAATGTGCTCCAGAGTTCACATTCACTCCCACCTCTTGCGACTGTCCAGTGAGACCCCAACCTGGGCCTCCAAAACCCTCATTTCCTCTACACTTATAGGACCTAAGCAGGCTTTATCTGAACACAGGGTTTCAGTCACTAAAGTCCCACTTAGCCATGATCATCAAAACACACATTTCACTGGAATAGCCCACTCCCCAGCTACACAAAAACCATGCATCTGGGTGGATTCTCAGCCCTCTTGTTTTTCTGGAGACCAGAGACAGGGGTGTGAACAGCCTGAAGTCACATAGCAAGTACATGATGGGTCTCCTGACTCCTTGTCTGTTTCGTATTTGGAAACAGAAAAGCAAAACTAAAAATACCAACTCTGAATTATGCCTTTTCAGGAGTGGAGAGGGGGCTGACCTTCTGACAGTTTCCTTCTGATACAAAGACATTTGCATGAAGTGATTCCCCAAAAGATCTTGGAGAAAAGACCTTAGTTTCTCGTGTCCTCCCTTGCTCAGCTAAAGCAAATGAGACTCTGGATTGTTAATATAGCAACTTAAAATGGGTAAGTAAAACTACAGAATGCAAAAAGAAAAGCTGTTTGAAGATCCCAACGCCAAAATGTTTCAATTCTGTACATCTTTAAGCCAGAACTCAAAGCTCCACTTTCCTTTTTAAAAAAGGAAAGAGGCACACAGCAGTTCCCTGATTTCTCTTTCACAGCAGCCATGTGCCAGCAAGAATGTTTTTACTTCGTTCATTAGTTTATAGCTTATCTCATCCCAAAGGTGTTTTGACAGTAGTGGGGAGCAGGCAGGAGAAGAATCAAAGTAATGGGCAAATGTCAGATAATAAGAAAAGCCAGGAAACATTAGTAAACAGCAAGGAACAGTTGTTATAATGAGCTGCCTAGTAGCCAAATCAATGAGGAAAATCAATCCATTAGCAGGCTTACACTGCCCATAAGAGAAAAAATATGTATCTGATGATCAGAAGAAAAATTTTCTTTGACATGATGTGAAAAAATAAAACTTTATTGTTTAATACACTGAGTGAGATTTGGGGGGTTTGTCTATTGCAGCAACTAGCATTAATTACCCTGACAAATCCCCACTGCTTTACCTCCCTCAACCTCCCACAGATACTCAGTGTCTGTTGAATGAAGAAATGAGCACCAACTCCACACCAGGCTCTCTGATTTCCAGGTGACATCCTATAATCTTCCTATTAGGTTGGGATGTTGTGCCTCTTATTCCATAGACAAGGGAATAAATGCCTTGGTCTTGTAGATATTTTAAACTGAATAATTCATTGCCATGGGGGGACTGTCCTCTGCATTGTAGAATGTTTCATGGCAATCCTGCCTTTAGCCCACTAGCTGTCAATATCACCACCGCCTTTGGTTGTGACAACAAAAAACTATTTTGTTAATAGCCCTCTGCTATTAACAAAAGTTCCTACAGCCAAAAGTACCCACAGTTGAGAGTCACTGCTCTAGGCCTATGATCTGTAAGTACATTTTCTACATCCTTCTCTGCCAACAACCCCTATACCCCACTACACACACTACAAATCCAAGATACAAAGATGGAACAGGACGGGACAGCCACAGGAAACACACTTGCTGGAAAGAATGGGGCACACACAGAAGTCACAGATTCAGAGCTGCTCTGAAATCCTGCTGGGCAGATGTCCTGAAGGCTCCAGCTCTGGGTGAGGGGCTGTGAATCTTCTGTCAGGCAAGCTCAGCCTTGTCCATTGTTCTCATGACCACTGGATCCACTCTTTGGTTGGGAGTTGCAGGAGAGTTCTCCTTCCCACAACACTCCTTGGAGTTTAAATAGTTTCCTTAATCCACTTTCTGTTCGTGGGAGGCTGGCATCCCAAGGATTGCTTTAACTCTCAAAGATTGTGCAGCCCAGACTTGAGGCTTCTTTGGTGTTGCATTTCACTCAATAACTTAAGAAGCTTCTGATGTCTTTGCCAGTGAACACAGGCAAAGTTCTTTTTAAGATACATTTCCTAAATCTGCCTTTTCCTTTTCTTTTTCATCACCTTGTTTCTCTCTCTCTTCACCTAATAGCAGCTACCTTGAGGCTACATGGAAAAATCAATGACAAGACCACACTTCTAATTTGATCTTTGACCTGAGTCATTTCCCAAACAGGAGATTTTACTGGGCCTTTGCCACGTAAATCCCTTTTAAATTCCATCTCATATTGTGTGGAACCTAGAAATAGTCTGCTGTTTCAACTCCAAGGTCCCATCTTTCTGGGCTCTATTATTCTGAATTTCTGATTGCAACTCATCTAACAATTTCTTGAGCTCATGTAATACTCCTAATACCTTGCCAAATACAGCTATGCTACCATCACCCTATTTTCCTACTTGTTACCCTGAAGTGATGAGTTCAATGAGCACTCTTTGCCCTTCTAGTCATCACAGGTAACAACTTTCCAAAACCTTGCCCCTGCGTAACCTGATCTCCATCTTTCCAGTCTACAGTTCAGTTTCCAATCACGTGTCTCTTGACCACTAAGCTAAAATCATTTCTATTATCCATTTTTTAATGAAGCACCCTCACTACCAGTATCAATTTCTGCATTAGACTAATTAGCACTAGCTGCTAAAACAGACAAATCCTGAAAATTTCAGTGGATTAATAAAATAAATGTTTATTACTCACTCATTCAAAATCCAATGAAAGTAGGGAAGACTTTTCTTGTCTTGGAGCTGCAGAGGAGAAAATTGCTTCTAGAACTTAAGCAATAAAGGACAAGATTGTTTAAAAGGCTTCAAGGGATAAAGGCCCACTTAACCTGGGTAAAGAGATCAGATTAAAGGTGTGCCTCCTCTCTCTTCATGACCTTGGCAAACTCAGTGGACACATATTGTATATGGTGTAGCTCTAAGACAGAGGAGGACCATTCATGAGTATAGTCACCTGGTGCCCCGTGAGCATCACCTCCCTCCAAGTGGCTTGTTCTGTACTGGCTCCCAAATATCAAGACAAACATCAATAAGCTTGGAAGCCTCCATGAACAGGGGGGTAGCTTCTATAGAGAGCTAGAAACTGTGGGATGGGAGAAGCCAATTGTAGTAGACTATTATTGTTCACAAATATTTGCTGTCCCTTCCTAAGAGCAAATTTCCCTTCCCCACCTCATTGGCATAGGCTATGGTCAATGCTGCATGAGTGAAGGTGATATGTTTCACTTCTGGTAGAAACTTTCAGAAACAGGGTATGAAGACTCCTGTTCTCTTTTTCTTCAATCACCATGATCAGCAATGTTTTAGATAGAGTCTACTTGATCAACCTGAGTCCTGGGGTGAATATGGGTTGGAGCAGAGTAAAGTTGTTTTAGCCTGTGTTGAATACATAGTGTGAGCAGGAAATTAACCTTTGCTTCTAAGAGCTCCTGAGATCTTGGATTTGTTTGTTACTATAGCATAACCTAGCTTGTCCTGACTAATAACACCAGTGAAGGAAATGCAGGAGATGGACCCAAAGAAGAAAGAACATAGTTGGGAACAAGGTTGTTGTCATCAACAACCTGAAGAGCCAAGAGAAAAATCAACACTAGATTTGCTCATGTGTCACTCCCAAACTGTGGAAATCACAGGGACGTAGCTCAGTTTAAGGAATGATGTTCTGGAAGAGTAATGAGCAACTGGTGATTGGAGTTAATTGCAGAGGAGCAAGCAGCAGTCTGAGATAAGAGAATGGGAGATGGCTCCAAGGCCTCTCTCTTCCAGTGCTAAGATGCTGTCATTACATGAAAATCTGTATTAAAGGTAGCCTTTGGCCCAGGAGTTTCCACATGTCAATGAGTACTATGGTCTGAAGGTCTGTGTGCCCCATCAAAAAAAAAAAAAAAAAAAAAAAGATATCTTGAGGCTTAATCCCAAATGCAATAGTATTAAAGGGTGGAGAGAGGTGATTAGGTCATGAGGGCAGAACCATTGGGATTAGTGTTTTTATAAAAGAGGCCTGAGGGAGTTGGTTTTTCCCTTCCTCCATGTAAGGACGCAGCAAGAAGGCACCATATTTGAAACAGAGAGCGAGCCTTCACCAGACACTGAATCTGTTGGTGCCTTGATCTTGGACTTCCCAGCCTCCAGAACTAAGACCAATAAATTTCTATTATTTATAAATTACCCAGTTTACAGTATTTTGCTATAGCAACCATAACAGACTAAGACAGTGAGGAAGGCACAGAGACTTAGGACCATACAGAATCTCAGCTAAGCCAAAGAACCCATCCTCCTGGGGAGGCCCCAAGGCCCAGGATGCAGTACTTCTCAGGAAGTTTCACTGTGTTTTCTCCATTAAACACAGCTATGCATTGGGCATTTGTGTCATTGGGCCGCTTCCTCTTTCTTTCTCTGTCCTTTTTTCCCTGTTGCTGATTCTCTCTGTCCCGGTTTCCTTTTGTCCCTGGACCTCCGGCCTGTTATCCTCCTCTGTGTCTCTGGGTTACTGTATTTGTATTTCTTTTGCCTTTGTGTATTCCTGCCTCCATCTCGGTCTGTCTTTCTGTTTCTGTGCGTCTTTTCACCTCTTTCCCAACCCTCCCTCTACCTCTCCCTTATACAAGTTGCCTCCATCAATAAATCACTCAAACACTTTTTTATGAAAAATGCACCCCTAGGAAACTGGTCCTTGAGCATTTCTCTCTCACCATAGCTGGTACTAAAACCATTTACTTGTTCAACTGCATCTTCAGTTTCTGACTTGTTGTCTTTTTATTTTTTTAATCACTTTCTTTTCATCCCTCTAATGAAGTTTCTCCCCTAACCAGGCAGGCATTACTCATCTCCAGCCCCAGTGACTGAAACCTTGTGCTCAACCTCTCCACTCTAAATTCTAGAATTGTTGTCTCTGGCCCTGATTCCAGGGCAGCACTTTTCCTTCCATTGACCCTGAGCTCTGTGTCCAGTTCCAGAAACATTCCCCAGCAAGGCCATGCCAAGGGTGTGAGCTTCCTCGGAAATGAAGGAAGAGAATGTTCCTGAACACAGATGCTTGAATAGGGTACTTTATCCACTCCAGCCCTAAGGACCCTGCTAGACCTCTTCTAAAGCCATATCTCCTGCCTTTTGCCCACATTCGCCCTTGGGCCTATCTCATGGCTCCTGCTCAAAACTCGGTAGTCATCTTCTCTCTGACCCCTACTGCCCATACCTTCCAGAGAGAACAGAGCACAGTCCTAGCAACTAGGAACCTGGGCTCAGTTTCAGCTCCAGCCCTGCCACTCATGTCACTCTTCTGAGTCTGTTTCAAAATTGAAGTAATAGTGCCTACCTGTCAAGGTTGTATGAGAATCAGCAAAGGTCATATACAAAAAGGTCCTGATACAGAGCTGGAATAAAGGTGGTGATGCTGAAACATTTATTCCCATTCTACCACAGCACCATCATGGCCCCACGCCCCTCCTCATCTTCAGGGCTGACCTGTAGCTAGGAGGCACAGGAGTGGCAATGCTGACTGTTTACAGCCAGAATCTACTCTGGTGGGTCAGCAGGGATGCAGTTCTAGTTATTACTTTGAATATCCCCATACCACCACCACCACCAATACCAAAACTCCCTCATCTCCACCTTCATTTTCCCTATCATCTCCATCCATAAAATACACTCAAAGCCCAAGCCAAACCACCCCTTCCTCACTCTAAATTCCCCTTGGATCCCTCCTAACCAGTGATCATCTGTCCACACCTTGAATTTCACTCACCAGGCATCAGCTATGAAGTGTAATGTACGGTGTCCCCTCAAAACACTTATTTAGCACCTACACTGTACCCTGGACTTGGGAGACTTGGCAATGAAAAAGACATAGTCTCTATCCTTGAGATGCTCACAGGCTAGTGGGTGGCAGCCACGGGTAAATAAATCATGACAATACAACGTGATAAGAATACAGTCATGGAGATGTGGGCTGCAGACACACTCAAAAGAGGGAGCTCTAACTTTGCCTGGGGCTGCCACTGTAAATGCAGTCTATAGCTAATCCCTTTGCTCCTTAATAGCAAGATCCACTCAATGCAGCTCAGCACTAAAAGCTAGTACTGTCCTCATGAGAAGTATGGCTACAACCATGGAAAAATAATAACAATCTCCAACTTCAGATCTAGGCTGCATCTGTATCTCCAGGTTCTGAAAGAGTCTGGGCCACAGAGTCAGTATCCAAGGAATGAGAGATGGTCCACACTCTCAGCCAGGCCTCACAATTTAGCAGCATTCTTAGTTAAAACTGAGTAATAATCTCAAGGCCAGAGAAGGAAGAAAGGGTCCAACGAAATAGTCTGGTTGGCCAAGACTCCTTGGGCTCCACCTGGCTGGCTCAGAATTGCAGACACTCTGTCACTACCAGTTGCATCTCTCTACCTCGGTGCTGGCTGTTCTCTATTCCTGAATCTCTGCCAATCCTCTCTCCACATGGACACCACTCTCTCAACCGGAGCTTGTCACCCACCCAGAGACAGGTCTACTCCTACATTCTAACTGGAACCAAATGGCCATCAAATACAAACTTGTAACTCCAGGCTCTTTCAAGGAAGTGCTTATTAGCTTTAAGAGTAGGGTCAGGTTCTGCAAGATCTCATGTGTCTGGCAACATCACCTGCCTGGACCAGCGCCAAGAACGAAGAAAAAGAATTTAAAAATGTTTCTCTGTGAAGCCAAAATAGACACTGTGAAATCTGTGCACTAATGCTCATCCCATGACTCATGGAAAGTTTGTTAGGACCGCAAACAGTGTCCACTGACTCCCATTTCTTTTCTATTTTTGGATCTCAGATACACAAAATTGGAATCATCATCATTCTCAAATTACGTCACATTGTCATCAAGGTTCATACCTGGACATATTTTTATTAAGTCAGTTAGTTAATTAGTTGCAATGCTATAAGTACCTAATAACTCATGACATAAAATGAAAGCTAGGACCTGGATGGGGCATCAGATGACACCATAAGAAACCCCTTGCCAACCCACCCTCTGATCCCCCTGCTCAGGGTATCCATCACCCAGATTCCTGTATTCATCAGTGCTTTACTCTCCATTTCAGTGAGTGCTATGTACATATGTCCATATGTGTGTGTGTGTGTACCACAAATGCACACTTCTTATTTTTAACTTTATGTAAACTTTGTTGTAGATAATCTTTGGAAATGTACATCTTCAATTAATATTGTTGTGTTAAGATTTGTCCGCATTGAAGCATGTTGCTGTTGATCCTTTATCTGGATGGCTGAACAATGCCCTATTGTGTGGCTCACCACAGTTTATTTGCTGCCTCCCTGATGATAGGCATCTGGTGTGCATCCAGGTTTGTGCCACTGTGATGATGGTGCTACAGTTAAGCTCCTTGTTCCTCATACATATCTCCCGTTGAACATATGTGAGGGCTTCTTTTGGGCATATGCCTGTAAGTGAAATAGTTGGCTTTCACCCTCTTGAGAATTTTGATTAATCCAAAGGGAAGCTAGATTTAAGCAAAGCAGGAATAAAGAAAATGATTAAGAAGAAAGGAAAAGAAGAAAGATTTCTGAAAGCCTGATTTTCAGGACAAATTCTGCATAGGAATAACATTGCTCTTTGTGATTCAATAAGTGCAGAAGACTCAATTGTCTTCTATTTCTTTAGTTTTCTAAAGTTAAAATGTTACTTTTATAATCATAAAAAATAAACTGCTTTAAAAGTTTAAACTATATTTTAGAAAGGTTTCTATTCAAAATGGTTGCACTTTTTCTGTTGCCACTTAGAAGACAGTGAGTTAGCCACTGAAATTTTCTATTTCATCAAATAGCTCTTTTCCCAAGAGAATCAGAGAGGGGAGGTCTTGCCAACCATCATTGCCAGTCCGGGAAAGTAGGGCTATGCCCAAATAAGCACCCTTGCAGAAAGGCTGTGGATATTGCTCAAGTCCAAAAAATATCTAGAAGTAATTGCTGAAAAATGAGCTTTTTTTATTAACTCGAGCGACACAGAAAACATCTGCTGACCCAACCCAGCCGCCCTTGCTAATCTCTCATTTGCACATCATGAGGAAATTGCTATGGCACATTCTGAAAAATATATTACTTAGCAAACAAGGATGTAAGCAAAGATGCGCAGAAATAGGTGGAAGGAACAACCAACAAGCAAAAAGAAGACACAGGGAAGCACGAGACCCTGAAAACGTTAATGGTAGAAGCATCCTTAGCAATCAAAAAGCTCCCTCTCCCCATTTAACACATGGAGAGAAGAAGGCCTGAAAAGTAGAAAAAAAAGTAGAGTCATCTTGTTTAAATAAAAGTAGAAGCTGTCAAGACATCAACTCCAATCACTTTTCCAATAATCAAATTTCCTCTAAAATATTCTCAATAAGTGGCCATCCAGGTCCTGTCCTTAACCTTGAAATGGAGAGCTCCCACCTCTGGAAACAACATGATTTATCTTTGGACATTATTGACAAAGTCTTTAAATTGAGCTGAAGTGTGCCTTTCAGTAACTTCTACCTATTGCCTAGTTCAACCCCCTGAATGCCATACAGAATGGTAACAATAACAACAGCAACAATAATAATAATACCAGTCCATAAACAAAATCCAAAAATCTCTAAAAACTGAAAGCATTTGGCAGCAAAAGCTGACCTGAGAGGGCATGTATTGTTGGGAATCATTATCTATCGCATTCAGTATGAGCATGTTGGGCTGCAAAATTATTTCTGTAGTTGATTATTAGGTGTTGTTTCAGACCCCACCAAAAGTGTTATGAAATATAAGGTATGTGTAATGGATTATTCAGGGGAACCATATATAACTATTATTATTACAGGTCAAAAATGACCAGATATATGCAATTTCAGACGGTTCAACTGAATGCTTTTTGAAACCTGGCTCCAAGGACTTGAGATACAGGATTTGAGGGCCTGCAACCATACGGAGAACCTCCGCTTTGAGCATTAACCGTGTGGTAGGTGCTGTGTCAAGCATGACTCTCAAATTAGTATCTCCACACCAGCCTCTGCCTGGAAGCCCCACATAACCATCCATCTACCTATTAATTGCCTCCACTTGGTCATCTAAAAGTCCCCTTAGACTTTGTTTATCTCAATCTCCACTCTCAAGCATCTAGCCATAACCTGCCCTGCCTCCATGAAAGACGTCTTTACACACCCCATGCTCAAACCAAAAACCCTCAACTCAGACTTTTCTCTTCTCTTTCTCTCTCACTCCACATCTAGCATAATATGAAATTATGTCTGCTCTAGTTTAAAACATTAGTATATCCAGGATCCACTATTTCTTGTGACCCTCAGTGTCATCACCTCATCCAGGCCACCATCCTGCCTCTCCTGGATGATTGCAGTGGTCTCCAAATGGGTCTCCCAGACTCCACACTTCCTGCTTCAGACTGTTCTCAACACAGCAGACAGGATGATCTTTTCAAAGTAAAATCAGAGCCTGCCACCTCTCTGCCCGTCACCTTCCAAAGAACCCCTACTCCACTCACCACCACCCCTCTTCCCGTCAAACTCAGTGAAGAAGAAGACAAGTCCTACCTGGACCCAGGAGGATATACACGGTGAGCCTCCTCCATCACTCTGACCTTGTGCCCCGCCCCCGCCACTCGCCCTCACCCACTGCCCCAGCTGACCTGGCCACCTTGCTGCTCCGTAAATACACCATGTACACTGGCTTCAACGCCAGGCTGTCTTCCTCCTGACACATCCATGGCCTCCCCCACCCTATTCAAGTCTTCACTCAAATATCTCCTCTCAATGAGGTCTATTCTGACAAGTCTATTTTAAATTGCAATTAAGATCATTTTCTATCTTTTTTCCTTTTTTTCTAAACCACTTAAGGCTATCTAATATACTATAAATTATTTGTTTTAATTACTGGTTATCTTCCCCCACCAGAATATAAGCTTCATGAAAGCAGGGGGTTTTGTCTGTTCTCTTCACTGCTTTATCTACAGTACCTAGAACACTATCTTGTACATACTCAAGTGCAGTAACTCATCATTTATCCGTAAGTGATTTACCTTTTGCCTTTGAATCCACTGAGATTCAAGAAGGAAACAAGAAGTACCTCGTGGCAGCCAAAATAGATCTCTGTGTTATCAAAGAGGATATACAGATGGCGAATCAGTAGGTGAAAAGATGTTTAACATGATTAGCCATTAGGGGAATGCAAATTAAAACCACAGTGAGATATGACCACACCCTTATCAGAATGGCTAAAGCAAAATATAGTAAAGGCACCAAATGCTGGAGGGAGGATACAGAGAGGATGCTGGATCTTTCACACATTACTTGTGGGAAGTAAAATGATACAACCACTCTGGTTGTAGGTAACTGCCATATTTAAGCAACTGCTTAAATTTTATAGGTAACTGCCATGGTATGTTTTTATCATGGCAGTTAATTTTACCATGGCAAATTAAATATGTGTTTACCAGATAGCCAACAATTTCACTTTGGGCATTTATACCAGAAAAAGTGAAAACATGTTCACACAAAATAATCTGTACACAAATATTTGCAACAGCATTATTCATAATAACTCAAAACTGGAAATAACCCAAAAGTCCTTCAGTGGGTGAATAGTTAAACAAACTGCTGTGTATCCATATCATAGAATGCTACTCAGTCATCAAAAGAAAGGTTAAGTTACAATAGCAAAGATTTAGGCTAATCTCAAAGATATTTCTTAATAGATTTGTTCAACCCGGAATGAGTAACCATGGGACCTGAAAATCATCCTTCACTAGAATTCTTTGAAAATACATTAGATGCTTATTTTAGTAGGTGGTAATGAGTCTGTTGCATAACAGTTAGGAGCAATAGTCATGGGAAAGGGATATGACTTAATACCTGCTCTCCCAGACCTGATGGGGAGACAGAAGAAATGGTCAAACATGGTCTAGTAGGACGTATTCAATGATAGGGAAGAAAGGGAAGCAATAGGAACATAGAATATGAGCATCTTACCCAATCTTGGAGGCAGGCAGATACAAGAATGGTTTCTCCACACAATTAAGGAACAGGAGCATAGAAAAGAAAGGTTAAGTTACAAGAGCAGAGATTTAGGTTAGTCTCAAAGACATTTTTTAATAGATTTGTTAAACCCATGGGACATGAAAATCATCCTTTGCTAGAATGAGCATAGGAGCATAGTGATATGAAGGAAGAGGACTGGACACTTCCATTTTGCAACAGTACAGCTAGTCAATAGTGTGTCCAGGGAACTGCAGCTTGGGAAAGTAGTAAAAGTTGAGGCTGGACACTGGGGAGGGGTGGCAGTGAGCAGGGACGAAGCCATGAAAGGCATTTCCAAGTAGCCTGAAGAGTCCAGGCTGTGATATAACCAGAAGTAGCAACTGGATGGAGGCTCTAGTCAAACTGGTTTCTACCATACATCACAGGCCATTCCTTAAACTTTCCTATTTCTAGAACCCATCTTTTCCCAGGGTCCTCTACTCTCCTCTGAGATCAACCCTCCCTGAGCTCTAAGGCCGAGTTCCAACACCACCTCTTTCTCCAGGAAGCCTCCTCAGCCCCCTCAATGCAGGGTATTACTCCCTCCTGGTTAAGAGGGTGCAGGTATTTATGAACATACATGATCCAGCAGCACCTACAGTGAAGTGTGATGGTGAAGAACCAGCAGCCAGCCTGCCTAAGTCCCCATCCTGGCTCTACCACTTGCCCTCTGTGCTTTATTTCCTTATGTGTAAAATGAGAATGATAGCTTTATTGTCACAAAAGTTATCTTAGGATCGAATAATTTTACTGATATATTTAACTTAGAGCAGTGTTTGGCACAAAGTAAGCACTTAACAAATATAACCTTTTATTACATGTTGTGGCCCCCACACCCAACTGCAGGCAAAGCACGTCACATGATTAATTAACTTTAGACTAATCAGGGAGTAGCGGTTAATGTTCTACCCTCACAGACAGTCACCTCCATCTGTGACCTCGTACTCTGATTAAACAATGGTCAGTGCAGGCTGGAAATACACTTTCCTTTCATAGGCAGTCATGTGCTAGAGGTTACAACTCCAAGCCGTGATTTGGAACTAGGTCATCTTCCTAGCTCCTCTGTCTTCATCCTTGGATGACCTAGGACAAGTGTCTTCACCTTTTAGAACTTTGCTATTCCCATCTGTACACTGAGAATGTGTTTCTAGGAGGTTCAAAATGACAGAGGGCTAGACAGCACTTCGCAAAGGGCTGATGCAAATGTGATTTCCGTTTCCCAACCTGCAAACCACACACCTCCCATCCCTCACTTTCACTTCCAGAAGCACACTCCCCAGACTGGCACAGCTGGTAAGCCTCCAGTGCAGGGAACAGGTATATTTTAATTTGCCCCACCCACTGACTTGATGAATTCTTTCTCTCCTCCTTCAGGGACTTTCCTAACTTCCTTCTGTAAACGAAGGAAGGAGCACATGATCATACTGTATATAAATATGCTTGGGAAAGCTTTCTTCTTCTCCTTCTTCTTTTTTTTTTTTTTTTTTTTTTTTTTTTTCCTTAAACCAAACTTGGTTTCTGTTGTAGGCGGTACATTCTCTAGCAGGGTAGGGCCACAGTGTGCTCTTGAAGAGGGGAGGGGAGAGGAAAAGGGAAGGAGGAGACTGAGTGATTAAGTCACCCACTGTGAGAGCTGGTCTTCTATTTAATGGGGGCTCTCTCTGCCCAGGAGTCAGAGGTGCCTCCAAGAGCAGCAAGAGCATGGCCGAGGATCTGGGACTGAGCTTTGGGGAGACAGCCAGTGTGGAAATGCTGCCAGAGCACGGCAGCTGCAGGCCCAAGGCCAGGAGCAGCAGCGCATGCTGGGCTCTCACCTGCTGCCTGGTGTTGCTCCCCTTCCTTGCAGGACTCACCACCTACCTGCTTGTCAGCCAGCTCCGGGCCCAAGGAGAGGCCTGTGTGCAGCTCCAGGTAAGCCACATGCCACTCTGACCTTGGGGGAGATCAGTGGACTCTCTGCAGGGAGCGGCCACTATTTCAGCTCTGGACAGAGGACAGAGTTTCTCGGTGTATCACATTTCTTGTTTCTACATGCAGAGGAAATGTAGAGTGGGAGGGGTGGAGAGGTTCAATTTGGTGTTTATTCTCAGTATTTCTAGGGAATGAATAGTCCCTTCTTTTAATACGGGAATAACCTTAAGCCTCATATTTGTTAGACAATTTAATCATACTATACTGGTAATTTGGGAACATTCTTTTTATTTAAGAAAAAAACTTTTAAAATTACATAACTAACACATGGTCATTGAAAAAAAGTTGGAAAATACATATAAGGAGAGGAAGAAAGTTATCATTACCCATAATTCTTATAACTGACCACTGTTAACAGTTTGGGATATATAATTCTGTACAGAATTCTATGTAAGATGTAAAATGGAATTTTTTAAATGAGATAGATTATTCTGAGTCTCCTAATATATTATGATTTTATTTATATGCTAATGAATTCACAACAGCATGATGCTATAGATACACATTCCTATATGTGGCTGCTATAATTTCTTACCCACTCTTTTTCTTGGGTTTAGAACTTTTTCTCTTTTTAGAGCTTAAGAAAGAACCTCCTTCCTTATTATCTATCTCTAAGGTCTTGCTGGGGCCTGGGAGAAGCCTAGTCAGAAAAAGAATATACGGTCTAGGGAGAACAATGGTAGGGGCAGGGATAGGTGTCAAGAAGAAAGCATAATTCTTGGCTAGGAACATCAAAGATGTACCTCAAAACCTAAGGAATGTGTCTTTCCATTAATATCCTTTTTAAAAATGCCCCTTCATAATCTATGATGGCTGATTTCATTTCACTTCAAAGTATTAAATTGCAAAGGGAAAAAAATTGGGTTTTCAACGGGTGTAACTGGAAACCTCGTCTCTAAGCAATCCTGGCCAGCTTCAAAGCATAGACACCATGAGTAAGCCACAGAAAATCTGTAATTCTCGCTGCCCCATCAGGGTCAACAAACAGACTGTGATTCAGGCAGCAGCGTTCATAGCCAGATGCCATTGCTTGTAAAATGTAGAAATATACAGACAACCGGAAATGCTGTTTATGATAAAGGAGAACCGCAGGTCATGGGAAGTCAGACTTTGACCCCTTGACCACCAAGCGGCCAGTTTCTGCTAGAAGTCAAGCTGCAGCACCCAGTTGGTGCTCTGGGACTCTGTCCCTCTTTAGCCAGGAGGAGACAGTTGTCCTTGAATGAGACACTGAGTGGCCTCCAGAAACCTGCACTGCAGTCTGAAGGAAGCCCAGAGGCATGACAGGTTCCCATCACCACCAAGATGATGTCTGAGAGCCCTTGGTCAACAGAAGGCAAGGAATACTTTTGTCTATCTAGAAAACCACCAAGCAGAACGTCACAGTCCAAGGAGGATCCATGACTTGCCCAGCCAGAAGGTGAGATGAAGACATGCGCTGTTACAAGACAGGAAGTTCAGTGAAGAAAGCCATGGGGTCTTTTTTACTCACTGCTACCCTGCCAAATCTATCACTGTGCCTGTCCAATTGCAGATGCTCAAGAAATGAATAAGGCTGACACCATCCATTACATTATCATTAAACTCATCTTCCTGGAGAGCAGATGTGTAGGGATGATTGCAGCTCTGGGTTGCCCAGGCTCTGTAACTTCTTAGTGTGTCAGAAGAAAAGGAGAGGGAAATGGTGGTGAGGCTGGGCTCATGTAGCAATCATGGTCCTGAAAAGAAACAGCTGGCTCACTCAAGAAAGTGTGTTTATAGAAGAATATTTAAAGAGTTTGAAGGGGTTTAAAGAAGGACCTCTTTGCTGAGATGCAGACAGATTGAAGGGAACTGAAAGGGCTGGAGCATCCAGGACTAGCAACAGTGGGAAACCAGCGACCATGCCTTGGTGCAAAGGGCACATGGAGGGAGAAGTGTTAGAGAAACCCAGAGAGAACTAAAGCCTAGCAGAGGGCCTGCCTGGAAGACCTAAGGGCTCTGGAGAGAAAGGCAGTCACTGCCAAAACAGCAGCAAGAGTGCAGAAGGAAGGAGGGAATGCTGACTGCTCCCCCATCCCCCACCCTGCCTCCAATCCAATCCCATTGACCAGGCTCAGCAGGAAGCCAGGGCTCAAAGGTCCAGGGGCAGCTGAGCCAGGAGTCAGCTTCACAGGACAGAGCAGGGCCCGGGAAGGGCTGAGAGGGGATCTGGAGGGACTGATGGAGAAGAAATGGTTCAGAGGAGATGGGAAAAGACTGGATTCAAGGAGGGAAAACCAGAGCACCAAGGAGAGCTTGGGTAAACATACAGTGAAATATGGCTCACTTCCGGCTATGAAAATAGGCATGTGGCTTCATTTCTTTGAGCCTTTTTCCTTTTCTCCAAAGGGGGTATTAATATCAATACTCTGACAGCACCAATAAGGTGTGTGCAGGAGGAGCATTTTGTATGTTGGAAATGTGGGGAGAGCTACATGCACACAGTGGCTGTAATGTGATCATCACTCTACCCCAGGCACCAGGCAACTACTGAGAAAATTTGATGTTCGCCTCAGGAAGTAGGCTATTTCAACAGAGAGGCACTATGGAATTCCAGATGTTCTCCTGGCCCAGTCACAGGGATAGGGGTGGTTCAGGAAAAGCTTTTTGGAGGAGGGAAGGAAGGCACCTGGGCTAGATGCTGTGGCTGAGGTCCAGATCACAGACCCCATTATGGATAAAAACCAGTCAGATGATCGCAGGTCTTTGGAGATAACAAGGCCTTTGAAGGTCAGCTAGCCTAAAGCACCTAATTTTGCAGATAGGGACACTGAGGCCCAGGGGACTGAAGAGATTTGCCCAAGTCCGTACCTCTAGTCGGTGACAGAGCCATGCTTTGAAACTGGACCATCTGACCTCCTTCCCTGTGCATTCAGGCAGCCATGTTTGTGCTGTTCCAAGTGCCAGGTGGCCACACCATGGATCAAAGGAAGAAGGAGATCAGTAAAACCATGGAGAAAACTATTACTACAACTATACCAGTTACTGAGCCTCGCCCCTCTCCCAGTGAGGAACTTCACACGGCAAATCTTATGTCACCCGTAGAGTCACCCATCTAGAACTCCTGGCCCAGCAGAGAGTGAGGCTACCTGTGTTTTTCCAAAGAGAGAATTAAGAATCAGAGAGCTAGCACAGCATGCTTATGTTACAGAAATACAATTAAAAACAAAATCTGGCCAGGCGCAGTGGCTCACGCCTGTAATCCCAGCACTTTGGGAGGCCGAGGCAGGTGGATCATGAGGTCAGGAGATCGAGACCATCCTGGCTAACATGGTGAAACCCCGTCTCTACTAAAAATACAAAAATTAGCCGGGCGTGGTGGCAGGTGCCTGTAGTCCCAGCTACTCAGGAGGCTGAGACAGGAGAATCACTTGAACCCGGGAAGTGGAGGTTGCAGTGAGCTGAGATTGCACCAGTGCACTCCAGCCTGGGTGACAGAGCAAGACTCTGTCTCAAAAACAAAAACAAAAACAAAAAGTCTTCTCCCAACCTAGAAATCCTGTCCACAAAGGTAGTGGAGAAAGAAAACAGTTTTATTGTTGAATAAGCATTAAACCAGAATGTGATGCACATCACAGGCAATCTACCAAGAGATGGCAAAGACAGATATCTTACCCTCTTATGCAGCCAAGCAAATACAACCCATTACACACAAGTTAACTGGGAAAAAAAAAGTGCATAACAGTATATATGATATGGTACACTCATTTTATGAAAATTTTTACTGATATGAACATGTTTGTAATTGCATGTTATATCTCAGGAAGAGCACAAAAGAAATTGGTAATTCTGCCAGCATCCAGGTAGAAAACTGGGCGGCTTGTCAACAAGGGAAGGAGGGAGTCTTTTATAAACCTAGCCTCTTTCATACAAAATGTGTACACTACCTATACAAAAAAAGTATAGAAATAATAAAACCTGTTAGGACCTTTAGATTTCTGCAGAATATTAGGCAAATGTATCTTGGAAGAGTTGAGGGTTGAAAGTTAAAACCCAGTTTGAATTCTGGCCTAGACACTTCTTAACCATGTTACTTTTAACCCTTTCGGGCCTCGGCTTCTTTATGTGTGAAATGGGGATAATTACAAATAAAGTATTTGCAGTATCTGTCATGGAGTGAGGGATTAGTAAATGTTAACAATTATTTTTATTATGATCAGGGAATTTCCCTGCTCAGGGAAATTACATCATAGAGGACAACTTCTTCGCCTGCTCTGGAATTTGCCATTGCCTGGCCAGAGAGTAGGTGTTGATGCTAGAGGGATTCTTGGTCCATGTTTATGAGCTGTCTCTGTGTTTCATTCCCCACCCAGGTCTTGCCTCCCAACCCCCACTAATTTCTCAATCCATTCTTTACCTGGCTGCACTTGACAGCCCTGTAGGCTGGGTATTCTTTGGGCCCTACGGTATCTTCCACTGCCCTCAGATTGGGTCCACAGGCCCTACTCTGGCCCAGGTCCCCTGAGACCAGGCTTCCATCCTCTCTGGACACAGTTCTGGCACATGGAGTCTGTGCAGGCAAAGCAGAATGCACCAAGGTGATTCAGCCCAAGCTCAGCAGTGGCACTCAGTACCGCACAATGAATCCTCAGGGATGCCATAGGAGGCATTCCTGCCCAGCGTTTAACCACTGCCCAACCTGTCCTTCCCTTTTCAGTCCCACTTCTAGCATCATCTGCACACTCTCCCCCACATTCTCCTTGGTTTCCTCCAACCTCACTTCCACACCTTCTTGAAAATCTCTACAATGCTCATGACTTTTATTCCCTGAACCATTCTTCCCCCCGAGGCCTCCTGGTCTCCAATCAGACCAATAGGGTCCTGTAGTGATGGCTTGGGCTTCAGAGTCACACAGACTTAAGGAAAAGCCGTGGCTCCACCACATCACAGCTGCAACCTCTTAATAACTTATTATATAGCAGAAACCACGCTAAATTTTTTCATATTAAAGGTTTTGAGACAAGTACATGAGATCACACCTATAAAGCATCTAGCATGGTATCTGGTAGGTAAACATGTGCAATACTTGTTTGCTATCGATATTGCATGCATCATCTCAGTTAACAATGGAAATCACACAATGAGGAAACTACTATTATTATCCACATTTTAGAGATGATGAAGCTGAGGTTTAGAAAGGCTAAACAATGTGCCCAGCGACACAGTTAAAGAATGCGACACTAAGATTTAAATCCACTCTATATATTTATCCTAATCACCATGTTGTCTGCCTCTGAGAATAAGTCCAACCAAGTATTCACCTCCTGGAATAGGCAGGAGGGTTTAACTATGAAAAGTGCCTACCCCATAGTAAGTGCTCAATAAATGCCAGTCCTCTTCCTCCCCTGCAGGCACCTATCCGTACCTGTCACACAGAAAGCACTAAGTGTTTTCTGGATGGAGGGAGGGTTGGAAGGGCAGGCAAGGTACTAGATCTCCCTGGGACATAGACTCGCTGTCTATAAAATGAGGAGATTAATACACTTTCTATATAGCACTAGGGTGAGAATTCTGCAAAATGTCCAGAAAGCTGCTGTCATAGAGTAGATGCTCAGCAGACGTGATTCCCTCCCCCATCCCCACTCCACCTGGGATGAGCCCTCTTATCTCACTCAAGTTGTTTCCTCTTTTGGAAGGATGATGGATCATGATAATCTCTTTCAGTCTTGTCTAGAGAAAACAAACAGGTAGTTGAGATAAAAGTACTTTATAAATTGCAGACCTCTTATCGCTCGATGAAGATTCCCCTGCTGTAACCTCAGGAAGCATCAGCATACCTGGAAGATATTCACTCCAAAGATCAGGTTGTGGGCAAAAGGAAGGGAAACCAGAAGCAGTGAAGGTGCACTGAGGAAGCGCAGAGGCAGGAAGGGCGAGCAAGCCTGGCTGTGAATCTCGGACATCCGGGCAGCTTGCAGCTGGTAACGGCAGAATCCATTCAACATGAACATATTGCAGCTGGTAATGGCAGACATATTGAATATTGAATGTGAACATATTGCAGCTGGTAACGGCAGAATCCATTTAAAGTGAACATATTGCTGAGTGCCAGGGCGGCTTGGAGAGCTCCTGCATCCCCAACCAATGGAACACACACTGCAGACCACACACTGGCTACAAGAGGTCATCTCCCAGCCTGACCCCTCCTTGTAGCTGACAGCAGCAACAAGCGGGGGATGTGAAGTGGGTAGGGCATAAATTCCATTCCCTCAACCCATTTGCGTTCTGAAAGGGCAGAACTTCAAAAGCTTGAGGAAGCCTATCGAATGTCTGTCCTTGGTGAAAAGCAGATGCCTCCCAGAGCTCCTAAAGCATCCAAATCTACTCCTTGTGATAAAGAGATACAAGGGTGACTTCTTGTACAACTGAAGTCTAAGACCAAAAGGAGGATGTGCAGAACCAACAACACAGCCTACAATCATACACTGAGCCCAAAGAAAGAAGGAAAATCAACCTTATGTATGTGGCCTTTCTGAGCCATCACAATAGACCTGGGAGGAAAGAATTATTGTCTGCTTTTATTGATGAGGAAACAGTTCCATTGAGGTCAAGTGACATGTCAAAATCAGAGCACCAGGAAATAATGGAGCTGGGATTTCCAAATTTGCTCAGCTGTAAACACCAGCATCGTTGCTTTGCACTGTGCTGAACGTTGCACATAAAGCCCTATCCAGGGCACCCTGGAGGATGATGAAATGAAATGACCTCAGAATAAAACATTTCCAGGTTGGCATTATCTTTGTGCAAGTATAAACACGGAGAAGCAAAAGGAAGAGGCAAAGAGGCAAACTTCTGCATATTTCTCCTGGAAGTGCTGGGAGGATGTTTTGGGTCATAAAATATTTATGCCTTTGCAATTACAGCATTTACGACAGCAAGAGATGAATATCGCTCCCTGTTTGTGAATAGAGATAAAGAGTGACTATAGTACCTGAGAGGAAAGGCTACGTGGATCATTAGTTAAAATACACTTAGGGGATTTTTCTGGGGAAATGCCAGGAAATCTCAAAGACTATCTTGCTTCAGGCTTGTTCATCTATTGTACATTCAGCTAATGTTTATGAAGCTCCTAATATGTGCCAGGGTCTGTACTTGTTCTAAAGGTTCAGATCCCAAGCCCTCCATGCACTCTTTGACCTCGGACAGTTGCTTGACCTCTTTTCGTGCCATTCTAAGCCACGAAAAGGTGATGCTGACCCCTCCTTTAAAAGTAACTGGAGTATTAGATGAGGCAGACACATAAATGCCCAATACAGGACCTGGCACCTGGGAAGCATTCAACTAAACTTCAATCTCCTCTTTCTGCTTTCTTCTACTCAATTTAAACAATTAAAGTAATGCCAAAAATACCTATAGTAATAGACCATGGTTAGTTGGAGTCAGGGATTACCAGTCAACATACAAAAAAAAAAAAAGCAAATGAGAGGAAAAGTTCCCTGACCTACAAGAACTAAGGAGGGTAGACGAAGGGAAGTACCAGCTGTTTTTTGCTGGGCCTAAGATATGCTGGTGGGAGCAAGCATCCCATCTCCCTCTGAGATGCATGCCCATGGCCATACATATTTGCTTTTTCTGACTCTGGCTCCTGGCTAAGCCTTGCCACTTACAACAAATCTTTCTAGAGCCACAGTTATGCTCCACACAGAGCATGATGAAGACCTTTAGAGGCCCTAGTACTAAACGACAAACATTTTTAATAGGAACAAGAAGTTGTCTTTCCTAGATTTTTGGATTGTAAAACTCTGACTGAAGTCACTGCATCCTCACCCCCTCTCTGACTCTCTTTGTCTGCCTCTGTCTTCCTGATGCCTGACAATCTGTGCATTTTGCCAGTTGGATAATCTGGCAAAAGTGCCAGGCACTGTCTGAGGCACTAGGAATACAGGTCCCCACATGTAGGCAGATTGAATTTTCACAGTGAGAAAAGTCATAAGCACACAAATAAATAATAAAATTGGATCCTGGATCTCAGCCAGTGGTTTGAGAATATATGTATAGAGGAATAATCTCACTATCAGACACTATGTCAATTCAATTGGAGGCTAATGTTGCCATGACCAGCACCTCTCAGGAGCCAACATCTCTTTGGTGCCCCCAGAATAATGAGAAGTGATGGAGATGAGTCAGGGCTGGAACACGGAAGACATTGCATTGGCCTGGTGTTCCCAGGAACCAGCCTGAGAGCAGGCATTGGGACAACTGTAGTGCATAAACCTTTTCCCAAATAAGCTATTATTCCATCCTCTCAAATTTCTTCCTCATTCATTACTGCTTCCTTTCACAATAATTTTCCTCCTGTGATAGACAGAGTTGTTACTAAGAGAAGCAGCAACGGAAGGTTTAGATGTTGTTCTTGGAGAAAGAGTTTCAAATGACGTCCTTCTTGTGGACTCTTGGAATGTTGTAGTCTGCCAACAGGCTCAGTCACCACCTCCAGATGTTTAGTGACACACTGGACCATATTTGTCTATCCATATATGAAAATAAAATGTGTGCCCAAGTTATAGAAGTCCAGCAGAGCAAACAGGGAAATGTGTCCACAGCTCAGATACATGCTAATGACAATGGGATTCTGAGTCAAGAAGGAATGTTGTAAACTCTTAGCTGAGTGTCATCTTAGCCAAAGACAAGCAGGATGTTCAAAATTTCTCAGCAGAGAATTAAATAAATCAAAAGAAGGCCAACCAGGGCAGGTACCTTTCCTACACCAGTGGATGCAATCAAGATCTCTCTGATTCTCTTTGAGAACTCCACCTTCAGTTTTCTGCCTTGTCAAAGGATCAATTCCTTCAGCTCTGTCAATATCAAGGAAGACAATAGGCTACAGAATAAGTTCATTTCTGGGCTGCTTCTCCACTCCCTCAAGACCATCCAAGTTATTGATTCTGGATAAGTGATCACAGCAATTGGGCTTAGGTTTTCAAAGACTGCCGTACTCATGACCCTGTGCTAAATGCACATAATGTATTCATTTCCCAGCAGAAAGTCTTGATGTTTTCCAACTACCCCCATGTCCTGTTGAGCCTCCTTACATGTTGTATCCATACATATGACACCACATCACAGATGCAGGGTATTGAGGTATTTGCTATTGTGCAAGCTGTTGGCCTTGTCTGGAATGGTCATTACCTCTTTTATCATCTGGCTAATACCTGCAAGATCTGCAAGACTCTGTTCAGGGGCAATTTCTTCTGATTCTCCCATTTCTGGGCCAGGTCTCTGTATCCCAGAGTCTTTATTGAATGAATACTCATTCAATAAAGTAACTACACTTACTCTGTTTCTTCAGATACCTTGAATCAGTTCACAGTGGTTGCCTCTCATGGCTTGGAACACAGAGGGCTTAGAGAGAAGTAAATAATGGATAGCAATACTGGGATGATAAGTTAGGACTTTGAATGCCAAGACAAAATGAGATTGGACTGGGTCTGAAGGGCCATGAGGAGTCATTGAAGGTTTATGAGCAGCATAGTATCTAGATAAAGTGATGCTTTAGAAAAAGCCCTCTGAAGGCCGGCCAGGAAATAGATCAAGGAAAAGGAGAAAACAGAAGTACAAAGACCCTGCCAGAGGCTGATGAAAGAATCCAGAAGAGCAGCATGCCAAGGCCTGGAATTGAAACCCCATGAGAAACACAGCAAAATAGAAGTGACAGCCCTTGGTTTTGTGGAAGAAGAAAAAAAGAAAATTTCAGGTCTGGTAATTGAGAGAAAGCAGTAATGGTGGCTTTAACAGAATTGAGAGTGGATGGAAAGGGGCTGGAGAGACCATAAAGTCAGTCAGTCATTCAAAGACAAGATTTCTGCCCTCAAGGGGCTTCTAGTAGAGGTTAGGTAGCATGACCTGGGAGTGAAAAAAGGCTGCATGTCCTGGCTCTAACAAGATCACTGATATTGCAGACCTGCTCATAGACCTAGGCTCAGCAATGACACAATTAAATCCACATGATTACGCAGGCAGATGGCAAGACATCCAAACATATGATGCCACACCACAAACACGTGCACAGATGCTAAAACACGTCAATGTAGTCTCCCCACTGATGGAGCTGTATTCTCTCACACTCACACAGACACACAGTTCCTCATTCATGGGACAGTCCTCCCTCAGCATCCACGGGGATTGATTTCAGGACCCCAATGGATATCAAAATCTACAGATGCTCAAGTCCTTGATATAAAATGCATAGTATTTTCACATAACCTATTCACATCCTCCTATGTACTTTAAATCATCTGTAGACTAATTATGATACCTAATACAGTGTAAATGCTATATAAATGGTTGCTATGCTATATTGTTTATTTGCATTATTTTTCATGGCTGTAATTTTTTTCAAATATTTTTGATCCACAGTTGGTTGAATCTGCAGATATGGAAATCATAGAACCTGACTATACACTCACGATACACACATTTTGAGACGTAAAATAGATCAAGTGTTCATATAATAAGAGGATCACTCTATTAGTGGAGATTGTGTAGCAACAAAAACCAAATCAGAAGATTGGGTTGAGTCAAAATCATATTAGAGAAGGCTTTTTTTAATATCATAAATTTTGCTTTATTTTTATTTTTATTGATACATAATATTTTATATATGTGTGGGGTACATGTGATTTTTTTTACATATGTAAAATGTGTAATGATCAAGTCAGGGTATTGAGGGGTATCCATCACTTTGAGTATTTATCATTTCTATGTGTTGGGAACATTTCAAGTTTTCTCTTCTAGCTACTTTGAAATGTACAGTGTAATATATAGTTGCTAACTACTGTCACCATACTCTGCTATCAAACATTAGAACTTAAACTTTCTATCAAACTGTACATTCGTACCCATTGTCTAACCTCACTTCATCCCCATCTTCTCCCACTCACCCACCCTTCCCAGCCCCTAGTGTCTGTCATTCGACTCTTTACCCCCATGAGACCAACTCTTTTAGCTCCCACAGATCAATGAGAACATGCAAAGTGTGTCTTTCTATGTCTGGTTTATTTCACTTAACATAATGACCTCCAGTTCTATCCATGTTGCTGCAAATAAGATGATTTCATTTTTTATGCCAAATGGTATTCCATTGTTTATATGTACCACATTTTCTTTATCCTTCCATCTATATCTTGATAGAGATGTGGATCAGATTGATTCCCTATCTCTACTATTGTGAATAGTCCTGCAATAAGCATGTGAGTGCAAGTATCCCTTTGATATATTCATTCCTTTTCTTTTGAATACATACCCAGTAGTGAGATTGCTAGATTGTATGGTAGTTCTATTTTTAGTTTTTTTGAGAAATTCCATACTATTTTCCACAGTGGCTGTACTAATTTATATTCCCATCAACCACGTATAATAGTCCAATGCATGATATTATTTCTAAGCTAAGAGCATACTTTTGCTATTAAGCTTTATGCTCAGGTATATGAGTGGTGGTTCCTTCATTATCCATGCATTCTTTGCACCAACTCATAAATTTTCTGATTTGCTCTTCACCTCAATCCTATGAGTAATTTGAGGCTAAGTGTGTTATTATTCCCACCTTAGAAATAAAGACACCAAAGCTCAGAGAGGAAAAGTCTTGCTCAAGGTCATATTGTTAATAAATGATAGAACAAGGATTTAAATTCAGATCTGTCTGTCTCCAAGGCATTTACTCTTCCACCATCATGTGGTATCTGAAATAGCTCACAAACTAGGGTAGCAGTCTTTTAAAAAGTCTTTATGTATTGCATAGAAACAAGGAAGAATTGTTGAGGCTGATGAAAAGAATATAGTCATTATTTCCTTTTCTGTATCATTTTTAAGAAGAGTCCCAGTTTTTAAATTATGGTAGAGAAAAGAAAACAAAGCAAGTGCCATTATTTGTTCAAATAACGAAAGCATAGACAAGGTGCTGAGTTCCCCTAGAATAGAACAGGAAAAGCTCTCAAAAAAAGAACCTTAAAGTTGAGCTTCAAGACAAGCCTAAAAGAGAGGAAGGTCATTAGAAGTGTCAGGGGAGGAAAGTGGACAGCAGAGAGGCAAGATTCCCATCAACAAAAATATTTTCATTCTCATTTCCCTCATCACAGAGTACCCAGGCTGGGCAGCAGAAGCTTTGTAATCATACCTGTGCTATGGGCAGCTGTGTGAGTGTTGGGATCAAAAGGACCACAGTTGGTCTAAACTATGCGTTCTTTCCCAATAGGCTCTAAAAGGACAGGAGTTTGCACCTTCACATCAGCAAGTTTGTAAGTATGCTCATCTTCAATGCCTTTCCTTGTGGGGAACAAGAACATTTCTAGTGGTTCTGTATGTAGGAAGTTCAGAGATGAGTCTTTAAATATAAGTTGCTAAGCTGAGGGATGCAAATCCAGAGGAGAAGTGAGGCTCCGCTGCAGGCACGAAGAAGGCAAAATGGCATCATGGCCAAGTGCGTGGCCTGTGGAGCTGATGGCCTGAACTCAAACCCCAACTCTGGAGTCTACTAGCAGTGTGACTTTGGGCAAATAATTTTACCTGTCTCTGCCTGCATTTACTCACCTGTAAAAATGGTTATGCTAGATCCTACTCAACAGGGTTAATGTGAATTAAATCAGATAATTCCTATAAAGGGGTTAGAACAATGTCTAGTACATCAAAAGTATGCAGTCGAGTTTTGCTTTTTATCATCAGCAATACCATATTTATAACTGCAATTAGACCATGCCTAATCCAACATAATAGTTTCTGATAACCAAAGGGAAATTCTAAGGTCTTCTCCAGAACTAATAGGCAAACAGAGGCCCAGAGAGGGAAAAGGATCCACCAAGGTCATATAGCTAAAGAATAGTTCCCATCCACTCCTCGTCCCATTTCTTTTGGGTCATCTATTCAGTGAATATAGTTAAAGGGACCATGGAAGAAGGCAAAAAGCCAGTTCACTCCCATGAAGGAAGTTTGAGGGAAGGAGCAGTGGGTTGTGCTTTATTGAGCATTGGCCATGTGCAAAGTTCATGCTAAGCACCTCCATCTATACTGTGCCCATCTTAGATGAGATGAGAAAACAGCATCTCAGGCAGGCTAGATAAACTTGCCCAAACCCATGGGGCCAAGATTCATTTGTGTTCAAGACTCTTTCTTCTGAGTCTTCCTGTTCTTGTTGGTGCTTGCTGCAGGTGCCACATTCCAATCCAAAATCCTGCAAGGAGTGGCACTGGACCAAGCTGGAAGAGATCAAGGTTTCTCTCCTATCATAGGCACTGTGCAGCTCACAAAGGGCCATCTTCATTTCAATCACCCTTTGTCTCATATGAAGCACATTTCTCCTTTTCTTACAGATGCACCTCTTAGAGCAGATGGAGATAAGCCAAGGGCACACCTGACAGGTAAGCCTCCCTGCTGTGTTTTACGGGAGACCATGGGCCAGAATCCTGAGATTTCTTTCAGCAGTTTAGCAAAATTCATTCTAGTGGCTTAAACTGAAAACTACATTCCTTGGTAAGAGACTCCTCCCCTCAATATTCCTGTGTGTGTGTGTGTGTGTGTGTGTGTGTATACATATGTGTGTGTGTACACACACACACACGTTTTCTTTATCCACTCATCTGTTGATGAACACTTAGGTTGATTCCATATTTTTACTATTGTGAATAGTGCTGCAATAAGCATGTGAGTGCAGGTGTCTCAGTGGAGGGTTTTTTGGATATCTTCTTCCCTGTGGGGGGTCCAAAGGCCCATATCTCTTGGACATTTTCTTTCAGATTCTATCAGCCCTCTTTCTTTCTCTCCTGTCTCTCTCTCTCATTTATACACTGAGTCATTCAGAAATGGCTTCTCTCCAACTCAGAGCTGCAAGTAATTCTGGATCTGGTCACAGACAAAAAGTCCCCAGAGTTGCCAATTTATCTAGTTCATCTGTGCCCTATTCAAGATGATGTAACTAAACATTTACCTTCAGGGAGGTGTTTCCAAAGAATTTTCATCGGTGTATGGAAATCAAGAGAAATTCCATACTATCACCAGTTGGCCAACTTTCCAAGTCTAGTGTAGAAATCCCATGCACCTCATACCTAGACTTCCTATACCTCTGAGACTCCAGAGGAAAGAGCAAGACAGTACAGAAGGATATGTTAGAATCCATTGAAAACCTAGAAGGTTAAAAAGGAAGCATACCCTCCTGACCTATAAGAAAATTTGCAATGTGCAGGGGGATATCCTTGTGGCCCAAGACATTGGTGTTATCATTTGACTAAGAGGAAATTATTTGTGGTGAGCTCTGAGTGAGGATTAGGACCAGGGAGATGCCAAGTTTCTATCACTTACCTCATGCCTGTAAGACAAGTGTTTTGTTCCAATTGATGAGTGGGGATAAAACAGTTCAGTCAATTACTCACAGGGCAAAGAATGGGAATTTGAAAGGTCTGGTGCCTGGCCTTGTCATAGGTAAACAAGAGAGGCATTCGTTAGTTTTATTGGAGTCATTTGGGAAAGGATAATTCTTGCAGCAAGCCATTTTCCTAAACACAGAAGAATAAGGGGATTCTTTAACTTTCACTGTTCTCAAGGATCATAGGTCTCAGGTAAAATTAAAAATTTTCAGGTCAGACCACTCAGTCTCGGAAAGGCAAAGTAATTTGCCCCGGGTCACTAGTCCAAGATACTATTCTCTTTGAACAAATGTGTTTGTCCAGTCACATATTCTTCATTCGTTCCTCCCAAAGCAGTTTTTAGCTGTTAGGTATATTCGATCACTTTAGTCTTTTTTGAAAATGATATGAGACCCTTTTTTAGCAAAGTCTACAGTTTCCAAATGAGCAAATTAATCCTCTCTCTTGTCTTTGCAGTTGTGAGACAAACTCCCACACAGCACTTAAAAAATCAGTTCCCAGCTCTGCACTGGGAACATGAACTAGGCCTGGCCTTCACCAAGAACCGAATGAACTATACCAACAAATTCCTGCTGATCCCAGAGTCGGGAGACTACTTCGTTTACTCCCAGGTCACATTCCGTGGGATGACCTCTGAGTGCAGTGAAATCAGACAAGCAGGCCGACCGAACAAGCCAGACTCCATCACTGTGGTCATCACCAAGGTAACAGACAGCTACCCTGAGCCAACCCAGCTCCTCATGGGAACCAAGTCTGTGTGTGAAGTAGGCAGTAACTGGTTCCAGCCCATCTACCTCGGAGCCATGTTCTCCTTGCAAGAAGGGGACAAGCTCATGGTGAACGTCAGTGACATCTCTTTGGTGGATTACACAAAAGAAGATAAAACCTTCTTTGGAGCCTTCTTACTATAGGAGGAGAGCGAATATCATTATGTGAAAGTCCTCTGCCACCGAGTTCCTAATTTTCTTCGTTCAAATGTAATTACAACCAGGGGTTTTCTTGGGGCCGGGAGTAGGGGGCATTCCGCAGGGACAATGGTTTAGCTATGAAATTTGGGGCCCAAAATTTCACACTTCATGTGCCTTACTGATGAAAGTACCAACTGGAAAAAGGCTGAAGAGAGCAAACATATTATTATGGTGGGTTGGAGGATTGGTGAGTTTCTAAATATTAAGACACTGATCACTAAACGAATGGATGATCTACTCAGGTCAGGATTGAAAGAGAAATATTTCAACACCTTCCTGCTACACAATGGTCACCAGTGGTCCAGTTATTGTTCAATTTGATCATAAATTTGCTTCAATTCAGGAGCTTTGAAGGAAGTCCAAGGAAAGCTCTAGAAAACAGTATAAACCTTCAGAGGCAAAATCCTTCACCAATTTTTCCGCATACTTTCGTGCCTTGCCTAAAAAAATTAACAGAGAGTTGGTGTGTCTCATGAATGCTCTCACAGAAGGAGTTGGTTTTCATGTCATCTACAGCATATGAGAAAAGCTACCTTTCTTTTGATTATATACACAGATATCAAAATAAGCAAGGATGAGTTTTACATGTATATCAAAAATACAACAGTTGCTTGTATTCAGCAGAGTTTTCTTGACCACCTATTATGTTCTGAGTGCTACCTTAACCCAGAAGACACTATGAAAAACAAGACAGACTTCACTCAAAACTTACATGAACACCACTAGATGCTTCCTGATCAAATATCAGTCAGCATACTCTAAAAAATAACCCCAAGTTTTGACCAGGCATGGTGGCTCACACCTGTAATCCCAACACTTTGGGAGGCCGAGGCGGGTGGGTCATCTAAGGCTAGGAGTTTGAGACCAGCCTGACCAACATGGAGAAACCCTGTCTCTACTAAAAATACAAAATTAGCCGGGCGTGGTAGCACATGCCTGTAATTCCAGCTACTCAGAAGACGGAGACAGGAGAATTGTTTGAACTGGGGAGGCAGAGGTTATGGTGAGCCCAGATCGCACCATTGTACTCCAACCTGGGTAACAAGAGCAAAACTCTTTCTAAAAAATAAAAACTAAAATAATAACTCCAAGTCTTTAGAAAATATCATCTGAAACTGTTACATCAGATTTCTGGCACTCTCCTGACTGTGGAAGATAGCCAACTGACTGTGGATAGCCAGCTGATTAGTTCCCTGAAGAAACCTGAAGGCAGACACCTAGTTAACTAGATCAACTATATACTGCCAACTCATTGGATGCTGGGAGACAATGGACTTATTCCCTGGGGGAGAAGAAAAAAGAAGTCAATCACCAAATCTGAAGAAGTTAACCTAGATCTTTGAGGTTTGATTTGCAACTTTATATACAGAGTATTATGTGGGTACTTTTCCTTTAAAATATTCAAAGGGATTTACATATGGGATTAGCCAATGAGCCTAGCCAAGACCTTCCCTGGAGGAGAGGCTGGACATTGCGGAGGTCCCTTCTGTGTTTCAGTGGGTTCATATCCTCTAGTCTGTATGAGTTTCCTATGCTAATACGTCAAGGGCAGGAGAGGCAGCTCTGTTCTCTTAGCCTTTGCTGACTTGCCTGTAAGGCAGGAATCTGCCCATTTGTTTCCAAGGAGCAAATAAGCTCATGAGAATGAAACATGTTAACTTCATGCATTCTGTGCCATCTGAGCATTTTGGCATGATATGACCCTATTATAAATGCTTCCTATTCTGGGAGACCTCACAGATGAGTCTGAGAGCAAATCTGGCACCAAAATCACTCTCATGCTGGTTTCCAGTAGACTGTAGAGGCAGAGATGCATTTGAGAGGCTCCTGAGCAGAGTGTCCAGTGTAGTAGGAGTACTTGATCAGTATTTCTTGAATTATAATTAAATAAAAATTAATTTCTGTTTGGAGGTTAAGGCTCTAAATATATTTTCTACCCTCTGCTAGGTTAACTTAAACCAGGCCTTTTTCTTGCCTTCAGTTTCTCAAAACAGTCAGCACAGACTCAGTGGGAGCACAGAGGAGTGTGGTCACCTCCACCTGGCTCACCAGAGTCTTCATAGAGGAAGTGAAGCCTGGAAGAAACTGGGGGGGGCCCAGATGACCACAGGGAAAGGGCATCTCAGATGGAGGAATTACCCTTGACTTAAAGCAGAAAAGAAAGATTTCTCAGTAACTCCAAAACTTGCTTGACGAGAGAATATTCCCTCAACCAATTCCTAGGACAATATTTATTGGTAGATCAAGAATGTTTCCTCAATAACTCTAGTCTAGCTCCATGATCAGAACTAACACCCATTAAAAGCATAAAATGTTCTTTCTGAACCAGTCTTCATGGTGCATGAGAGCACCAAGCAGCTTGGGTATGCAGGAGGAGATTTGCACAGAAGAGTGGCCTGCTCAAACCTGCCCACTGTTCTGTAGGTGATCTGGTGGATCTGGAAATTTATCCCAAGACAGGAATTTCCTAATATTCGAAGACAATTGAGGCTTTGGGAAATTTTCTGCTGTGTATTTATTTGGCTCCTGTCATAAGCTTGTTTTTTAAAGAATGTATCATAGCTCAAGTTTTTACTGCTGATTTTGTTAAATTCTGTACAGTACAGTATATTTTTTACAGAAAGGCACAGTCAGACGTTCCTAATACGGCTCATGTCAGAACTTCTGTTCCCAAGGCATTACCTCCATAGCAAAAATTAGTGCACTGTTTTCAAAAGTGAGGTGGGAAAATGCTTTTAAGATCATGTGATGTTCCCCTAAAAGGGGTTAATGGGGTATATTCAGGGTTTGGGAGGTGGGAAGAAGCATGCTTTAGAAAATAGTAAATTTAGGGAGAAAATGCTTTGCTGGTTAATGTCACTCAAAAGGCTGAATTCAAATCAATTCCACAAACATTTACTGAGTACCTACTGGCCCTGGGGACACAGAGATAAATTATTTAGTCTCAGACGCGCTCATTCTAACTTCCCAGCACCTCTACTGTCTGCAGATTCTTTAATTTATATTGGTTGTATCTGCTAATTAATTTGCTAACTTTAGGCACATGGATCTATTCTCATTATGAAAATGGATACCATTTGATGAAGGCTGATGACTAACAAAATGATTTGTGTTTAAGTGGTTTTTTAAAAATAGCTACTCAAGGATAGTTTTCCATAAATCAAGAAGGTAAAAAACAAAGTTACCATTTTTTATTGTAGAATCCATTATTTAAGTCACAGGCAGAGAGAGGTTATTATTTGCTATACTCAAGTTTGATCATCAACAACCTTAAAAATATTAGAACTTCATGGATGACCCAGAAATGCTTTGAAAATCTGTGTTTCTCAGCAATTACAGAGACCATGAGCAAAATGCACAGAATCACTAACAGTTTGATGCTAGCATGGTTTCAGTCTATTTGGGAGAACAGAATTGCTTATGCTACTAAAATTTCTAATTTTTTTTACTAAGCTACAGTAAGAAAAGGGAAAAGTGTACCTTTTCACTTCCTGAAATATGTCAGGTTGAATCAATAACAGCACACCAGAACTCTTGGCTCCATTTCAATCTAAACTATTCAGTTCTCATCACCCCAGAGGAAATTCCGCCTCTGTGCTAGTCAATAATCCCCCTGGATTATAAAAGTTTAACTAACTCACTGTACACAAGGCATGGCCATTGCCAACATTCTCTTGCAATGTATTTTCCCAAGCCCTTACCCAATTCTGTTTCCATGATTGTGACATTGGGGATTAATTCTGCAGGACAGAACTGTTTATATTCTGTACCTTAAAAACACATGCAAAAGTCTCTTGCCTCAAGATTTCTGGCTTTCCTATGGCCCAGAGTCCTAGAAGTGTTTTAATATTTGTAGCAGAATTTTCAAGTGTACATCATTATCCTGCATATTAACATTTTTGCATCATATTGGCAGCTGGACCTACAGAGAATTTAGTAGACTGTTAACCTATTAACCCTTGAATCCTTTTGCACCAGTAGTGAGAGAATGTGAATCAGAGCCACCACATCCATGCCCTGTCACTCTCTAATAACCACATTTACAACTTCCCCAGCTCTGAAACACACTTGCCTCCACCCCTTCCATCACCCCATTTTAAGATGAAAATACCATACCAGCCTGGATGGAAGAAGTTACTTGCCCAGGACCACATGATGAATTAAGAGCTGATCTAGAACTAGGATGCTGTCTTCCTGAACCATAATCCTGGACTCTTCTAATCTCTCTACTCTTAGCAAATAGAGTCCATTTTAATGATTGGAAGGAAGATGGGAGAAGTATTTTCAAATACCTGTAGGACAACATGGAAGTGGGAGGAGACTTCTTCTGTATCTCCCCAGAGAAGAGAGCTGGGGCTACAGAGTTGCAGTTACAAGGTTGCCCTCTCTGGCTTGATCCCCAAAGGAACTTTCTACTCCAAAATAGAATTTTTCT
The DNA here is from genome assembly GCF_047675955.1 of Chlorocebus sabaeus. Taxonomy (NCBI): domain Eukaryota; kingdom Metazoa; phylum Chordata; class Mammalia; order Primates; family Cercopithecidae; genus Chlorocebus; species Chlorocebus sabaeus. The sequence continues at coordinate 84,762,938 of NC_132915.1, read as the reverse complement.
AAGAAGCTATTTCTCAGTCCCTGGAGATACTCAAACAAAGGGCTTGTCACAAGGATTTTTGTAGAAGCTATTCTTCACAGAGGTTAGGGGAGAGATTAAACCAAAGGATCTCTGAGGTCTTTTTCAAATCTATGAATATGTGGCCTTTTTTTCATTGACTTCCATGTGTTCTAGTTGATCATTACAAACCTGGCAGGCCTTCTCAAGAGTTCAGTAATCCGCTATCATTTTCCACTTGTCCAGAGAGTGTCCAACACAAAATACCCCTAAGATCTTGGCCAATAGAGAAATGTCATGGAATTTTAGAGATGACGGTATCTGCAGTTTATTCCAAGTTACATCATTTCAAGGATGAAGAAACCCAGGCTCAGAGGGAGCCATCACCTCCATGCCCTGTCACCCTTGGTGGCCAGTGCCAGACAGTAGCTAGTTGGAGTGCTGAAAGTAGAATTTAGATCTCCTAACAATAAGCCCAGCAGTCTTTCAAGTTCATTCATGAATAATTTTTATTTTGAGCATCTGTCACATGGCAGCACTTACCCGGATACTAGAGAGCTGAGAGGGAACGTGACAGGCAAGTCCTACTCTCACAGTGTATACATTCAGGAGGAACAAGACATACAGTGTCAATAAATAAAGTAGCTGAACTTCATCAAATGATTTTATTCTTAAAGTCATTAAAGCATGTAATGTTCCCCTTTTTTTGTTTCAGGGGTGTAAAGATTCAACAAGTGTAGGTGTTTATGTGGTTTTAGTGACAAACCCCATGTGCTTTCATTGATTTTATGTTTTATGTTAAAACATCAACCCCAAGGTAAAATGCATATTGTATGTTGTTGGATACATACTTAACTGGTATGCATCCCATGTCTTTGGGCACTAGTGTGTATGAATTCTAATCTCTGTAAATGAAATGTCGTATGTGTTAATATATTTAATAGATGTAACTTAATAAACTGGCATTGAAGACTGAAGAATTTTCACACTAATTGTCAATTATTTTGTTAATGTGTTCCTTTGTTTTTCTTTCTAGATTAAGTCTAACGGTAACCTCTTGGGATTTAAAAAAAAAAAAAAAAGCATCTAATTCTTCATGTACTTGGCTGCAAAATGGCAACTGACTTTCATGGTTATAATAAAACTTAAAACAAACTTAATTTTAAGGTTGTAATAAACCTTAAACTGAACACCACAGATGGTATCATTCTGGTCAGATGAGGGAAAGGAAGGGAAGGAGAGAATCTACAGGGTTCCTTTTATGAATTATAAGACTTTGTAGTTGAGTAGCTTAATCTCACATTGAACAACCCTGTAAAAGAAAGAGAGACCAGAAAGACCCATGCCAGTATATGGAGGAGTTCGAATTTGGATCAAGGTCACTCCCTGACACTACACCTTCTGCCTCGCATCAAAACAGCAATCCACAGGAATCAAAAAGGTTCAACAGATCCATCACTTTCTATTTTCCTGCACAGTAACTGGGGTTGCTGTTGGTGCTCAGTCAATGATACTAGATTGAACCATATTAAATTGCCATTTCTGAAGGTCAAAAGGGGTCACATGCCAGAAATTTCATTTGTTTCCACATGATAGTTGTATGTAGAATCAAACTTTAAGGGAGAGGAGGTAAGGCTTTCCTCTAAAATATCAGACTCAAAAATTTCCCTCCCGGTGGGGAACCAGAATGTATGTATTGATGGCCTTCTGAAATTCAGTTCTCACTCTACTCCTGGGGGTGATAAGAACAAAATATTTTTACACTTGGGGAGAGAAGTGAATTATTTTCCCTGAATTTATTAAAAACTAAGTATCTGCAAAAGTCATAGTACCAGTTCTCTAAAGGAAAAATATTGATAGTCATTTAATCTAGGTCACCAAAGACAACCTTTTCAACTAATTCTCAAATGGACCCTCTGTGTCTAAGAACTTCGGAGCAAAGAGACAAAACTATCCAATGGTTTCTCCTGATGTTTGTCCAGTTGTCCACAGGGGATATCTAGTGTCCAACCAAACCCCAGTTAACATTCAGTCAGGACACACATGGGTGGCATCTGTTCCAATTTGTTAGATGTGATTCTGATTAATGGATGCTCATACCACACTGGTTGTTACTCTGACTACTATTCCTGTTTACATTGCTTCCACTCCCCCCTCCACAACATGCGCACATCATCATTATCTTCATCATAAGCCATAATAAAAATGCCGAAGATGGGATTGAAAAAGATGCAATGGATCAGAAGTCCGTTGTCCTGGGCTCCAGACCCGGGTCTGCCAAACTGGCAAATTCTAAGGCCTTGAACAACCATTTCAACAGGTTTCAGTATCCTTCTCTGAGAATCCAGAGGAGGGGTGGATGAAGTGAGCTAAACTCCCTTCCATTTGCAGGTCTCAATAATTCTGTGCTTGTATTGTTTGAGTTTCAAATAAGCTCCCTTTTTTTAGGTATGTGGTAGAAGACAAGAGGGTTTCTCCAAGAGAAAGCAAAATCCCCCCATGTACCTTAGACTGTAAAGCTCTCCAGTCAATATATGGGGACTTTTTACCTCTTCAGTGCAGGAAATAGAAAGGTAACTGGAACTGAGCTGTGAACTCCCAGGTCTGCCAATGTTGTCCCATTTTGACAGCACTTCATTCCTCCTCTCCCCACCTAGTCTCTCTGACCTTTGGTGGGGCTTGGTGGCGCACTTTCCATTCTGTATAGCCAAGGATGCCATCCTCACAGGCTCATTTTGGACCTTAATACCAGTCCTCAAACCAGCTAGTGTTTCCTGTGTTCTTAGGCCATGTTAGGCATTGAGCTCAACTCGTCACATAACTCATCTTATTTCACAATGCGATAAGATAAGCATGATCCTCTTGTTTTATAGATGAGGGAAATGAGGTCTGAGGGATTAAGTCCACTTTTGCAGGATGACTCAGTTAAAACAAGTTTCCAACTCAGTCAGGATAAAAGTGCCCCACTTGCTGAATTCATTGCCAACAGAGAATAATAGCAGCAAACATTTGGGAGCATTTACAGTGCTGAACACTTCATCTGTATCATCTCATTTAATCCTCAATCAAGGGCAGAGTGTAGTGGCGCATGCCTGTAATTCCAGCACTTTGGGAGGCCAAGGTGGGCGGATTTCTTGAGGTCAGGTGTTCAAGACCTGCCTGGCCAACATGGCAAAACCCCATCTCTACTAAAAATACAAAAATTAGCTGGGCATGGTAGCAGTGCCTGTAATACCAGCTATTTGGGAAGCTGAGGCAAGAGAATTGCTTGAATCCAGAGGCAGAAGTTGTAGTGAGCCAAGATCGCACCACTGCACTGTAGCTGAGCTACAGAGTAACACTCTGTCTAAAAAAAAAAACGCAATCCTTAATCAAAGGTGGATTTCCTGGCTCCAAGTCAATAAGCACATCTACTCCTACCAAAAGTGGCATTCCCAGGAATGAGCCATCAAATCTGCAAAGGATGACTGGGTCTTCTATTCAAAATAGTAAACATTGATTGGCTACTATTGATTGACCCCAAAGGGATCCAAGGATATCCTCTTTCTAGAACACAGGTCCTGCTTGATCCCCCATCCCTGGTTCCTGTAATAGAAATATTGGTACCACCACTATCCTGTCAGCCTATCCTTGCCCGAGCTGGGGAGCCCCAGCTCTGGCCACAAGCAGACCAGCTCCAGCTACCAACCTCAGGATCATGGGGTTCCCTTCTCCACTGGCCTCAGGATCCTCTGCAATGTTACCCTCTACCAAGCTTGGCCTCTGGTGCCCATTTTGCCTTTGTCTCTATTCTCCATTCTGCTTTTGTCAACCACAGAAAGATTTGAGCACCTATCCCAGGCCAAGCACTGTGCTAAGCACTTAGCAAATACAATTTCCTCTCCTCGTCACAGAACCCTGGAGAGCAAGTACTATTATCATCATGGTGATTTTGCAGATGAGAAATCTGAGGCTCAGTGAAGCACACTGACTTTCCCAAAGCCTCACAGCCAGAATGATAAATGTGGACTTGAACCCATCGGTCAGGGTTACTCCCACCTCTCATCAACTGTCTTGGTCTGCTTCTCAGGTTTGCCCACATCTCTGCCTCTTAACCATTGTGTGGTCTTGAGTAAGTCATTTAACTTCTTTGGGCCTCAGCAAGGAATGCCACTTTCACTCTCAGCCCAAAATTTCTAGGATTCCAGCTAAATAGCGACCAGCTGAGCATTCCCAGGTAAGTCAGGTCTCAATTTTTAAGGGGCATCTTACCCAGAGCCTCTCCTCTTCAGCCTGTGCATCTACCCCAGGGAACCATGAAGCACCATCACCAAAGCTTTTCCCAGTAAGTTCTGCTGTGGCTGCTCCTGAGGAAAGATACTTAATGGGTTCCATGGTTATCTCATTACCTTTCAGCCCAACAGTCCGCAATTTTGACTGCACATTGATGGGAACAGGGATGAGGATAGAATAAAAAACCCAGTATCTAGGTCATGCCCCAGGCTAATTAAAGCAGAATCCTTAATGATTGAAGACACACAATAGTTTTTTTTAGAGATAGGGTCTCACTCCTCTCTCTGTTACCCAGACTGGAGTACAGTGGTGCAATCATTGCAACCTCCAACCACTAGGCTCAAGCAATCCTCCCACCTCAGCCTCCTGAGTAGCTGGGACTACCCCACACGCACCACCATGCCTGGATAATTTTTGATTTCATTGTGAAGACAGGGTCTCTCTATGTTGCTCATGCTGGTCTCAAACTCCTGGCCTCCAGCAGTCCTCCCACCTCAGCCTCCCAAAGTGCTGAGATCACAAGCATGAGCCACCATGCATGGCAGACAATGATATATTTTCTTTAACCTCTCAGGTAATTCCAGTGCGCAGCCAGAATTGAGAATCACAGTTTTCAAAGCACTGGCACATGAGAGAAAGAGCAGGGCCCTGAAGCTAGATAGATGTGCATTATGTGTTCAGTTCTGCCACTTTTTAGCTATGAGATTTCAGAGAGCTGAGTTAATCTACCTGAGACTCAATTTCTTCATCTGCAAAATGGGAATGAAAGTAGTACATGTTGTGAGTCACATACCTGGCCAGTGACCATGTCAAGATGAGAACTCTAGTACCAATACAATATCAATATTTTTTGATATCTCATAAAAGTTCTCAGTGGACTGGATTCCTTTGTTGTTGATTTTACCCCAATACACAGTTATGCCCATTGAGTTTGACACTCTAGTTATGTTAATTACATAAACCACAATTCATCCATTGCATGAGAGCAGAATAAAGCTATTCCTACGTGCCAAGGTTTAAGAATGCTTTAGACAATGCAATGTATTGTGTTTTGTAAATAAAGACATTAAAACGTTTATATACTGTGAACTGAAAGTTCATGGGTACCTGTCAATACCAGAAGGAAAGCGTCTCAAAAAATATGAAATGCTTTAAAAACAGAAAGTAGTACATTCCTCACCACACCCTTGTGAGGATAAAATGAGATGAAACCCACAAAGGTACCTGGCTCCTCATCAGTGCTCAATATAAAGCAGTTGTTCTATTAGAAAACTACCTGAAAATTCTGCTGTCTCTATTTCTTCTCTTCTACATTTAAAGAAGCAACACAAAATTATAGAAATTATAAGATCATAATAAAAAGGCACATGAAGGGCTGGAAACTTGGTTATTCATTCATGCAACTGATACCTAATGAGTACCCTCAATGCCAGGTGCTGCACATGAAATAAACATAGCTACTAAACTCATAAAGCTTCCATGCTATTGAGTTGAAGTTGGAGGGGTATGGGAAGGTTTACAATAAAGGAATTACTGTGCAATAATATATTGTGATGAGTTATCTAAAGGAAAAAAAAAAGGCTGTAAAGACAGAGAACAAAAACAGACCCAATTTCCAAGTCAGTGATTCAGTGAAGGCCTCTCCAAGGCCACTCTGCACAGTGTGTTTGATTTAGTTAACATTTAGACTCATGACTCCATAGCACAATTACTGGCTGATAGCAATTGTGATTCATTCAGTGAATATTGCTAATTACTAGAGCCTTCGTGGGCAAAGGACAAAGTGGCTGGGCACTGGCCAACTGCCAGCTGTTTCTGGGCCAAAGCAAACAAGTTGTGCCTTAGAATACACTGGCACGGTTAATGACAACCCCACCAATCCCTGGAGCTCCACTCCAGGCTCTCAGTGGAAAACTTTCCTCCTGCAGCCACTACAGGAAGATCCAACATTGTCCTTGGCACTCCCTACTGTTTTTCAAGAATGATGCCCAACTAGACTTTGCTTTCGTGTGTGCCAGGAAGTTTTCCTGGGTTTTGCCCTTGCGCTAACAAACATAATCTGACGTCATAAGGATAAGGAAAATTATCATCATGTGTCCCTTCTTTCAAGAGCTCCATGGGGAGGAAAGTACAGTCTGGATGCGAATACCCATTTTACAAAAAGATAAATCAAGGCTCAGAAAGGAAGCCATCATAGTCATGGGAATAAAGGGACTGAGCCAGATCTGACCAAATCCAGTATCATGCTTCTAGTCCCATGATGCTGTCTTAGGGTTTCAGTCCATGGGCAAAAGGGTCAGAGAGACCCCACTCTGCGAGTCTAACAAAAATAAATCCCTGTGTTTATGGGCTTGATAAAGGCCGGAATTGAGGAGTGAGGTCTGAATGCTTTGGGATCTGCCCTGCCCTTCTCTCCAGGACATTGTCACACTCTGTCCATCTGCCCATGGGCACTTGTTCTTCTGAGGCATCACCATCTCTCACCAAGTGTTCCAAGACAGAACCCTGGGTCATCTTAGGCTGGCCACTCTCCCCATCCCTCACATTTAATCACTCACTAAGGCCAACTCCTGAGTCTCAAATTAGACCCCTTCTTTCCTTCATGTCAATAGCCTCCCCACTGGTCTCCGTGCACCAAGTGAAGCCCACTGTAGTCCATATGCTCTACAGCAACTAGAGTGGTCTTGCTATTACAAAAACAGGTCATAGAATTCTCCTTCTTTGAAAGGCCAGGGTAGCTTCCTATCACCTTTAGAGGGAAATTCAAGCTCCTGGATTTGGCATTCAAAGCCCTTCTTGATCCAGTTCCTACCAACCTCTCTGCTTCATTTGGTTTCCCATGTCCCATCTGCCTATGTTATAGAGGCAGTGATGTGCTAATAAGTGGTGAACATCCAGCTCTCCAACGTAAAGCCCTGATTTGCACCATTTGTTGCTATCTGTATTGTAAATATTTCCACCATGACCAATTACAAGCAACCAATGTGTTGCCAGTGAGTTCAGAGGGGATGTATTTCAGCCATATGGATACAATAGACATTTACAACCGCAAGAGGATAAATAATCGTATAATGTAGTGATAATTAAGAAGCGATAATGTAGGAGTATTCATTACCTTCATTGTAATATAATTTATATAAATGTAGGTTTACGTAATTTAATTTTATTATGGTTGTGTTTAATGACCAGCTCACAAAACTCCTAGTAATTTAATATTCCCTTCTTGTAAATTGGTACACATTGGCCCTAGCACCCCTGATTAAAGCACTCTGGGTAGAATGCCTGCCCTCCCCTTCCCCGTGGTGAACTGCTAGTCATTTGTCAAGACTCTGCTCAGCTGTCCCTTCATCTGCGGGGCCGACCCTGAATGCCTCGTGCAGGGTCTCTCGCAGGCACCCTCCCCATCCCTTGTCTCAGGCTTGTTGACTGATCGTCTGTCTTTCCCCCATTTGATGGTGTCTTACTCACTTTTAGGAACTGGCGTCAGCTGAACCCTACTAAATGTTTGTGAGACAAACTATTCAACATAGCTTCATATCTGGATTCCTTCCCTATATACATTTCTCTTCCAATTTCCAGTTTTCATTCAGTCCTACCTATTCGCAAGGATGTCACCCAGACCAAAAACAGGCTTTATATGGGAAGTAGAAGCAGGTTGGGGAAAATGGAGGGGGAAGTTCCAATCCAAATCTGCAAAATGCATTTTAATCATTTATGGTTTTGAATAAATATAAATCCATATTCCACTCATATCTTCACCCCAGACCAACTTTCCCTGGTGAGGAAAAAGGAGAGGGACTCAGAATGGAAGGACCTAGACTTATCAAGTAGCTGCTCGTAGGGTGACAACTGGGATTGACCCACAGCTAAACTGGAAGAGAGAACCCCAGGCACCTGCCATGGAACAGGTTTAAGTGGCCACTTCTCACTTACTCAGTTTTTATTCAAGTCTCACAATAATTTTATCAATCAGAAATAATTACCTCCGTTTTACAGCTAAATAGACTGAGGGTTGACGATATGCTGTGACTCTTCCAAAGTCCCAAAGGTAATGAGCTGTGGAGCCAAGATTTAAACCAAGGTCTGGCTGACTGCAAAAACCGTGTTGTTACCCACTGTAATAAAACATACTATTCCTCTCTTCCCTGTCCTCTTTAAGAGAACGAAGAAAAAAAGAGAGAGAGAGAGGGAAGGAAAGGAAAGACAGAAAGAAAGAAAGAGAGGGAGGGAAAGAGAAAGAAAAAAGAAAGAAAGAAAGAGAGAGAGAAAGAGAAGAGGAGGAGGAAAAAAGAAGGGAAGGAAAAGAAAAGAAAGGAATATTCACACCATTATTGAGAACCTCCCTTGAGGCAAGTATAACACTAGGTGCTTTACCCTTGTTAACTCATTTAACTATTACTATGGTTTGGGTCTGTGTCGCCACCCAAATCTCATGTCTAATTGTAATTCCCAATGTTGGGGGAGGGACCTAGTGGGAAGTGATTGGATCATGGGAGTCGATTTCTGTCTTGCGGTTCTCATGACAGTGAGTGAGATCTCACGAGATCTGGTTGTTTGAAAGTGTGTAGCACCTCCCCCTTCGCTCTTCGTCTCTCTCCTGCTCCACCATATGAAGATGTGTCAGCTTCCCCTTCGCCTTCCACCATGATTGTAAGTTTCCTGAGGCCTCCGTAGCCATGCTCCCTGTACAGCTTGTGGAACCACGAGCCAATTAAATCTTTTTTCTTTATAAATTACCCAGTCTCCGATAGTTCTTTATAGCAGTGTGAGAAGAGACTAATACAACTATGTATAGAAGATAAGTATTATTATTCCCATTTTACACATAAAGAAACTGAGGTTCAGAGAGCTTGAGAAAATTGGCTAATGTTGTATATCTCATACACAATAGAACTTAGCTTTCAAAAGCCTTCTTCCTTCCAGGGTCCACATTTCTGACCTTGAGACAAGCTTCTAACCCCACTTCCCTCTGCAGCCACTTAAACTGTACCCCACTTCCCCCTGCAGCCACTTAATTTATATTTAAGCCACTTAAGAAAGTGAGTTAAATAAAAATCAGTATTTCAGCATCAACTTGAAAGAATGTAGGCCAATAAATAGTTGCCCCAAGAGGACCTGGCTAATCAATAGAATTATTCAAGAAACCAGGGAAGTAGCTCAGCATTTTATCAGACAAATGATCTAAGCCATGTTCTGTGGCTTTGTTAAATGAAGAAGGAAGCTAAGAAGATAGTACTGAAAAATTCCAGACATTTCCATGTGCTTCCCCCACAGCCCCCAAAGTGAATCCCAAAAGGTTAAATGTGGTTTCATCACAAGTGTGGGTATCAATTTTATAAAGGAGGGAAAAAAAGTCATTTATGGGGAACTTAAGCCTTTTATCCACGCAGGTATATGTGGAGTGAACTGTGAGCCCCAATTCAGAACCACAGGGAAGAAAATGAAGCCCTGTGTGATACAGCATAGAATAGCCCACACCAAGAGACCAGAGACCTGGGGGTCTACAACATTTTGTTTTGCCATGTGCCCTTATCCAGGTCAGTATAACAAAATTTTTGTGCATTCATTCAACTAACCCCAAGCACTTAGTTCTAGGAACTACTCTAAGTTCTGAGAAAAGCAAAGATGAAGAAAACATTGGAACTCCCAGTTCTAGCCAAGACAGAGCAATGGCTACAGGACTTGCCTGCTTATTATAACAACTATAAAACTGGACATTAGACAACAGATAACAGGTCTACAGTCTTTGAGAGAAGGAAAATATGTGAGATGTGCTGCATGTTTACCTCAGTTTTCTGCCTGTAAAATTGCCAGTGACCCAGGAAAGTGAACCCAAAGAGAGAGCATCAATCTTACAAGGTTGGGGAAATATGTAACAGGTTTTTGGGCTGTAGTAATCACTAGAATTTATAGCAAAGAATAAAGGAAAGAAGGATGCTATGCAGAGAAGCTGCAGAAATCTTCATGTAGGTCCCTTTGGTTGAATGTTAAACTATGCAAGTGCAGAAGCCTCACAGAAAACAGCTGCAGGGGCCCAAGAGCTGAATGGGGATTACAGAGATCTCACACTATTAGGATAAGATGGAATTATGACAACCCAGCATAGAAACAGATCACTGTAACCACAGGTATTCACTGAGACTCTAGAAAGACCATGAGTAGGAGTAGGCTGTACTACACTACCTTAGTCTCATTTCAACAAGCCCTTAAACCAAGGACCAACCCCCCACCTAGGGTAAAGGGGTGGGAAACTCAATACTTTCCAAAGAAATGGAATAATGTTAATTACAAAGATTTTCTTTGTACTCCTAGAAGTTGTTATGTCTCTCCAACCGAAGTAGTTGAGCATCTGGGGTCCAGAATAATCCCCCAGATAGCCTGGGGTCTTTTCCTAACTCTACAGCTAATAAGCCACTAGTAGAAGAGTTTTCAGATCCTGAGATTCAGAATCAGGATGCTATGGAATGAGGTACTCTGGATTCCTTACAGTTTGACCATCTTGGTATTTAGGCACCAGTGACTCTTCAGAAGCTACTGCAGCAGGCCCTTTTGACCGCAACTTCCAGCAGCAGCTCTTTCAGGGGACGAATGAACTAAAAATTCAGCAGTTAGCACAGTTCAACCGCAACAATACATATTAGTTCCAGCTCAGCAGTCACATATAGAAACTCTTCTAAGACTGAACGAAAGGAAATGAAACTAGATCCCATATTGCCATAAGCAATCTGAAATGAGTCTGCTGTTGTCTCAGATGGTTTGTTGAGACTGTCCTTCTCATCCACGCTTTCGCCAATAGTTATTCAAAGTCAGCCAATTCATTGATGACCTCGTTAGTGTGACTTTCCCAGATCACTCTACATAGAGCTCTGCATCTCTTTTGTTTCCTTCATAGCCTCTTGCATTATTTTTTATTTCTTTTAATGTGTTTTAAGGTAGTAGTAACACATCTGCCTTCTCACTGCTGACTCCCAGCACCTGGCCCAGGGCCTTGCATATATCAGGTTGGTATATAAGTAATTGTAGTTTTGCCATTTTTTTAAGTCATGGCAAAAACTGCAATTACTTTTGCACCAACCTAATAGTAGGCACATAATGAAAATATGCTGAATGAAGGAATACTTCATTGAGAAATAGCCTACTGAAAGGAAGAAATTTAGATACTATACATCTTGAACTGTTTACATTGAAATGCTGTACAATTTTTAATTATAGTGAGTCTTTTAAAAATGTTAAGACTTTATATTTGAAGTCAAAATTAAAGCATATAAATATTTCTACAAAAAAAGTTAATTCTATTCCTGAGACCTATTAAAGCTATGAAATACATTAAAAATACTGCAGCTTAAACCACATTACAAAAATATCTTTAAAGCCACAATATATCTACAGTTTTTCCTCCTTAATAGAGTTTTCTGGTGCTGAATTTTCAGGACACATGAGTTTTTCATTCTGGCAACCTTAAGCATTTTAATTTTCATCTAATTCAATAACTCTAATTGTGTGATAGTTTTAAAAGAGTTAGATTGAGAGCATAGGGATGTAACGTTTTAGAATGAAAGTAAACCTTAGTTTTAGTAGTGCCTTGGAGAAAATGGAGAGAACCTGAAAGAGTATAACAGAAAGATACCAAAATAATGCAGTCAATATTTTTATTTCATCAAAATAAAATTGTGAAAATTTGTTTTCTCTCTTGTTATATAAGAGTCTACCTAATATCTTCTATTTTGCCTCTTAGCCACAAAGCTTAAATACTTACTGTCTAGAGCTTTACCAAAAAATTGCTTGCCCACACCTGCTCTACACTGAAAATTACTGAACAATGTTTGGAGAACTTAAAGAAGACCTTAAAAAGTGCAGACATTGGCCAGGTGCGGTGGCTCATGCCTGTAATCCCAGCACTTTGGGAGGCTAAGGCAGGCAGATCACAAGGTCAGGAGATCGAGACCATCCTGGCTAACACAGTGAAACCTGGTCTCTACTAAAAATACAAAAATCAGCTGGGCATGGTGGCACTCGCCTGTAGTCTCAGCTACTCAGGGGGCTGAGGCAGGAGAATCGCTTGAACCCGGGAGGCGGAGGTTGAAGTGAGCCGAGATGGCACCACTGCACTCCAGCCTGAGTGACAGAGCAAGACTCCATCTCCAAAAACACAAAAGTGCAGACATTTACCACTTTTTGGATTACTAAACTGAGTATTGCTAAGATATCATTTCTCTCTATTAATGATTAATAAATAATTCATTACCATCTAAATCAAAACCCCAGTAGACTTTTTTTATATATATAGAAATGATAGGTTGGCTCTAAACTGCATAAGAAATTGCAAAGGATTTAAAATAACCAACAAAATCTTGTGAAAGAAAAATATGGTTGGAAGTTTTACTCTGCCTGCCTTCAAGACTTATGGTAAAGCTATAGTAATCAAGGCAGTTTCGTATTGACACAAGGATAGATCAATATTTCAGTGTAATAAAATAAAGACTCCAAGAATACTCCTTTATTTATGCCTTTTATTGATTTTTGATAAAGGGTCAAATAATTCAAAGGGGAAAGTCTTTTCTATAATTGATGCAGGAACAACTAGATATATTTTTGAAAAATATTAACTCACATCATGAATCAAAAAAATTATTTGAAATGGACTGTAGACCTAAAAACAAAAGCTAAAAGCAAAAGAGTATATCTTCTTAACCTTGAGGTAGACAGAGATCCTTTAGACAGGACACAGGAAAACACTAACTATAAAAGAAAAAATAACAAATTAGACATCAGAATGCATAAAAAGAATGCCTATAACTCAACCTTTAAAATTCATAGTCCTTGGCTGGGCGAAGTGGCTCACGCCTGTAATCCCAGCACTTTGGAAGGCCAAGGTGGGTGGATCACCTGAGGTCAGAAGTTCGAGAACAACCTTGCCTCAAACTCTGATGCAATCCCTTCTCTATTAAAAAAATACAAAAATTAGCCAGGTGTGGTGACTTATGCCTGTAGTCCCAGCTACTCAAGAGGCTGAGGCATGGGAATCACTTGAACCTGGGAGGTGAAGGTTGCAGTGAGCCGAGATCACACCACTGCACTCCAGCCTGGGTAACAGAGTGAGACCTGGTCTCAAAAAAAAAAAAAATGTTATATAATCCAAAGCAAAAACGGACAAAGGCTTGAACATACACATCACCAAGGATGATATGTAAATGGCACATTAAAAAGTGCTTAAGATCATTAGTCATTAGGATAATACAAATAAAACCACAATGAGAAACCACAGCACACCCACTAGAATGGCTAGTATTAAAAACACTGACAACAGCAAATGTTGTCCAAGACACTGAGCATTTTGAATTTTCACACGTTGCTGGAGGGAATGTAAAATGGTACAGCCACACCGGAGAACAGTTGGCAGCTTCTTGTAAAGTTTCCATGTATAACCACCCAGATCAAACAATTTCACTCCTAGGTAATACTCAAGAGAAATTAAAATACATATCCCCAAAAGAGATATTTAGAGAAGATTTATTCATAATAGCCAAAATCTGAAACTAACCCAAATGTCCATCAACAAGAGTATGGATAAACACACTGCACTATTGTATACAGTAGGTTACTACTCATCATGCAACCACATGTATGAATCTCAAAAACATCATGTTAAATGAAAAAGCAATATATAAAAGAAGGCATATATACTATTCATATGAAGTTGTAGAATAGGCCAAACTAATCGACAGTGATAAAAATCAGAATAATAGAAATCAAAACAATGTTATCCTCTGAGCAGGGACTGGCAGGGAAGGCACACTAGGGAACTTTCTGGAATGAAGAAAATAGTCTATATCTCAATAGTGATATGGGTTACATCAATATATATATTTATCAAAACTCATCAGACTGTGCACTTAAAATCCGTGCATTTTACTGTATATAAATTTCACATCAGTTTTTAAAAAGAGGACAACCTTGACATTGTCATGAGGAGGCTCACACTCTAATCTGCAGATTTCTTCAGGACATAGATGGAACCCTTCCTTATCATTTCTTCGTTCCATCCATTTCGAATGCAATTTCATTTCCTCCATAATAGTTGCAGTCCTACCCCTGCAATGGCTTCCTAGACAGACTGCCAGTCTGTAGTCTGACCTCTCCAGTGAGGCCCTCACATGGCAGTCAATGATTGGTTTGGAAGAGAAATATTCCAGTGTCACTCTCCATTGCCCTTAGGATAAATTCCATCTCCTCTCAGGCATCGCCCAGCATGATCCAGCTCATATATACCTCTGCCTCGCCTCCCACCACTCTCCCTTTGCAAACTGTATTGCAGTCCACTTAAGTCACTTAGCTCTGATTTTGCACATTGCTTCCCATTTTTAATGTTCAAACACACATACCCCTCTTCACTTAGCCAACTCCTCTTAATTTAGGACTCAGATGAGATGTCATTTATAGCATTTCCTGACATCCTCCTTCCCCTCCTCTGCCACCACCAGGTTGGAGGCCTGCTCTGAGCTTGTACAAGTACCTCCCTATCATTTTATGTAGCCATACTGTAGTCAAATTTTTAGTGTCTGTATCTGTCACCCCCACTACACTGTGAGTCCCATAAGGGCAGGGAACATGTCATATTCTTTTTGTGTCTAGCTCAGCAGTGGCACATAGTGGGTGTTCAGTAAATCAGAAGATGGAATGGGACAGAAACTCAAGAATGGCCACATTCTGATAACTAGGATCCAAGAGCTCAGCCTCCCAACAAGGCCCAGGTACAATGAGCACCAAGCCAAAGTGGGAGTTGGTGAATGACCTAACCAGTGAAGACTGACAGGTCTTTCTGTTGAGGTAGGAGCTGGAACTCATGCACCTTGGATTTCCTGAGAATGCCAGAAGCTACCAACTCCAACACAGAAACCATTCTAAGCACTTGATTTCACAGACCTTTCCACAACCAAAGTCTCAGAAAAATGCAGATCCTTGAAGATTTTTCTCTGAAGAAAAATATTCACCCCAGTCCATGAAAAAATAAGCAGTGAGCATCTTTCCAAATGGAGCCCCACAGTGATTGCAAATCTTAGAGAAATTTCGACAGTGGATACACCTTGGGAGGTCGAGGACTGGAGTCAAACTACCGCGGTTCTGTTCTTCGCTCCTCTCCTTACCTGCTGAGTTTCTCTGGGCAAGCAACTGATAATCTCTTAAATTCCACCAGCTGCAGGACCATGGGCAACCTCTCAGAGCCCCGGCCTCTTCATTAGTAAAATGAGAATGAGGATAATTATGCCTCCTCATTCAATTATTGTGTGCCTTAAATGAGACCCCACGTGTAAACAGCTTAGCTCACTCTAAGCTCTGAGTGTTATTATCTTTATCCCAGAATTCTATTTCCATGGGCTGAACACTATCTAATGTTTTCATGCCCTTCTCCATTTGTGTGAAGTATTCAAGAAGGAAAGTAAAAGTTCTCTTAGGAGGTATCAGCTCACAACTGATTTGAGTCAGCTTTTGTGGGCGAGCCTGTATTTTTTTTTTTCTTTTCTGCTAATGTGAGCACATTTCTATCTTGTGTAGCCTGCCATGTGGACTCAAGGCCATCAAAGCAAGTTAATTTAAATTTTACTACAAGGGTGAAACAAGAATTCTAGGGAGAGTGAGATAAGCTGCCAGGTGCTTCTCTAGCCAAAGATGCTGGTTTTGTGAAATCAGTATTAACCCTCTGGCTCCTAGAACAAAGTGGGACCTCAGAAGTGGTATTGTTTCAACGTGTTGGCTCCCAGCCCTCCTCTTGTCTCATTCCAGCTGCACACCACACACATGCACATTCGTCCCCCCCGCCCATGCACACATAGACATACACATATCATGCCTATACACACACAGACATATATACATTAACCTCATGAACACACACACACACAATCACTCTAAACACACATTCGCTCTCAATTCACACATTCACCCCTGTGCACACAGACACACACACATTCACCCTTCATGCACACAGCCACACACATTTCCCATTTACTCCATACATACACACACACACACATTCACACACACACACACATTCACACGCACTCCCGTGCACAGAAACACAGATACATTCATCTTCGATGCATGCACAGACATGTACACATTCACCCCCATGTACACACAATCACTCTAAACACACACATTCACACACACATGCATTCACCCCTCGTGAACACACATGCATATTCACCCCTTGGGTTAGACTATTTGGGCCGCTGTAGCAAATTACAGATGGAACCCAAAGCTTGGAGAAGGGGAATGACTTGCCTGATTTACCCAGAGAGAAAGTGGAAGGAACAGGCTTTGAGGCCAGATCTGTCTGACCCAAAATCAGTGCTTTTTCTGAAATGCCAATAGGAAGGGAAGTCATCAGAACTCTCTGGATCACCTTGTACATCTACTCGCCTCTCCAAAAGCACTTTTATTGCTGTGAATCAATGATTTGCTGAGTGTCTTAATTCCACAAAGAAACCAAATTTCAGGCATCTACTCATTTATTCAAACAATTTTCTGGGTGCATATTGGGTGCCAGACACTATATTAAGTACCTGGGACCCAGCACTGGACAAGACAGACACGATCCCTGCTCTCTATAAGCTTGTGGACATAAGCTTATATGGACATGTCATATTCTTTTTGTGTCTAGCTCAGCTGTGGCACATAGTGGGTGTTCAGTAAATCAGAAGATGGAATGGGCCAGAAACTCAAGAAATCTCAGTCCATTTGGGATGTTATCACAGAACACCATTGCTTGGTTGGCTTATAAACAACAGAAATTTATTTTTCACAGTTCTAGAGTCCAGGAAGTCCAAGATCAAGGTTCTGGCAGATTTGGTTTCTAGTAAGGGCCCACTACCTTCCAGGTTCATTCATGACCATATTTGTGTTGTGACCTCACATGGTAAAAGGGACAAAGTAGATCTCTGGGGTCTCTTTGGGGACAGTAATTCCAATCATGAGGGCTACAATCCATGACCTAATTTCCTTCTAATACCATCCTATTGGGGGTTAAGATTTCAACTTGTGAATCTACCAAGGATAGAGACATTCAGTCTATAGCACGCTCCATGCAGGCACACATGTTCACATACACGTTCCAGTGCCCTCATGCATGCACACACATACACATACACACACACATCTACCCCCAAGCACATACACACATATTCAACCCCATGCATGCACACACATTCACACACACATCCACTCAACCTCCCATGCAAACACACATATTCAACCCCCATGCATCCACATACCTTCACACAATCTACCCCATGCGCACACATACACACACATTCCATCCCCATTCATGCACACACTTGTATATATCTGCACACTCACTACCCCAATGTATGCACACTCACCCAAAGGTAAACTAAGACTCCCTTTGCTCTACCTCTCAGGGGACCAGTCCCACATACCATTGGCCTCACATTTAGAGAGGGAGCAGAATGATCCTACTTTGCTAGTCCTGTAACTTTTGCCCTTGCTTTGGGGGTTCAAAGAATGATATGGCATGATGTCAATAGAGTAGAGGAGCAAAACTAACTTGGAAACTTGATTGGAATCTTTGTCTTCAACCATATCAATTCTAATACAATAAAACCAGGAGCCCCTCTTCCCACAGAGCCCTTCGTACTCAGTTCCCAGAATATCTGGCACTCTCAGCCACTTGAATCTCTCTCAAACACTCTTGGACAACTTAATGACTTTACATGAAATATTCCAAAAATCTGGACAGCTCTTTCCCACCTTCAGTCCCCTCTCCTCCCTCAACCTTCTCTGGTTCACTCCTATTCATTGTTTAGGACTCAGGTGGAATGCCCCTTCTTCCAAGAAGTCTTTTCTGACCAGACATCCCAGCTGGGTTAGCGTCTCCCTCTTTGCTCCCTGGCAGGCCTTAGCTCACCTGCTTATCCACTCTGCCACTGTCGTGTACACTGGCCTCTTCCACTGGACTGTGAGCTACTTGAGTCAGAGGCTATGCTTTCTTCATCTCTGTGTCCTCATGTTTCTCATGTAGCAGGAACCCACCACACATTTGTGGAATGTGCATCTTCTGTTACTCACACAGGTAAACAAGAAGTGAGGAGCTACTGATGCAGAACCACTTTCTGCAAGTTATTTTCTGATATGTTTGGACAAAAACATAAGAAGCTCAAGGCTAGAAACCCTGAGACATTAAGGGCCATTGCCTAAAAGCAACCCTTTGGGTTAAAGCTTACATAGTTGAATCCCTTTTTGAAGCCTAGTGCCTATAATGTATTCAATAAATAGTTATTTAAAGAGTAGAGGAATGAATGAAGTGGATAACACTGCCAGGACGTGAGGAGTTCTATAGAAAGCCATGGCCTATAGAAATAAGGAAAACAGGCTGGGCATGGTGGCTTATACCTGTAATCCCAACATTTTAGGAGGCCAAGGCAGGTGGATCATGAGGTCAGGAGTTCGAGTAAAACTCCATCTCTACTAAAGATACAAAAAATTAGCCAGGCATGGTGGTGAGCACCTGTAATCCCAGCTATTCGGGAGACTGAGGCAGAGAATTGCTTGAACTTGAGAGGCGGAGGTTGCAGTGATCCAAGATGGTGCCTTTGCACTCCAGCCTGGGCAACAGGGCAAGACTCCATCAAAAAGAAGAAGGAAGGAGAGAGAGAGAGAGAGAGAGAGAAAAAGGGAGAGAGAGAGAGAAGGGAGGGAGGGAGGAAGACAGGGTTTTACCTGTCTTCTTTGCACCACAGAGTCACTGAACCTGGGCATGCCCTGTCCCCTGTCAGAGTCTTAGCCTTCCTAGCTTTGCAATTAGAGCAGTAGTTCTCAAATGGAGTTCCACAGAGCCCTGGGTGGCCATAGAGTATTTTCTTGGCATTTACAGGCAGGAGGGGATACTGCCCTCACTGCACATGGCATGCCCTGACACTGCCTCAGTTGAGACAAATCACTTTGATTTGCTTTATATTTTGACATTCTGTCTAATATTTGGTACAGGACATGATTACACTCCTGGGGAGATGGGAAGTCCTAAAACAATTAGATTAGATTCATTCATTCAGCAAATGCTTATTGAGCATTGTGCCTGTTCCAGGCACTAGGGATATTAGCAGCACACAAGAGAGGCAAAATCCTGACCCTCATAGTGCTTAAGTCCTTGTTCAAGAAAACAAACAATTGAGAAAAAAATCAAAATAATTTCAGATAATGATACATCCATGAAGGAAAAAAGTTATGGTGATGTGATAAAGGATTCTGGGGGAGCGACATAGTTTGGATCCAGTGGTCAGGGAAGGTATTTCTGAGAAGGTGACCTGATGAAGGGAAGGAGCCAGCCATGAAAAGATCAGGGGGACGAGCATTCCAAGGAGAGGGAATAAGAAGTGCAAATGCTCTGTGAGGGGAAGAAACTTAACATGTTCCAGGAACAGCAGAGTGGTCAGTGCAGCTGGGTGTGGGAGTGGGAGGGGAGTGAATAGGGGAGAACAGTGGAGGACGAATAGGGAGATGAGCAGGGGGCCTCATAGGCTATGACAAGGACTTTGGAGTATAAGCCTGCAAGTCCCCATCTTCAGACGTAACCTACAAGGAGCAAGAAGCCTAGCCTGGCAGGATAGGTCTAGAATTTTTCACATAAACTGGAGCAAAACTGAGACTCTAAAAGAGGCAATATTTCAGTCTTTACAGGAGATGAAATCTACAAGGTCTAGGGCTTGGAAATTCTAAAACCATACACTGATATAAATTCAGACCATCTGAAAAATGAGAGAGGCTGTTTTCTAATTGATTATGGCTAGGAATGTATGAGTTTATCTCAAATCCAAGACACAATGTGAAAATGATGGGTCTGTCTGTGTAGAAGAGGAAGGAACCAACCAGTCCTGTCTGATGCCCTATTTCTACAACAATTCTCTTCTCCTCTTAAGGCCCAGCCATGCACTTTCTGTCATATGACCTTAGACTTTATCTGTAGTCCAAATGGGATAATATACCTACCTTCCATGCTTCTTTTAAGTATAAATATGGTCAGATACACAAAGCACTAGTCCAATGCCTAAGATATATCATCAGTTCTCAACAAAGAAATAGTACAGTAGTAGCATCCCATTTCTGGTATAATTTCCTAATTTAATCATTCCGTTACATTTATTTAATTGTAAGCTTCATTCCCATCTAAGCAGGAATGTACATAATTCATAATGTATGGGCTTCATTTTCCAACTTGTAAACATCTACTGCAAAATAAGATCTAATTCAGTGGCACTCAATCATGGCTGAACACCAGAAATACCCAGAAAGGGGCCAGCATACCAATTCTCTACAACCTGATGAATCAGAATCTCTAGGGTCAGGCTTGGATCTAGGTATTACTTTAATCCTTTCTCTGCGATATAATTTAGAATGTCTGATTTAGTCCTACTGCAGGGGAATAAGTTGATCCAGCAAGCAGAAAATGATTATATATGAATGATCCCATTCTCCTGCTTAAAACCTTCCAATGGCACCCCACTGCAATTAGCATCAAATCCCCACTATGGGGATTTGCTGACTGTGGTCTGCCAGACTCTCACCTGCCTTTGGCAGCTATGCCAACCCTCCTCCTCCAGGAATTCTCAGGGACTTTGCACTTGCTGTCTTCCTGCTTATGATGGTCCTCCCAGAATGTTGCATAGCTCCCTCCTTCCCCTTAGTTGGTCTCAGCTCAAATTGTAACAAAGCCTATGTTATAAAAATCTTTGTTCTTTTCTTCCTCCGTGCATCTTGCTTGCACTTAGTCATTTTGGTAGAGGGTAGTCACTAACAATTCATAAACCTCATATACTGACCCCGCGTGCTACCCACAAGATTAATGAACTTGGTTTTCTTTCAAAGAACAATGTCGCTTAGTCATGCAGATCTCCTTGATGGTATCCAGAAGTTTGATCAGCTGAGGGATGCAAGCAGCTTTGATCATTGGGGATCTCACTTTCCAACATACCTACCTTACTCACAAAAACCCCCAGTTATGTTCAAAGACCAGTCAGATTTGCGAGTTTGCCTCTCCCATCCTCACACTTTGGCCAAATCAAATAAAGCTTTCTCTGCTCCTAAGCACTGATGTGTCAGTGTTTGGTTTACTATGCATCAGGTACTTGAACCTAGCTTTTAGGGTTCTACAACAAAATGTCCCCTTATTGGCGAGGTTTTTCTCAACCCTAGCAAGCCTGATCCCCATCCTTTGTTCCTAGCACTTCCCAACTGCTACTTTGCCCATACGCAGCATACACCACTCTCCAAAATCATGCTGGGTTTTTTTTATTATTATTATGTATATCTCTCCAGCCTCATTCCGCTGGAAAAATCTTGAGGGGGGAGACCTACCTATGTTGTTAATAGTATAACCAATGCATACTGAACACTGTCTAGCACAAAATAAGCACTCCATAAATACTGACTGAATGAATAAACTGGATACAGTAACCTCATAAAATGACATCAAGCCTATAGGTCCTTTCTGTTCATCTGTTGCCACAGGCCCTCCCGAAATGCACTAGGGTATTTTAACAAGGGTTTGAAAATCCTAATCACTCAGTTCCCACACACTTAATGAAGTTGCTTTAAGTTTACTCAATTAGGAAACTTTCTCTCTCAACCTTGCTAATTTAATAGGCTTAAGTTCCGAGAAGTCAGGATTTTTTTTTAAAGCATCTTGATAGCATTCTTTTTAGCCAAAACAGTTTGATTTCATTCTGGGGATCCGTATTTCTAATGATGTGTCACTAACTTTTGTAGTTATGGCACAAGGTGATAAATTCCCTGCTCCCAGAACTTCGAAGCAATAATTACACTGTGAGCCTCAGACTTTCTCAAACACATATTGCACACGAATATTGCATAATGCAAATTCAGCAATTTGCTGAAGCACAGAAGATAATGAAGTATAGAGCTGTGATTTCAATATTTTAAGATGTTCAAGTGAATGTGAGATGTTTACGTAAATCTGAGATGTTTACATGAAAGTGAGATGTTTACGTGAATGTGAGATGTTTACATGAAAGTGAGATGTTTATGTGAATGTGAGATGCTTTGAAAACGCACCAGTCAGTGGGCAGGATCTCAACTAACATGGCACACAAAAAGAGAGAACACAAAATCAGCAAGTCAGATCTCATGGGCGTCTGCCGATCGTTCTACCAGGGCAACAGATGTGACACTACTGGACCCCTGGAGGGTCTCACCCCACACTTCTTTTAAGAATGTGAGCTGAACATAGGTGGGAACTGAACAATGAGATCACTTGGACTCGGGAAGGGGAACATCACACACCGGGGCCTATCATGGGGAGAGGGGAGGGGGGAGGGATTGCACTGGGAGTTATACCTGATGTAAATGACGAGTTGATGGGTGCTGACGAGTTGATGGGTGCAGCACACCAACATGGCACAAGTATACATATGTAACAAACCTGCACGTTATGCACATGTACCCTAGAACTTAAAGTATAATAATAATAATTAATTAATTAATTTTAAAAAAAAAAGAAGAATGTGAGCTGAAGCTGATTCTGTCATTTAAAGGTATAGGTGTGTGTTGTTTATACAATATTCCCAGCAAACAGAGGACAAAGTTGCTCAACTAAAGAAATGGCGGGCCAGGTGCAATGCCTCACATTTAATCCCAGTTCTTTGGAGGGCCAAGGCAGGGGGATTGCTTAAGGCCATGAGTTCAAGACCAGCCTGGGCAACACAGTGAAACCACCATCTTTAAAAAAAAAAAAATCAGAAAGAAAGAAACAGCAGCCGCACTGGATATAAAACTGGCTGTGTTGCCCATGGGTCTGCTCTTCAAAGCTAAGTCTTTCAAAGGGGTTTTCATGGGCCACCTTTAAAAGCTCACCCTGGTTAGATGAGATTCTACCATATAAAAAAAATAAATAAAGAAGGGCCAGGTACAGTGATTCAGGCCTGTAATCCCCGCACTTTGGGAGGCCAGCATGGGTGGATCACGAGGTCAGAAGATTGAGACCATCCTGGCCAACATGGTGAAATCCCGTCTCTACTAAAATACAAAAAAAAAAAAAAAATTAGCCAGGTGTAGTGGTACACACCTGTAGTCCCAGCTACTCAGGAGGCTGAGGCAGGGGAATCAAACCCTGGAGGCGAGGTTGCAGTGAGCTGAGATCGCGCCACTGCACTCCAGCCTGGTGACAGAGTGAGACTCCCTCTCAAAAAGGAGAGAGGGAGAGAGAGAAAGGAGAGAGAGAGAGAAGGAAGGAAGGAAGGAAGGGAGGGAGGGAGGGAGGGAGGGAGGGAGGAAGGAAGGAAGGAAGGAAGGAAGGAAGGAAGGAAGGAAGGAAGGAAGGAAGGAAGGAAGGAAGGGAGAAAGACAAACAGAAAGAAGGCCTTCTCTGGTGCAGAGATCTGGGATAAACTCTGAGAGTCTCCCTCACCCAATGCAGCCTCCCTTGACTTTCTTCACCTGTCTAGAGACCAAGTTCAGGACCATCTGTAAAATGAGCATAAGGTGTGGTACCTGCCCTGACTGCCACTAAGAGGCCTGCCTGAGCTCACATGACTAAAAAGCCCTCGCTTGACAAAAGAGCTTATTAAAGGTGTGCAAACCTGTTGAGGTGGGGCATAAGGTGAATTTTGAAGCCTATGTTGAGACAAAAAAGAATAGGCACTTCAGTTGTGGAAACAGTGTGAAAAATACAGGAACACAGGGAGAGGAGTTGGCTATACAGGAACACAGGGAGAGGAGTTGGCTATTTAGGGAAGGAGATGAGTTTACTGGGGAGAGAGACTGGCATAGAACAGCAATAACCAGTGAGACCACAGTGGTAGGTGGAGCTGGGCTGTGGACCTCCTGAGGCTTTATTGCGAGGGCTGTAAGCGTCACTGTATATCGTTAGGCAAAATGGTGCTTCTAGGAGATCACTGCTCTAGTGTGCTTCCTCCCTGGTGACCCACTTGTGTTTTTCATTTATTGTAGCATTTTACTTACCTCTGTCTCAAAGAGGACAAAAAAGATGAGGAGATTAAAAAGAAGAGTTATTTCAGTGAGCATTTGTTGAGTACATGTTGCATGCCAGACATTATTTTGGAAGTTCTGGAGACATCATAGTAAGGAAGACAGATAAGGTCTTTGTTCTCATGAAGATAACATTCTACTGGGAGAAGCTGGTAACAAACCAAGTGCTACGTGGAGAACATAGTTAGATAGAATTATATGACAATAGATAGATACCCACATGGATAGACCTCAAAAATACGTTTATTTTGTTGTTTTTAAAGCAAGTTATAGAACAATATGTATAGGATAATTAATAACACTTCATTTTTTTCAAATACACAGAAAATAACATATATCATTTATGGGTAGTTACATATTTAGTAGAAGTATAAAAATAGACATAAAATTTGTGAATGTTATTACCTTCGGAAAGGAAGGAAGGGAGAAGGTTATAAAGTTTTACTTCTTTAAAAAAAACAGCATGAAGTAAATATGACAAAATGTTATTTATTAATTTTGGAGAGCGTGTAAAATGTCTGCTGTGGAAAATAAAGCTGAGGGGAGGAAGTAAAAAACAAATTCAGTGATGGAATCAGGAGTGATTGGATGAGCAGAAAGGAACGAGTTGTTGATGATAAAAAGAGAGACAATTACAGCACAGAGATTAAGTAGCACAGCGGCTTTAAAGTACGAATGAGCTTGAAGTGTTCAAGGAACCAACAGAAAGCTGGTGTGATCCAAGAAGAATGTGTGGGAGGGAATGCAGTAGGAGATGAGGTCAGAGAAGAAGACAGAGGCCAGATCATGGAGGGCTCTGGATAAGGAGAAAGCGTTGAGTTTAAGCCAATTAGAATCCACTAAACATAAGCAAGGTAGTGACAAAATCTAAGCTATATTTTCAAAGATCAATCTACCTGCAGTTTAGAGAACAGATTGGAGAGGCAAAAGAGTGGAGAGAAGGACACCAGTTGAAAGACTGTTTGGATGAACCAAGGCAAGAGAAAGTGGGGCTGTGATCTTTATATGTAGATTCAAGAGAAATTGATTACTTTAAACTATGTTTTTCAAGTCTATTCCACATGATTTAATACTGAATTGATTGTGGGGATCGAGGAAAATAGATGAAGGTGACACATAATTTGGGGGACTTTAGCATTTGGGTGGCTGTTGTTGTCATTTACCAAGGTGAGGTCAACAGATAGAGGGATGGTCTTGGGTATAGGGAGAATCCAGAGCTATACTTTCACTATGTACGTTGGGGGATGCCTAAGCAATAGCCAGGTAGATGTGTCAGGCAGACAATGGGCTCTGTAAGTCTACAGTTCCAGGGAAAAGTCAACACCAGCCAATATGCTTGGGAGCCATCAGCACAAAGATATTTGTAAAGCAATGGGACTGATGAGGTCACCTAAGACACGGTACAGGCATAGATGGAGAAAGAGGCTCTTGACTACTCTGCGGCATTCCAAGACTTAAAGGTTGAATAAAAGAGAAGGCAAAGAAAATTGAAAAGTGCCAGCCAACAAAGCAGGGAAAAATCCAGGAATGTGAGAAGTCAAAAAGCCAAGGAAAAGAGAGTGTTTCAAAATGTGATGCTGCAGGAGGCCACACGAGGTGAGAGCCAAGAAGCGACCACCAGATTTGACAACAAGATCATTGGCAGACAAACTTCAATGTGGTGGTCACTGCATAACAAATCAACAAATGATTAAGGCTTTAAAAGAACAATTTATCATCTCTCATGATTCTGTGGGATGACAGATTGTTCCTCTGTTCCATCCAGTGTTGTATGGTGTCCTGGGATAGTTACAGTCATCTGGAATTGATCAGATTGGAATATTCAACAGGGTTCACTCAGTGGCTGGAATTTGATGCTAGCTGTTGGCTGGGACCTCAGCTTGGGCTATGGACCAGATTGCTAACACTTGGGCTCTCCATGTGGCCTGGAATTCTTATAGCATCTCAGTTC
This sequence comes from Chlorocebus sabaeus, assembly GCF_047675955.1. NCBI lineage: Eukaryota > Metazoa > Chordata > Mammalia > Primates > Cercopithecidae > Chlorocebus > Chlorocebus sabaeus. The sequence continues at coordinate 84,736,702 of NC_132915.1, read as the reverse complement.
TAAAAGGCAGTGTCCTAAGAGAGACCATTCCATGACACCTAGGCAGAAGCTACAAGGATTTTTATGAGCTAGCCTCAGAAATCGGGAAGCACTGTTTCTACTATGTTCTGTGATCAAAGTAAGCCCAGAATCAAGGGGAGGGGAAACAGACTTCAGCTTTCAATGTGAGATTGGCAAAGAATGTTCAGCCATCTTTAATATTTCACAGAATCATAGCCCGATGGAAGTGGGTTGAGAGGAGAACTTGTGGTAAGTGAGGAAGGCGAGAGAAAAACTTCAGACAACTCATAATTGTATGCACTCAAAGTCATAAGTACTCACACACACACACACACACACACACACCCCATGGCCCTCATTCTGCTAAGCTTAACTTCCAATTTACAAACCTATGAAAACTGAGAAATAGGAAATTAAATAGTCATAAAAAATAAAACAGTAAAAGTACCAGAAGAAAATATGGATAAACTATTGCACATACAAAAGTAGAGATCTATGGGTATACAAAGGCATACAGAGTAGTATAATGAACATTGGAGACTCAGAAGTGGAGGTAGAAGGGGGGTTAGGCATTAGAAACTACATTTTAGATACACTGTACACTACTTGGGTGACGGGTACACTAAAATCTCAGACTTCACCACTATACAATTCATTCGTGTAACCAAAAACCACTTATACTACAAAGACTATTGAAATAAAAATATTTTAATTAAAAAAATTTTTAAACTATCCCCAAAGAAGACTATTAAATGGTAAAAAAATAAAATAAAATAAAGGTGGAGCTCTTCATAAAAACTGTGACAGTAGAGTCATAAAGCAAAAGGCATTTTGACTAGATGAATATTTTTAATTCCCACAAATCAAAAATGAAGATTAAAAAAATAAAAAACTAGGAAAATTATCAATAAAATTACTATTTAAAAAATTATTTCAGATCAAGAAGGAAAAAGAAAACACTCCAATGGAAAATGGGCAAAGGATACATAGACAAAAGAAGAAAACAAAATAGCCAATAAGCAGATAATAAAACTTTAAACTTCACTGGCAATCAAAGAATGCAATTCAAATGCTGAGACTCTATTTTCCAGAAATTTAAGTTGCAATTTTTTTTGTTTGTTTGTTTTTGAGACAGGGTCTCACTCTGTCAGTCACGCTGCAGTGCAGTAGCACAATCTTGGCTCACTGCAATCTCTGCCTCCTGGGTTCAAGTGAATCTCCTGCCTCAGCCACCCAAGTAGGTGGGACTACAGGCAGGTGCCACCACATCAAACTAATTTTTGTATTTTTAGTAGAGATGGGGATTCACCATGTTGGCCAGGCTGGTATCAAACTTCTGGCCTCAAGTGATCCATTCGTCTCAGCTTCCCAAGTTCAGGGATTACAGGCGTGAGCCACTGCGCCCGGCCAGTAATTGTTTTTAACTGAACACCTAAGGTGGGCTAGGCTCAGGGAAAATAGCACTCCCATATATTGCCAAATAAAGTCTAAATGAAACTTGCCTGTCAGGAGGAACATTCAGCAATAGTTTTTAAAATTCCAGCTGTATAAAGTGTATGTTATTCTATGAACAGAGCTTATTGGCATTTTCATGCCTTTACATGTTCCCTTCACTCTCTCTGGAGATCCTCACCACCCCCTTGGTGGGAAATTCCTATTTGTCACTCAAAACCCAACTTAGCTGTTAACTCCTCCAGGAGACCCTCCTTGAACCCGCTGCCCTCCAAGATAGGAGCAATCCTACCCTCCCTTTTCCTATTTCTGTGCTTTCTGAAGTCTGTGTGGCTGTCACGCTGTGATATAATTTTCCACCTTTTAGCTGGGCAATCTTTAGCAAGTCACTTACATGACTCTCAATTTCATCTGGAAATGAAGATAATAGTACCGATTTTGCAGGACTGTTGGAAGGATTCAGAAACGCTCAGCTTGGTATATAAACCACAAATGACTATTTTCCAAATTCCTGGCACATTCACGCTCAGTCCAGCCTTCTTTTGCTTCTGGGTAATGCGCTCCCTTAAATATGGTTCTGTCCATTTTTGCTACTTCCCAGTCAGCTTAAATATAAAACGGTCTCATTTCTATTATTATAGCTTCGTCCAATCTGTTTTTGAATTCCCATCTCATAAAAGTTCTCCTCTCCCTGATCCCTCTGCCCAGGTTGTGCTTGGGTCTCAGCTGCAGAGGGCAGAGGGCACTACATGTGGTGCACTCTTGGCCCATTGGCCCACTGTTCTCTGGCCACCCTCCTCTGGTGTTGGAATGGGAAGGAAGGAGAAGGAAATCTGTCTTTGTCTTCACCTGACTATTGCTGGAGGATGTGGCTGTTCTCTTCATTGCTCATAACTCCTGTTCCCTTATGTGAGCAAACCCACAGGTTCTTCTGGGGTGATGTTGAGTTCCCTTCTTGTCGGATATCTCTGCTTCTTAGTCTCCCTCTTGAAAGGACTGGCTGTTTCACTGCAGGCCTGGTGCTCAGATGCAGGTCCTTTTGTAGAGGCAGTTCATGGTTCTCTGAAGGGCTCACTGGGGATTGCCCTCTACCCGGTCCCCTGGTATGGCAGATCTGCCCTGGTGTGGCAGATCCAGCTGAGGCTTGACCTCTTCCTCTTCTCTCAACCCTCCCCTCTGCAGGTGGTCCATCATATAGCCTCTGCCTGCAAAAGCCCCTTCTTCCAATTGGTGGTCCACTTAGAGGAATCAGCGAGAAAGTTTAAGCCCCAGGCACCTTCCTGGGGCCCACTAAACCTGCGGGAGACTCCCTATCAGTTCCCTGAGAGCCCAGCCTGCCCACACTTCCTCTCTCATTTCCACCTGCTCTCACCTACCCTTTCCCACAACCAGCACCACCAGCTTCAGGGTTTCTGTTTCTCCCCAGGTCATGGGATTCAAAAGCCTTCAGAAGTAAGATAACTGGCCCTCTTCAATGTGTTGAAGAGGGTGAGAGAACAAGAGTTCAACTTTGGCAATTTTTTTAGGAAGGAGAAGGACAAGTCAAACACCCTCCTCAGAGGAGGGGAAGAGAAAGGACAGTTGACAGTCTACAAACTCAGTGTCCCCTCTAAAAATTCCCCCTGCTGACTCCTGTGCCCTTCTTCTTCCCTTCTGACTAATAAGACCAACAACCTTGTTCAGCCTCTGGATCCTGGGGACCCGTGGAAGTCATTTACATAGAACCAGACCTTCTTTGATTGAGATTTAGAAGAATTTAGTAACAATAGGGTGCCATCTCTGCTACAATCCCAGTACTACATGGTAGCCTCCAGTGACATGAAAACAGGCTGTTTTAGACCAGTCTGTTTGATTCAGAGACAGAGAACAGGTACCTAGCATAGTGCTAGTGTTTGAGGAGTTAATAAATCGTAGTTATTGACCTTGTCTTGGCTGGGAAGCCTTTCAGAAAAGGGACTCTATATGGTTAAATCACTTCAATTTAATCCCACAATTATCAGCTAAAGACCTTATGTGCCCTAGATCTATGGATAGTACTAGCCTTAAGGAGCTTGTGTCTAGCACGGGAAATGGACAAAGAACCAGATGATTACAGGCAATGAAGGGGGTGAAGGGGTATCCCAAGGAAAGTTTGTCCCAAGGCAAGAAGGAACAACTGAGCTACTCCTCCAAGACTCAGTAAGAGTTAGCTTAGCAAAAAAGAGACTGTTTTAAGCAAGGAGAGAGCCCAGGCAAAGGTCTGGAGGTAGAAGACAGGGTGTGAAACTGGAGGGGCTTGAGTACAACGAGAGAAGAGCACTGGGGGTGAGAAGGAAAGATGAGGGGCACAAACAGGGAGAGGACATTGGAGCAGTAGAGGGTGCCAAGGAACAAGGTGAACCGTAGGCCACGTTAATGATTCCAGACCTTCTCTAGAGGGTTGCAGGGAGTTGTGCACATGCTTGAAACAGAGGAAGAATTGGTAGGATTTCTAGTTCAAGAAGGCTAGTCTGGCCACACTCAGGAGAAGAAATTGGTTGGGAGAGACGTTGGAGTTAGGAAGGCCTGTTGGAGACTGTTGCTGTCCTCCAGGGAAGAGGTAACACTGGCCTGGACTAAAGTGTTGGCAGAGGGATGGAGAGGTGAATGAGGGCCAGAGATATTAAGGAGCTATATACAGCAGCCTTTGGCAATTGATAAAATGTAGGAGTTGAAAGAAGACAGTACAAGTATGATGCCCAGATTTCTGGCTTGAGTAATTGAGTGCATGGTAGTGTTGCTCTCAAAGCTAAATGACCCTAGAGGAAGGTCAAGTTTTGTTCAGGATATAGGATGGTGGTGCATTTAATAGCATATGTTATTTATGTGCTGTTTGCAACAAGCCTTGTGAAATAGCTAGCACTCCTATCATTTAAATGGAGACTCTAACAGTCTGTGAGGTGAAGAGTCATAAAGTTAAGAAGTAGAGCTAGGAGAGAACCCCTCCTGACTATACATTTCCTAAAAACAAGGGAACACCAGGAGGCCAAATTCCCAAAATCAACACGGGTCTGATCATCAATATCACCCTGGAAGCTCCAACTTCCTGTTTAGGAGAACAAAGGAAGAAAATCCAAGCGATTTCACCCCTAGTCATTTCTGTTCGTCTCAAATTCCC